>NW_020884877.1:20539248-21165279 GCF_003945725.1 Corapipo altera
TTTTTTTTTTTTTTTTTTTTTTTTTTTTTTTTTTTTGGCGAGGAGCAGTGATCAAATAAAAAGCAACAAAGACAAAACAGCAAAACACTAAAAAAAGAAATTTAACAAAAAACATGGTAGTTTGAAAGATCCTTCTCAGGTGGTTTGGAAGATCCTTCTCATGATGAATGTCAAAGACTCATCAACATTCAAAAATTTGCAGAATATCTTGTCATCTCTGCTTGTCTATGGCATATGTGATATGCAAGTTAAATTCTGTGCTTTTTGAATTTTCAGTTTTAAGTACAGAAAAGACATGATAAAAGGAGTAATGTACTAAGGAAGAGCTGTAAAGAATTTAGATTAAGAAATAAATAGACCTTCTGTTAAATTATCTCTGACTTCCAGGGAAGAAAAGTTGGTTGCCTCATAAGTGATGACACAGTGCTGAACAAAAACTTTCACAAAGGTATTTTACCTAAATAATTGCTTGTTACCAAATAGCGTGGGAGTGGGGTGACTGGAGGACTTAATGTGATTCTCCTCCACTGTATGTAACAGTCAGGTTGTACAAATCATTTTAGTAATGCACATTGTAGGCTAAAAACAGGCAATGCAATTCCAAATTAAGGTCACAATTCCCACAAAGGTAGCAGGTAATACCAGGGCTGAAAACCTGAAGGTGTAAAATTCTGGAGGGGAATGCTCTTGTTTGTGGACAGTGTGAATCTCAGGTCATTGAGCCTTGGAGGAAGATTTAGGGTACACAAACTTATTAACTCAAAACCCAGCCTTACACCCAGGACTAGATTAATTTACCATCTATAGTGAACCCTCACACTCACATCCTAAAATGAACACAAAGCTTAGCACATTACTCTGTCTATAATCTCTTGTATGTGGTAAAGATGGATTAAGCATAAGTAAAGTCTGTTTCACCTATTAACTAGTTATTACCATGCTGGGTTTGCATGCTCAAACAAGAAATCTACTGGGTTGGAAAATATTCACTTTGACATTTCTTTAAATCACAGCCTGATTATTTCTCTCCTTTTTGAGGTTCAGTGATTGAATTTGCTGTCGCTTTCAGGGGTAAAAATAAAGCTTCATGTGAACTCTCTTCAAGCCTCTCTGTAGTGATTATGTTATGCACTTGTTCACTCTGCTAACTGTAAGTCAACTGAGGCTGAACTGAGCTATATCCCAGGCCATTCAGAGTAATACTGGAAAAAGTATTGAATAAGAAAAACAAAGAACCAGACCCAGGTAAATAACAGCAGGACTAACTAGTCTTCAGTAGTCTTGAATGTAATTTTTTTCTCAGTGGAAACATTGTTGAGACATGTTTGCCTCCTCAACTACACAATTTGTGAATATGTTTATCAGCATAGAGCTTTTATTAGCACAGATATTCGTGGAACTCCAGTGTTGACTCCTATCACTTACTACTATATTTTTTTCAAATAAAAAAATATTTTGAGAGGAAAAACTGAAAATTCACCAAAGTAGATGTATTTCTGCGTGGGTAGAAATTTTGTATAGCATTTCAAAACTATTTTGTGGTGAAAAGACACATGTTCCATGACTTAAGCTTGCTTGAGATTCTAACTAATAGGTAGAGAAAGAAAAAAAGCTGGTAACTCTTACAAGTCAATGGATTCCAGGGATTATTTGTTAAGCTCTATATGGTATTGAAGCAACTGATTTCCATTAACAATTATAGATACTGGTCATTCATCTCAAAGAGACAATTTGGGAAGTCTCAGCCCTGCTGTAAAGTGTGACATCATAAATATTTGCCTGAATATATCAATAGCTCTTTGTATTCAGAGGATCTGGAGAAAGCCCCTGAAGAGAGATTAAAAGCCTGAAGGATTTAGAGCCTCATAGCAATATCAAGGATTATCAAACATCTCTGTGTGGGAGAGCAGAATTGTTGTGTCAGACCATCCCTATCTCTGTGAGGGAGATTGGCCAAATCTCTTTGTAGAGAAGGATTGCTCAGTCCCTGTTAGGATTATACCCAGCAGGAGACAGTTTAGCTCCTTTCTAAAGAGGAGCTTTAAAAGATTTCACTTGAGAATCAGTCAGTCAGCTCAGAAAACATGGTATTACAATTGAGGACAATTAACATCTAACGAGAAATGCATGGAGTTCGTGCTTAGTTTATGCTTCTCCATCTGGGGGGTCTCTTTTTGTGCTCTCTCTGCCAGTTTCCATCAGCTTGGATTACACTAAGCTTAAAACATCCATGCAAGCAAAAGGTAATTACTTGAGGAGCAGAAAAATCCAAGGGAGAGTCTCAAGGATACTCCTATACTTTATCTTATGCTTACCAATATATTGCCTGTGTCTGTTACAGAAATGGACAGTCAAGTCATGTTAAGAACTTTAAAAAAGTACAAAGTTTTTTCAGAGGAGATGAGTAGTTTTACAAAGCATATGTAGGACATCAGTATTATTACTGTAAGGAAGTGGAAAGGCAGGCTGAGATCACTGAAAGCTTTCAGGAACTCTGCTTCTCCAGTGTAGGTCCTCCTTCAATTCTCAAGACCAGTTCACCTGCCCTCCTGAAAAAAAAAAAATAGAGTTTAGTAAAAGGAGATGAAAATGCCATGTATTTCTCTTCACATAACCTCCTCTTTCCACTTCTCCAGTCCTGGGAAAGGTATTTGGCCCTTGGGACGATCCTGTCTAGGTGGTAGATCTCGTCTTTGAGAAACATATGTGGATTTCAGTTTAACACCAAGGTGTAAGACTCTTTAGTGGCTCTGTGATCCCTGTTTTCTTTCTTTTATAATCCACCCATGCTGATATGATAGTCTGCACTCAAGTTCAATGCCTTAACTTCAACAAAATGCTCAAGTAAGGGTTCATGGAAGAGGGATGCTTTGAGTGAAGTCACCATGATCAGTTCTCCTGAACTGGCTGTTGTGTGCCAAGGGCTGCTGCTTCTCTCCAGGTGGGCCAGGTAACTGAGGGAACACTTTTCACACTCAAACCTTGATTTGTAAATGAGATGGACATGGTAACTCTTTTGTTATAAGAAATATTATCATCACAGCAAATCACAACTGTAGGCACACACTATGTCAGCAGTAAACAAATACATGATTTCACTCTCAGTAACTACTGAAGATCTTTAATTAAGTCAACATCTGGTACAAATATGCAAGATACAGTTAGATGAGATTTGATTAGATTGAATGTATCTCCAGAAGAGTTTGGGTTATTGTGCTGTTTCTCATGTACTTCTATTGTATCTCGGTGTTGTGCTGTTCCTTGATGTTCTAGGCTCAGTGTTATCTTTGTTTTACTATTTTTCTGCTCCACTCATCCCATAGTCACTCCTTATAGACTTCTGGCACTTATAGGGACTATGGAGAATGAGTACTTCCATTCAGTCAGAAGCTTTCTATAGTTTGTTTCCATCTACTTGCTGCAGTCTTCAAAATGCCTCAACCAAGTTCAATTTTCAGTTTACATAATATAAGTAAGGTTATATGCAAGTAATGCAGTCTTTGTTTTGGGGTTGACCTTTATTAATTTCCTTACCTGGCAAATACCTGACTACTCTGTTTTGTCACCCAAAGTGTTGTCTGATACAACACCTCTTCCTGATTAAGTAAATGGTGTGGTTGCAGCTTTTGATGTGCTGCTGAAGGCTTTTAGCCATCTCTTAAAGTCTCTCCTGAAAAGCTGAGTTGCCTTGCCCTCTCCACCTCACCAGGGTCTAGAATTACTGTGGTAGTTCGAGATGATGGTAGTCCTTCCTCACAACTGAAGGTACAGGTCTTTTGCAGATCTCCCACATCCAGAGAGGGACAAATGTTGTCCACAGTTCCAGCTCTTACTCTTTCTTGAGAAACCTTTACCACACTATCTTTCCTCTCAGCCATCTCCCACCCTTCAGAACCACAGGTCCTTTCTTGCTCTGCCCCTGGAATTTCTCCAGGGCCCAGTCACCCACTTCTTGATAGGTCAGAAATGGCTAATAAAAAAAGTATGCTATTGAGATTGCTGACAATTAAAAGACATTAAATAAAACTGTATGGAAATATTATATTTTAGTGTGTAAAAGGTTGAATGACAATGATTTTACAGTGTTATTTTAAAGTGATTAATTTTCCCAACTGAAAACCTCAAAATTCACGGCATCACGTCACCACAGAATGGGTAACGTTGGAAGATCATATAGTCCAAGTTCCCTGCTGAAACACTGTCCCCTAGAACACATTATCACTGTTGGCGGCCATACAGACAATAAGTGAAATTTTGTAATTTTCTAAAGAAAGTCAGCATTTTTCATAAAGGGTAAATATTTGGCTCACTTTGACAGCACAAAATGTTTGATTTCAGTTTTGCTGGTTCTACTGTGAACATATGACTGATCACATTTTCCAATCTATTATACAGCCTGCCTGGAAAATTAAATTAAAACATGTTTTGGAGAAAGATTTGAAGATGACCACCTGTGTCTCCTGTATTGTGCTGTTCCATGTCAGTATAATAGTTATATAATATTCTATAATATCAAAGCTTTAATAGAGCTACTCATGGGAAAATAAAAACGTATCTTGTAAGAATTATCTGGAACTGTATCTCCTCTTTACTCTGTCTCCTTCCAGGCAAGTGAAAATGGAGAAGTGATAACAGAGAGGAGGGAGTCTGCAGCTGCTGTTAATGACTGATGACTAATTATTTCTCTCAGAAATGGAGCAGAACAGATATACTTAGATGTGTATTCTCTTCTGACTTGCTTGCCTGACAGATTTCTTCTTCCTGAGGTTTATGTGGTGCTTTTTTATTTTATTATTAATAATTGAAAGGAGCTAATTAACACAGAAGTCACTAAAATGACTTGGTTGCTATAGTTGGTACTATAGCCTATAAACACTGGTCAGTCACTTGGGATAGGAACAAAGCTCTGCGCTTAATCTCTTCTCCACTATAACTGTAAGTAACAGAACAGAATAAGATTTTTTGAGGCAACATTTAAAAAGTTTGTTAGAATATTCATAAGGATATTTATTCACTGCTCATAAATTCAAATATTGTTTTTGAATCAAAATTTATCCTTCTGACTAAGCAGAAGGGAGTAGAAGAGTTCAGTGGTGGGAATTATGTTTCTCCCTTGAAATCTAATCTGATGGGTAATTCCAGAACCTGAACTTACTGAAGGCAGTAACACAGAATTACAACTTCCTTTCCTAACAGATGAGGGAGTGCAGTTGAGCTTGCTCACGAAAAGTAGAAATGGCAAAGCTGGGACAAAGTGATGCTGGGAAGCCCTGGAAATGTGGCTTTAGAGATCACCTTGCCACTGGGAGGGCTCAGGAAGGTACTATCCTTATCCCAGACCCCCAGGAGGGACAGCAGCCCCCACCTACTGCCTCCCTAGAGCTGTGGCATGGCCCAGCAAGTTGTGGGACCAGCATTGCTTTGTTGTGGGGAACACTGTTTGCAGTGAGCTGCATCAAGTACTGAGCATGTGTTGTGCTGCTTTTATGAAATGTGTTGATCTGTGTCCAGGTCTCAGTGAAAAGGTTTCCATCTTACCACTGGTACTCCTTTCATGTCTCTCTTGTCATTGCATTATCTGAGCTCAGAGATGGGGAGATAGGCACGAGGAAACTAGACCTCAGATTCTTAGAGGAGGGAGCTATTCCTCCCACTGGTTGGGTTACAACCCTGGTTGTAACCTCTGGTTACTTCTCTGGTTGGGTTACAACCCCTTTGTTCCCAGACCCAAGAGCTGGGAGAATGAAGTCTGAGAAGCAGCACAGCTCCCTCCCTGAGCTCAAAAGAGCACTTGGTTTAGAGCACTCTAGTCTAGTGAAATCCTTAAGAATGTCCCCAAATAAGGATGAGGATAACCTGTTTTTCCTTGGAAAGAAAATAAGACATAATGTACTCCTTATGAGAAATATTTTCTTTCTAGGAGTCTGTCCTTGGAATGGAAACTTTGAGGATTCAAGGAAAGCAGACTTTTTTCCTTCCTACAGAATGTGTCCCGGTGCTAATTATGTTGATAAAAAGACAAGTTACAGGCCAATTGAGTGTCCTATCTATTAGGGTGTACATTGGAAAAGTAATAACATCACAGAGGAGACCTTTCACGGGATAAACTCAGAAAAAATCCAGAGTTGGAATGGGATGTTGAAGGAAAAGGGTTAGGAGCCGTGGTGGTGATGAAAAGGCAGTGTGTCAGTCATACAAACACAGCATGATGTCTTAAGCAGCCTATTGATCTCCTGTTCCGAATTCATGCAGGGCGACTCCCTGTCATAAAACATTCAGCAGCCAAGATCAATAAGAGATGTGGAGCACTGAAACTTGGTGCTTCAAAGTCACGCTTGAAAACAACAAAAAAATATCTCTGCTACTCAAATGTCGCCAGGGCACCAGCTTGGTTTGGACTCAGCTCAGCAATTTCAGTGATAAAAGTTTGCTTCCTGTTTTTCCAAGGGGGAGTCCAGCTAGAAGGTGACAGGAACTGGATTTGGCTATGTGACAGGGAGTCTATTTTCTACCCCTCTCTGTTTACAGAGGAGGTTCAACAAGAAAGATAAACCCAGATAACATGAAACGCTGAGGTAGATCTTGTCTTATGCTGTGAATTTGCCAACATTTAGCAGTTCCCTGGCTAGGATCATATCCTCCAGCTGCATGGCAAAATGCGAGGGAACTAAGAAATACATTACATCACAAAAAGATGACATTGTCTTTAGAGACATACCCTCCACACTGTGATATATATCTAAATGGTCAATATGCCCATTTCTTTGTTACCAGTGTTCAAATATAACAGCTAACTTAGAAAGATCTGACACTGCATTTCAAAAGTTACCAAGGTCCAAATCACTGACTTTTGTCTGTGGATCCTGATCTCGGAGATACCTGTGTTCTCTTCATCCAGAGGGAGAAATAATAAGTAGGTGCATGTAGACAGCCTCGGCTTTCTACACAGAAGCACCTGGACCAGAGGTTTCACATGGATATCCATGTACAGATATACCACCCCTTCCTCCCCTCTTTCACACTATGTCATCCTAGAAATCTAGAAGACATTATTGAAAGAGCTTTTCCTCAGTCATTCAGTCCTGTTTGTTGCCCCTGAGCAATAATATCTTGACCTGAACCAGAAACAAGAACCAGAACCAAGAAATGCTTGTCTGACAGGTGGTTCTGGAAGCCTTGCACAATCTTCTATCTATTCTCAGTCCTTCCCTAGCCTTACACTGAGAAAGATTTGCCAAATACCCCGTTTAACCCCCCCTTGTTACCCTTCAAAGTCCATGCTTCCTGTTGTATCCCAAGTGGATTCTGGTGAATAGATTGCCCACTGAAGTTAACTTTTAGGTATTTGAATGTTACTGTCATGTATTTCATTACTCTCTGTTAGACTAAACAATGCTAATTCTTTCAGTCTCTCCTTTTAGGTCATATTTGCCATATGTTTCTGCTTCAATAAAGATCACTGGTATCTGACATAGCCTTATGGCACAAAAGATTAATTCTGCTCTTGCATGGCTTTGAGCCCAATGGTTGTCATCACCTCATTCACTGTGAAGGGGAGGATTGCCTTTAAAAGTCAACAAAACCCCTAGATTTTTGTTCCATTTCTAATGATTTCCATACTAACTGATGCCGCTAGAGATGAATACTTTAGAAAAGCACAAATTGGACAGCCAAAGTGACAAGCAGTGATTCAAGTGAGAATTTGCTTCACTAAGAGTAGCTCAGAAAGCATCCCTCTGTGGCAGATAAAGAAGCACAAAAAAACCTGGATGCAGAAGCAATAAATATAGGCATCAACGAAAATTTAGCATTTGACTTTAATAGACAGGAATGTCTGTACTCTGTCTTGGGATGGTACCATGTGGTAGCTTGTTCTATGGCAATGTCTACACCACACAGTGCCTGAGATGGTTATAAACAAAGAAGACAAATTGAAAAGCCACTGAGGAATAAAATCACCTTGCTTATGTAAGGCTCCATATGATTACAAACAGCACGTTTTTGATGTCAAAACTAACCTGTTCAGAGCTCTGGTGGCTCATCTATTACTTATATGTTGATTTTAGTATCTGTGTTTGTTAGGATAAAGGGTTACTATTGCATGGACAAGCAATGAAACAAACTTCTATAATGCTTTACTACTTAGAGTGGGAGTGCGGCTAAATATTTTGACAAACCACAATGTCAATAAATACTTTTCAAGTCATTAAGCTGTTGATTCCCATTCCTATTCATAGCAAACATAGATGAGGCTTTGATGCTGCATTCTTCTCTGTTTTTCTTTTCCAAGAATGATGACTCTGTTCCTGACTGTTTCTGAAGGCAAGTTTCTGAAGGGTGTTCTTGTAGGTGACATTCTAATTTATGATTCTGAAGGAGGCAGGGGGGAATTAAGTGACATGATGGAAAGTTTGTTAAGTGTAATCAACAGTGAGGATAAATGCTGTTAGAGATTTCTGCATATTAATCTGGCTTTGTTTTGAGCTACTGCAGCACCTGTGACAAAACCAAAGGTTATGAATTTGGAATCATAAGCTTTGTCTCTCTGACTCAGTATAATAAAGATCTCTAATCAATAACCTGATTAATAAAAATAACTGGATGTATCTCCTGGACACACAGGATGTACTGTGGGTATTTCAATCCTGCACTGCACAGCACAGTGTAATGTCATGTACAACCTGCCTGATTTACCACCCAAATCCAGAACAATATGATTTTCCTATAGGTGCTGAGCCATCTCTGGCAGCCCTGATAGGTGTCTCAAGCAGCGCTAGAGACATATGGTTGGATAACTGAAAGCTGCCCCTGTGGGATTCATCTCCAGGTTGAACTTCTAGATGTAAATATTCAGTGGTAAGTGTTTGCATGTGAGACAGGGACTGGGTTCAATCACTTAAGTCAGAAACCCAGAGTCACCTGGGACATGTTTGAGATTCTATATGGGGCAGGCAGTGATGACACAAGAGACCTGTGCCAGCCTCGACACTAGAGGCTAGTGTGGCTAGAAAGGAGTCACAACAATACTTAAACACCTGTTCATTGAAAGTATAGGGACAGATGGCATTTCTATCTAGCAGAAAAAAGGTGGAAATTAGGGATTCATGTGCAGGACACCAATGTTTGATTCTGTTGGCTGGAGACATCTTAATTTAGAGGATCATGATTTTTTTAGTAATGAATTCTATATTTGTCCTGCATCTTTGCTCTCACATAAATAATTTCCATCTTTTCCCTTTTCCAAGATTTAGTTATTCTGTTTTAGACTATTTATCTTGTCTACAAGTTCTCTAAAGCATTCATTAAAATTCTACTTTATAAATATTAAGTTTTCAAAAATATGAAGAGAAAAAACACATCTTCATGAAAAAAAAAGTTTCCATAGAAAAGACTGTCATTACCTGAAAGTGTCCCTGATCAGATACAGGAGTCATGGTTCACCCTTACAGTTCAGACAAGAAGTAAATAGTTTTTCTAATTGTTAGGGCAAGTAGTCATGAAACTAAACTACCAAAGGTTACATTGGATTCTTCAGTGCTAGACATTATTTTTTTCAATATGGGATGTATTTTTGAAAGAGATTTTCGTCTTCATCATATATAAATATATCTACAAAACTATGAAGACCTATATGTCAGGTTCAGCTTTGGAATGAATACATAAAGAAGCCAGGTCTTTCATAGTCATGACACCAAGTTGGGGGGAGAGCGTTGATCTGCTGGAAGGCAGGAGAGCTCTGCAGACAGACCTGGACAAGCTGGAGAGATGGTTTGATTCAGTGGGATGAGGTTCAACAAGGCCAAATGCCGGGTCCTGCACTTTGGCCACAACAACCCCATGCAGTGCTACAGGCTGGGGACAGAGTGGCTGGAGAGCAGCCAGGTAGAGAGGGACCTGAGAGTTTGGATTGACAGGAAGTTGAACATGAGCCAGGTGTGCCCGGGTGGCCAAGAAGGCTGGTGGCATCTTGGCCTGGATCAGGAACAGTGTGGCCAGCAGGACCAGGGAAGTGATTCTTCCCCCGTATTCAGTGCTGGTGAGGCCACACCTGGAGTGCTGTGTCCAGTTCTGGGCCCCTCAGTTCAGGAAGGACATTGAGGTGCTGGAGCAGGTCCAGAGAAGAGCAACGAGGTTGGTGAAGGGACTGGAGCACAAGTCTGATGAGGAGAAGCTGAGGGAGCTGGGGCTGTTCAGCCTGGAGAAGAGGAGGCTCAGGGGAGACCTCCTCACTCTCTACAACTCCCTGAAAGGAGGTTGTAGCCACGTGGGGGTTGGTCTCTCCTCTCAGGCAACCAGCAGTAGGACAAGAGGGCATGGTCTTAAGGGAGGTTTAGGTTGGATATTGGGAAGAAATTTTTTACAGAGAGTAATCAGGCGTTGGAATGGGCTGCCCAGGGAGGTGGTGAATTCACTGTCCCTGGAGGTTTTTAAGATGAGATTGGATGTGGCACTTAAAGCCATGGTTTAGTAAACACAGTGGTGTTGGACCAAAGGTTGGACTTGATGATCTCAGAGGTCTTTTCCAACCCAGCTGATTATATGATTCTATGAAATCATCAGATCTCCTATATTTATAATTTTTTTTGCCTGATGCTTTGGACTTCCCTCTATCCCCTCTTCCTCTTTGTGGGAATATTTTATGTGCTTACAATGACACCTGTAAGTTTAGGCACAGACAGAGTAGTACTTTTTGCTGCTCACGAATATTTTTTCCTGCCCCTAAAATGACCATCTCCCTGGACTCCTGGTCATTCCTGTTCAAACTGCTTCCACTCCGAATGATCCACAGATGTTCTGTAAGTACAGAGGGATGCTGCCCCATGTCCTGGGCTCTGACTGATGTGTTCTGACACACACATAGTTATTGTGGTCTGTCTCTCTTTGCAGAGAGGTTTTTTTCTTGGGCACATATGTAAAGGGAGAGACACAGTTCTGTCCTGTTTATGGTGAAAACATTTTTTTCATATGTGAGAAACAGTGAAAATCCTTGTTTTCAGATAAAAGATCCTGTTCTGCTACCACAGAAATTTTCACGATCATTTACTCCCTGCACTTGGTTTACCAAGCATCAAACAACATACGTGTTTTGTTCTTCCATCAGTCTCCAAAGGATGAATAATGACTGAGAAAAGACTCTTCTACTCTCTCAAACTTTTCCACTCCCTCTTATCACCTTGCAGGAAGTATTGATGTTATTTTTGGGAAGTATTGACTCTTTGAAGGAATAGGGGGCTCATTAAATCAAAATAACAGCAACATTTTCAGCTGCTTCATTGTTACCATTGCTATTGTTGCAAGCCACTGCTGGAAGCTGGGAAAAAAAGAAGGAAGAAATAAAGCCAATAAAGAATAGATACCCCAACATATCTGGACTGGAGATAAAGTGCAACACATCTTTTTTTATGGCTTTTAAGTAGTTGGTAGTCTACTACTGAGTTCATAATCATCCTAAAGAGACAGCAGTACCGCTGAGGAGGACAGGGGAGCTAAAATTTATAGAAAGAATTATAGGCTGGAAATAACAGAGTCACACAAAAAGGAAAATGCTGTGTTGAGGTTGCATTAATAAAAGTGTAATGTATTACAAGCAAAAAGAGGGACTTTATTCCACTTCCATCACAAACTTACCCACAGCCAGTTTGGGAGTGAAATGTGTTGGGTCTTGTGTTTGGGTGGGGTTTTTTTTTGTTTTGTTTTGTTCTGTTTGTTTGTTTGTTTTAAACAGAGAGGTCAAATTGTAACAAGTGAGAGGGAAATCAAGGAAAAAAGTAAAAGAGATGGAAAATGAGTCGTGGAATGCAGAGTGACTGGTGCTCGGGAGAAATGAAGCTGAAGGATGACCAAATACAAAGCACAGCAGGGAACTCTTCTGTGTTTTCTGGTAACTCCGCAAGAAATTGTGAAAATGGAAGGATTTCTCAGTAGTCTGGAAATCTATTCTGAGAAAGAAGCAGCATGAGCAGGAAACTGGAGATTTTTTACTGTACAAATTTATGATTTTAAGACATGCAGCAGAGAGTAAATGCAGCAATCCAGGAAATACATTTAATTTGTTTGTTGTCCTGAAGTAGCAAAAATCTGTGTTTTTAACTATTATTCCTGGTATTCGGAATACTAACAGTAACCCCCTTACAAGTCACCTCAGAGCCTCAGAAGTAACCAAATCCTGAAACAAATGTGGGGAAAAAAAATGAGGAGTTTCAGACAAGGATTGACTTTTGGGTCCCCACCCAATATTTTAGAGAGGTTTATCCAGGAGAGTCAGGAAAACCTGCAAAATATCTCAAGCTGAACACCCAAAGTTGTGTCAAGCGGCTTTTGAAATTCTTGGTCAAGGCAATCTGCTTTACAGAACAAAGAGTTTACAGATGTAATTTTTGTTCCTGGTTGTCATGATTTAACCCCATCCAATAACTAAGCCACATACAACCGCTTGCTCACTCCCCCACCAGTGAGATTAGGGAGAACATCAGAAGGGTAAAAGCTGCAAAGCTTGTGGGTTGAGACAGATAAATAGTGAAAGTAAAAGGTGTGCCTACAATATATATCTATAGATTAGATATAAACAAACACCATCACTCCAAATGTCTCCTCTTCTTCCTTCTTCCTCACACTTTATGTACTGAGCATGGTGTTATATGATCTGGAATATCCCTTTGGTCAGTTTGGGTCACCTGTCCTGTTTGTGACTCCTCCTAACTTCCATTGCCAGTGTGGCAGTTACAAAAGCCAGAAAAGGCCTTGGGTCTACTCAGCAATAGCAAAAACATCTCTATATTATCAACCCTGTGTTCAGCACAAATGCAAAACACAATCCGATACTAACTGCTGAGAAGAAAATTAACCCTATCCCAGCCAAAACGAGAACACTGGCCAGGATTACAAATGGGTAAATAGGAGGATAACAAAAATGATAAAAAAGGATATATGTAGCTGACACAAGTTAAAATTTGCCTTCATTAGAAATAGATTCACCTTTTCAAGAGAGTTCCACAAAAGTAAGATCTCTGTAGATATAGACTGTGGCATATAGACATGTAGGGAGCATGGCAGGTATGCAGCCTTCAGGAAAAATCAGAAGGGTAGCAACCCATTTTAATAACCTCTTTCCAGAGCTTGTTTCATACTTTGCTGTTTTTCTATTTTTTTTTTTCTTTCTTCTGATTTTATACCTTGGCAAATCAGTGGCAGTGGTTGACTGAAGGATGCACTGGGGGAATAAAAGTTACAAGAGGACATTCAGTGAACAAGGCAGCATAGAGAAGCTGACAAGAATATGACTGACAGTTATTATTTCCCAGGAACTCTTTTTGAAATTGAACACAAGTGTTACTGCTGGACCTGCATAAAATTTAAAATGTCCAACCTATGAGAAAGCTCTGGATTCTCAGCACTTTTATTGTCACCCAGAAGTGGAAAAAAACCCCCAAAAAAACCTACTTGGATTTTACTTTGTTTTTCACTGACACTCCAGAAAAGGTTAGGAGATGAATTCATTTAAACAAGCTCAGGGTGAGAGAAGTCTGTTAGAGCTATATTTTTCCAGGCTTGACCTACCCACCCTTTGGTAGTCATAGAGTGACCATCTGAGTTTTTCCAACTGCAGAGCAAAATCAGGGACCCTACTGCCTTCAGTTACCTTGCTTGTCCTCCACATTGGACCTTGAGCAAGAATGCTGGTGTGAGGTTTCCTTTTGGCTGGGTTTGACACCTGCAGTATCAAGGTGCCAAGTAAACACATTGCCTGTAGTCCTTGGGGGTTAGCCAGCAGTCAGGATGTTGTGACACCTGTCAAATGGATTTTCACTTTCTGGATGACTAAAAAGCAAACCCTCTCTTATCCATTTTCAGTTGTATTGGGGATTTCTCAGGTTTCAAGGTCATGAAAAGAGTGATGTTTATCCCTTTCAAGGTTTCAGGATAGTTTTGACTGCTTTTGCACTTTGCATAGATCTGATGCCCTCTCCTTCCTTATTTCCCTAGAGATTAATTGGGATTATTCATGCATCAGTAGGAAATGCCTGTTGGAAATGTCACCAATATGACATGCTGAAATGCAGGACTGGGTAAAACCTTTTTAGTTGTCCAGCCTGGGTGAAAACAGGTACTGTATTCTTAAGCACAGAAGTGGAGCATAACAATAATAAATATTGTGGAAATGCCAGTAGAAATGTAAGAAGATTCCCGTATTTCCTTTTGAGAACTTTTATAGGACATTGGAAAACTCAAGTTACTAAATAGGTCATAGTATATAGGTGCTAGTATGTAAGCTCTATCCTGCCTTGCAAAACACATTAAATGGCTGCTCATTGGGATCGGTTGCATGAGAAAAGAAACACTGTTCCTTTAGTTATAAGAAGGTAGTTAAAAATGGTCCTCTTTGTAGCACTCTGTACAGTGTACAGTACAACAGCTTTGAAGGCTTCATTTTTTGTAAATACTACTGCATATTATTCTGTACCTACACAGCATTTTCTCCTATAAATGACTCAAGAACACAGCTTTACTGCTTATTTTGTAGTAAGGAGCTTTGCTTTTCTACCCTCTGTAAATACTCAGAGCAAAAGAGACAGTCATCACTCTGCAAATATCTCTGGTTTCTACTGTTTGCAAAATGCTGTTTTTCAGGTAAGTGAAATTATATATGGTTAATTAATAACACAGTTTAGGAATTTCTAGATGACTTGCCTGCAGAGCTCACTTACGTGGTTTTATTTTGACTTAGGAATTTAATAACCATCAAGAGTTTCTTTGCAATACGAAGCCTCTTGTATTGGCTGCACTCAGTCGGTAGCCAGGCTACTAAGGGTGGTGTTTTAAAAATGGATTCAAGCCTGTTCTTGTGATCAGTTCCTATAGCTGATCTGATTTAATGCCTTTGGAGTGGATGAAGAAGAGTCTTGTTGGCTGCGTTCCTCCAGCAATATGAAGTTCTTCGTCAAACAGTGCTGACCCTTGAAGGATTTGGGAGGCATGTAAGCATGGAGCAGACTCTCATCAGCTACAATATACACTGCCATTTACAGGAAACAAGGTGTATTAATGTATAGGCAAAGTTGTATAGAGTAACCTTCAAAGATGGTAAAGATCTTTTGTTCTCATCATAAGTCAATGTTTTAGGCTCTAATAGAGCAGTTACCCTGAAATCTGACCTTCTCAAGAGGTGAAGAGGCTGTGACTCTGAAACCTCCGTGGCTCCTCTAACAGTTGAGATCTTCCTGAGCTGTGCCTGGCCCCTCTGTGTACCTCCCTCTACTCCCATACTGGTACTGAGCATGTCTGCCAGACTCACCTCAGGCAGTGCAGGATTGACAACCGGAGGAAGAGAGATTCTGGAGGGTCAGTAAACCTCCACATTCCTTGAGAAGTGGCAGAGACAGGTGGAGAACTGTAAAACTGTACTACCTTCTACCAGAGATAAGATCTTGGTAGTCTAATGACCCAGAGACCCTCAAGGAAGATGAAGCCCAGGGCATCCATCATTGCACAGCTGTTGTTGGGTATCCCAGATGGTCTCCTTCCTTCATGCTTGCTTCTTCTAGCCCTTAATAATCTGCCACTGTAGACAGCTGCCTACTCTGTCTCTATGTAAAACACAGTGTGGTGTACAAATTAGTTATAAATTAGCCGTTCCAATCCAATGGCTTGTACCCTGGTAGGCCCAAATGGTGTTATGAGTTGTGAGAGCATGGAGGATCAAGATCCTAGTCTTAAGCATAATGCCTGAAAAAAGAACAATAAATACAAGAGGCAGCAACAGCATGACCAAAATAGGAGAAGTATAAATCATGCTGTGGAATGAAATGCAGTGATTCACCTGCTATGCTGGGTGCTGCTGCGCTGCAGACAGTCTGACAGCACAGCAAAGAAATGCAACACACCAGAAATAAATACTCACCCTCAACAGACACAATTCTATTCATTTCGTGTTAATATATTTCTTCTTGAAATTCAGCAGAAACCCATGGCACACAAATAATCCCAGCATCAATACAAAGTAAATGTGTGTGATTAAGGAAGGAAGGAAGGACATCAGCACAGTTGCAATCCATAAAAATTAACTATTATTGGGTTTCTTCTGCATGAGCACATGGATCCTCTTTAATAGTCCACATGTGCTTGCTTCTTTTTCATTCAACCTTAGGCCTTCTTTCTACATTATTGGTCATTTAAAAAATTACCAGTTCCCTTTTACAATATTGTCACCAGCATGGCCAGTATCAAGGTACAGCAAAGAAAAGAAGATATAAAAACTGGCAAAGATAAACTTAGAAAGTGTTGCAGGTGAGTTCTCATAAAGTTGAAAGTAAAGAGCCAAGGTACCTTGAGACATGGCCACTGAAAGGTGAAGGTCCCTGGATCTGACTCTCAGGGCTGAAAAGAGGTAAGACCAAGCAGGTCAGTTGATATTGGGGGCAATGTCTCCTGCTTTCTCTAGCAAGCATCGAGTGGGATGGATTCTCAGCATACCCTAGGAGCTGCTTGACAGTTCCCAGAATCTGGCTCCTAATTAGTAGAAATGGAGGAAAGCAGCATTGCAAATGCAATTGTGACCACCTGCTGCCAAACTGAGCCCTTTCTCAAGAGGACATCCACCATTTGCTATGAGTTTCCATGATCTGTGGGCTGCTCAGGGAGAGAGCTACTGAGGAAGAAAGACACAGTAAGGGTAAGAGGTTATCCCAGTGCTTAGAGTGAGGAAGTCAGAACTCCTGGCCATTACCACCGGCTCTGGAAAGAAGTGTGTTCAGGACCAAGCAGTATAGTGTTCACAGTCAAGTAGGAAGGTTCTTAGGTTTTGTTTGTTAATCAGCAAAAACTAAGGGAGGTATACATCCTTCCATTTCAGAAAGGGTTTTATAAACCTATCGCTAATTTGCTGTAAGAATCTCAGTTAATCTCAGCGTCATCCAGTAACTTGTGTCATCGTCATCATGGCCAGGCTTTGCAAATGAAGATTTGGGAAGGGCTCTACACATTTTTGCTACAAGCACGCTGGTGGCTAATAAGGCCAATATGACATAGACAAGTCCGGTTGCCAGAGGCACTGCAGAAAGACTCCTGTGGTGATATTGGCGTTGCCTTTTCTCTCCTCGAGAGTGTAGTAACTTGTGTAGCCACATGTTAAACATAGAAAGTGCTATTTACCCACCTGGAGGATTGTGAAGGCTGATTAATACATTGTAAAACTCCATGAGATTATTTGGAGAAAGTAACTGTCACCTTCCCAGTAGGTAGCAGAGGATATTTCTGCCACTAGCTAAAACAAGAAGTGATTTGTCTCCTTTCACCTCCCTGTTCCTCCTTCCTTTCACCTGGTCTCAGTAAATGCTTTCTTGCTCTTGGTTTTCTCTGGCAGAAAAGGGACTTACCAGACCTGGAGGCCAACAAGAACTTATCTTCCATTTTCCAAATTATTCTCTGGTCAATACCTCTCACAAGAGTGCAGCAGCAGAAAAAGAGTTCCTTGGGTTTTCCAGGTCTCGAAGACAGGATGCTACATTTAACTTATAATTTGTACAGTGTTATTTTGTACTCTATATGCTTAGCTATAGTTATATCCTTACAATCTTCTAATAACCAATATTATCTGTAAAAAAACCCCAAACTCTAAAAGAATTGTGATATAGCAACATGAGCATACTATGACAACATCAAGGGGAATTTACCTCACAACCTTCTCTCCTTCAGCCCTTTCTTTGGTCCTTCAGTTCCTCTGCTATTTTTCCTTAAAAGAGCCTCTGCTCTTGATTTTGTGTAGATTTTTTGAAATGTGGCTACCTAAAGATTAATTTTCAGGGAGAAATGCCCTTGGAAGTGTTCAGATTGCCTAATTGTGTAAATTCATGCATGCAAATGTGTGCGGGTATTCTTGTACAGCAATGGTATCTCTGGGTTCCAGTTAAGGATTGGTGCTGCATTCACCCTGCAGACACAGAAACACTCTGCTAACTTGCAATCCCTGCCCCAAGGATTTTATTGCCCATCCACGTAGTGAGAGAAACAGTAAAGGAAACACAACACAACACTGATAAAAAGCAGAGGTCCTGGCATATTGATCACAAAAGCAGTTTTGTCCAATATTTTGTGGGCACTAGAGGTAAATTGAAAGGAGAGAGGCAGAAAGAGGCAGGTTACCAGTGCTGTAGAGATTTCCAGGTAATGTGTTGCTGCAGATGAGACAGTGATGGAGCCAGAGAGAAAACTGCACAGACGGGTTGAGTTTCTCTAGAGCAGGTGTGAACTGAAGCCTCTTCAGCAAATAAAACCACAGGAGGTGACAAAGTCGTGCTCAAAAACCCAATTGAGTAATCCACCCTACTGTGAGTTGGGTATCTCTGACTCAATAGAGGCTTGTTGCAGGGGGAAGCCTTGCTCTTTGGGTTTGGAACTTTTTGGAGCTGGGTGTATGAAGGTAGCTGTGCTGATCTGTGGCCAGGGCACAGACCTTGCTCTCTCATGTGTGACTTCATCTGGAGAGATGCCTTGGATGAAATGATTCTGTAAGAGGTTTCCTGAAGCTGAATCCAGGCAGATGTTTTCTGTGCAACAGAAAGATTCCTGCAGTGTTTTGTCAGTGCTCAGCTAATGAGGGAGAGAGTATGTTTTATCTTTGTTACCACAGAAAGTTAACCACAATCCAAGCAGTGATTTATAGGTAATGAGTCCTGTCACACTTACAATTCATGCCTCACATGAAAGTCATCAGCATACCTACCGCTGATCAGAAATCCAGGTATATTTCTCTATGTTTTATTCACAGTCTAATGATCTGCCAAGGCAAAGGCTGGATCTAAAGCTGATTGCTATCAACATTTATATCTGGGAATGCATCTGAGTGCCAAAGAACATTTAAGGAAATTGACTGTAGATGATTGCAGCAAAGATACTTCCATAAAGTGAGGTAGGAAGGAACCTTAGGGGCTCAGGGGTCACTTGGAAAGAGTGAGGAGAAGAGGAGCAGAAAATAGAAAGTATCTCTCATGGACACTATGGCCATAGGACTGCTGGTGAACAACAGTGTGCTGTGGCTCCCACTTGCCTACAGCAGGATGGGGTAAGTATTGCACACATGCAGTTGCTTTAGAGATATTTTTGTCAAGAGACGGAGTAAAATATCCATGGCCTCATAAGAAAGCCTACTCTTGTCTGTGGAGGGTCAGATGGACATAAACACTCAAGGGGACATATTCCCATGCACTAGGCACACTGGCTCCAGCCCCTGACATGGGCTTCCCTGGACTTGGCCATGCAAATAGGTGTGTAGGTAGGGTGATGAATCCCCTTCATGTGGGGCAAGCAAAGGGAAATGTGCCCACGGCAAGGTCCTGTTGGCTCCAGTGGCAAGACAAGGCACGAGGTGGCCGCGTGGAGCTTGTGTGTACAAGTAATTAGTTTCTTGTCTGCACTGCTCTGCAGGTGCTCTTTGGAGAGCAATCCTTCCTAGGAGTAAGTGCTCTCCTGGTAAATCTGGTATCTGAAATCCCATGAATTAGCTCATGTTTATTTATTTAGTGCCCTATCAGGACCTATCAAAGTCACTGAGACTATTGTCATTTGAACGGAAGCAGAAACAAGTTTTGCTTTATTTTATTATTTTTTTACTTTTTAAGAGAGAGTACAGGTTATGAATTTATTAGCAGAGCTGTGCTAACAACTACTTTGCTTTTGCACCTGGGGGAAAAAGACAAAGCAAAGCAGGACAAGAGATATGTCACTTTCCCTTACATTTTTGCTGGACATGTGTGGTGAACAGAATACATTTTTTACGCTTCGTATGAAAAGTTGTCCCACATCTTATTTTTCACCCTCATGAACAATATATTTAACAAAGAGAAACACATGTGTATTTCCAAAATACAGCACATTTTACAATAAATAAATAAATAAATAAATAAATATAATATTACAAGAAGAAAATGAAAAAAAAGAGTGAATTTTCCTTATTTTTCTGTTTTTTGTGATTATTTAATTCTATGCTACTTAGTGTTATGCTCATTTTAAAAAGTCCCTTTAAATTTTAAAGTAATAAAATGTAATTATAAAAATGTTTTCCCTCACCTGTCTTCTGCAATATACACTGGCGATGTTCTCAAAAATTAACTAAACATATATGCAATATGCAGTGAATAGACTAAAATACTCTTCAAATAAGTTGTATAACTTGAAAAGCAAAGAGTCAAAATTTCTTCACTAGGATTTACTGAAAAATATCCCATCTAAATTATTTTTGACAGAAAATTGGACTGTAAACATTTTTTTGTGTTGTGAATGTCAGGTTTCTACACTAATCTGTAGGTCTATTTGCAAAAAAAAAAAAAAAAAGAAACCAAATGTAAGCAAAACTCAGATTTTTTTTTTAATAAAATATTAAAATGTCTCAGAGAGACCGGCAATGATTTCTTTAATGACATTTTCCATGGAAAAATTAAATTTCTCTCTGATTCATCATACTCACAATGTTATACATAGCATACAATTTGCGTAATAGAAAATACCGTCTCTCCTTCAGCAAAGAAAATGCATTCATACAGAATAATATTCAATTAAAGGCCTGCAAGCTCTCTGATTTAAAACTGATGTAGCTACTCATTCTAAAAAATTAAGGTCCTTTTTTTCAGGAGAAATAATGTTCTTTAATGTTACTCTCCAAGTGTTTTAAAGCGTTCTTTAAATGATACATGCCCAACCCTATTTTGTTTAAAGGTGATGAAAAGCTCTATTAAAGAAATAGGCACTGATTTATTGTGGGGATCATTAGCCATTTGCAGAGTGTGGGATTGTAGCATGGTAGCTTTACTGAGAATTCAAGATTTTTATTTTTTTTTTTTGATTTATCAGTAAACATTTACAGTATTTTCAATGGAGTTTTTATTTTCCATGGGAAAATGTAGACTTTATTTTCTTGGGCAAAAAGAAATAAGTGTCAGAAAACGAGGATGAAATGCTGTTTCAGATTGCCTTGAGGTCAGCTAGTGCTTGCCTGAGATGCCACAATGCCAATGTGAATTTTTTGTCAGGTACCTCAAGTTTATGCTGCCTGCTGCTGTAGGAATGTGGTTGATGGCCGTGGGGGCATGGGCCACACAGGTTGCTCTTCTCCAGCGGCCCAAACAGACATAACTTAGAGTCAAGCTGAGCCAAAATGTTGCAAGTGACATTTCTTTTTGAAATGTTAGCTGCAGAAAAAAATTCACCATTTCAGCTTCTTACTTTAAGGCTGAAAGACACTGATGGAGTTGCGCTTTTCTTTTTCCTTCATCTTTCATGAGGCAAAGGAGGTAATGGAGGTGATGAAAAAGAGAGGATATAGCTGAGACTGTGAGAAATTGGGGTTTACAAAGTGCAGTTGCCTAAGCTGTAGTTTAGCTAATTGCATGGACTAGATCTAACTCATAAAAGGTATTTCAAGGTTGGCAGAGACCAATTCTGATCAGCCCTTGATTTTTTAAATATGACATTTGAAAGATGATGAAGGGTATGAGGAAATTGTTTAGATTCTTCGGGGATTCACAGCCTATACTGCCCTGAAGAAAGCCACAAATTATTTATCTAAGTGCTCAGCACTTTGCAGTATCATCTGCTCTAGAGGGTATTTCGTCGGGCAGTATGTGATCATTTAAGCTTGCAAGTTGGAAGAAAATATATTGAATTCAAAAATATCAAAGGAAACCAGACAAGTCAGAAGGCTGCAATGTGAAATACTTTAGCCTAATTGACTGATGGCTCACTTTTGGGCTGTTTTTGCTATTTATTTGTTGTTGGTGGTTTTGTCTCTTTATTGAGGAAATTAGTTAAAAGAAATCAATCAACATTTATTTTTCAGTTGGAAGCAATATGTTTAAAAAAACTCAAACCAACCAACCAGCCAATCAAAAAACAACATAAAAGTAGCATTTTTGATTGAGCAAACCAGAAAATATTACCTGAAAGAAAGGGGGAGGAATTTTTAAAATATTTTTGGCATTTTCTAGCCTACAAAAGGATAATTATATGGAAACTGGTCTCTCTTTTGGGCCTTGTTTGCAATACGTCTCCCCAGTGTGTGTCCTGGGGGCAGATCTGAGAGGGAAAGGACAGCTGGGCTGGTACAGGGGCACGGAATGAAGTTTGCTGAAGTTTCTGTGTCTATTTTGGTAATCCTGTCTGGATGTTGGTCTGGAAAATGACATAGATGAGGGACCCACCTCACTCTTTGGCAGCCTGTGTAGCATATTGAAATGCCTCCAATGATGAAAAAGTATAGCTGATGGTTCGATTTTGAGAAAGATTTAAGAATCACACATCAGAGAGAGCTTAAAAAACAAGACTATGAAATGACAATGCTTTTTTTTTGGTAGATGCTTACCTTGTAATACATACTAGGATACATTGTATTATATGGGAAAAAGAAGGAAGAATGCGGTGTGGTGGGTCATGAAATTTGATTGAAGAGCCAAAATGAGACTGATAAATGTGACAGGAGCTGAAGAAAATCTGGAGCACAAAATTATTTGCATCATGCTGGGATCCCAGGAGGGCAGAAGGCCGGAGGGAATATTAAAGCGGCATGATGTCAATTAGAAATTGGTTTTATTATGGGATAAACGTTCTTCCAAAAGCAGCATTAATGGGCACCTCTAAAATACTGAAGAGGATGATAACATGCAAATATGATATTTTAGTTTCAGTTGGTATCCTGGGTGGAGGGGAATAATAATAGTAATGATGATTGAAGTAATAACTGTAATTACAATAAATATGACCCTATATCATTCTCATTATTTTTGTTTATGCTTCTCAGAAAGTTTTGAGACTAAGCAAAAAAAGGAGGATTGTCAGACTTTGATTAATAGGACTATTACTCTGCATTTTCAGCAAACTGCTTCACAAATTGGAAGCTTTGAAAACAGCTTGAGTTTGCTGCAGAACACGCTGTACTTGAGGCCTCTGATGTCCCCTGCACTACAAATTTGCATTGTACTCAACAGATAAATGCCATTATTAGTCTGAGCATTTAGGTGATGAGATGCAGTCAGTTTTGCTTCATGCCAAGTTTCAGTCAGCCTCTCATAGTTTCAGTAAATCGCTTCTTAATGTGATGTTAAATCCCTGCTTTTCTGCAAATCTCACCTCTCTGGAACATGGCTAGCTTGGCAGCCCTGAATGAGCACACAAAATCCAGCAGCATGTGAGCAAGGACAGGCAATGTGCCATGGGTATTGCCTCTCATTGCCCAGGGGTTGAGATCTGGGCTCTGCTCTCACATGCTCTCTAACTGTCGTCCAAGAGAGGTTGGTTAAACTGTATTTCCTCTCTTGCAGTGCTGTCTCACTGTCCAAGTCCTCCAGACATCCACACTGCCTCTGTGGTAGCTCTTATATGGACTCTGCATCCGAGCAGGGGATACAAGTGTGAATTAAGGCTGGGGTGACCTCATGTCATGTCCTTTGTTTTCAGCACAGGCAGAACCACGTTGCCCTGAAGAGCCCCGAAATCCCTCAAAGTGGAGGCAGGCAAGATAGGCCCCACCTGTGCTCCCACCCAAGATTCTGTCTCTCTGTGACTCCTTCTCTCAGCAGCAGAATGAAGATTTCCCTTAGCTGTCATGTCAGACAAGAGCATGGGCTCTGGGGTCATATTACCACCAGATATACTTCATTAACATCAGCTTCACCTTCCACCTCTTCTCACTTAGAGCCTGTCACTTCAACCATGCAGCAAATAGACCTTTTGCTCTCCTATCACTCAAGTACTATATTCCTGTCAGAAAAAAACCCCAATGCTGAACATCTTAGTAACTTTCAAGAAAATTCCTGCTCAATTTTGCTCTCACTGAGTCAGTTTTGAGCAAGTGGCAATCACTCATTACATTTTATTTTCTAGAAATTATTAGTGAGGAAGTGCTAATGAAATATATTAAGAATGCAGAATGTGGGTGGAGGATCAATTTAATCTTAAAGAAAACCATTATAGATAGTGACTTAGTAAGTACCTGGCACGGAAAAGCTCAAGCATGCCTACTAAACATAGATCATGAAGTTAGCAGATCATATTAAGTAACACCATCTTTTTCAATCTTCACAAACATGATGTGCACATCTTTTAGTAATTTATCATCCTTCTTGGTCTAATGTCATACTTTGCCCCTGAATGCTTTGAGGGATAAGACAAATTGCTTATTAATATACTTTCATAGGAAGAAGATGAGGGTAAACCAGGTCTAGGATATCATTCTGCTCTTCTGCTGCTGTGATTTCAAGGCACACTGAAGTTCAAAAATTTCAATGGGAGCAAACCAACCCCTCTAGATGAGGAGGGTTAATTTAGGAATCTCTGCTGATGGAACCCCTCCAACAAGGATCTGGTAGAGAGCTATGCATTTATCTAACTTTATCCAATGAACAAAGTGCAACTCTTCATATCTTTGCATGATTCAGGCCATTTACTCAAAATCAGTGGCATGTCTGAGCTCTGTCTCCACCTCTATGTTTGTTGCACATGAAAAATGCAGCTATGTAGCCTTTAGTGCCACATCATATAATTACACAACATGAAATTAGCTGCAAAGGAGAGACGAACTGCTTTGATAATTTTTTTCCATTGCCAAAATTCTTTTAACAAAACCAAACCTTCAAAGTTCCTAATTTCTTTACCAGGAGGTAGGTTCTATAAAACATGAAATAGAGGGACACCCAGGAAAAATACTGACTAAAATGCATTCCCCAGCTATACTGATTGTGGCAGATCAAACATTTCAGCTCATTCTCAAAACAGATTTTGAGAGCTGAACAAGAACTGTCTCTAACCTTCTTATGGTTAATGCCTACCTGTTGAGAAATTTGTGATATGTATACATTTCTCCACAATTAACCAGGGTGCTTAAAATATATATACATTAAGCTTTGCAAGAGGTCTAAAAGAAATAAAGAATATGCTTCTCATATTATTTGTTCACTTATTGTTGAAGTAAGCATCAGTCTTCTATCAAAAAAGCATGAAATGTTCTGTTTTTACTTTGTGGGGAGGGATTGTAAATGTCCGTCAGCAAATGAATTCACAACCTTACCACTGATTCCCAGTATGTACATAAAGAGAACTTAGAATTCCATTAAATCTCATCAGAACTTTGCTGTACATGAAGACTGAATTATGAGTTTCCATATAGAGACTGTAAAGCAGAAAACCGTAGGCTTATTCTCTCATGTGCTTAGTAGAGATGAGCTGGGACCTAAAGTGCCCTGCAAACAATATATGAAATTGGGTGTGTTGTAAGGAATCGGCTAGTGCTGAATTGAAGAAAAAAAATTAAAATAAATAAATCTGGTATTTTTGTTTGGCCCTTTAATGGAAGATGTCTGTAGGAGCTTGCTCTCTGTGACAAGTTCCCTTACACATTCCATTACAACACATAGAATCGTGGAGTCATAGAATGGTTTTTGTTGGAAGGGGCCTTAAAGATCATCTAGTTCCAAATCCTATGTCGCAGGCAGGGAACCTTCCACTAGACCAGGTTACTCAGAGCTCCAGCCAACCCAGCCTTGAATACTTCCAGGAATGGGGCATTCAAGACCTCACTGGGCAGTCCGTTCCAGTGCCTCACTACCCTCTGAGTGAAGAATTTCTTCCTAACATCTAATCTAAATATCTCATCTTTTAGTTTAAAACTCTTACCCCTTGTCCTATCACTATCTGCCCATGTAAAAAGTCACTCTCCCACTTTTTTATAAACCCCCTTTAACAGTATCACCAAGTATGTATATTTTTGGCCCAAAATTAGGAGTGCTCCTTTTTCCATACAAATTGCCCACTTCAGTCTGAATTTAACTTGTGGTGCTTTTAGAGAAAGAACCAAGCACTTTCCAAAAAAGCTGCCCTGGTTACAGGGGGCATCTACCACTGACAAACTGCTCATGCAAGAATTGTGTCATACTGTCTCAGTCAGCTGGCATGGGGCAGGAAGCTGCAGGTGGACCAGCCGTGTACTCCAGCTGATTTTGACTTCACCCTCCTGTGTTAGGCTGTGCTCAGTGCCTTGAGAAGGTGGGCATGATGCTGGGTGGTCCCTTGGGAATGGTAGCAGATTGTGAGGGCTGGTGAAAGAGGTGCAGTCCTGCAGTTGGTTTTGCCCAGAACTGGTAGCTATTGCCACCATAAAGGGAGAGCCTGAGATACCTGGGGAACCCCTGATGGTGCAGGAGGTCTCCCAGAAAGGCACCTGTCCATGTCCTAACTCAGCCAGGATGTCCCATTTTTCTGATTTATCCTCCTATCCTCCTGTGATCTTTTGACTTAGGGATTGAATTTTGTTCTTTCTTTGGAATAATCCTTTCTTTCCATGGAGAAATTCTCTGCATATTTCCACTGTGGGGAGAGACAGACTCTTCCCAGGTGCCTGGGGCTGAAAGGAAAGATCAAAACACAGAATCAAGGTGAGAAGAGTTGGACCTTTCACAGATCTATCTCAAATCACGGGAAGCCTGAAGCAGGAGAAGAGGGAATTCATCAAAACACAAGAGCATCCAGTAGAACAGTCAAGCAACAGGGGTAAAACAAAGCTACAGAATAGCATAGTTCAGCTGTGGAACAGTAATTGCGTACACTACAGGTTTTACCAATTAGTAATGGGTCAACCCCCTCAAACAGTTGAATGCATTCATCCATCCAACGCTGGATACAGAGACAGGCACAGTCTTTGGCTCAGGAAATTTCTACCAAGCAGATTGCAAAACCCAGGGCTACATGGCAGGGAAGGGATTGTTTGCTTTGTCCAGTGCTTTCATACCGTTATCTCTTTCATACCAAAGCACTTTATCCAGTGCTTTCATGCACCTCTGAGCCAACTTCTCCCCCAAAAGGCATGCATGCAGGATGAACAGCTTGTCTCTGCTCATGTGCATAGTTCACAGGGTTCCCAAGCACAGGTTAACAAGCATATGCAGGAGATGATTTGCATTACTTCTTAATCTAGACTTGTCCTCATATTACCTAGGACTTGGGCTATTTTAGTCTAAAATCAGCAATACCTCATACTATGAAATTGTTAGAAAGAAAGGAAACAAACAAACAAACAAAAATCCAAGATGAAAACCTTCCCTATTGGTGGTGTCCTTTTATTCCGAACTGCAAGATACCGAGGGAATCAGACAGTATGACTCCCCAGCATTCTTTGCAGAAGTCATGCAGAGACATACTGCACAACATAACTTCATTCTGCTTTCCCACACCAGCACTTGCTTTCAGTTGTCTTGGAATGAGCAAGTATTAAATTTGACTGGCAAAGACAACTTTAAATCAGAGCCAGGAGCAAAAGATGTGGGCAGGTATCTCTTGCCTGGGAAAAAAAAAACAAAACCAAACCCACCAAAACAACAACAAAAAGAGAGCCAAGAATCTACTCTAGGTACTAAAGATGCAATCACAAATTTGCAATAAACCATCTTGGACTAAGCCGAGAAAACCCAAAAGTTGTAACATGTGTGCTGAGTATTTATGTTTCTGGAAAACATGAACCTTTTTTTCCTATAACTCATCCCCTTGTTGCAATTTTTCTCTGTGTCCTGTAGAGTGCAGAGTGGTGTTTTGAAATCAAGGATCTATTAGTCTGGAAAGAGGATGAAGACTAAGCCTGCTTGAAATTCTCTTTGGTCAAAGCAAGGAGGGCAGGCTGCTCTGAGTTATGAATGTGGCCTTTTAAAAATGGAAATAAACAGACAGAGAGAGCAGATGATTTTAATGATCAACTGCCTGTGTCTTTTTGGATCTCCAATTCTATTACCAAATGGAGACTGAAAAACAAGAGCAGTTCTGTCAGCAACAACCGGCCACTCCTCTGCACCTGAGCTGTCCCCAAGCACAAGCGCCTGTCACTGCAGAGAAAGCCTGAAATGACAAGAGACATTTGCCTGCAAAGCTCAGCCTAGCAACAGCCTCATTAAGGCTATGAAAACCTTTGAGAGATTCAGCCTAAGCTGAAGGGGTCTGAGGAGTCAAGTCTGGATGTCTGACTGCACCTATCTTTGGTTTTGCTTTTGGCTGTGGGTTCCAGGAGTCTCCAGATATCCTAAATGCCCCAGTTTGGGGAAACTGAATGTTTCATGCGAAGTACTAAACACAATCCCCTTTTCTGGTGTCTTGAACAGCACCATTGCACCTAATTCTCCTGATATGAACTGTAACAGTTGAAGGGACAGACAAAATGTCTCTGGGTGTCCTAGGTGAGCAGCTCTTGGGCATGTGTTGGGGTAGTGGCAGAGGCATCAACCATTATTCTGTGCTGCTGTTTGTGAGCACTGCAATAGTCTCCCCAGGGAAGTGTTCATGGCACTACACCTGCCGGAGTTTAACAAGCCTTTGGACAACACCCTCAGGGATGTGGTGTGATTCTTGGAGTGGTCCTAAGCTGGGTCAGGAGTTGGAGTTTGATAATCATTGTGGGTCCCTTCCAACTCAGCATATTCTGTGATTCTGTGTGATTTCTTGCATTGTAATACTACTCAAGGAGCCATGCAGGGCATAGATGTAACCACACTAGCCTGAAAAGAAGGATAGCATTAGACTGTGACAGGCTGCAACAATATGAAGCCTTTTTTGCCATTTCAGAACAAACTGACGTTCTTCATTTTCTACCAAACCAGTACCATCCTGCACCCAGAAATTGCTCATCTCAGCTCACAGCATCCTCAAAATATCCTTTGCTACTGTGAAGAAATGAGCAAAGGAAAACCTAAAGGAGGGATCCAGGATAAGGTTTCTTTTTAACCATCTGAGCAGTTCACAAGGTGTTGCACTGGAAGTGGAACGGTGACGAATTGCAGCAGGATCCTGAATGCCAGTGCTGAATCATGCAGGCAGCACTCATGTTCCCCCATTGTCATCTCCAAATGCTGCAGCATAGAGTACATAGGAAAATAAAGCCCATAAATAACCAAGGAGGATGGGGAAAAGGGCAGCCTGGATCCTACTGAGTAGCAATTCTATCTCAGATCTGAAATACCTGGCAATGGAGATGAAGTTAATTCACACTCGTCAACCAGCTGCAGGAGGCTCAGGGACCTCTTGCTTCCTCACGGCCATGCATGCAGAGCTGTACCTGTCACAGATACTGGATGAGACAGATCTTATATTATTCTCATAGCTTTAGGGCAACTGAAGGGAGAAGGAGGGGAGAAAATCGAATCAAACACAGAGAAAGAACACAAACAAAAACTTCCCAAATATCTTCTGCTTGACAGGGACCACCAGTGACATTGTCTGTTCTGGGAGCCATTGTCAATTATTTATTACCACCTTGAACACAGCAGAGTAGCTGAGCATGTTGTGATTTGGGGGTTCTCTGTGTGTGTGTGACTGAAGTTTTTGCAGATCAGAAGAGAGACTCTATTCTTTGAGTGAAGACATGTGCCTTTGCAATTCTGCATGTAGCACAGTAGGGGCAAATTCCTCTTCCTCCTTCTCTCCTCGATGCAATGACTATCACTGAAGCCCATATCAGACTTACTCTTTTGGCTACCGAAAAGAAAAGCTACCCTCCTTATAGCAGTGTCATCCCCTTTCAGCAAGTCAGACCTCTTGGATGGCATCAAAAATTGAATTCCTTGTTGACATGTGGCAAGGTTGTACCTGTGCCTTCCAGAGAGTCCCCTCTTAGCTGAGAGCGGTCAATACCTTGATCTTGGTGGGTGCAGACACTTCTCTTTCTCTCCTTCCGTTTTAGGTTCTTCAGGAAAAGTTGTCTTTCTAATTTCTAGCCCAACAACCCATCAGTAGTGGCAAATAAGGAACCTGAACTCTATTGGTAGTAGTCTGGGCAGTCCTGCTACACAACTGGTGTAAATAATTGATAGAGCTCGGAATCACTGCTACCCATTGCTTCCCACTTACTGATTGTAAATGAATTACACTGGTAAGTAATTGTAAATGCTGGTAAGTCATCAGATGACTTGCACTGTTAAGTCATATAGTTTGGTTTTGTGTCCTTTTTATTCCCTTGAGCATCTGACGGTGACTTGATGCTTCAGTATGCTCAGTGAGCTCATGATGTCTTCTGCTGCTTTCCATCACAAATCTTTTGGCCTTCTTTTACCTGCAAATGCTGCTCCTGCCTCTGTTGTTGATAGTTAAAAAACTCAACAGAAGCAATGGAAGGTTGTTTGCAGACCTTGATCTGTCATTAAGACCTACTAGAGGAGTTGTGCCCCACACTCTCCCAAACATACCTTCCTCTGTCTATCTCCTTTCTCTTCCACCCCTTCTGTAATTCTTGGGGATGAAATATTAAGTAACTGTGTGTGCATCATTGATTTTGACAATCATTTCATTGTAGGATGTGTGATAGAAGAAATACATTGTTATGACAGCCTCTTGCTGGGTGGATCTGTTATCTCTAATTGTTTTCTTTCTTTCCTATGTTTTATCAACGAGAGACAGAGGAGTGTGTAAAAGAAGGATTTGGCTACACTGGCAGTTGTGAGATCGTGAGCAGTGCAGTAAGGAATCTCTTTTCATCATGAGAGTGCATGTTGGGACAGTGACAAAAAGCTAGGTTTGGAGAACTATATAGTTCAACGAGATGAAATGTTTTCTCAGTACCAAGGTCATTCTTGAAAGACAGACTTAGTTATTCATATTGCTTAGATCTTACAACAAAAAGCAGAGTAACATTCAGACAGGCCTATGAAGGCAGTCCTTGGAAGTCCCAGTGCCACTGGAAACCAATTGATTTTCAGCTTCCAGCTGCTAAGTCACCTTAAAAATACCATTCTTTCATTTCTTTGAGGGAATGTTGCCCTCTATTTAATGCTTGTTGCAAAGATCACAGCATCAACTTTATAAACTATCTTATGTGTTTTTGCTGCTAGAGTCTGCACATTGGACTGCTCTGGTCAAAGTTTCTTGTCTATATTCCCTTTGCTGTCAAAGGAGAGATGTGAGTTCCGTCAGGAAGACAATTTCTCTCCCACTCCCTTACAAACACCTTAAGTTGGGTGAAATGCCAAGGAGAGCTTAACTTTCTATTCATGGAACTCGGAGGCTGTCTTAGTAGTGTGGTTGGCCTTCATGTTGACTCTTAGACATAGATACAGGTATTCCTTACATTTGGGCTGCTAAGGTTTCCAAAGCAGCTCTAGTGATTTCAGTGGGACAAAACGCATTGCAGAGCATGGGTCTCAGTACCTAAACACTTTTTGAAAATGGTGCTTAGGTTCTGTGTTCCTTTCTTATGTTTAAAGATACTGCTTAAAATGCACTTAAAAACAAAAGGCAAAACATCATACCTTCTTAATAAAGGAGATTTTATGTAAAGCTGACATAAAAAGGTAGGTTTACAAATGCAGGAGTATTAAATCGCTTCTAGAATTAATAGTGGGTTTTTAATTTGAGAAGCTTCAGCTTGGAGACATCCACATCACCACAGGAAGGAAAGATGATACCACGCAGTGAGGTCAGAGAGTTCCATGTGAAGAAATTATTAAATAGTAATTTTGATCAATTCCCACAAATCTTTCATAGTTGAAATGAATTTGGAACCAAGGGACATCTTAATTGATGATTCCCTGAGATATTGGGATGGGTGACGAACATCTTGGTAGTTTTTAGAACCCATAAATTATCAAGACAGTGATATATCAGCAACAGAATGAATAATGTAGAGATCAACATGCCTTATTTAAATTTAGCTTAACCTTTTCTTCCATGGGAGAGCAAGAGAAGAATAATTGCCTCAATTAAATTTTAATCTTGGGTATGTTGATCTGTAGCTAGGTTTGCCACAGACTAGGTTTCCCTTTCCCACCTAGATGAGGCAAGGTATCTAAGCTTGAAGTCTCCATACTAATATTGACTCTAATATGTTCAGAAATTTTGCAAGGTAGACATTTTTGTGTAGCAGTACATACATCAGCTAATCCCAGGGGATTAGTTTTGTGTTCCTATTTTCCAAAGACATTGTGTGTGTAGAATGGAGATTATTTATTTTTTTTTAATACAGCACATCAACACCCCCCTCAAAAAAAGAAAAAAAATTCAGAAGGAGGTGAGGAGAGAAAGGCTCTTCACCTGAAATACATTTTCATTCAGGTCTCTGCTGTACCTGGTAAAGCGATAAGAGATGACTTAACTTTAATTAAAACAGAAACTATTATAAATAATGTAAATGTTGCAATTGACTGGAAGTAAGGGGTGTTTCATGAGGTCACCTGAATGGACAAAAAGCATATTCCCTGGTGGTCAGCTGAGCTATCTGTGAGCATTAAAATTTCTCACTTGTTATTTTGTACAAGTGTAAAACTGAAATTAGGTCTCACAGTTTGCATATTGTTATTTCAGTATTTTTTTCTTTTTTAAAGCTAAGTAGCCATATCCAGTGGACAACTCAGAGATCACTTTAAATCAACAGAGCCAAGTGACCAAAGCTTTATGTTGCACGCTTGGTGTTGCCAGCAATGAGGTCCCTGAACAAAAAATACTTTTGGGCTGAGAGAATCTCTGCTTTGCCTGATCCTGTTCTACTGTATTAGCAGGGATAAAATGCAAGTCTTTTACTGAACTACAGAGAGGAAAAAGTTAGGAAAGATATGTATGAGGTCCATCCAAGAGTTTAGGACTCAACTGACAATAAAAAGATAAGAAGACTGTTCTGAGATGACAGAAGTGGAGACGGGTAGCAATTTACTTGATTGTGCTGTGCTCTGGCTGAGTCAGTGGGAAAGGAAAGAGAATTCCCTCAGGTATATATGTTTGAAAAGAGGTGGGGGACAACCACGAGTTCTCCAGAGCAGCAAAGGAGTTATTTTGCCCATCAGGAGAACTGAAGCATGGCTCACTCAAGACTTCTGCATTCAAAACTGCTTGCTTGAAAAGTTTACATATGCTCCTCTTTAGATGTCAGTCTGTGTTTGCAAAATAAGGATGTCTCTGAATGCAGGCTTGTTGCCTGGAGAAAAAGGTGCACAGCACTAAACATTTTAAGCACAGATTTTGAAGTTGAGTTGCAAGTGTTGGGCATAGTATGACACAAAGAATCTGTGTGAGTTCCAAAACTGCAACCTAAAATGGCGTCTCAATTATTTTGCACAGAAAACAAAACCTCACTCAAACATCAATAGAAATAATAATGTGGTGTCAAGACTTGGTATGTGTATCTTCATAAACTTTATCAAAATATAGTACTACCACTTCAACTCTAATTGTTCTTCTAATGCAGAATAACTTATTCTTTCTTTCGGGGATCTCATCTCATTAACTAGCCTTTAAGAGTTACAGCCTCCTTTGAGGAAGCCATAGTTTATTAACACCAGTAGCACAGGTAAGGCAAGTCATAGGACAGCTATGTAAAAGTATTTAGACTGGGCAGAGATCAGCCTTTATGGTATCATACTTCATTAACCTCTGATCTTGGCTGGGACAGCAAGGATGACCAGATAGTTGCTTATAAAGCCTTAGCTGAAGACATAACTAGGAAAAAACTGTAAAGTTTTCTTTTCTTAGACCTCTGACTCAAATGCATGGTCATCGTGTATTATGATTTGGTTAATAAAATTATTAGAGAGATGCCTCTGCCTGAATTAAGGTGCAAACGAGACCATATCCTGAAGCCAATAGTACAGAGTTTTATTTAACAGTAAAATGTGAAGTACAGGGAAATAGAAAGAAATGGGAAAAAGAAAGAGGAGGGTGAGAGAAAGAGAGTGACAGAGAGATAGATAAGTAGAAAAAATATTACCATTCCATAGATTCCGACAGTGTCCCATTGATCCTCTTCTTGTAGTCTTCCTGGTGGTGAGTCCCAGTCTTATTGAAATGATGACTGTAGTCTGGATCTTTGTCGGGAAAGCCCTTGAAACATAGAGTCTGTGTGGGTTTTGTTACGCTTAGGCTAGGGGCATAGAGTTTTACATTGGATGATGTAATACTGGATCACGGGACATTTCAGGTGTCTTTGACACCTTCTAAGATGATACAACCACCTTTTATGTCAGGTCAGTTGAGTCAATTATGGCCCATTATGGTCCATCAGCAAAGGTGAACACCTTTGGCTTTGTGTGAATGTTCTGACACTTCCTCGGAAGAGAGGGGAGTTATCACAGATGAATCACTTGCGTAAGGACAAAGAAACACTACTCTTCCTGCAGGATTTGCCTCGATCCTTACCGTGTTCAACACCCAGCTTGTAGCCTGAGGTGGCTGGTGTGCATGCCTTCAGCACCTGGGCGGTTCATCAGCTTGCACCTTGACCATCTGATCCATTAGCATACAGTCTCTCTTATGGATGCATCCTTCTACTGGGATACTCGGACAATAGTATCACCTTTATCTTGTATCAAATTCCTATCACAGTCCGAATTAGTAGGCATATTTGGGTAGGAGTGGGCTTCTGTAAGCAGTTTCTTCTTTGCACAGTTTTCTACACTGGACAAAAGTATTTCAGTGATTTTAACAATGTTTAAGACATTAACCATTTCAGTCTCTCACATCCTGCCACCCAAAGAACATTCTGTCACTTTACAAAGGGTAATTCTCTTCAAAGGCAGATAAAGTAAAAATACTGTAGGGGAAAGAGGGAAGCATGAGAAGCAGGGAAGCAGACTTAAGTGGATATTATAAATGAAGCATTATTATGTAAGGCCAGTAACAGATTTTCACTATAATTAAGATGGATTACTCTAATAATCCTTAAGGGCTTGATTCAGAACTGCATTACAAACCATTTATGTGGAGCTTCTGCACTCACTGCCTCTATGAGGAAATCGCAGGTGTTTAAATAAGAAAAGGGAAATTCAGGGTTTTTCTATTTCTTCAAGCAGCCTCCTCAGGTTTGGAGAGATATGTGGCTGCCTCAGATTTATGTGCTGAGGAGGGTGCCTGAGCTTTGATAGCACTCTTGGAAAGTAATTACTTTTTGCGGATTTTACACCTGAACATATATATAAGGCATGGCAATTTAGCTAGGAAAAAAAAAACCCCACAAAACCTTTTGCACACAGAAGAGCTGCTGTTTGGATTAATGAACTGCAGAACTAACTTTCTTCCCTCCACAGATGTCAGATGTGCCTTAAAAATATATTCACTTCCCTCGCAAACACACAAGTGTTGGAAGATACTGTGCTCAACAAGTGAGATCAGGACTATCTGGGAAACCAGAAGGCAATGTTTCCATTTTCACAAGAACATCTTAATGTGAGAATGAGAAAAATGATAAAAAATGCTAAAACTTTGAAGAAATATTTAAGGTTATGGTGTTTTAGCGTAAGGTTATAAACTTTTGCACTTTTGTCTTAGTTGTGTCTGAGTTCACAAGTATTAAAAAAATTAGGAATGTTTTGGTTTTTTGTGAGTGGGAGATGGTGGGGATATCACACCATCTGTTCCAAGTGTTTGGAATAATTTCTCAGCCCAAGGATAAAGATCTTCCTGGTGAATATGTAGGCCTTGTGAATATGAGAAATAACATTCACTTCCCCTCCAGGAAATGCATCCATGTTATTCCCAAAGAGAAGCTGGTGTGGGGTTTGTTCTATACTGCTATGAGCAGAACACCTCCTGCAACATCCCTTCTGTGAGGAATCTGAGGAGAAAACCCTGTTCTTGGAAGAGCTGATGAGTGCCAGCTCATTGAACTAGGGTAGCAAAGACCATCTGTGGAACCATCAGTTCTGTAGGGGTTGACAAATCCTCAGGCGAGGATTTGGCGTCTCCTTTGGGAGATGCCAAACTGCCCACAATGTGGACTACAACTAGGTAAGTCAGGACTATGTGGGAAGCTATCACTGACTGTACAATTGTGATCTCCCAAGGGATATGACTTGACTGTTTTCCCAGTAATACCCAGGATGGAAACCTGACCACAGAAATAAGAATGTCTATGACCCTGTTTCCTTTCGGTCTTCTTGTTTCTTAGTGCTGCATTACAAGTATTTATTGACCTCCTTTGTGCTTCACATTCTCACTTGGAGAGGTCGTGTGGGGAGAAGAATCAGAGCATTGTTTATCAGTCTTGAGCTTTCTGTTTCTGGAATATTCACTGCTGCATTCAATCATAATTGATGAAATGATGAAATCATCATTTAGTAGAATCTGACCAAGTCTGACAAAACAGAATTGATCGTTCTCAGACTGGTATATTTATTACTTTTGCCATCTACCTTATCACTATATTTTCCTCCTAGTTGGTCAGAGCGTGCTACAGAGGTATTTAGGTTCCTAACTACTGAGGTCAAACCCAACCCCCCCCACCTACTCCCCCAGCTCACTGCATTGCAGACCCATGGCCACTCTGAGCATCTGAACAGCTGTGGGGAGTAAAAGGCTACAGGGTTTGTCTTCAGTAGTGGGGGTAGCAGGAGTAAGAACAGAGGAAGTTCATATGACAATTACATTGAATATTATTCAAGTATTTATTAATAAGTGACTTCCTAATGGTAAAACTCAATCAACTTGCCTTTCATCAGTTTTCCTGTTCTCCTCTTGAACTCAATTAAACTGTGTGCATTTCTAACACCCTGAGTTTCACAGTCTGATAACACACTTATAGAGGAACTACACACTTGTTTTAAGCTTATCTCCTTCTAGTTCAACTTAAATCTCCTTAATTCTTATACTGGAATATATATGCCTTCCTCTGATCTATTCATCATCCACAAAAGTGCAGTATTAGACTACTTGAGCTGTAGAATTCAGCTGATCATTAGTATCAATAATTCCTGATGGGCCTCTCCTCCCTGAATTTGTCTAATTTCTTTTTGAATCTATTTACATTTTCACCTCAAAGAGATTCACACTGCAAATATGTACTGACTGAAAAATCTCTTTCTTTTGTTTGCTCTGAAGCCACTGCCTGATTGTTTCCTTGGTTGTCATGTGCTGGGAAATACCAAATGTATTATTTGCTATTTGTCTTGTCTGTGCCACTTGTGATTTTATAGACCTCTGCTCCATTCTTCTGAATCATCTTTTCCCAGGCTGAAGAGTCACAGATTATTAATTTTGCTTCCTGAAGAAGCTGTTTCAAATCACAGAGCGTTGTGTATCTCTACTCCTCCTCTTTGTTATTTCTCTGTTACCCTTCCAATGGGTGACTGAAAGTGCATGCGGCATCCAAAAGACGAATAGAGCTGATGCATTCACATTATTAAGTTACTGTCTCACAGGGCACAAAACAAGTGTAAATGAGTTAGGGGTCAAGACTGACAGCACTGGAGGTGCACTGATTTCACAATGTCATTCAATTTCATATGTATGTGTGCTTCATACATATATGTATGCTTTCTTTTTCTTTTTGCGAGCTGTTTCCATTGTGTTTTCTTATTTTTAAAATAAAAATATTTATACTATCCAGTTGTATTCTTCAGAAAACTGAAGCTTTTAACTTGTGTTTCAATTTGCTGTGGCCAAGGAAATTCAAGAGAGCACAAGAGATTTAGATGCTCAGTTCAAAGGGATCTCAGTCTTTGGAAAATCAATTCTTGATGATTTGATAAATTGAAAATGGGATCTGATGCATTTCCTTACCATGACTGAACTCCACCGAAGTCCAGTAATAATGGAAAATTAACACCTACCATTTCCTCTGATGCCTCCATGGTTTTCAGTTTCTTTTCCACCAGATGAATATTTGCATCAGAAAAACAGAATAAATTCTTCCTAACATGCAGAGTCTCTTTTCATTCTTATCTGTGTTGTCTTTAAGGAGAGAAACTCAAGGTGTACATTCCTTTCACCTTGGGGTGACACTTAAAACTTTGACACATACTGCTCAATGTCCACACCTTGCCATTATTCTCCTCCAGGTCCACAGACTATGCCCCAGTGAGAGGAATCTATGATTTGCTCAATGAATTATCATGACAAATCTGTAGCCTTATGAATAATACATAGAAGGAACAGGGGATATCTTCTACCATTTCGGTGGATGCTACTAATGACCTGCAAAGCCCCTCCTTTGGGAATGCTGTTCTAAAAGAGCACAGGGCTAAGGTTGCAGAGCATCTTGCTTGGCATGTAGAATTGCTGTTTACAATGCAGATTGAATTTGCCAGCACACATACACACAAAGAAAAAAAAAAAAGATGGGAAGAGGCAGCAGATCTCACATTGCTGAGAAGCACAAACAGCCTTTGTGCTGGGAGGTGGAAGAAAAAATGATGGTCCTGTAGTATGCTTCTTGGAAAATAATAATTTAGGAGACATTAGGGAAATAAGTACAGTATGAAATAGAAGTGGCACTTTTTTACCCTAAAGGAGATGCCTCTTATTTAGCAATGCTGTTGAATAAAATATGAACCACACAGAATTTTGTTTTGAACTTATGTATTTTTATTAAAAAGTTTAGGTTTTACAGCTTAATAAATTGCCCAAAGAAGAAAAATAATCTGGAGATGGTGTTGTTTCCATCCAATCCAGATTTATTTAATATATAGCATGTAAAGTGAGTTTTCAGAAAATAGGTTTTAATTTAAAAAGCCTTCTGGGCTGTCAGTTATTCTCACCCAAGCAATCCACAGCTGATATACTGCTTTCTGATCAGTTCTCCATCTTCTGCTATTTTCGATGAAAACTGGCTAGATTTCAAACCTATCTGGAGCTTGTGTCAGACAAAGAAACAGGTTTGATCACTAAAACTTAGTTACTCTTTGTACCTACTGAATACAAAATTGACAAAGGTGAGTACCACACAGCCTCCTGGTCAGTACTTTGGTTAAGCTGGATATGGGTGAAACCAATATACAGTGAATGGAAAAAATATGTCTCATACAAAAATGGATTCTGCACTTAAAACCACTTTATATTGCCTATGGATCTAAACAAAGATAAAGGAAACAAAATGCTTGCAACCCCCCCCCAGCATCAAAAGAATGGTAAGAAAGGTTCTTGGCAAGCCTGACTGTAGATCACAGTGGTAGGGCAGGAAAGTAAAAATGACTTCTCAATAAACAATAATAATTTTTGCTTCATTTCCAAAGCCATGAAGTGTCTGTTCAGGACAAACTTTCCTGTACTCAGAAAAGAGAAAGATAACCTGCTGTGGGCAGATTTTTCTGGTAGAAGATATCATTTTGCTTGAAAAAACTCTTGCAACGCTAACGTGCTTAAGCAGCCATTTTAACATCTCAGTTGCACAGAGACATTTATTTTACTCCAGAGCAGGTGGGCATAAGATAAGCTTGGATCTTCTTCTGCTACAACTTCTTTTCTAATATCTTCCAGCCTCCTCCCATATTCTTGGCCACTTGTCAGTTGCAGGACAAGAATCCCAGTGGCTTTGCCACAACCTGCCTTTCACAGTAGTTTCCTTTTTTCTTCTTTTCCCCTTGTGTGCCATTTAGCTTTAGCACTTGACCAAGGTTCATTCTAGCTGTTTGCTATGACAGGACTGATCAGATGTTCTGCATGTGTGTGTACATATGAACATAATGTAATAATGCTTGCTTAAAAATTAAGAAAGGATTATGGAGTTGTCAAAATACAAGTGCTCAAAAGTTATTAGCTAATCCCTTTCCCTTTCATTCCTCCTACAAATGTAAAGAGATTAGCTTTAATATGAAAGGATTATTCAAGGTGGACAGGACTTCAATAGGTCATCCATTCAAGTTCCTCCTAAAAGCAGGATCTGCTGTAAAGTCATAAAACTTTTTTCTCATGCAGTAAATTTCATTGTGCTTGTTTCTGAGTCTACAGGATGAATTTAAGAAAAAAAAAGGAGCCTTGATGCTTTCTCTGGTATCCCAGGACTGCCAGCCACGTGCTGCTCCAGAGCACATCTGCAGACTCCTGGCCATTGTCGGCTGGGCTGGCACCACAGATGCTGCATGTTAAGACTGAACCTTTCAATGCCTCTGAAAGACACCATGAAAAGTAGTACTCGCTCAGCCCTTCTGTGTTCAGAAGGATTTTATTTTGTGAGAGTTTGAACTTCCTCCACAACAAATATGAAGAAAAACCTTCAGACAATTCCAGCATTTCTCCAGATTGTTTTGAAGGGAAGAGAGCAAAATTGCTGAACCTTTGACATCAAGTAGCCTAATGAAGCCTAAGGGCATAATTAGCCCAAGCAAAATCATTTGAGACAGACAATACTTCTTAATATATGTGGGCAAGTTCATGATAAGATTAAATCAAAATGATAAGTGTACTCATCCAGATAGCCACATCTGTGCCTTTTGCCCAACACTAGCTGCTGAGAACAACTTAATTCTATTTGCAGTCTAATCATCCGTATGTTTACTAAGGGAGGGGAGTATTTTTAAGTATATAGAGAGTAAATTTATCAAAGACACACATAAATCCAAAACCAGAATCTGCTCACACCCAGGCTGAACAAGGTCAGATACATTAAAGGTACTAGAAACATTAAATGTGCTAACAGACAGAGAGCCTAGTAGAGTTTTATTAAGATTGAGAGAGATGAATATTATTAAGCCTGATGATCATACATGCCATTTTGGGAGAGAGGGTAGTAGAAATGGAAGCAAACATCATTAACAGCAACTAGAAAAACAGTTTCATCTGCATACATAAATATTTCAGCCCTCGCTCTTCCTCTGGATAGGTCATTAGAGAAATGCTAGAGAAAAAAGTAATAGCAAAAAAGAGCATTGACCCTGAAGGTATTCAACTGAAAAAATGAGTATAAGGTTAAGGAATGTAGGGAGAAATAAGAGTGAAAGGCCTGGCTATAAGCACTTTAAAAGCAGAGTAACATTTGCAACATTTGTACTGACAAGACTAGAATCTGGGCCTGCCATATCAAGGCTGAGGTTTTAGAGTAGCAACATGTAGATGAGTTTTCTTTTACTGCCTTGTGAAGTTGGATGACTGGAAATGTGTTTGCAGTTATACCCAGGCCTTTGACTTCAATGGGTGACTGGGAGCATGTCTCTGAGGATGGGATTTTCATAGGTAATTTCCCAGAGGCCTCCTCATTGTGGCTTTTGCCTTCGAGAAGCACCAAGCAGCTATTTGAAGCGAATGGAGACGTAATGTGGAAAGTTTGGGCTTGGTATCAATGCATGAGAAAAAACACGCTGATGAGATTTGCATGGCTATGTCATGCCATAACATAGCATCGCTTGTGCCCAAATCCGCTGTCCCCTCAAGGTACTATCCTGTTGAGCTTCTTTCCAGAACTAGTACTGGAGAAGTCTCAAATTAGTCTCCTTGATGTGTCAGTTTAGAGGCACTGCTTTATAACTGTTTCAAAACTTGAAAACGAGGATTGTCTTTGCTGTAGTGAAATGCAAATCAGCTTTCCCAGGTATATATCCACAGCAACACTGCTTTTGAAAGCGGCAATAAACTGTTTCCTAAGAAGACCCATCCTCTCTTTTCCCTGTCATGGATGAATATCACTTCAGTGTGATGCCGGTCTATCTTTGGAGTCAAAGCTGGCAGGTAATTCATCATCCTGCTCCAAGTTGACTCATTAGAAACCCATGAAGCTAGATATTAACTAGCTCCTTCAGTATCTTTTCCTTTATTCTAATTTCACAAAGTTTCCTGTCCCTCTGTTTTGTCCTTTGTTGCTAAATTGCAATTATCATGGAACTTTGATCTCTTCACCTGTCGATGACCCGCTCATCCATCACCACAGAGACTTTTTTAAACACTAAAAATCCAAGACATTCTGCAGGTTTAAAAAGCTTTAAAGCCAGCTCTTGCCTGTAAAACAACCATGCAGACTGCATCAAATGAGGGGAAAGGAGACAGGGCTTTACCAACTCAAAGCAGTAAAAGATCATTCATGACTTTAAAATCAGATTTTATTTCAAGGAGAAACGTATATTTGTGATTTTTTTTTTAATTTTCCTTTATTTTTCAAGATTTTATTTTCATCTTTTTTTCTCTTTCTGATAAGTAGCAATGACTTGATGGTCAGAAATGAGGGTTCTACAGAAAATGCCAAAAATCATAAATAACCTCTGCCATGGATTGCTAGAATCTCTAATTCTAAATTGGAGATGTTACTGGACTTTGTCCTGATTATCTGGAGCTTGTGTAATCTATCTAGGGCTTTCTGGATCTAGGCTAGATGGATTTACTGTGTGTAAACTGAATAGCTACATATTGTAGTTTACTGTGTGTAAACTGAATAGCTACATATCATGAATACAGTATGTCTGTTCAGCATTTCTGAACAGTGTGATACTTATTACAGATCAAGGGTACATCTGATTTGCAAAGGTATTATGAGCCTGCCTAGATTTTTCTGAATGTGGATCAGATCTGTTGAAATTATTGTGCCAGCTGGATATACAGAAATCCCAGGAAAAAAAAAGTAAAAGATATCCAATATTTACTTGGGCTCACATCTACACTGGAAAAACAGAACTTGTCTCGAGTAATGGCTGTTTTCCCCTCAATATAAGGTTCAAAAATTCTATTTCAAGACCACATTCATTTTTCAGAACTCATTTTTACCTGTAGTGCGTTGTATTTGGATTTACATTTATAAAAGATTTTGTTTTAAAAAGAAAGATAACACAAAAACCAATGATGAATTCTTCTCTCTTCCAAATAAATGGAGGGCACATTTCTATCCTTATGAGAGATTTTTAATTTATTTTTTCCTTCATGTTTTATACTTTTTAATTAAAACTTCATTTTTGGACCAGTAATACCCAGTGATATCTCTTCAGCATTTTAATCGAACATGAGGGTTGATTGCCATTCACATTTTACCATCCCAAGGGGCAAAAGAGAGGCACATCAGAGATTACCATATTTATGGCGCATTGCCAATGAATGTGAGATGCCATCCTCTGTCAATTCTCTTCAGCTCTATGCTCTGCTTTGGCCATTTCCAAGGTATTCCATGGGATTAGGCCTGCATTGCTGCAGTGCCAGCAGCAGCCAGATTCACAGAATTATAGAATCACACAATATACTGAGTTGGAAGAGATACGTTGTGGTGTTCCCTGAGGTATCTCAGTCATTTGGAAACTCAGAATTTCCAATTGAAAATATTTTGTACCTGGATAAGATATACAGAACATTCACATCTCATGAGGAGAGTGGGGAAATCCTACAATGAGGACACAAAATGTTTCATACAATTGTATGGGAACCTGTACCCAAAGTTGTGTGTTGATTATTGACGTGGGAAATCCAGCCCTGGTGTACCTTGGAAATGCCCGCTGGATCTAATGAGGGATTATTTGACCCAAGCAACGTGCAGTCAGTTCTTATTATCAGATAGAAGCCTCAGCACTGATACTGGCAGGAGTTTTCTAAAGCAGCATGCTTGAGAGGGAGCACTTCTAAAGTGACACTCCACAGAGGTCTAGGTTTAATAAGGGCTCCAGGGTCTTCTAAGCATTAAGCCCCCCCTTTAAAGCTCCTAAAACTGAAGAGTTTATAGTATTTCTAGGGGTAGGATATCTTTGTGAAGGTTGTACTGCCATGGCTGCTGACCTCTGTCTACATAGAGGTCATTGTCGTACTGGTCTCCCTGGCTTTGGATGCCTCTCCTGCTTTAGTTATCATTGATATTCACCTGACTGGGCAGTTATCAGTCAAAACATGTCTTTTTCTCCTTAATTTCCATCATGTCCTTTAACCATACCACTGTACAGTCACATATGTGAGTTGCACAGCAGCAAATTGTTGGGGGCAGGACTGTGCAGCCAGAGGTGGGGGACAAGATCTGTCCAGATTTGCTGTTCTTCTCATTACACTGTTGAACCTGGAGCCAGCCTAGCACTCCTGTCTCCTCAGTCTGGAGTATTGATACTGTCTTCAGGCCTGGAAAGACATGTAAAGGCAGAAGGGGACCTGCAGAGGTTGGTTTGGGTCCATGAGTTGCCTGTAAATGTTGATCAACTTAGACAAAAGCCCACTGGGCTTCTGTGGTGATGGTGTCTGGTAGAATCACTTACTAGAGGGGACAACAAAAATTTCACACTTTGCTTGAAAATGTAATTCATAACTATCAACCCTTTGGAAATGCCAACAGGTACAAGGATGAGGCAGATTTTTTGGTTTTTTTTGTTTTAAGGCAGATATTGTAAGGCACCCACCATCAGCCCTACTATTTAGGTCGTTTTTGCTAAGCTGCACTCTCTACACAATAATACCACTTTGTACTTCATGACTTTGGGCAGACTTATGTTGTAAGGGCTGTAATAAGGTGTGAAATAAAGATTTAGTAGCACAGCATTGCAAATGCAGTCTAGCAAAGGAGTTCATTACAGTTCCATTAAGATTGCAGAGTTAACATTAAAAACAGCCAAGAAACACAAAAACCTTAAGGTATTAAGGTTCCTGTGGCAGCATTAAGTCAGTTACATTTTAAAACCAACATGTTCTGTTTCTTGCTCTGGACCAGATTGTAGATGAGATAACTTTAATCACAGCTGTTTGATGATAGTCATAGGATCCAAAGGTCCCGGGAACCACCAGTCCATAGGATTAGGAGTTCTGTCTAAGCTGAAGAGCCTTTGCTCACTTTGATGAACCCCATCCATCTCGCACAGTCCCCCAGCACACAGTACAGCTGGGTGGTGCCAAATAGAAGGCCAAATTAGGTCAAATATTTCAATTTGCATCAGAAATGAATTTTAAAATGGGAAAGAGCTGCCCATGCATCGTTGAGGGCAACTTCTTTGCTCCCATTAGCTCTGGCTGCCCTATTAATTTTAAAGTGTTTTCAGTCTTGGCCTCCAACAGAATTGGAGAGGAATTGTTTTCAAGGAGGTATGATTTTGTTTTCCACACCAGCATCATGATTTGTCTGAAGCTAGTATGGGTTTTTAATATTTAGTTTCCCTTGAAATATTTTAGACAAAATGTTTTAAAATGCTGAAAGTGTTTCATTTGTGCATTTTCTGAGCTGAGAAATATTTTCAGAACCAAAATGCTGAAATGTAACCAGTTTTAGATGTCAATTTAGAGATATGAATCCATTCATAAATTTCTTCCCTGGATTTCCACATGTAAATCTTTTGAAATGTCAAATTTTCATCCAGAACTGGAATGGGAAACATTTTCCCTTTTGCAACAGATTTCATAGACTGGGAAAGCTGTTTGCAGACCGTCAAGTTTTTCTAGATGAAAAAAATCTATGTCAAATTTTAAGAAATAGCTGGAAATTTGGCTGTGATAAACTATGCATAGCTCCTGTTCTGTTTCATTTTCCAGTCTATGTTTCTGTCTGTCTGTCCTTGCCATACCATAAATCTGAAAGAGGAGTTCATTTTTGTGTTCAAATAAATGTCTAAACATAATTATCACATTTAAACAATTTATTCACTTATGTGACAAACTTTTCAATATCAATCTGTCTTCTTTGTCCTTATATAAGATCTCTCAGAGGAGTAATAAGAAGACTTATCCCTAAATATAGGAGACTAAAAGCATTTGCAGCAATGCTTCTCATGTGGGGAAAACACAGTCAGATTGCCCAAGAGAATTTAGCTGATTTCTGGTTCTGTCACAGATCCTCCTTTTGTCTTTGGGCAAGTTCTTTGACCTCTGCTCTCCACTCTTTCCTAAAAGAGATACACAGCTTTTGTGTTGGCTCTTGAGGTTTTAGATCTGTTGCCCATGAACAGGATAGATATTACAGCTTCAGTTTCTGATATTGAGGGGCTGGGGGTGTCTCTAAGTCCCATGTGGATAAAAGCCACAATCATAACTATTGACTGTTAAGAGAATTGTCAAGTAAAATGTGTGCAATCTTCACTCTCTGAAGTGAAGGCTGCCAAACCAAGGCTATAGAGATTTAATGTATTCAAACATTGCAGTGCTGTGTGTAAGTGGATATGATTTAAGGTAATGCATTTTAACGGAGCATTATGCACTTGCCAGAGTGATTTTCTGTATCGTTATAGTGCTGGTTTTAAATGACAGTACATCAAGACACATCTTGAATTAACTTGACCAAAAGCTTTTTGTGATAAATAGCTGGTGCAGCTGGTACAGGATAAAACTGACCCAGGCTCTACAGGGACAGTGTGTCTGCCTTGAATTTTGGAGATTACTCTGGGCTGGTGAAGATGATGGCTTGAGCCATGAGTAATGTTTTGGGCTGCACATTGTTTCTCACTGCACTGGTGCACAAGAAGGGAGAAAGCATCCACCTTTCCAGCTCCACTGGTGATGTTTTGAGGTATACTGGGGAGAGAGATACAGACTTGGAAGCTCTGTAAGCAGGAGCAGGGGAAGGGCATTGCCCTCTCTGATACTAGTTGCCCCAGAAATGTCATAAAAATGAAATACAGATTTCCGGGAAGTGCATCCCTAAGTCACTACCAAGATCATGACTTTCTGAGCCACAGCAGAAAAATTTGGCAGGGAAGTGGTCGAGAGGCTGCAGATCTCTTGCCTGGCAGTTCTGGGTGCTCAGTCTGAGCTGCCCTAAAGCAGCCCCAAGTTAGGGGGAAACTTCCCCTGCAGCAGGGCTCATCCAGAGTGTTCCTTTTAGCTACACTAAATAGGGAACACTTTTGGGGGTGGTATCAGGGCTCAGACACTGGCTTTCTGGCCTCTAAAGACTAGAGAAATCTGCTTTCTGCAGAGGGCATATAAACCCCAGCAGAAACAAATTAACAGTCTTCACAGCTTGCATGCAAATTCAATGGAATGTTAATTATGACCAAAAGTACAAATATAACAAATAGTTCCTTTGGATAAAAATGGTTTATCTGTCCAAGCAACGTTATGAATTATCAGTTTATCAGAAACTCAACATAAAAGACATAATTATATCAGTGAATCATTTAATAATTAGGGCACAAGTTAATTGACATTATTCACCAGCTGAATAAAATCTCCACGAGGCAAACAACAGGACCCAGTGGGGTAGAGGTAATTTTAACACTGTTCTTCAATTAATAAATGAAATATATAAACCCAACATCATTGTAGTGGTCGACAAGAGTGTGTGTGTAATTGTAGGGGGGGATAAGAGTTTTGACAAACTAGGAGTAGTAAAGTAGCAAAATTTAATGATTTCCCCAAATACTCATGTTCTGAAGAAAACTATAGTCTGGAAAAAAAAGAAAAATGAAGGGGAGAATAAACAATTGGAATGGAATAGAAATAATGGTATCACTGAGTTATTCTGAGCAAATCTGTGGAGATATGAATGTCTGGTGTTTATGGGCTTTCATAGGGACAGAAAGACTTTGTTTGTGATCATAGCAGGGATGAAACAGTAAATGAAATATATGTTTTTTAGAAGCTTTTTTTCCCTAACTGCTGTCACTGCAACACATTTTCTGGATGGGGAGTTTAGACATTGAACCACTCCTCCAACTGATGGTGTTGGGAACTACACATAACACCTCTTGCTACAATTTAAGCCCATTACCTCTAGTCCTTTTCACAATGAATGAAGAGAGCAATTTTCTACCTTCTTCCTTGTAGCAGACTGCTTAGATACATGCCGGTCTTCAGCTATCTCTTCCCCAGGCAAATCACACTCTTTTTCTTTCAACTTTCCTGGCAGAAGCTTTCAAGATTTCAGCACTTTCTAGGCTCCCAACATCTGCACCACCTGAAATACAGTGATAAGACTCAAGTTCTGATATCCCAGAAAGCCTTTTCTGAGTCCTGAGAATAGTTATCTTAAACAGCCTGCAAGAAACCTTCCTAGTCTATATCCTGGAATAAGAACTGAATTATTTGCAAGGTCTGAAACTGCCTTATTTGTTTTCCTGCTACCACTGTTCTACTCCATAAAATATTACCTGGCAAGCATGTTTTTCCTCCCTATTTCCACTGCAGATAATCCCTGTCAAGCAGGGCACCTTACACCAACCTAACTATTTCCTTTTCCAAATCATGTCTACATCTTGGTTCTCCAGCACATTTGCAGTCTCTCCTTATTCAACACTAACCACAGCTGTATTTTTATCCTATCAAAAAACGCTTATATTGAATAATTTATGGACAGCATCTTGTGAGATCGCTCTTAATAGACACTTCCAATGTGCTACAGATAGCTGTTCTCTTTGTATGCTTTTTCAGTCTATTTTTCATCCGGAGTACAATACTTTCAGCAAGACTACCCTTCTCTAGCCTATTTATCCATACTGTGCTCAAGCTTTTCCTTGAGTGAGCCAAGGGAACCTAACCCACAGCTCTACATACTTGTTGCAGTATCATCACTGTTCTCCCATCTCATTTAAGAGCAAGCAACCAGCTCACTCAAACTGTTTTTTAAATCTTCAGGTCATCACAAAATGACCATAACTTTCAATATCAGCTTATTTAGATACCCTGGCTGTTAGTCACTGGTGTTAACATCATTGTTATTAAAGGTAACACTCAGAAAGTAAGTTCCACCTGAGGATGGGTGATTTAACAGCTCCAAGCCAGCTGGTTCCTGTGGTTCATTAACTTCCAGTTCTCACAGCCATTACCTCTGCAAAGGGTCTGCTGAGGGATTTTATAAAGAAACTTATTTTCTAAAACAGGCTGACCCAACCCAGTTTTTAGTACTATGATTTAAATATTAAGGCCAATATTAGATTATTAAAATTCTATCTATTTTTCACAGTTATCTCTCTTACCTAAAATATCAGGAAATATTCTAATTGGACTCAGCTTCTATAACTTCTACTACTGGAGTCTCTTTCCCTCTGTTTCTTTCTTTCTATTTATTTACACAAGATAGAAGAAAATTATCAGATTTTCCAGGAACAGTCCAACTAGTAGTGATGGATTCTGCTATCTCCACTCACAAGACTTACAGATTGTTTAAGTATATGAATGCACTTGGAACAGCATAGAGGTGTGTACTCATCCAAGTACCATCCCAGGCAGGTCATTTCAAAAGCAGGTGCCCCTTTCATCTGCTTTGCCTCTCTCTGTTATCCCTCATCCTGTGTTTGTACAGCATCTTACACGACGAGTCCCCAGTTTCGCTTGGGCTAGAAGCACAAGTGATAAACAGTAGAAGAAGGAGGTGAAGTAGAGTTGCCCGTGATTTAGCAAAGGCAGTATGACAAAACTCCAGGTTACTGATGGACATACTAGTCTTACCTTTCCAAATTGGTGTTGGTGGGATTCCACCAGATCTAGATACTATCGTTTGGGTTCAGTCCCCAAAACCTTGCAATTGGCCAAACATCATAAGCAGCCTGACCATATTCTTCAACCAGCATAAGTGACAGACTACTGTGATTCCACATGAGTTCTCTGTGACTGCCTGCATCTCACATTGAGTACAGGCATGGGAGTGCTCTCATTCTCATGTTAAATACTGAGAGATAAATCAAGTAAATCTAAATAATTTTCTTTTCTTTTCTGCCTGTCCAGAATGGGTGTGTAGTCGGTGGAAAGCAAATAAACCATATACTCCTATAATATTTTCTGAATATCTAGTTCAGCTGAGGCTACCTGGCTGTGTCATTACCTAATGTCAGCTAAAACCAAAGGCAATGGGGATGCAGGGAATTAGGTGTGACACAGAAGTGATCTGGAAGAACACCATTTCCTGATGTATTTTCATTACTGAGGTCTCAGTGGTAAGCTTATGTGGGTCTGATGTGCAGCAGGGAAATAATTGACAGCTCTCTCAGGATCCTTTCCTTCCTCTTCCTCTGCAATTCAGTCATCCAGCATGCATATCAATTCTGAAAATTTTAGGAAAAAGTTCTTCCTACAGAGATTGTGGTCCCTGTTTTGCACATCTAAAGGCTACAACCTCAGCTCTTGTACATTTATTCCAGAGCTGAACTCCCAAAACTTCCTTTGCTGGCAAAGATTTGTCAAGTGTCCATGTGTAGGTGGGAAAATTAACAAGGTAATTAACAGACAGTCACAAATAGGTTGAAGGAGCACAGAAATCAACCACCTTGGAAAAGCACAGAGATTCAGGCTCATACATTAACACTCCCTTGGGGACCATTTTGTCAGTGTTGGCATAGCACAGTTGGAGACATCCTGTGCAAGACGTGGGTTTTCTCCTCCAAAGCAGAACAAACATACAAAGAAGCTATATTTTCTGTGTCTATTGTACAGAAGATTAAAATCTCCCAGAGAACCATATACCTACACATTCTTTCAGAGAAGAGTATCCACAGCCTATTAAGCCCTCATCCAGCCATGTATGATTTCTCCAGGAGGGGGAACATATCGGCTCCTTACCTGTCTGAAAGATAACCAGTGTTTTCCCTAAAGACTTTCTCATCTGCCATTCAGGTTGTGTATTTAGAGGATGGTAATTAAGTGCTATTAATATGAAAAACTCACTGATCTGATCATTGCTTGTGCATGATTTGCACAGGCATTAACCTAGTCTAGCTTGGTCCATGAGCATGATACAGTTGTGTATATAATGATGGTAATGAGAGTAAAAATAATAAAGTGAGCAGGTATTTCTTGAGCAATATGTATCTGTTTATAAATGTATATTACAATTTGTTAGAAATGTTTCAGAATTTTTTTCTCAATTCTTTCACATCCTTTTTCTACTTCAGATTTAAAAATATTTTTCCTTTTTTTTTTTTATGTTTTCCAAGGTTCTCTTTTTTTGCAGCTATTTATACAGGAAATTATCTTGAAAATTATTATGATTAAAAGGAGGCAAAACAGTACAAAATTACAGGGAAAGACAAAAATGCAAATAATACATACAAATTATTTTTTGAGGAAAGGTAAAAACCAGACAAGATAAGGCAGGAAATGTCTTGTGTTAGAAGAGTCAATCAAAAATCTCAAATTACTAGGGAAAATATGACTGGTCCTATAAATTCTGGACGTGATTTCTCCTTTATATACTTGGAAGTTAGAAGAACCCCAAACTATTTCCTATGGTGTTGGAAAGTATATTTTTCAGGAGTGGAACTTAGCAGTCTCCAACTGTGTATTACTCTGCCCTGGTTTAAGATCAGAAGATGATACCACCAACTTGGAAATGCAAGACTATATAGGAAACAAACTAAAATGTTATCTGGTGGTACAACACTACCTGATCTTCAAAAGCAAAACCAGAGCCTCCCCACCTCCTACTCCCCTCTCCCAAGTACTTTAATCACTGCTTTAATTAATTAAAATCCATTATCACTTTCCATCTCTCAGAAGTCCTTGCTCTGAATCAATAACCTATGACTACTCCCCAGACACAAAATTTTGCAGGTGCTTCTGTGCTTTACTGAACTGAAGTCATAATGAGCATTTGATGTCTAGGACTATTTCTGCAGTTAATAACAATATGTGATATGCTATATCCATCTTACTTGGGTAGAAGAAAAAGTAAGCTCAGGGGACAGAAATATTAATACGGTAATATCTTGGGTAGTGGCAGAGTAAAGTAGTGAAAAATACCAGCACAGCTAATGCTTCCTTGTGCAATTATTCCCACTTTGATAAGTTTGCCCCAGTGTGAAAGTTTTCTCCCTTAAAATGCGCTGGCAAAGATAATCCATTAATTCAACAGCACTGGAAAGTTAACATTTTTTCCCTTCATTAGCAAGTTCAAAATTGCATTTTATTTCCATTTTGATGAGATTTTTATGAGTTAGAAGAGATGAAGTTGAACCCCAGGAGCTTAATGGACCCAGAAAGATCGCAGATACAGGATTGAATTCAATGAACCGTGAGGAGTTTAGTAAATTAATTAAATTTAAGAAAATAATGATTTTTTTTTGTCTGCTGGATTAAAAATGCTAAAATGCAATGAAAAGTTAATTTAATGCTAAAACTTTTTCCCTTAAATTTATTTTGCATTGATATTAAATAACTTCTTCAAAGCTTAAAAACCAGAGAAAAAAAGAGGGGAGAAGACTCCTAGAAAAATTAAACTATTATTTAAATAGTTTCTGATTCCCTAGTGTATCCTGAAATAATTTCATTCTGAGGACTGTCCTTCAGAGGTGTGAATAGCTTGCTCAGGGGTGCTGATAGCATTTGCAGAATTGCATTTTCCCTGTAGCCCTTTTTTGCTTGGTCTAGTTGCAGGAGCAGCTCAGCAGTTGCCAAGTGGCTGCTGATCTTGTGGAGCTTGTAGCCCAATATGTTCACATGTGTCTGTGATGCAAAGCCCTAAGTGACTTGCAGAGTTACAGGACCATCTAGGGTCAGAAACTCTGGTTTCCCTTTTCAAGTGAAAAGGCTGAAGGATTTAAATGTGCCTGTTAAGCTCTTTGTGTCCCACCAGTAATGTGGGCTTGTAATGTGTGGTACAAATTTCTTCTCTGCTCGGTTCCACCAAGAGTCAGCCCTTGGTAGCATTTCTTATCCCATATTTCAGACAGAGGAAAAAATCCAGTCTCGAGGACTGTCTCCCAGCACTTTTTGAAGATAAAAACAAACAGAAGGCAACTCCCCAAAATAAATATCAAACTGCTGAATGAAGCTTACTGTCACCTTATAATCCTCGATCCAACCAGATGTGTGAACCTAACAGATCAGTGAACGTGTTGGAACAAGAACTACTTTAATTCTCGGAAACTTGGTGTTTTTCTTTCTATCTTTCCTTTTCACACACGATGTCAGACATTGCAAAGACAGCTTTTCCCATTTCAGCAATTAATGATGGGTGGAGTGGGAGGTGTATTAGTGTCACTGTGGAAACAGGCCCAAGAAAACCTGCCAGAACGAAAAGTAAAAACCATAATTTTGAAAAAACAGAATAAAGTCACTTTATCTTCCTGCTTTTCTTCCTCAAGGGAATCCTTTTGCAAGGAATGACATTTGAGAAGTCTATTATTATTGATGATATGACAGATTCAGATGCAGTCATTGGAGGAATATGATTTTATTCTACATTCAAAAACAATGTGTAAATTTCCTTTAAGAGAGCAATTGGCTTTGTCCTGTGATTAATGACCTGCCACTCAACAGCAGCTAACCAATCTCCAAGGCATGGCATCCAACAGAAAATTAATCAGTTACTGAGAACGGGTGTGATCAAAACCAGAGAAGAAACCTCCTAAAACCTATCAGCAGAGTTATGAGTTGAAATCAATCATATGGTATCTTCAACTCTCATTGACATTGTGCAAAAAGCATTGCTTTTCAGTGGAGTTCAAGTAGGGAGATGGACTCCAAGGTCATTTGATTTTCCTGAAATCCTGCAGAAACCACCTAGGAATTACAGTATTTGTCCATGAACACCGGGTACCACTGAAATCATAATGTTCAAGGGCTGTGAGTTCATATGCCATGAGGAGCTGCTGCTGCTGCTGACTGGAGGTGTGCTCAGGCTTCTGGAGTAGAAAAAATGATTGCTCAGTTTAAAATGCATGCAAGAGGTGTGGTAGAAGATGACAGTTTACACAAAATAAATAAAGCAAGGTGTAAGGGACTGACTATGTATGTGGGAAAGGGGCATTATTTGGGTTCCTTGGATTTGGGATTCAGGATATCTGGACAATTGTGTGCATTCCTGGCAGTGTATACACCATATCAATCTTAGTTCCTGCCATTCTGCGGGAGCAGCAAATACAAATTTGAACTTGTCTCTAGTTCAAAGCAACTGAGAGATTTAGAGTTTCAGTCAGTGGGATTCTGTAGCATATATATATATATCAAAGAAAAATAGCATTTCTTGTTAAGCCCCTCATGGAATAGCAGTAAATGAGTAAAAGTCATTTGATTTCTACTTGTAGCCAGTGGGAGGGGGCAAATCAGAAAGCAGGTGTTGACTGTTACAGTTTAGTTGTTCTTGGCATTAAAAAAAATAAAAATCTTTTACTCGATTTTGTTTTGTTTGTCTGTTCGTTTCATAACACAAGGAACATTTTGATAGTTTGTGTTTTCTCTCTAGAAATGACTTGCAGACCCTTGAGATCAGAGACTCTTCTCTTGACCCTTGGGCCAAATCAGATCCAAGTCAGATCTGTCCTGGAGAACAATTTTACCCCCTTTCTGAAAAGCAGATTTCTGTGTGGGTAGAAGCATATGTGCCTGTGATCTCACTCAACTGAGGAGGAAGGAGACAGCCCAGCGCAATCAACAGTTCAGAGACTGCGTTGAGAAGGTGAAAATCTCCCTCTTCCTAACTGGTGTCAATGAACTGTCCTCTGTCAGATGCTGACTGGTTTACCTCAGGTTCACTGTTGTGAACAGAATGCATTAGAACCGTTTTTTCATTGCCCCCTACCATTAGGGATTTAAACCTCATGCCTTCCCAGGCCAAAATCTTTATTTTACATATAAATGCTCTTTTGAGCAAGAGACGAGCTGCAGAAGTTACAGATATCTAAGACTGTGCTTGGAACAGACAGTTCTCATGGTGTTTCACCTTTCTCTGTTGTACTGCATTTTGCCAAGCTCTCTGATACGGGCTGTCTCAGCTGCGTGATGTTGGGTTGCAGCAAAGCTCAGTTTGGAGCTGTGCATGTGTAAGGTTCTTGCAGATTCCCCTGAATAAAAGTTAGATTTTGTAATTCACTATTCTTTACCTAATGTCTTTTGTAATAAAATGTATTTCAGTACAACATCCCAAAGGAGAAAGAGCTTCATTCCAGACCCTGGGATCTGACACAACCTTGCAGATACAACAGGCTTCCTTCTCTGCTCTTGTCATTTCTCACAAACGTGTGGCTTGTGAGCTCCCATATGAGGAAGGAACTAAAGAACTTAAGGACACAGGGAACTTCTTAGTTTTTGAGGAAAGTATAAGAACACTGATGCAAAAAAACAAGACCTGAGAAACCTGCACCATTTCAAGGCTTATCAAATAATAATAGTTCAGAAAATAATGTTTCAATGGAGTTGTTGGGAATCATGGACTATTCTCCAGAATGAGTATATTAAAACAAATTGTGTAATACCTTACATTGAATTAGTACTTTAATAACTGCAAAGAGCTTTGAAGCACTATGTGGCAATTTAGAGAGTGTTTCTGGACTCAGTTTATGAATTCCCTTTGATAGTGGGAACTCACCACGTGGATCCCTGTTCATTTACCTCCCCAGTGAGCCAAGACTAGAGAGAAAGAAGACATTTTAACCTTGTTAGAGTGGAGTTAATAGAAGGCTAGCAGTGAGGGTGATAAACTTTGATAACCATCCATTAAAATGAAGCCTCCTTGAAAACAAAATACCTTGAAAGGAACCATTCTTTCAAGTCTAGATTCTTGGGGGATAAAGAAGAAACTAAACAATGAATCAGATACTAAGAGATTTTAGCCGATTACCAAGATAAGGCTTGTCAGGAAAAGCTGTGGCTATAGAATCATAGAATCATAGAATCAGCCGGGTTGGAAAAGACCTCTGAAATCATCAAGTCCAGCCCTTGATCTGCTACTGCCATAGTTATTAGACAATGGCACTAAGTGCCACATCCAGTCTCAATAGGGATTGGAGGTTAAAAGTGCTCTCCCACTGGCTGTGCCAGAGGAGATTTGAGGGGGAGGGTCAGTTGAGAGAGCTATTCCTCACCACTATTCAGAATGGAACAAATTCCTTGATCCCTTGTAGGAAGCTAATGTAATATTCAGAAAATGTTCATGTCATGCCAGGAAAGTGAGGAAGTGAATTGCATAAAACCACACATAATTCTGGCAAGAGCTCTGTTTTTTGTACTAGCTAAAGCAAAGAGGTCCTAAGGTGTCTACATGCTTGCATTAATGCACGTCATTCAAATAGGCCAACTCAGGCAAGTGGACCATCAGGTCCGTTTTGCTCAAAGGAGTAATAAAGTCCAGAAAATGTAGCAAAGACACCAAGGAAAGACCCAGAATTTCTTGCCATTAGAAGTTCTTGGGATCACCTTGGCATCACTCACAGCCACACAGCTGTGAGTTCCTTGGTTGTGGAGCAATATGGAGGCTATAACACAATGCTGAGAATCTAAGCACAGTAAGTCCTGATATTGCATACACTTGCAAAGGTAGTTTGAAGTCATATCACAAAATGAACAGGAATGCTCCTTTGCTACAGCAGTGCTGGCCTACCTTCCTCAGTCTTTGCAGATTAAGCAGGTCTGTCTGCCTGGTGTGTAAGGACTCCCAAAGGAGGAGGTGCAATATTACCACAAGATAATTTCTTCTAATCAGTGAATAGCCACATGATAAACTGCATTCATCCCAATTCGTGTTTAACTCAAAAGTAGGCTGGGGTATGCATTTCATGTACCACTTTAATTTACCCTCTCCTGCCTTCTGAACATTTACTGGCAATTCTAATGTACTGCAGTCATGGTGGTTGTACTCTGTTTCTCAGTCTGCTTTTATTTTCCAGGGGAAGAATAGGAAAGCAGCTTTTTTTTGAAGCTATTTATTAATTTTCAAATGCACCACTATCTTCCTGCAAAGTGAGAAGTAATGGATAGAAACTCCAACAGGCTATTAGCAGACTGATGCTGAGAATAAAATGGGATGGATAATGCTTTGATGGAGTCCTGAAAGTGTCTCTAACTATTAGTAGCTTAGCAGTATACCTGCAGATTACTCAGATCTCTCTGAATATATTACAGTACCTACCATGACCCCTACCACTGCATCAGGCTTCCTTACTGGGAAGCAAGATTTTTCAGGGAAGAAACAAGTCTGTGTCTCATTGGAATCATTCAGTTTGACTATTCTGTTGCCAGTCAGATTTGGTTTAAAGATTTCAGGTGCAGAAAACAATGGAGCACTTTTGTAGTGCTGGTGGCCCTTGGGATGAGGGGAGGAACATGAAAGTCTCTGTAAGACAATACAAATCACACAAGACACAAGCAGTAGGGACTAATTATAACCAGAGCTTGAGAACTTGCTCTCATTTTCTTGTTATGGAATATCTTCTTATTGTGTTATTCACTCACAAGCAGGCAGCTGCCGTGCTCTTCTGCCCTTCCTGGGAAGGCAAACAGCCACATCTTATGCAAAGGAGAGAGATTCACAAGACAGATGGTCTGTGTACATTGGTGGCTCCTGTGCCTGAGGTCTATCCTGGGACAGAGCGTAAGGAGGTGGGCACAGAGAAGCCCTTGTGATAGCGAACCAGATATAAGTCAGTAGTGATTTAGTCACCCATACAAGGACAAGAGAGGGTCCTCCTAGGCTCTCCCTTGCTCTATCCTACAGCAGTGGCACCGCTGTCCACCCTTTCAGTGCATGCAATAGCCAGTTCTGGGGTAAGAACCTACTCTTTAGAGAGGAATCAGCAGGACAAGTCTGTCCCTCTCCCCATCCTCCTTGTCCACCTGTAGACCCATGGCTGTTTCAGGGAAGAGCACAGCACTGGAAACTCATGTCCTGCGGCCGAGGGGACCCTGTCTGTCCTTGGGCAGTGAGAAACTAGGCCCTGAGGAGAGGGAAATGAGCTGTTAAGTTACATGCAGCACACTTGCGACTGCTCTTTATATTCCATACCCCAGTGCTTTATCCAAAGTAATTTAAATGTCTCAAGCTCTGGTGCCCCCATCACTTTTCCTGGCACATTATTTTGCAGGCTAACTCATCTCATGATTTGCATTTTTCCACATGAAATTAAGAAGAAATTTCCTCTCCCTTTCAATCCCTTAATTTCATGGAATACTTTGCTACATACTCCTCATTCCTTCCAATGCCTCCCGCCTCTCACCCTGGCTCCTCTCCTTCTCCTTTGTATCTCCCAAACAGGACACGGCACCCAGAATGTTCAAAATGCTGGAGAAAAGACAAGGTGGGTTACTTAGCTAAAATTAGGTCTTGGTGACATATAAATGGTTAGTGCACAAATCCAGAATAGAAGGCCACAAACTGCCCTGCCCCAGGCTTCCTGCATCCCACTACTTAACTTCCCTGTTCCTTACCACCTTTATCATCCGTGAAGTATTTCAGAAGAGAATTGAGGACCCCATTCACATCATTTAGCCAAGAACCTCTCTTCTCTTTTTATCTAGAAAGATATCCTAGACATCACAATTTTTGTGCACACAATAAATGTTTTATTGGGTCTGATTCAGTCATTAGAGAAGGTACTGTTTAAATAGGATTTGGATGAGTCTTTTAAGCAAAAGTCAACATAGAAAGCATGTCTATGTGGTTTTGGCATGCACATTTTTAAAAGACTAAAGGAAAAAATCAAAGCAATCTTTAGAAATTATGGAAATGTTGGGCAACAGGGACTATTGCTTTCAATACTGTTTTATGGAAATGAGAAAGGCCTATATGCAACCTGCGACAACGAAACAAATTAGTGTTATTTACAAACCATAATGGTATCCAAATGTTAGGGGGCTTTTTATTAGGATCTCTTGAAACAGAGATTGCAGTGGGTTTAGGACTATGAACATTTTAGGTGTGCTATAACCTATGGGTTTAATAACAATAAGTCGTTTTCTCTGGCTGATTTAAAACCTACTTGTCCCATAAATGTATGGTGGATGGTTTTAATTAACACCTCAACAAAAGCAATTTTTCAGATGGGGGATTGAAGTGTGGGCTGCATTTAAAATTATATCCAGTAAAAGGAAATCTTTTTTACACTTGCTCTTCTAGAACATAATTTGTCACTGGAACTCATTGACACTAGACATCACCCACAAGAAGAATTTAGTAGGAAGGACAGCAGCATTTTGACAACTTATAGACCCTCTATTGCACATCTATAGAATGGAAAAAGATGTTAGGATATCAGTCCTCATGCTTTAGGGCATGACACCTCTCATTAATGAAGGCTTGGCCAGACGTTGCCCTTATATTATTATAGTTTTAATTTATAGGGCTTCAAGAAACTTCCTTTGAAGCTGCCAGTGTTTCAGAGATAGGAACCCAGGTCAGAAGGAGCCCTTCTCTAAGTCAGATGTCCATTTGCATTTCAGGGAATCTCCATTTCCTTTGGGAAAAATACAGAGAAATTAGGATTTTTGTGGTAATCCGTATGATGCAATCTAGCCTAACCTATAGCCAGTGCTGTGGCATCCATTGAACATGTACATCCTACTGAGAGACATAGTTTTGAAGAATGGGTGTTTGAATTAAGCTACTTGTTTCTGAAATGACTCCAGGAAAGGATATACCTTATAGAGGCCTGGAAAAAACATGTCTGACATGAGTTTCTTTCTATACGCGAGAACCAGATGTAAGATTTCCTCTGATATATTTTCTTGTCCCCCTCCCCAAGCTAGTTATAAACTTTTTATTTGCTTGTCCTTGTGAAAGTCTGTTGCAAAACATGACCAATTTTTAGAATTTCCATCTAGTTTATTGCCTTTTTTTTTTTGGCCTATGACTAATGTTGTTCTGAATCATAAACAGCTATTTTCTTTGCAGTCCTAATTTCCTGAGAGAATCTGTAATGAGCAAGTATTTTTTCTTGGTTTTCACATTTTTTGGTCAAACAAATAAAATTTCAGAAAAGATGATCTCAGAAACCTGTGTTTTAGACATGTTTGTGTCATTGTTTTGAACATACCTGGAGAATATAGTGACCCTTCTATTTCAGTTATCTCCCTATTGTCATTGGCTATTAAAATCCAAGTCATAAGAGAAAGGTATCTAATTACTTGCAATGAGAAAACTCTTGTTAAACACCTTGTTTGGGCTGCTAGACCCTCCTGGGGTGCTTAGTGAAACCATGTATGTAAGGTTGAAGAGAGAAGTGAAGCAAGTGCAAACCATCTGTCTGGAGAGTTTATAATGATTGCTTGCTCTTGATAAATCAAACAAACAAAATCATCTTCCAAATCAGCATCCTAAAGAAAAAAAAAAGAAGAAGGATTTGGCTCATAACAGTCTCTACAACTAGAGGATTGAATACTGTTGGGATGCACTAATGATACCCAGAAACAGTAAAGACACAAATGGGATAACTTCAAGAAACAGGGGAAAGGAAATTTTGCTTTTATTTGTGGATATTCTCTTTCCTGACATCTGTTTTATCTATTACCTTAATGCAGAAAACTGCATCAGCTGGGCAAGGGGAAGGCAATTTGGGTGAGTACAGGAAATGCTGAAGGTAAAACAGATGTGAAGAAACCTGCACAGTCCTGAGAGTCCATTTGAAATTTCTGGTACTCTAGAACAGAATGTAGAGCAAAGGATGATAAATGGGTGGATTTATCGTGATGTTAGCATCTGCAAATACAAATTGACCAGGAAACTCTAATTACATTTTAAAAAAACCAACAAGGGAGTCTATTGTCAGAATTTCTGTCTTTTAAAACTTGCTTATTGCCAGCTTCCTGTCAGGGAGCAGTTCAGTGTTACTCTGGCACCCAGGAGAGTTCAGTTCAGTTCATAACTGGCTTTCACTTCTGTGGTTTGGTCAATTTACTTTTCATTTTCTTATTAAGGAGATAACACCAATATTTCTTCTGTCTTTGCCATTTAAATGGCAATTCTTTGAGTGCATTATGTATCTTACTATTTCTCTGCTTAGAGCTGGGCATGAGGGGAGTCTGACTTTGGATAGGACATAGATTTTTTCCTTTATTGGTTTCTTACACAAGCACTGCTTTGGAACCTCCCAGAGATTTTGATACCTCTTTCTGCTAAAAATGTAGTGTTATCACATTGTTTTTATATTAACTTAACAAAACAATTATTAGTGAAAACATGGCTTCCTTTCTCTATATATTTGTTCAACTCAAATTAAAATATACTTCTTTAAATTACAGCTGTATCATACCAAGAAAGACAACGTGATTTTTCTTCACATGGAATAATCAGACCCATTTGCTTTGTATAGTTTCACACTTTTACAGGGACAAAGTAGATGTAGATGTGCCAAAATCAAAGGAGTTACTTTTTCAAGGGACATCCAATGAACACACAGAAGTGAAGGAAAACTCTATTCAGTGGAAACTGGAAAGAGAATTTATACAGGAATACACAGGATATACATATTTCAACTTGCAAAAATAACTCTGCAGGAGTCATAATGACCACTAGTCATGAAGACCATGGGTTTATGAGTCATATCTCCATTTTATTCTAGCGTGAACAGCGATTCAACTTGTATCCAATTGCAAGCTGTTGTTTTTAGATATTACCAACAGAGAACAATATGAGTATATATTGTATGTGCATGTCAATAAAATCTATTTAGAATATGATTTCCTTTCCTTACTGCCACCTACTAGGAAATAACTACCAGGTATGAAGTTTAACAGCTGTCCCCATGATCAGAAACTGATTTTCATAAGGTTTTGAAGAAACGCACAGAGAAAACATTGATTCATGTTCAGCCTTGTAGCAAGCATACAGGGAGCCTAGATTGATAAGGACCTAAGACTGGTAAATCATAATGTAAATAAAAGCACTATTTTTCATGCGGTTTATTTACAATGGCTTTAATATGCTACATTTCCAGGGAAATATATGTTCTTGTCAGGAAACTTCAGGGGAAGTAAATGACTTTGAATCACATGAATAGGTTTAAATGCCACGGCTGAACTTTAGTAAACTATTTTGCGCTATCTCTTCTTCTTCATTAAAAGTGGAACATTTTTCTCTGTCTCTTAACATACTTAATAATAAGGCTGGATTACCCAGTGGGACACTGGGTAGGAGCAGCATCCTTTAGCTTTCCTGAAAAATCTCATGCTTTAGCATTAATTCCTCACCATGCATCAGAATCTAACTCTGAATCAATATATAGTGGAGTTTGGATCCATGCATATTCTTGCTGGCTTCTATTACTTAGTTTGGGATCCAACTATCAATGCAGAATCTGAACAATTTAAAAAAAATTTTAAAACCTTGAATATGCAAGCTGTTTATGAAGTCTCTAACTTTCTCTCATCTTGGGGTCCAAATTTTGTTTTTGGGAGGAAAATATTGGAAAGAATTTGGGAATGGGAAGAGACATTTGCTTTATGACCCAAAGGGATGAATGGTAGGGTTTCACAGGGATAGCGTGTTTATACATTCCTGATTTCTGTTGTCACACAGAAGTGCCGAGGTTATAGGACTGTGTGGGAGACATGACTATAACTGCATTTCTGGCTTTTCATGGCACTTCAGACATGTGCAACTGGACACAACTTGCAGAAGTCACTACATTTTTCTGATTGCAAGACAGTAGAATAAACTACAAAAATGAGGTCATCATCTGACAGGTATTTGCACAAATTTTTAAATACTTCTCAAGAAAGGAGTCTCACAACTTTCCTAAGGAAAAGTGAACGGCTTCCCTAATAGCCACATGATACAGTCTTTTCTGGTTTTGGAAATATTTCCTGAATTTTGGTGCAACACAATTATCTCATTTGGCCCTGCATTTCACACAGGAGTTTTTGGAGTTAGGATCTCATGAGTTACCAGACCCTGAGAACCACAGGGCCTTGATCAGTTCCAGAACATATAGTCCAAATTTTTTCTTTATTATTTTTTTCCAGTTGTACTGCATATTTATGCATCAAGTTGTCAAATCCACACTCAACATTGGAGTCCTGGTGATGAACAAATATAGGAAGCAGATGTCCATGGGAGAAATCTCTCTATGTCTTAAAGATAAGAGAATAGATAGCAGCTGGAAAATGAGATAAAACAAACAAGGCAATGCTTTATGGAGTTTAGGCAATTTCAAACTTTTCTTTGTGTCTTTTTTTTTTTTTTTTGGTAGGTTCAAATCATAAAAGAGGTACAAATATGTGAGGTAAAACTAAGAATGGATGGTCTTTTAGATTTCAAATCAGGAAAACCTGTCATGTGCTTACCAACTGTACAGATCAGTTGAAACTAGTAAATTTGGAAATCCTTATATTTTGATAAAATCTTTCTACCTGGGCAGGAATGGTTCTTATACTCCTCGCCACAAGATTATCTCAGATACACTAAAGACCTGAAGCTAGTAAATGTGATAAAGAAACCAAATCAGATGTGAAACATTCTTAATTCTTTGTGAAGACATATTGTGCATGTACCAGACAAATCATGATTGCCAATTAACTTTATGTGAAAGGTACTAGGATTTTATTAAGATCAATGACATAATAAAATCTGTACTGTACCTTAGGATGGGTGGATGGTTTCTGAGTCTTCAATAGACTCCAGTGCTAACTGAGTCTGACTAGCTGTACAATTACTCACCAAAAGTTGTCATTGGCAATTTTCAGCAAGGAATCATTGTGGATTCAGTGATATGAAAATTTTCCTTTAACTAATACTTGCACACTCTGCTTCATTTTCCAGACTGTTTTTTTTTTTCCTAGAAGTTGTGGGCAGCACAGACAGAGGTGTTCCTTGTCACTTGCAGGAGATGGAAGAGGGGTAGAGAGAGAGGAAGAGAGCAAGCCAGGGAGAGCAAAGAAAAAGCGAAGGGTGTAAAGAAAAGTAGGGGTGCGATGATCTTCCTTTTGTATACTTCTGGAAACAATGAATATCTTTCTCAAATCATGTTTAAATTGGCCAAGAAGTGAAAAGTTCTTTGGGAAACAGGACACTGATCAATAGAAATGCACAACTACATGCCCTCCCCCAATATAGCCACGCAAGTCTTTTTCCCTAGAGACTTTCCTAATAAGAAGGAGGCAAAAGGGAAGCACAGAAAGAGATATTCCTGAATTATCACCATTCTCAGTAGCCAATAGCTTCAACATTCTTTGAAGTTGAAGCTATATTTGTTACATATTTAATCTTTCTCTCAGAGGAATCCTTCCCTATGAGAACCCACTTGCACCCAAGGATTAATAAATATTTCACTACACAGGAACCCAAGAAATGTGTATATATTCCTTAGCTAGAGCTTGAAAAAGAGACAGTATTTTCAGGTGAGTGTTTAGAAGGACCAGGAGGTAATGATTATCTGCACAGCTAGTCTCTCTCTGTCTTAGTTGAAAGTCATTGACCTCAGTTGTAAATGATAAAAATTAATGACTTTTTGTACTGACTCTAGGGTGAAACAGACACTAGAGAGTTCAAGTAATCTTTCACAGAGTGATAAGTTTTCAGGATCAGGCACAAATTAAGAAATAAAATGCAGGTTTAAGCCAGTCTTTCTTTAGGTGATCAAAAGTGTGGACATACAGGACAGTATGAGCCAAGGCCCACCTATCTTTGATTCCATTTTAGCTGATCCTTCACAAAGGACTGTGAAGTCCATGTTGAGGGTTATGAATGTGAAAATGAGGTGAAAATGAGGGTGTCTTGTTTGAGAATGTGAAAGTAGAGGAACACACATGAGGAAGGTGATGTAGGGAAGTGAAAAGGAAAATGGTCTTTGTCACAGGATAAGAACTTTTTATTCTAATTGATATGAGTCTAGTTATAATGAGGTGTTGAATTATGCCTGAGATGTCTTGATTATTCCAAAACAAACAAGCAAACAAAGTTAGTCATCTGAGGGGGTAAAAAAAGGAAGAATTACTATTTCCAATGCCTATAATAAAACTATACAATTCATTGCTTCAAGATACTAGCATAGCTTTCCAGTGCAAATGAAAAACATGTAAGTTCTTTACATAGTTTTGAAAATTATATAAATTGGTGCATAAAAGTGAAAAATAAGTAGAAAAGTTTATGAATCATGATGTAAGCCTTCATTTAATGGGTAAGAGGTAGATAATGTAATGCATAATTGTCAACTGTGAATTCCCTTACGTTTTCCTCTTGAGAATTTGGTACTGGATTTTGTGCCAGGGACAGGATACTGTACTAAATCATCCACAACTTTCTCCAGCAAGATGATTTCTATGTTTCCAGTGATGTCTATCAATGAACAAAAAGCACGTCTTTCTAAATCTTGCATGAAGTGGGAACTAGTTGCTTGCTGAAGTACAATGTAACTGCAGCACAAAATAGTTCAGTTTCCAAAATGCACAATACTTAATAAGCAGTGTGATGCAGAATGCAATAACTATTAATAAAGCCACTCCACTGAATTGATTTTAGCATGATTAAACTTTTCTTTATCTTATTTCACAGTCCATTTAAAATGTTCTATTTTTCTTTTAATGGTAAAGGAAAATCTGAGCTTTAACAAAACACAGTAGCATAAATTCAAGGCAGCATATGGCACAGGTGAACAGAAAGCTTTATCAGGAAAAAAGCAACAGCACCAAAATCAGAAATCCAAGCTGTGACACCATGTAATTGATTTAGGTAGAAGAGCATCTATATGCAGTGAGCAATGAAAAACTGTCAACAGTGGGCCAAGTTACAATTTTTCAAGGTTTTAGAGAATATAGTCATGCAAATAAATGCATCTTACTGGGAGGCAGGAAAAGAAGAGAATTTGCAAGAGGTTTTTAGCAGCTGGAGCAGTAGCTGATATGTTCAGCTTTGGTGTCTTTCTTTTTGGGTAAAGCCCGGATCAGTTCAGTAGTATTCCTCCTTCACTCACCATGGAAAGACTCTTGTTTCAGGAGAAACACCCCACTTAATGCAGGCCAAGTTTTACAGTATTGCTCTGGGTGAGGTGTTGCCCATTTGCTGAAAACACTGCCAGGACCAGGACTGTTGTGTTTTTTCAGGGCAGCAATACAAACCTTGTTTCTTACAGAAAACCATATTGGCAGAAAAGGGTCAGTGGATGACAACTGTGTGGGTGAAGAGCAGATCCAGATTTTTAACCTAAGGTTCAGTTTAGAAGACCACCTTCCTCCATACAGGAGCCTTCTTCCTCCCTTCTGTGAGCTGAAGAGTTACAGCATTTGCCAAATAAGTGAGAGCTGTGGCCATGAGAATTCTCACTGAACGAGATAGGAGCTTCTCTGCTAGTCTTTTGTAAAACAACGTAAGTTGTCACAGCATGTTGTGCCTGTGGTCCAAGGCCATCTCTATCAGATGCAGTTAATGCCCTCTGCCACTGACACTTGTGATGATGCACATCCAGTCATGTGTCAACTGTTGACTTCTGCTTCAATGACTGTGTTGGAAATTGTGCAGGCAGTGCTTTCTAAAAACTTAAATATTAGTGAATTAATAGTGCTCAGATTGTAGTACAAGGTGAAAGTGTGTGATGTACAGGCTTAATTTTCTCTGAAAAGGGGTGGTTTTGTAGGTGTTGGATATGACCTCTTTAGGAAATGAAAATTATCAGGTATAGGGCACAATAGCTTTGATAAATGATAGACTGAAACTGAGGACAAAAGTACACGATGGAAGGCATTTACCATGTTGCAATGTATCAAGTCCTTGTCTATCAGCAGACCCAGTGTGACTGACTGAGCACACATTCATGCTTGGCTGTAAAATGTAACGTATTAACTTAAACCACCATGGTTTATATTCTGTTTTCCTTTCTAATGGGGGCGGGTTAGGAGTGTTCACAAGGTCACTCCTGGTGCCTCAACATCTTCACTGACAGATGGCAACTTGATGAGCTGTAGTAATGCCATCATTTCCACTCACGTGCCTGTATCCCAAGGAGTCCTGAGCATTTGCAGCTCAATAAAATCCAGGATCTTACTGTGCCTCAAGAGAAACAATTACAAAGGACACCACTTCCCACCCCATGGGACCACAGCGAGCAGGCTGCAGAAGTTGCCTGAGTTTTCCAGTGCACCAGAATCCCTTTTGCAATTCATTGCCATTGATGTTTTCAAACCTGTCTATCTGACAGCCCCTGTTACAGCAGACAGACTGTCTGGGAGGTGACAGCTTTATCTGTATCCTTTTCACACCTCTTTAGGGATAATTTTTGATGTAAGGTAGGATTTGATCAGCTGCCTCGTCTCTTATATGCTCAGCCAAACAAGCTATTTGATTTTTTTTTTTTATATTGTGATGGGTAAATATGTCACTCATGTTGTTGAACATGCTGGCAACAGGAGATGTAAATATGTCATAGCTGATGGTTACAAGCCTCAGTGATCATAGTGGGCTTGAATTAAGGGTTATTTTTGTACTCCCTTTGCAGACACTGGCAGTCAGTTCTGCTGTCTTTGAAATCCAAGAAAAAGCTTTGGGACCACATGAAATGAGCCACTTTACATAAATGTAAAATCACACTGGTATTTTTCACATTCTTATGTGTTTTTTGCTGATGGGATAAATAGGATCAGAGAGAAGCAAGTAAGAATAGCTCTTTAATATGATTCTTGAATCAGCCAAGAGAAAAGGCGTTATGGAAATTTACCTAGAAGTTCTTGTTGCCCCTACTATCACTTGGGCAACCCAAGTAGTCCTGCAGGAGTCAACAACAGAACATGGCTTTCCCCAGAGTCATGTTTAATGAAGAAACACTTTTAATGCTCCTGTTCTCTGTTCATGGGGAGGGGGTGTGACAGCATGTAGATGTGTGTAGACAGCATGGTCACAGACCTGCTGTCCCTTAAATGTTGCTCTGTTCCTTAAATGTCAGAGGGATAAGGGCAAAGTAGGGCTGCTGTGTTGAAAGGAATCAGATTTTCTTCTAGGCACAGGCTTCATGCAACCTGTGGCTTGCCTAGAAATCTTTGGGTCCTTCTACCTCTTAAGTGCTATAGGTTACAATTGCCACATTTTACCTTCCTCCACCTCTCCATCACTGTCTTATGATATGAGCACTGCACACCAAGTCCTTCATGTCCAGATCTGTTCCTTTGTACATACAATATAGTCCCAACTGAACTGCACGACTGTAAAATTATTGCTAACCAGCGTCTGTCTTTATCTGACTCCAGTACACCTTTTATTTTATTTCAAGATCAAAACTGGAAAGTTAGACTGAATCTTTAGTCTTTCTTCCACTTAAGTGATTCTAAGAACCACTCCTACAGAGTTTTCTGCTTTACTTTATTTTACGTATTTTTTCCTTTTCCCCTTCTCTTTTGATATTTTTTTTTTAAATGTGGTTTTTGTACTAAAGCAGTGGTTGAAAATCCACATGCAAGCAAACGTCAAGAATCAAGATTTACAGTCTGTTAATGTTCCTTCAAAATGTCTTCTGCTGTAAGAAATGGAAAAACAACTCTCTCTTTTCAAGCTGATCACCAGCCTTTGTTCCGGCCAGACAGTTTCCTTGCTGATAGGGTTATGTTTTGTGGCCATGTAAACTCCATACGCGTGTGTTTTTGACAAGCTGTCAGGACTAACCATCTGGAGTGATATCTTGGCATATTTTTATTCACACTTAAAACACCACCCAGAGACAAACAATATAATAATGTTGTAAAGTGATGTTTTAGAATCATATCAGCAGGGAAATGAATGTGCTAAGAATGCTGTTACACATGTTTCTCAGACGGTAGAATAATTGAAGGTGTTTATTGGGGATTTGTCATGAAAACAATAACTGACTTAAGACAGTGCTGCTCTGAGAAAAAGAAAAGGTTTCAAACTTCATTAGCACAAAATTTTTGGATCTGGCAGAATTAGTTAGAGTTCTTTTCTAAAATTAACAAACTAGGATGGCCCTTTCTGATCATGAAATATTCCTGAGAAAGCCAAATACAGATTTCTTCTAAATGAGTACAAAAGTATCCTGTAATGGATTCTGAATTCAGGAAGATGCAAGGGCTTTTCTCAGAGGCAAGGTATTTCCCTCATACTTCTCTCTGCAAGGATGCAATATTGTGGGTTTTTTGTTTGTTTGTTTGTTTGGTTTGGTTTTGGTTTTAGGTTTTTTTGTTTGTTTGTTTTGTTTTTCTCTTAAATACTGGTTACCACCACCCTGGGGCTACTCTCCTCAGGATTAAACCATGGCTTTGGGCGCCTTTGGGGACTGACACTTGAAAATGCTTAATAAGCAATGGCAGCAAGGAATACCAGTTTTTATCTGAAGCTGTCCAAGGACCCATGATTTGTCTATCAGTAAGTTTTAATTAAGAGATGCTACTGCACTAACTAATTGGCCACTGCACTATCAAGACACATGTCAGTGAATTCATGTCTTCAGTGAAGAAGAGTAAATTTTTCACAGTGGAGACTCATTGTTCTCATTTCATGTTTGTATAGCATCTATCACAACAAGGTCTTGGTTTCCCTTTGTGGTCCTTTACTATAGCCTAAGTATTACTATAAAAATTAAAACACTATAATTATTTGCCACCATAATTTTCTGTGAATGTCTGCTAATTTTACCAAATAGACTTTGCAGTATGTATCAAAGAAATAAAAAAATCAATTATATTTTTTCCACAGTTTTTTGAAATTGTCCCTTAAAATATGTCTGTTTAACGTCTAACAGTCAGGCTCTGTTTAGCCTGTGAAAACCCCTCAGAGAAAGGGGCCGGCTGAGCAGCTGAGATATGCTAAAGAAAAAGTACTGTGGGAATTGCTTCTCTTCACGGTTAATACCCCTCCCAAAGGCTGAATGAACAGGTACCTGTTCAGAAGAGGTCTGCTAAGAGCTGGGGATGTTCAGTTCCTTGTAGGAGTAATCCAAAAATTCACCCAGTTGGGCTAAAAATGAGTCAAAAAGAGAAGTCCTGAGATAAGACCAGAGCAGAAGTCTGCAGTCTTGGAGATTTCCACATGCATCCTTGAAGGGCAGTGAGTCCTGGGGACTGGGAAGAAGTCCTAAGACTAGCATGTGGGTTTGACCAGACACCCAAGTTCCTCACAGTGCCTTCTGCAGATGTTACTGGATGGAGACATCCTATAGCTCCTGCTGTGGTCATACTGAGTGTACCTTCCCAGTGATGTTGCAATCCCTCAAGTCCTTCAATGGATCAGAATAAAGGACCATGCAGCTTTTTAGGATTTTAGATTACAAACCACAGAAGCAATTAATTGAATATATCTCAGACAAATGTTTGTAGCAGAGACCTCTCCTCAGTATCTATAGCCCTGTTGGCTATTTTTTTTATGCAATGTGCATCTTATTTTAACAGTCTTCTTATTTTTATGGCACATTTTTCATCTCCTGTACCCACATTTATTCCATATATTACAAGCTTCTGTGTTGTGCTTTACTGGTAGATCTGAACTTTTAAATTGTTGAAACTAAAGCCCTATTGCCATAGTTTATATTTCCAATTTCTTGTATTTGTTTTCATTAATCATGGCTTTCTTCACAGGTGGTTTCCTTTATTACCTTGTTATTGATGCAAGAAAAACACAGGCTATTTTCCCCTCTCGTACATTTATTTTCCCCATTTGAATTATGCCTGTTGCATTTATAAATGGCCATGCCTGCAAGGCATTTGGACACTTAGATGAGAAATACTGATGCTGAAGCCAGAGCTTTGAGACACTTGTGTCCATCTGTGGTTAATTTAGGCAGCATTCACAGCTCATGGATTTCTACCTATCTGCATCCAAATCTCTGAGTAGTTGTGTTCTGCTTCTTGCATTGCAAATAGAAAAAAAAAAGAAAAAGAAAAAAAGAGAGTAATATACAAGAGTATAATAAGAAAACAAGTCAAGGGTCAAAATGATCTAGATGTAGCACTTTTTCTGCATATGCTGAAAGAACAACGTTTGTTCAACTTTGGGGAAAGATATATTACAAGCCTTTGATAAATGGACATAAAATAAGGTATGTATATAGGAAGCAAAACTGGCATTATTCTTTGTCTTTTTTACTGGTGCAAGTCACTGCAGAGTAATGAGTATAGAAATGTTTAAAACCAGAATTTTTTTTCCCCCCCCCCCCCCCGCCAAGGGTGTAGTAACGAAATTCATTGCCTTGTCTTCCAGATTTCGGACACACATGAGGCCTTTAAAGGCACCTATTTACTTATTACATTAATGAGAATTATAACATTAATAAAGTGTATAACAGAACATCTTTGTCCTCTTGATGTTGAGCAAAAGGTCTAGAAAAATGCAATGTACTGTACTTTAACAGAGTTCATCTAGAAAGATTCTTCTCATCATCTTTGGTAATAGGGGAAAAAGAGGACACACGATCACAAGAGAGAAGTAAAGGGCTGTGCTTGCATCAACAGAGCTCACAGCCAGAACTCCAGCCCATGGTTTCTGCAAACTGTCCAAGTCCTTCAACTAAACTTACTGGAAGCTGACAAGACAGGGCTGAACACAAAGTTTTTTCATTAATAATACTCTTGTACTGCCTTAAATATCTAAGAGTCAACATATAAATCTAAGTCTAATATAAGTCAAAACTCAGAACCCCTATACTGAACTCTCCTTACAGCCCATGCGACAAATTAATGACCTACATGTCCTTCATCTTCCACTCCCAGATCTCTGTTCTGTTTGTTTTGGTCTCCTATCAACATTGTTGCACCCCTCCTGTTACAATTGAATTCTGGTTTTGATCTGTCAAAAATTAAATAAATTCCACTTTTTCTTAAGTAGGTTTGGATCAGTGCCTCTGGGACTGACAATTTAATCCGAGTCTTTGGCTTGGGAAAGAGAGAAAAGACAAAAACACAGCTGCTAATAAACCTGGACTTTCTCAACTCATGGCTATTGTGGGAGTGTATATAAGGCCCCTTGCTGTCACTGTCTCCTTCCTTTTTCCTCTCCAGTATAACTTGAGAAAAGCAGATATTTTTCTCTTGATGCAGGAAGTGGCACATTTTCACCTTGTAGCAGCAAACAAACCAAAGCCATTAAAATATCCAAAGACCATTCAAAGGCAGCATGGCAGGACCATAAAAATGAGTCCACCTCTGCCCGGGAAATGGCCCATTTTTATTTTCTGCCTGCCATGTTGCCATAACAAATAGGAACACCTTTGACCACATCTGTGGACCTGTGGGAATGACATCCCCTATTTCTCCACTCAGGTTCAGCACAAAAATTGAGCTCAGCCTCTGTGCAGTTCCTTTCATCCTCCTTGTCCGTTATTAATCCAGAGATTTACTATTGCTTGGGTTGTATTTTTACTGCATTAGCTACTTGGGGTCAGCTCTCACCTCAGCTTGCATAGTCTGTAGTAAAGCACCTGGGTAAAGCACCTGCCTTGTCTGCTAGAGGTAAAAATCTGATGAATAAACATATCTACTTCTCTCCTAATTCTTACTGTATTTATTGTGAACAATTTCATGAATGCTGGAGGATATAAAATTGGCTTGAGAGCAGTCAGAAACTGGGTTTTGGTAGATACAAATTCCAATTCCTAACCATATTTTCTTCATATTTCTTCAGTCAGAAAAACAGGGGTGTTAACACATCATTAAAGTGCAATCTCTGTGCAAGGCACAGAGTAACACAATATTTTACTGAGGTGTACCACTTAGGAAATGTGTCTACAGGTTTTGATAGAAATGTATTCAACATGACTAACACAAATGCCATCTCAAATGAATAGTTAAAAACTTTGCATGGGCATTTTACTGGCATTCTAGTCTGCACTGAAGCAAACTAGGCTGTATCCTGCCATTGCTCCAGGGTGACCTTAAGGCACTCTGTGTCCTTTTCCTCTCCTGGCTTTTTGCTACTTCCATTTGTATGCATGCTGGGGTGTGATGGGACTCGTATTAGGCTCTGCTGTAATAGAAATAGCAGGTTGATTTAAAAAAAAATATTTTTACTTGAAGAACCTTGTAATGCTCATAACTTTGGAGAAAAGTTTAAAAGTCCTTGAGCCCAAAATCTAACATTCAGAAGTCAAATCAAGAAAAATTCTCCCCACTTCTTTTTGAAGCCAGTCCTGGGGTTTGGAGAGCCTTGATTTTCAGTTTTACTAAAACTGCAGTCCAAGAAACTGAAGCAAAAATCATTTATAGAATAGCTTAAAGAAAGACTGGTCTATACATGTAAGATAAGTCCAGACATCTCTGCACTCTACTGTAAAGCTCGGACATCCAAGACGTTAACTTTGCACTGCCTGCTCTGTCTTAGATAAACTTCCCATCTACTGGACGAGCAAGTGAAAACCCACTTGGGAAGGGTGCCAGTCCATCAGCCAACAACCAGGCTGACATGGTCAGCCTTTCGGGAGCTGCCAATGTGCAGAAGTGGGATTTTTGCAGCACCAGTCTCCCTCATGGGACTGCATTTGGCTGGAGATTCAGTTTCCCAGATGCCTTGGGTGTGCTGATGATTTATGCCAAAGGCATATTTCAGCTTTGTAAAGGGAAAATCCCTTTAGGCTATCTCTTAGCATTTCAAAGAGCACAGGATAATTCTGCAATTCTAGAGTTGGTGTGAGAAATCTCAGCACAGGGATGGATCTCTGTTGCTGGCAGTGGCAAGAGCTGGGTCTTCCACAGGCAATCCGCATGAGCCCTGCAGCAAACAGCTGCCTCTACCCTGCCCTTCCCCCAGCCAAGCAAAGTCTGGCTACAACCAGAGATTAGGTTTTATGTTTTGTGGTTCTCCAACCAACCTAGGAAGACCTGACACAACACAGTTGTCAGCCAGATTGTCCCTGACAAGTATCATATGCTTTCCCACATCCGTTAACCGCCTGCTTTTCTCACCAGCCTGGCTGTCATTCAGCCCAAAGAGCAGGTGCATTAGCATCTCTATATAACAGCATAAGAGGTAATAAATAATCAGATTTGCCAGGTATAAGTGTCATTCAGCAAAGCCAGGGATAGACATCCTTGTCTTTACACAGACGGCTCTGGCCCCTCTCCTTCCCACGGCCTGTCTCCAGTGTGTCATACAATGGCTATTGAGCACTTCTGTTAAATATTTCCCTGCAGCTGGAAGATGCCCCAGTGCTCACATTACTCACACTTGTCAAAACTGAGCGAAGATAGTAAAACATCCCTTTGGTGTCCTGAGGCTTTGGGCTGTCTTTCCACATGCTGTACTTGGCTTAAAGTACTCTCTGACTCTGGATTTCAGGATGAAGAGCATGTTTGCATGCCTGAGTGAGGAATACTGTCTAGGTAGGATTCCTGAGCCCCGTTCCTGCTCCTCCAAGCTGCGAGGGACTTGTAGGATAGATCAAATTAGCTTTTTGACTGCCACATAGTCTTGCACCAGTTAACACCAGCCTGTGATACCGACTTTTCATTATTGACCTAGTTTACCCTGGTGCTCACTTGGAATCTACTCTCTAGTGTAATATCCTTACATGGGATAACTTTCCATTTCTTTTTTTTACCAAAGTACAAGTATTTAGATATTTGGAGCCTTAGATGCCTACATAGAAGCCAAAGGCAATTGTTGCGTGCCTGTGTTGAATTAGGTGCCCAAATAGTTGGGGAGCACCTAAGATGCAAGCTTCTTCATGTTCCTAAACTGCATAATTACATAGCATCTGGTCCAAAATAATCTGATTAAAAATAGCCTTGTGAGAGAAGGCATGGGTAGTACCCCTGTTGTTGTCTGCATATTACACTGTGTAATTAATAAACGGCCTTTCTCTCACAAGGCTATAAAGTAGCTATTTCTGAGTCTGATCCTGAGTCAGGACATGCAATTTAAGGGCGAAGTGCTATTATTGCTAAACATTATCGTAGAGATTACCTTTCCAAAAAGTAATCTCACCTCTGCCCCCAGTAAGGAATCTCAGTAAAGTACTGCACATCACTCATCAAACAGGCCAACCCCATACAGAGGGGTTTTGTTTACCCTGGTACCCTTGTTCCCTTGGTGTTTTTATTTTGAAATGACTCTCATAGAGCTCAGCCTTATCTCAGGTAATGTTTGAATTTCACTTAATGTACTGCTGAAGCATAGGTTCAGTCTGACTCCTTCATCCAAACACCTTTCTCAGAGTAATAATACCTCTTGGGGGAGTGCAAATCAGGCCCCCACAGCTACTGGGCAAACAAATGAGAGCCCTGTGTGACAGTCCGGCACTACTCGGAGTCAAACACCCCTTTTAGCTACAGGGGAGGATCTCACTCAAACGGGACATGCCTCAGCAAGGAATCCTGTACTAATAGGCTATAGATCAATCTCTTTGTGTGCAAACTGGTGCAAGAAATTAACACTTCACTACTACCTCTGTTTCTCCTGATGAGGCAAATTGTACATGACACAAAGTCTGCAGGGAATCTGCCACTGTCCCACATCAGGACAGTGATGTTTACAGCTCTAGCAATTTCAGTGAATGTTGCTGCTTCATTGTCTCATAATGACAGACCCAGTCGTTTGGCTCTGCAGTCCTACCACAGTGCCAAGAAAAAGACATGAGATTTTTTTACCAGCTGGACTGACCAGTTGCTTTCTGTTAATCCTCCTGTGATTCTGGGAAAAGCACTAGTTAAATCCAAAGCAATGCCATTATTTATGGTAATTTTGTTACAAGTCATAGTAACTTTCTCTGTAATGTAAAGTATCATTTTCACTAAATTAGATATTTGAGATGCAAGAGCTCAGTACTCACAGCAATTAACAGCCAGCGAGATATCCCTGAGCTGGGCAAACATCCCTGCTACTGGCTGCCATCAGGGGATGGTGTAACACGCTGTAGAGAGCTTTGGCTCAGGTGATGGTATTGGCATATACATTGAAGACATCTAGGTTAATATAGTGGGAGGTTGACATGTTGCTGGTGTTGGGCTGAAACTGCCACTGTTGAGTTCCTTATGAAAGGTGAGATTGATAGGGTGTCTGCGGAGCTGGGGTTGCTCTGAGACATTGGCAGCACCTCGTGTCACTGGCAAAATTGCGCAGGCAGGAGAGGTCTTCTGGCAGGGCTGATGTGAGTTGGTGCCTGCGGGCACACTTGCTTCCCTTGCATTGCTCCAATGAGTGCACCATGGTGGGTCTAAAGGCTGATATTTCTGGTTTTCCCAAGGACTATTTGGTAATATGGTTTCTACAGCAAGAATTTGAAGTGCTGTAGATAAAGCAGATAGGCTATGTTTTATTGCCATTCATTTGTAGATATTCCAGCAACCAGCTTTTTACTGTATGAGTCCACAGCAGTGGTTGATGCTAACCAGGGAAAACTAACCCCCAAGTTCACCTTCAGCACTGAGGACAAGAATGAGAAGGGAAAACCAAGTTGGAAAAAATGAGGGTAGGAATTTCTTCCAAATGCATGTAGATGAATTTTCACCAGCAAGGAAGAAAGCATAGGAATGGGTCATATCAGGGATGGAAACAAAAGTTCATAAGCATCTGCCCCTTTTTATTGTGCATAAAGCCTATGTGAGGTTGGTAAAAGTGTCCGTCACTGAGGCAGTGTGGGACTTTGCATATAGGTTGCTGGGAAATTCCCTGTTGATTTCCCCAAGCTCCAGGTGTTACTCTGTGGCATACAATTCCATCCCCTTTCCTATCTCTCTGGTAGTCATTTCTTCCCCTACACACTGCAGTCAAATTCACGGCCTCCTTGTGTGTTACCATAACCCCCTCTTTCTCCTACCTGTGTATCTTCATAAATGTCCTGTTTCTGAGGTAATGAGGATAACGGTTGACTTGAACAAATATTCCCAGAAAGAGTCCTAGGAACATCTGTATTCAGGTGTCTAGGTGCAGTAGGGTAAGGAGGGAAATGAGTGGAAGAAGACAAGGAAAAAAGGCAAAGAGACCAGACCATGCTTGATTGCCATCCTTAGTTCCCAAACTTGCTATGCAGAGGTGAGTTTGGCCTTTCACTATGCTCTTGGTATCGTGTTTCGCTTCTGCTGCCTGAAACAGCGTATTTCAGTAATCAACAAACATGATTTCTAGGCACTGCCACAGAAGAAATGGTATTAACAGAAAGAGTGAGACTTCAGGTCAGATCAGCTTAAAATTGCTAGTGCCTAACACTGAATGTAAAAACCCCCTTGCTACCATGAAGGATTTGTTTGGGTGGGTAATCCACCTGTGGTACGCCACTGATGGCTGCCTTGTTCCAGCTGTGTACCTCCAGCTAAGAAGCTGTAAATTATTTACTGAGGCAGCAAATTAAAGCTAAGCAGCAGCACCTTAGTGCTCAGTGAGTCATCCATAAAACATGCTTCTTTCTGTGAGGGTACGGTGTGTTGGTGGAAAGCAGATGGAGCAGACAGATGAGTTTGAGATGGTAGGGATAGGAATCTTCAAAAAAGCTGAATAAGAGGAGGGGGTACAGTGATTCAAAGTCAAGCTTGTCAGGCACCATGTGAGGTAACATGATGGTAGGAAAAGACAGAAAATGTAAGAAAAGAAGCAGTATCTTTTTAAAGATTTGGCTGGAATTATTGGAAGTGATTTGGAAAGAATGGCTTATTTTATTGCTCTCTCTCAGGTACGTTTTTATGCATATGGACTATGATTGTAAAAGTTTTTGCCTTTCTGAGAAAAACAGCTGGAGCATTAAGCAGCCCTGGAGTGAAACGTGCTCCCAGATCCACAGCTCCCTGCTGTGCTTGCCTCTCCCTGAAGACTCTGGTTTTAGGTGTGCTGAGCTCTAAGGCACCTTTGCTCTAAAGGCAGTCACCTCACACAGCAGTTCCCAGCTGTGCTGGGAAAGACCTGAAGATCTTGCTCACCCCCTAATGAAATTCCCTTCAGGGCCAGTAACATGAAGATCTTAATCTTTTTGGTCTGATGAAGCCTTAAGGAGTTGCTGGCTTTTTGAAATCCTGTAGCCTGGAAGAAGTCACTGAATTTTCAGCTGAGTTTGAAGACAGAAGCAACTCCTGAAATTATTTATTGACATAAGAAGTGACATGTCTTTTCACTTCATTAAGGTTTCTCATGGTCCTCAGTTCTTCATAGTCCTCAGGTTTTCATGAAAAAAGTATTTCAATGAAAGATTTTTCTAAACAAATCTGTCTTGGTGCTGGGCAAATGCTGGAACAAAGAATAGAAGCCACTTTGAAAGACAGCAAAAAATTTCTGTTGAATATCTAGCAGGCTGTGGATCAGCATGAAAGGTCTGGTCTAACTGTGCAGGAGATAGCAATTTATCTGTGCCACTAATGGGTTGCCTTGTGGCTAGTGCAATATTGCCTTAGGGTTTATCTTCCTGTCCTTTTGTTCAGGGAGGACTGCCTATAACAAGGAGCTAAAACCCCACAGCAGGGTGTAAGCATCTAAGAGTGGTGAATTTGCTCTGTGGTCTCCAACTGCAGGTACCACTGATTGGGGCAGCCAGGCCCCTTCCCTTGGTTGCTCAGAGTAATCCAAATTGTCCACGTGACAGCAGTTGAGGAAGGCAGTTCCCTGCAAAGCACACATGTTGTGTGCAACTGTGTGACAGTAATCTAAAGAGCTTTCTAAGTGTCTGGAGGCATCCCACAGATGTTACAGGCTGGGAAAAGTTTCACAGAGATAAAAAAAAATAGAGAAACACCTCTAATGGCAGAAAGAGTACAGAAGAGGCTTCTACCAAGCTCTGCATGTTCAGAGCACTTTAGAGGTATATTTTCTGTTAGACAATTCCGAAATACTACAGTCAGTGCAGCTCAGTCAGGTTTTGAGGCCCCATTTTTCTTTGCCATCAAACCAAGCTCTTGCAGGAATACTTGAGCATTAAGTAGTTAATTAAGTCTGACTCTGTCTTCACAGATAGAATTAGAAGGATACCACTTCAGAATCCTAATCTGTAGCTGAGGTTTATGTGGGTAGATAATTCCTCTTGCCCTGCCCTGGCATGATTTTCAACAAGTTCTCTGGGTTGTAATGAGGTTGATTGCTGGTGCTTTTGCCCATTTAATAAATTAGTGGTAATGACAAATATCTATGCATACTTCATTAAGTGATATGGAAATTACTTTACTCTGAAGCTGGGATTGCTGGAGCATGGCAGCTTTGCTGGATGGGTGGACATGGGGGTTAGTTAGTCAGTTTGTTATATGTGCAGCACAGAACTTTTCCTCTTGCCTCTTGGAGCTCTCAACCTTGTGAATATTCACAGCTAACTTTCCCCAGCAATAAAGCAGAAAAAGAAAAAGGTAAAATTCCAATGAAACAAAAACAGCTGTTGCATTGGAAGGGAGTGAGATAATGTCACAGAATCACAGAATATACTGAGTTGGAAAGGACCCATAAGGATCATTGCTTCCAACCCTTAACCCGGCACAGAATCATCCCCAGGAGTCCCACCATGTACCTGAGAGTATCGTTCAATCACTTGAACTCTGTCAGGCTTGGTGCTGTGATCACTTCCCTGGGGAGCCTGTTCCAGTGCCCAACCACCCTCTGGGTGAAGAACCTTTTTCTAATATCCAACCTAAACCTCCCCTGACACAACTTTAGGTCATTCCCTCATTTCCTGTCACTGGTCACCACAGAGAAGAGATCAGTGCCTGCCCCTCCTCTTCTCTCACAAGGAAGTTGTAACTGCAATGAGATGTCCCCTTAGTTTCCTTTTCTCCTCCAGGCTGAACACACCAAGTGACCTCAGCTGCTCCTCATACGGCTTCCCTCAAAGCCCTTCACCATCTTTGCTGCCTGCCTTTGGACACTCTACAGTAGCTTTATATCTTTCTTTTATTATGGTGCCCAAAACTGCACACAATATTCAAGGTGAGGCTGCACCAGTGCAGAGCAGAGCGGGACAATCCCCTCCCTTGACTGGCTGGTGATGCTTTGCCTGATGCCCCCAGGACATATATTCATATTCAACTTGCCACTGACCAGGACCTCCAGGTCCCTTTCTGTGGCAGTGCTTTCTAGCATCTCATTCTCCAGTCTGTACGTACATCTGGGTTTGCCCAATCCAAGGTGCAGAATCTGACACTTTCTTTCGTTGAGCTTCATATGGTTGGTGATTTCCCAGTGCTCTAATTTGTCGAGGTCTCTCTGCAGGACCTCCCTGACTTCCAGGGAGACAACAGCTCCTCCCAGTTTTGTATTGTCTGCAAACTTGCTTAGTATCCCTTCCAGTCCTGCATCCGAGTCATTTATGAAGATGTTGAAGAGCACAGGGCCTAAGATGGAGCCCTGTGGAACCCCATTAGTGACAAATTGACAGCCTGATGTCACCCCATTCACTATTACCCTCTGTGCTTGACCTGTGAGCCAATTGCTCACCCACCACACGATCTATTTATCCAGCTGTGTGTTGGACATTTTGTCCAGAAGGGTCCTGTGAGAGACAGTATCAAAAGCTTTACTGAAATCCAAAAAGATTATATCAACTGGCTTCCCTTTTCATAGAAGGAAATCAGGTTGGATGAGCAGGACTTTGCTCTCATGAAGCTGTGCTGGCTCTGACTGATGACAATGTTGTCTTTCAGGTGTTTTTCAGAACTTCCCAGATTAATCTTCTCCATAACTTTACCAGACACTGAAGTGAGACTGACAGGCCTGTAGTTTCTGGGGTCCTCCTGCTTGAAAATCAGGACAACATTTGTCAGCTTTCAGTCAGCTAGGATCCCTCTGGATTCCCGAGACTGTTCAAAAATCATTAAGAGAGGTTTTGCAATGATATCAGCCAGCACTTTGAGGATTCTGGGATGAATTCCATCAGGTCCCATAGATTTGTAGGCATCAAGCTTGAGCAGCAGATCCCGCACAATTTCAGGGTTGACTGATTGTTTTGACCCTTCTAGAATCAAAGGAAACACAGAAACCTGTTCAGTGACACTTCTCCGTGTTTTAGGAATGCATTTGTTATCTCTGGTACAAGCATTTGGCAGGGTGATGGCTGGAGACTTATTTAATCTAGTAACTGCCTAGGAAAATCTCAGAGGATCTATAAGACTTTCATTATTCAAATCCAGCACGAAGGTACAGTTCTGACTTTTTCTGAAAGGGAATAGAGGAAAACAAGGGAAGAATAATGAGGATTTTGAATTCTCTTTTATTGATAATTTTGCACCAGGTTCTTCTGGGCAGTTCAGCACATTTGGAGCTCTCAGTTTATGAGGAACAGACTTCAGATATTTTTCTCTAGATTTGCAAGTATCCCAAATTTATGCAACTGAAGATGCTGCATTCAACTAAATACAGTGTTCTGAGTGACCACCTGAGCAGAACAGGGATTACCATTTGTGATTGCTGGATGTCTTCATTTTTTCCCCAAAATTCCTAAGTCAAAACTCACTGGAAAAAAAGGAGTGAGAATTTAAACATTCCTGTTTAATCCTCTACACTAACACCTCTTCATTCCTATAATTTTGTGCAGTGAACTTACCTATACTCCAAGTCTACTGTATCCCATCTTCAGACCTGAGTCCAAGCTATCTCCAGAAGACTATCTAATACTTGATTGGACACAGAAATATAGGTAGCATTCCAGTCTTCTCCACAAGTTTTTCTTTTGCTCTTAAGGAAATATAACATATTTCTGAAAGAAATACTCTCCTGAACTATTTGATATCACTAGGATTATTCCAGACTCAAGTAATTGGAGCCCTAAGCTAATGTTGGCACTGGGTTATGTTCAGAATCAGTGTTTTTTGGCTGCAGAAATGCAGAGCTAGCAGAGTCCATAAAAGATCACTGCCTGCAAAATACCTTGATATTCTCCATACTGAAGTTTCATCCCTTTTTGATGCTCTATGAGTTCTCGAGTTTTTGAGTTCTCTGTCCTGTAATAAAACTTGTGTCCTGAATCACCTGATCAACATTATAACATCTGTAGATATGTTCTGTACCCAGGATGTATCAAATAGGTAGGTGGTAAATCTGTCATGACTGCTGCCTTATCCATCCTACACCAATTGATATTTGGCAGTAATTTGTGACAGTCAATCTAATGACATCCCACTCATTGCTAGTCTTTGCACTTTAGCAAAAGAGGAATGTGAGATAAATGTGGCACCAAGGTTTAACAATTATAATTAGAGTCAAATTATTAGTATTGCTGTGTTGCTTTTTGCTTACTGTTTAGCGATATGGGCACTAAGCTGTCTTTTCATCTCTCCTTCATTTTGGAGACCAAGTGCAAATAGGGAAGTTCTGAAACATTTTGAAGAGGGCAGAGAGGGGCTCCTGCAGCTGCATTGCTCTCTTTCTCCTGATATAAAAATACTCAACCTCTTTGCCCTGTTGTAATCTTAATGGTTGTCCAGTCTAGGTCTCCTGTTGTACTTTTATGAGCCAGAAGAATTATAGTTTAGTTTGATAGACCATTATTTCTAATGGTCCCTTCCATTTTCAAGGCAATATATGTGCTGTGTAAATGCAGCTGCTGACTGAATGGCCTGGTATTAACCTCTGAGTTGGTCCTTTGCTCCTAGGAAACAGATCTTTTAGAAACTATGAAACCAATCTGATTGTTTCTTCTCCTTGTCCTTAACATAGGAAATTAGTCATGAAATACAGAAAAGTGATGGAAGGATAGTAAGTGTTCTGCCTTGAAGAATATCCTTATTTCTTAGTCTCCAGAAGGTCTGAGATTGGACCAGGAGAACAATGTAGAAGCTGAATTTTCAGTCTCCTCCTTTTATATCCTATTAATGCTACTCTGCTTTCAACCACACAAACCCTCAGCAATGTCTTTTTAATGACCTGGTTAGCAAACACATGGAAAGGAAGAGTTGCCCACAGCTGCAACACTGATGGGCTTCACATGGACAAATGTGTCATTTCTCCTGCATAGCTGAGAAATTAAAATGGTCCTTTCCCCCTGCTCTCAATTTTATGGTGTGTTGCTCCATCGTAAAAAAATCAATTAACTTGCAGCTGATGGAGTCTGGCCCAGAGAGTTGCCTCTATTTGTGTCACCCCAGGCAGGTACTGGCAGCAGTGCCAGAATGCAGGAGGGTTGTGGAGCTTAGCCAACACACAAATGGGATATTCTACTACAGGAACCCAGCCTACCGTATGGCAGCAGCTCTGCTTTCTCTGGGGAATCCTTAAAACTGGCTCTGCTCTATCCTAATTAGCCCAGAGGAGGGATTGTCTGGCATTATTATCTCCAAAAATGAGTGACCATAACCTTGTTGTGGCTGCTATTCTGCTCAGAGGACAGAAATAGTATCAACATTGGCAGATAAAACGGAGAACACCAAGTGTCCTGTGCATTTAGCATTCAGTCATTCTCTTAAGATTGAGAAATTTGAGGTAGGTAGAGGTGTAGCATTTTGTATCTGCTTTCTCATGGTGTCTATAGCATGAATTAAATTTTTGTATTCTTTGATTTTCATGGTAGCTGTCCAATACTGTGTTCTTCCTCCTTATAAGCCTATATAATTGCTTAGAGAATACGAAATAAAAAAGACTTAGAGTGGTAGTGTGGTTTGTTTTAAACAAACTGCCCTGGGAGTCATTTCCTTCTCTTAAAAATTCTTTCAGCACTTTTACAAGGAAGTTTTTTTAGCAATGCTTTATTGCCCCATTTCATTTTTCTCCATGGGTCATTGCAAATCCTGGAAATCCTTTGAAATCTGGGCTAGGCTATTGCATGAATAAAAGAGACGTGTTAGGGAGAAGATAATATCTGAAACATAAAATATAGTCTTTCCTACTGTTGCATTACCTATTACCCTGTCTTTATCTCAAGCCAGGAGTTTTCTCCCTTTTACTGTTTTGATCTTCTCCCCCATCCCATTGGGGCAGAGCAAGTGGCTGTCTGGGGCTGAGTTTCTGGCTAGTGTTAAAAGATGACAATGCAGCATGATATAGAAACAGGATCCAAGTGAATGCTTGTGCCTGCTGTGAAGTGGTCGATGTATTGTTGTGAGTTTTTTCTGTTGTTGTACAGTCTTCTCATTAGTTTGTGCCTCCAAAACACATTCAGTAGTGCACTTTGGTCAGACAGATTTTTTAAATTGGATGGAGTCCATCTTTATTCTGCAGAAGTGATTAATAACTTTTTTTTTTTTTGAGCAACATTTGTTTGCTTGCCATCAATCTTTTTAGGTTTTAGAAGCCATATATTGCCACATGTTTTCAACATGAGCACTGAATTTAAAGATTATTGTTAGAAGCCCAGCTTTTCAATACCATCATTTTCTGAACCTAACTCATGGGACATGATGGTTAGTCCGAGTGCTAACTGTTCTCTAGAACCATTCCTCAAGTATGTTGCGTGCTGGTGTTACAGCCTCTTGCATCTTCCCCAAGGTGGCTGGTCAACAAACAAATCCGTCCAGCTTTTATCTAAAGAAGCTTTTAATGTCACCCTTGACATGTATCTCTGACAACCCTCACATTACAGATTCATAATTCATTTGCCTCAGTACACTTGAGGCTGAGTCTTCCAAAACTTTTACTTCCTTTTCATGTTGGGGATAGATGTGCAATGTGGGGAAGAAGATACTTATCAGGTGTAAAGAGATAAGGAAAACCCTAGTCTTCAATTCCTCCTCTAATATGTATTTTATCATTTAACTTGAACCTTACTCTTGTGAACCAGCTTGCCTCTTTTTGAGAATGCATGACACTGTTTCTGAATTGCCTTTGCTTTGATTTAAGCAGTAGTTAATCACATCAAGAAAAAAAGTTGTGGTGTTTTGGTTTTTTTGTAAAGAATTGTTAATGAATGTTAATAAATAATCTTATATTGAGTATCTGATCAACCCGAGGTGAGGATTTTGTTTCCTCCTACATTCCATAACGGAGGCATGAGTATTGAAACCAATTTAAATGGCTAATGTGGAGAAGCAGGTTAGGACTTACTAAATAAATACAACTTTCAGTAGTCTGCTTTTCTCTATGTTTGCATATTTTGAGTCACAAGTTAACAATACCTGCAATGCAAAGGTGAAGCTGGCCTATGAATAAATAAGAGGCTGTTTTTAAGTTTAATAATACACTTGATATTTGTGGGACCACAGCATACAGGTCAGCAAACTGAAAGAGTGCTGAACTGCAGAAGTAGGAGCAGAAACTAGGAGAGAGAAATGGGATGAGGTAAGATTGCCCTGTGCTCTTCTGTAGAGTTAGCATCTTGTGAAACAACAACCTGAAGAAACCATGCAGGGTAAATTAGACTCACTACAGAGCCCAGGGTATACATTGACCTGGCTACTTTGAAGCTTCCTGTACTTTTGAGTTGAAACTTCTTCCTGCCAGAAATTTGGCATTTCTGAAGATGAAGAAAGGCAAAGAACTTGCATCTGGCCTCAAACACAGACACAGAGATCTGAAGGGATGTTACAACAGTATTCATTCTGCTGCTGCTTCTGAGCTTGGTTGTTTTCCCGTCATTAAGAGCAAGAGTGAAGACAAAGCACCTACGGTAAACAGAAATAAATCAGAAAGGGATGTAATACGTCACATTTCAGCTATTGCAAAAAATGCTCGTCATTTTGAGTGGTTGCAGAAAAGCTGACATCATAAGATGATACCTTTTTTCTTACTACTAGTAATTTAATTAGTCTCGAGCAGTTTGAATAAACATTGATTTTTAAATTTAAAAACTCCACATACTGTTTTAAATATTGATCCTTTACCTTTTCCAGGTGGGAGGAAAAAAAAGATTTGCTGCAGAGGCTCTGCAACATTCATAATGATTTTCCTTCCAACTTAGCTAGTAACAAAATCCATATTTATATACTATGCAAGCAAAGTTAAAAAAAAAAGCCATTGAAGAAATGCTCTAGCCTCTGTATTACACTGATTGTAGTTAACCACTGCTTGCTGCTGCAGTTGCTTTGAGATTTCTGTTTTAAGTCCCAGGGGTAAAAGAGAAGTTAGTGAGACTATGGGTTGGACAGAATCAAGCTGCTGACAAGAGAAGTGACATTTTTACTGCTATTATTAGTCATAGCATCATAAGAATACGCCCAAAATCGGAGCTAACAGGATTCCTTTGTGGCAGCCGCTAGGTATGCACATGATGGGAGAAAATTCCTTTCCAAGTGAGTCTGCAATAAAAATAGCCAAGGTGAACAGAGTAAATGCATTTTTAGGTATGATGATCTAAGGCAAAGAACAACTGAGTTGATAGAGGTGGGGCTTTCCTGCTTCACAGGGAATATAGTTTTGTGGTTTTGTTGTGCATCCGGCTCAGTTGTTTCAACCATAAGGTCCCCTTTCTCACCTGGAAATGACACAGGTGGGTGTAATTCTGCACAGTCCAGCACCTGGCATCTCACTCTAACTGCACGGTGCTACAAGTGCAGCTTAATGAGAAAGGGCATTTTTACCATCAGGAAGAGAATCCAAGATGTTATAAGCTTCCTGATCAGAATAATTTTATGAGGCTGCTCTTTTTTCCTTGTGGTAATTTTGTTTAAAAAGTCCACCAATCAGTCCCAGGCCTCCAGACATCAGACAACTCACCCAAAGCAGAAATGCAGACCAGCCTATTTGTAGCAACCAGGTCATTTTCTGCAGAGGCAGAAAAAACATCAGTGTCTTTTGAATGCAGTGAACTGACACAATAATTTTTATAGTAGTGATCTGCAGGTCTGCCACAACTGAGGTGACCTGGGATGACTCAGATACTTGTGATCATGTGAAAATATCCTTAAATACTGACACCTGTGAGTGCACAGCTATTCTGTAACCTACCTCTTTCTATTTGCAAAAACATGGAAGTTTAGGCCTCTATGAAAAATGAGGTCTGACAGAAGGCTACCATATTAGAGCAGTTTTTTCAACCCATGTGTTGTCTTAAAAAGTCTCCAGAAATGGACTAAAACCTCAAGGAGCTGTCCTTGGCTTGCACAAAGTTTGCAGGTTAAAGGATGAGAATCTGGCCTTTGCAGAACAGTCCTGAATTCTCTTGGGTTTTTTGGTTCCGTGTACAGAAAAATTTTCAAAACTCTTTTCCATGAGCTCTAAAACTAGGAGCATCTTTTCAGCTGCCTTTTTTTTTTTCTTTTTTTTTTTTTTTCCCCTAGTGCTGTAGTATTATTCCAAGAGAATGGATGGCATTTGCTTTAGAAGCAGTTTGGTGCATAATGTTCTAAAGCCCCAGAACTGTGGAGAAAACTTACACTGCAACATTTTTGATTGGAGCCAGCAGGCTATGCCAGCAGAATTAATTAAGGGTGTTAATTTCCTGTATTAGTCCTTGGCTTCGGTGGCTTCTCTTCACCTGTACTAACTGTAATTTGTGCAACTTCCTTTCACTTTGCTTTAAAAGCTATTTAAGCCCTAAGCATCTCAGAAACCTGCTGCAGAATATAGATATACTTTGTGGAATTGTTATCCTGTCTCTCAGTAAGAGAGCTTTGTGCTGTTAATTACAGCCTGAAGCTATTGAATGCTACTGCTGTGTTAAAGCAAGTGGAAGGAATGCTCTATGTCTCTGAACATAGGCCAGTGAACATGATGGGTTCTTTATAATCTTGGTAATTCTTTTTTTTGGGCGATAATTTCACAATTCTTAAGAAATATTTTGTCATATTAAGTGATGTGGTTGAAAGTCCTGCTTAATTATTGATGCACTGAGAGCACCAGTATGAATCTAACCTACTATCAGATGGTGACTCTTTTCTTGCACAATGAGAGTTTAAGCTTCAGGAATGGTACGTTGATTAATTGATGCAGGGTTCATTGCCAACATTCTCTTGCATATTTTATGAGGCAAGGAAATGATGGGAAAGATGGCTAATTTTCTTCCTGGAAGTTCCACCTTTTAACAAAGACTGAGGCTAAAGGCAAGCTCTCTTATCCCTAAGAGAAAGTTTTTGTGTAAAGACCAGTTTTTACTCTACTGTGTGTGACATCTAGCATTAAGAGAATGAATCTGTCCTTTTCAAAGGATATGTCTGACTATTTTCCTAACTTAGTGAAAGTTATGATGACTGACAATCTTGATCCCACTCTTCTCTGTGTTGGCATACAGAAAGAACTGCTGATATTCGCCCAGAGCTTTTCATGGCTTTGCTGCACAAAGTCATACTGAAGATGATCTGACCTCACTGTAAGTAAGGCTTGAGAAATAAATGGATGGGTGTCCAAAGTGGTCATCTGCGAATTTGGTGCACAGAAGGATAATTTCAGGGCTTTGGAAGGCAGACTTTCCCTGGTCCAGTTGAGCTTTAAGACAGTGAAGAAAACTGGAAAATCTTTGAGAAACTGAGGAACTTCTCCCACAAGGTATGCCATGTCTTGGTGCTTACATTACCCTTTTCCGACTGAGTGCAAAGAATATGAAGACAAAACTCAGAGTAATGGATTCTTTACCTGGGGTTATCCCCTAAAAAATGAGCATTAAAACATTCACTGCGAATTTCTGTGAACCTCAGTTCACAGAAATTTGTTCACATTTGTTTCCTTTCTGTGCATGTTGGCAATGGATCTGGCCACTTGATGGCTGTGCTGTTGTTTCTTTCCATAGGAAAATTTAAAAATTATATTGCTCTACAGGCTACAGTAAACAAAGGTATATCCTTCAGAAGAGTCCTTCAGAGGTCAGAGGCACCATGGGCTAGATGGCTGTCAGCCATCTCATCTAAGGCTTTCTTAAGTTGACACTTCATCATGCAGCCTTTAGTGTTGGCATGATGTCCTATGATCTGTAGTTTGGATGGCATCCTGAAGCCCAGCAGTTGACAACAGTATATTTTTTCTTTGACAGTCTGAACATTTTCATATTGATACCTACTCTGAGAAAAATGGACTGAAGATGAGGAGATTATTTATTCTCATGTACTCCTAATGGCAGAAAGGCAGCACAAATCCCCTCTGTTATAATCCGTCTCTCTTGAACCTGGTAACAAAACCTATAAACTTGGAACAGCTTCCAGTAAATATGTTATTAAATTGTCAACAGACACAAGAAAGCCCTATACAGCAGCCCTCCCGGTCAGCTGTAGGCTGGTAGTTTCCTGTATTAGACCAAGGCAGTTTTATTCACGGGCACACTGAGTGTTATTTTAAGATGATTTTGTACTAGTTCTGGCTTGCGACACAGGACTTCAAAACTCTACTTGATCGATAATACCCAGTATAGATATGTCTGATAAGAGGTTAGAGGTCTGAGCTCTTCAACAAATGTGCAGAGTAGAATCACGGAAAATTACAGCAATTTGCAAATTGAGAGGTTCCTCTCTACACTAAGTCACGCAACACCATTCCAAGAACACCATCACAACAACAACAAAAGCCCTCAAACATAGAGATATCCATCCTCTTGAATAATATGATCCTGCAATTTGGACACAAAAAATTTTCTCATTATCCACCCACTCACCTCAGTACCCCCTGTGAGGAGAATAGCTGGGAATGTGAGAGAACAAAAAGGCTAAGAGATCATAGTAAGCACATGCTTGTGGTTTGTTGAGGCTGTTCACACTCAAATTGGGTAATAGGCTTTGTATTACATTTTAAAAACATTTTAACCCATTCCATATATCAAATTTCATAATGTACGATTCAAGTCCAATTCACACTCAGAGTGGCTACAGATTTTCATTTCACTTTCAACTGTGTTATGATTGTTATATATTCAACACTGTGCCTTATTGGATTTATAGATAAATGCTGCTATATTTTTTTATTAATAATTTAACTTCAATCTCTCCGGTTACTTTTCCTTTGTAGAAACAATATTGTATCTCTCTGTACTTTCATAGTGACAAATTTGATTTAGAAATCAAGAAAGGAAACACTTGCAGAATATCTACCACGGAGTGTAAATGCAGGTCTGCTTCTCCAAGTTAATTTAAATCTTAAGTCACAAAGCTTAAGTCTGATTTCTGTTTATGAGTTTTTCAGCTTGTGTGGCCCCAAAAGAACAAGTGCAGGTCAAGAAGGCCATATCATGACGTGTTTGGCATCATTGTCATGCTCAGACCTTAATGTCATATCCTAAACTTAGAACTGAGGATGGCAACACAGGGGTAGTTGCAGTGGCTCAGTTGGACATAAGAGCAGTGGCTAGACTGGAGCTCTTCCTCACCATCTGTGCAAACCTTTGTGCCTGAGAAAAGATTCCAGCATTTGAGAATGCTGGAATCCGAAGCTTAACAGCAGATGCAATTGAAGGGGTAGGGAAGGGAAATGCAAGAAAACTTGGACTAGATGATCACTGTATGTCCCTTTCAACTGAAATACTCTATTCTACAGTACAGGTAACGAGCAGTAAATTCGTGCATTCTACATCTTGTTCCTCATGTCACCTCCTTTATAACCAGGCAGTGAGGAGACTGACCTACTTTGGAAGCCAGCATGACAAACTCTTGCTTGAGCACTATTACATATGTATCTATAAAAACGTAAACAAGAAAAATGAGTGCTTCAAAGCAAAGTGTTTGATTATATTTAAATTCCATCTCTGTGTAAAGGAGATTAATTTAAAATCTGTCCTTTTGAAGAAAAATAAACAAATATCCTCACTGAATCACTGCAGGAATCTGGATGTCTGAGATTCCCAATAAATGAAATGGTATTTTCATTTGACAAATCTGAGATTTGTTCTGGGACTGTCCCCTATCAGTAGTTTGGCTTGACTTGAAGCAGAACTTTTCCAGTGCCGTAACCTTGAAACCAGGTCAGACACTTTGATGGGCCTCAAATGGATGGGTAAGAACAAACCACAAATGTACGACTCGTCCTTAACCACTCGTTGCAGGAGTGGAACCTTTTTATGTCTGGAGCAGGCAAAAGCAACAGAGTAATCCTGAGACTGGGATGAGGGAACATCACTTTTGCTAGAGTCGCCTTGTTTTCTGAAGGATGTTTCTTTTGGGCATATGTAGCTTAGGTACATATGAACTGGACTGTTTTTTTCAAACTAACTAGCCTAATGCTCTGCTACAGCTTGGCACATCACATGGTGAGAGCTCCAAATGACTGTTTTCAGCTGGCAGGAGCTTTGCTCTCCCTGTCACTCATGCAACAGCAACAAGTGAATATTGACCTTCCTAGAATGGGCTTAGTGCTGGAACACGAAACTCTTCAGCATGTGTCACCAGCCATATTTACCCTCATCCGTCTCTCCAAGCTGCTGTGCCAGAGCTGAGATGAACAAAAAGAAACCCCAATAGTCTGAATATCATGATCCTTAAAGCATTGCCTTAATCAGTTCACTTTAAAATCTGGAAAAGTCGAAAAAAAAAAGGAAAGATAATGTGGAATTAACTTTTATCAACTTGTTTTGATATTAAGGAGCTATTACTGACTTGTACTTCTACTGGTTAGCCCAGGTATTTTTTTTTTTATTACTTTCAAGTCATACTGAAAGTGTCTCAAATAGATAGGTTTTCCTTTTTTCCTGAGTATGATATTAATCTAAATAAATTGTATATTTAAACTGTCACCAATATAAGTGCATATGAATCTGGATTAAAAGTATTATGAATATATTGTTATTGGGATGCGTATAGTGAAGTATCATATGTCAATATTGTCTGTAACAAAATGTGTGAAATATAAAGGCAATAGAATATTTATGTAGACTACTTTAACTGTTTCTTTTTCATGATTCAATTTTTCTAACTGCTATGTCTTTTTCATGTTGGGTTTTTTATTTTCTTGTGTAAGGATGACACTACTTACAACCTTAGCTAACTGTAAATGAACAGTGTCATTTGTGGGGGAATTGAGATAAGCTTTCCAAAGTCTGAAGGTTTAGCTGATCATTTTCATTTTAGAAACTGGGCTGGGTATCTGGTGTGATTACCTTTTTAAAGAGATGTCAGCAAAGAAGGCATTATGGGAAGAAGGATTAAATTGTTAAATATGAAGATGGATGTTTATTGTCTACTTTCTTGTGTTTTAAACACATGATAATGAAATACTGTGGGAGGTTAAAATAGAGAGCTTCATTCAACATTTATTACGAAGATTCATTATGGTCAAACCTCATTTTAGTTAAAATTATTTCCAATTTGCAGAAGTTACAGTGTTCCCTCTATTAAAAAACAATAAAATCTCCTAACCTTTGAAAGTTTTAAAAGGCCAATTCTGCTTGTACATGTGCTACAAATTGCATTGCCTTTTTAAATTTTTTAAAAACTATTATGATTAATTTTATTATTTCAGTGTGTTTCCATCCCCTACCTTGCTGTGGGTGAAAATATATTTTTCCCAGAAAATATGTGCAGGATTAGAACACTGCAGAAGAAGTTGTATTGCTCCCCATTAACTGTTTTCCCTTAATTTTAAGGGAATATGTATAAAATTAATGCCGGAGAAAAGTGTTAGTAACTGAAAGACTACCAGACTTTTGCTGAAATAGGAGACTATCACAAAGAGAAGGGCCCATTTCTTTCATCACTAGTTGACAAGATTGGTGCGCAGCGACAAACACAGATTCAAATATTAGTTTGCAGAAAATAAGGTTATAGACCTCCTGTCAATAGCAATAGCCAAGTGCATTTTATCTTCAAACAAGTAGCACTTTTTAAAATTCAAATATTCTACTGAAAAATTAGAAACCAAAGCATGATAATGATGTTAAACTAAATCAATAATTAAAGAAGTGATGGGAAACCACCACTTCTTACGATCACTGTTATCAGTAAGCCTGCTTTCCTACTTAAAACTGGTGAAATTGAAGCTGGAGTAAAAAAATTTAGTAAAGAAAAAAGCTGGGGCCTGGACTGTGTTTTCTGCTCCTTTGTTTGTTAATTGCAGCAGTAAATTCACCAATTGAGCCATCATGCTTACATCCGATTTATGCGTTTGAAGTGACAGCTCTGAGTCCTGCGGGATAAGGGACACAGGACTCTGGGGTAGAACATTCTCATCTTGCTCTTTGGAATGAGCACCCAAGGGTCGTGTTTACAGCTTATGGATTGAAACTGGGGAGTGAATTAACAGACTTGCAGCAGTAATGGCAGAGACACTGAGGCCCTGGAGAGGAGCAGCAAGCTGACCAAATTGCTGGTATTAATCTCTTTGAGAGCAGAAGGGAACACAAACAAATTACCACTGATTTTTGAAAAGGATCTTGTGAATTCATCCAGTGGGAGGGGTTGTTGGTGTGTGTGCATTGCTACAGTGTATGGAGACCTCTTGAGCTGCAGAAGTTCAGTTTATGGTTTTTGAAATTCACTGACTGCATGTTCTTAGGTAAGTGGCTTTACCTCTGAGCCTTGGGCTGTCTGCTAAAATACATTGTAAGACTAAAGCTGTAAATGTAGTTCTGCAATCAGAATGTGCTTTGAAATCCACAGAGGATAACTGCACTAGTAACAGAAAGTGCTGCAAGGTGAAGGAAACTCAGCTCCTCTCTTTGCTGTAGCTTTCTTCAGGTGAGCTTGATCCTGAGCTGGAATAGGTCTGTGGGCATATTTTTGGTTGGTTGGTTGGGGTTTTTTTAGTCTGCTTTTCCACCTCAGACCTAGAATTTGTTAGATTAGCCAACTGGTTTTGCCTTTCCTTTTCTGGATTCTTTTAAGGAACCTGAGTGTCTTTGGGGCACTGTGACATGTTGAGTTAAAAATTACTATAATTACCGTGATCCCTGTGGAATTTGAAGTGTGCACAGTTTATGCCTCAAGGGGCTTGAATCCTTGGAGAGCCTATTTTCTGGGACAGCAAGAGCTGTGAAATATACAACTCTTGATTTGCACTCAAGATCAGAGTCTGATTTGTATGGTTAAATAAAAAAGTGCTGATTTATACAATTTGTTCCTGGGTCGTAATTATGGTTTAGAATTAATTGAATAGCCTGGAGGTTCACTACTGTACATGGTAATGATTACTAAAAATTGATTCTCTCTATATTTCTTTATTAACTTATCTGAAAATGACATATCGTGAAGAACAGCTTTAAATATTGCTGTGCTGAGCAACTTTGCAAATTGCTATTCAGCTGTTCATGGTGATTTTTTTTTCCCTTCATTGACTTTTTAGGTGATTTATTATTCTAGAAGTGCCTGAGATATATGTTTACCAAGAAACACAATGGTGGATATGTTCATGTTTCTGACACAGGACATTACTTTCTTAGCCTTCAGGAACAAAATATACATGTCTTCCAGACAGACAAGCTGGATCACACCCTCCAGACATGAGGATCTTGCACCCCAATTGATTTCTGTGCCACTCAGCATGCCTGGGCTAGCTAAGCATGGACTATGTACACACAAGAACAGCTGAGATGCAACAACCCACCTTTGGCCACTTTGCAGCTGGATTTCTCAAGATATTTGGTCTCTGCATGAAGTGAATTTAATATATAGCTATAGAAATTATTACTTTTTAACCTTTATTAATTTTATATTATTCATTATTATTACCTCCGTGGGCTTCTCTGGCCAGGTTCCTAAATATGGGCTCTATATTTGTCTGGTTCAATCATCAACTGGCAGTTCTGCAAATGATATCTCCTGTCTGCTCATCCAAGTGGTCCCATTGGGAAAATATGGGAGGGCTTGGCTTCTGTTAATGAAGGATTTGAAAACCTCCAAAAGAGGTAGAATCACTCTGAGGTTGAGGTGATTACATGGAAATTCCCCAGTAGAAGAAAAAAAATAGCTGTGAGGGTAAGACCAGTTCCTCTGAAATCATAAAGCAAACGGTAAAGATGGAAGTAATGTTATTACTATCCTTTTGTTACTATTATCATATATGTGTAAGTTTTGTTGCTGACATTATAGATATTTTTTCTCATACTCTGAAAAATATATTCTTAAAAGGTTTCACTCCAAGTTTGTCCAAATGTTTAATTTAGATAACAGTTGACCATGGCAAAAAGGTAGTATTATAGTACTATAAACCTATCTTCTATAGTATTATTCAAGCATGTCTATAACTTTTGGAGGGATGGAAAATGAGACATTTGACCTTACACAGGCAAAAGTTCTCCAGTGAAACTTCCCAATCAAGTTATTGCTATAAAATTTTACATTTTATCAGATCAGCACTTTCCAGAAGACTATTGTTTTACTGGGAAGTTTTCATCCAGTTCTTCATTTGCATTGAATATTGTGAGTCTAATTCCTAAGAAAAAATGAAAGTATTTGAATTGTGCATGTTCTAAATTTCAGAAAAGGATAAGAAATGAGGGAAGTAGTCTGGTTTTTTTCTTATGTACTGGAATAACAATTATAATTCATCAGTTTCTGAGTTTCTCTGGTTTAACAATGAAAGATACACCTGGTTTGTGACCTCAGTGGGATTTGCTTTGGCTCCCTCTCAAAGGTGATGAACTTGCTGCCTTCTTTACCTCCAAAAGCCAGTGAGACTTGACACTTGTTGGTGTCTATCGGTCAAGACTTGCTGTGCTCAGGTCTGTCATAGCTAAAAGGGCAGATAAGAGGCTGGCACAGTACTCCCCCTCCTTATCAGCTGCCAAAATGATGGACAACTGATAACGCTCATTTGTCAGTTTTTCTTAAAGTAGGAAGAGCTGAGCCTGGTGCAGGATATCTCCTCTGTGACAGTAAAACCCTTACAGCTATGCCCATAATATCCATGGTTTCTGATGACACCACTGAGGTCTGGCATTTTCATCCCTTGACACCTCTATATTTTCACAAATTCCAGCTCCAGTCAGAGGATTTTACTTTACATCTTGATGGCAGCCTCACTGTCTGTGTGTTGCTCACCACATGGTACTTGCAGACTGGTGTTTCCTTGGCTTGGTGACTTGGATCTGCTTTTGAATGTCCTTCTTTTATTTCGTAATAGGTTGTTCTGAAAAGAAATTATCTGGGTCAAAGTTAAAGATGCTGCTCATCGCTATTGCAAGCATTGACTTTCATCAAAGCAATTTGCAACTGCTTTGGAGAGAAAGGGTCAAATGTGAAGGATCATGGATTTAAAGAGAATATGGATATCTTCACCAGTGGTTGCAGAAACCCAGCACCATTTTTCTGACTGCTTAGGACAGAGGGAGGGACAAAACATGGTGTACATTGTTGTAAACCCCAATCTCCCTTCTACACTCTCAGCCTAGCAAAATGCCTTGATGGAGATGTGAGAAACCTTTCTTCCCTTTTACACCACGAAAGGAGGAACATGGAAGAAAAAACCTTTTTTGCATAGCGGAAATAAAACGAGACTCAATTCCTCTTGGGATGTTCACAGAAAATTAGCTCAGTTTGTCTTTCTGACATGAAGTGAGTCTTCACACCAATTACTTACGCTTCCCCATATCAATGCCACCTCTTTTTCCTCTTTCTAACCCCTGTTAACTGCTGCAGATTTCCTGGCTCTTGAGATCCACAGGAAAGGCATAGCAATAGAATATTTTTTTTTCCTCTGTTATTGTCACCTCTGTTTTGTTGTATATAAATGTACAGTGACTCTTTATCGATGTAAATGCTCTGGGCAATGTTAGCATTCAAGCTATCAAACTATTAAGGATCTGATTCTGCAGAATGTCTTTTAACAGATATTTAGATATTTCTGTGTTTTTTGATGGACTTGGATGGGTGTGGAGGACATTCATCCCTTCAGGCAGAGCTGAGGATCAGGCCCTAATTGCTGTTAAATTTAGGACAAACAGCCACCAGTGTTTAGCAAGGATATGTGTTTGTTGGAGAAGAAGGAGCTTCATGCTGTGTTGATTGATGCTGATTTCCATTCCATTATTTCAGGATGTGCACTACATGCTACCGAGAGGCCAATTATCAAAGGTTGTTTAAAAGACACATCTCTGAGTACTGGGATTCATCATTAATTCAGGGGGTTAATGCTTCTGCCTTTCCTGAGTTCTCTATTTCACCCACAACAAAAGCACTTTTTCTACATATAGTTCCAAGTTTCCACCTCTGAATATTGTGCTTGGCTTCCTGTGGAACTTACTTCTGTTCTTTGTGAAGAATCACATTGTGTTTGAGAGAGTTTTGTCCTATGCAGCATCATTAGTCCCAGCATATTAGACGTGGCAAAAGAAGTAGCAGCAAAACAACAGTACATCCCAGTAGTTTATAGAGTAGGTAATGCTCCCAGAGAAAACAGAGTGCATACAGACATCTGGCTCAGTTCAAAAGGGACTGATGACTACAGAATTATTAAAAAAACCTTAGCAGCAAAAAACCATCCAGCTAAACAAGCTGGAGAAGGAGGAAGGCCAGTGGTCCCAAGGGAGGCAACGAATGGTTTGTGATGCAAAGATGTAAACCCTTGGCACAATTCCACTCATGCCATTCCACCAGTTTCCTTCAGCTGGCATAGAAGAGATGCTGGCCATCTGATTTAATCATACACTTTCAAAATACCGTGTGGAACCAAATCCTACTTTTAATCCCTGTGAACGTCTGGCAGCAAGAAATTTAGCAAGATTGTGGGATAATACGAGTGCCTAGTTCCTGTTGTTCCAAACTGTATTCTTCCTAGTGGAAAACACCTGGAGCAACCCTTCACCAGACATGAGTCATATCAGGTAGGAAGGCCAAAGGTATCATGAATCAGATGTCCAAACAACCACACTGACAGCTAGATTTGCCACCTGGAGGAGTGTGAGGAGGGAGACTGTTGGTGGGACAATGCCATTGACATCATCCTGTGCCAAGCAGATGGGATCAGTAAGACTTGCTCTTCCACCCTCTGTCCAGACCCTGCTGCATTCCCCAGGCTCATCAAGACCTGATTAAAACTTACATTTATCCAGGTTTCTGCACATGCAAAGTAATTAATAGTCACAATACCATGGTGAGGAAGATGAAAGCAATATTATTATCCTAATTTTACACATGGGGGCACAGAAGCAGAGGGGAATGCTGAGCTAGTACTAAATGTGTCAAGCTCCCACACTCACAGAGTCTACCCCTGCTGTACTCTTTATTACATGGTATGGACAGATATATAATGAGCTATCCATGGGGTTTTCAAGATGCTGACTTTGCTGTAAGCCTTGGTTGCAGTCCACAAATGTGGAAGTGTTCACTTAGTCTGAGAATAACTCCATCTTTTCCAATTTCACCCTATCCCTAGTGCATCCTCTTTCATTCAGTTTCATTCAGGTGACTTCATTTATGCTTTTAAATGCAATCCTATCATTATGTAGCCAAAATCCATTCAGATTCCTTCTGAGAAGGTCCCTGGTTCTGATCTGAATCTACAAGGAAGACTTTTGCTCAGTTACGGCAATTCCCTCTAAAGGTACTTCCAATACGATTGAAAGGAATTTTAAAGCTTATTTAATAAGATGTTAGTAGGAAGAAATTAATTCTGTTCTATTCTGTAGGATTTTATAAAGCAAACTTAAAAAATAGCACATTTTCTAATAACTTTTTGTATTAACAGAACTTGCTCTGCTCTGTGTCAGTCTGTCTTTCTAGCTGTCGCTGTCACTCTGAATTTGCCTTATGCTTCTATTGCAGTCAGTAGGCAGAAATAGACATTTTCAGAGCAAAAATAACTCCATACAAATATGTCAGGTGGATTACAGTTAAAGAGTCCTGTTTTCATCTGTCAGCAAAGGGACATGTGTTCAGCTATGTCTGTCTACACTACAGATGTAGAAAATTAAATTAGATGAAACCTACCCTCTCTTCTCCTTTTCTCTCTGTACTATACTGTTGCCAATTTCCTGTGTAATGTCAAGTATCGAGTCAATGTAATGTCAAGTCAGACTCAATCCTTCCACGGACTCTGCACCAGGTGCTCTAGATCCTTCTGCAAACCACATCACACACATTAGATCTAGGCCTTATCCTTCCTCTTTTAAAAGATCTGCTCCCATGCAGGAATATTCCCAAGATCTGTTTTCTATTTCTTTCTCTATTGCTACATTTATAAATTGCTGATGTATCCTCAGAGTTCACAGTTCCAGCAGTGCAGGGATGTGATCCTTATGATAACACTGCTGTGAAGTTCTGAATAGCTAGTGGTCACATCCCACAGAGAGATTGCAGGCTCACCTGGCTTTCTGGTAGTACTTTATGAATCTCCAGTAATTGTCTTATTGCCAAATAAGTAAGAACCCCCTGAGAGTGCAGAGGGCATTGCCGTATTAGGTCTCCAGGGCTTTATAATACAGTTTTATTACCTTGCTAAATATAACTGCTTGCTTCTTATTTGCCCAAGAGAATGAACATATTATTTAAGGGCTATTTTCTCTTTTTTTTGCTTTGCCAGACAGACTGTATGTGTGTATGTGAGTGTATGTTTATGTTTATAGAGTATATTGAGCAATTTTGGTGGCTATTTGCCAAAAGAGATAATAATGTTGTAGTTTTAGTGTCTGTTTATTTCCCCGATCTCTTCTCCAAACCTGTCTCTTGCCTCCCTACTGATTTAGTGCAGCCAGTGAAGTTTTACAGCCTGCATTTAAGGAGGCTGCTGTTTGAAATCCATGAGGGGCTGCTAATCAGAACTAACTGCAAGCATCAGGTGCAGTGGGTGACTCTGTCCTGGCCTATTGGCTTAAGAGAGCATGAAGGGCTAATTTCATGGCTGATAAAGCTTTCTGTCAAGGAGGCTTCCCAAACAAATGAACATTGACTTTTCTTTACAATGGAAATAAAAATGGTCTTTTATCACAACTGCCCGCTTGAGCAAGGTAAGAAGTCACATCTCTGTGGGCTATCGCTGGCTACTTGGGAGCTTGCTAAGTCACCCAGACAAGATTTCCAAATGAATTTTGGAACCTAATTCCTCTTCGGCTACTTTCCCCCTCTGATTTCCTGGATTTTTTTGGTTTTAGATGATAAAAAACAGTGGCAGATCTTCAGCAGGTTTTGCAACACTTCCTTAGGCATTTGCTAAGAAATAGGAAATGGGTGTCTAAATCTCTTTAAGAATCTAGATCTTTATTTCTCTTTTTTTGGTTTACTAGTTTAGTGTCTCCTCCCTGTTTCATCAGACTGATCTCTTGATATTGCCTACACTCTTAGGACAGCTCTTCTGTTTCCTTGCTCTGCCAGGGATATGGGGTTTGATTTCTGCTTGAAGGGAACACCCATTTCTTGCACAATATTGATTATTTCAAAGCACATGGCTCAAGGACCTTTCTATGAGAGGGAATGAGGCAAACTTGATATCATTCAGGTGTCCTTTTTCACCTTCACGTCAATGTCCTTCAGATGTCATTCATTAAGAGTTTTCACCACAGGAAGCTCCTTTTTCTATTCTATTTTTCTATGAGATTACATTTATTCTTTTTCTACTTCTGTTTCTTAGAAGTATGATGTAGCAAATAGTTAAGTGTGCAGTTGAAGACTGATACTTTCAAGAAAATCATTTACTTGCATAAAATTAAAAAAGCCCTCACATACTTCATGGAACATGGTCCATGAAGGTTTCAAAAATGATATCATTTTTCTTTCATTCTTTCATGTTTTGATGAAATGTGATTTCAGCCAGAAATGCAGACATTTCAAGGACACAGTCCCTGCCTTTAATGCTAAGATCACCGAGTTTCCCTTTAAGTTCCCCAGAGAGAAAATTCCCCTCCAGATCTGATCCTGATCTCTGCTAATCTTAAATTCATCATTCTTTTATGAGTGTTTTTAAATGACCCTCTTAGGTCTGGTTTGCACTACAAAGGTTATACTGGGAGAGTGGTGTTGGCTAAGGTTCTTAGTGTAGGTCTGATTTATTTTGGTAAAAGGACTTTTGCATTTATAAATTACCCATTTGAACAATAGACGCTTTTCTATCAAAATGTTTATGTTGACAGTCTTACTTCATTTACACAGAGGGGTTTGCCGAAAGAATTATGTCTATACATGTTGCAATTTTCCTTTCCTGCAATTCGTCAGTACACCTTAATGTTATTACATGGACTTGGCTTTCAAATTAGGCTGTTGAACAACTCAACCAGGCAGCAGTAAAATGATTTAAGTCTTTCACTATAAAACCACAGAGTTTACTCTGGTCTTGTACTTACGACAGTCACCCCGGTAGGTCCAGCTGCACACCAGCTTGTTGAGGGATGGCAATCAAAGGCTGGATGTGATGCAGACAGGTGTATATCATTGGTATTAGAAACTGTTGTGCTGTGCCGTCACCCTGCCAACCTCTGAGTCACCTGGCACCAGCTGGAGCTTGTACCTAATTGTCTACATGTTATTTTTCTTGCCACCCCTCTTGAATGATAAGCTTAGATTGAGACTTTTTCCCAATGCTGTCTGCATACCGGTGGTGGTGTTTTCATATCTATTCCTCAACACAGACAGAAAAATTCATGTCACGGAGACAGATCGTTCTCTCAGGACCAGATGCAGACTTTGCCAAGACCTTCGGGATGATGTGAAAGAATACACAGCAATGCATTTAAAAATCACATATTTGACAGCTTTTTGATTATTATCTAAATTTAGGAAAAATGGTGCTGAAACAAGCTTGCATTTCTACTGCATTACATGCTATCGTTAATGGGGGATAAAGTCACAGGTAGTAATTATAGTTTGTGCTATCAAACAGGGCTGACTTCAGACAGAATTATGCCCTGAGGTTTTCACTGTTCCCCCCATGGCCTGTCTAAAGACCTTATTTGCAGGTTTCTTGCACTATAGTACAACTCTTTTCTTTGTGATACACATTTGCTTTCCAGTTAAATCAACAAACTTCCCACTTAGGCAAAAGACATTCTTTTGGTTGTGGGCTGTTTACTGCCCTCCCTTGCTTTATGTTATGCCTGAGAATTGAAGGCTACCCTGCAGCCAGGCAGATCAACATAGCTCCAGTGAAATAAATGAGTCTTTGGAGGACAATCAATAGTAATAATGTGCCTGGATAACTACAGTGACACCTCTAAAAATGTCAGATAGAGATACTGGTTCTTTGCAGACGTGATCTGCCGAATAGACAAGTTTAATACAGGTTTTGGCATTTCCATTTTAACCACTGAGTTCAAACATATTTACAAGTTTCTCTTCTTTTCATCAGCTTTATGACCTTATTTTTTTTCTTTAATCCTTTGCAAAATCATAAAACCAGTTGAAGCCTAAAATGCTTCATGGTGAGAAGATGGATATGATTACAAATGAGAATACACCATCCCCAAAGGAAGTCCTGGTTTCCTCTTTCATCATGATTAAAGAACACTACCTATGAGAATATTTATGTCAGAGTTTATGTCACTGTATGTTGTTTATGAATATGTAGTATACACTGTGTCCTTTTGGCTTCTTCACTTTCTCCTCTGTTATGTTTCCTATAATATGTTATTGCAAGGTGACTCTTAGGGCTTGCCTTGAAAGAAGAATAATATATTGCTTTGACTACAAAAAAAACAAACAAAAAAACTACCTTCGACTTTTAGAAAGATGATAGGAAAAATAAATTGGAAGATTAATAAGTTCTAATAGATAATTTTTATTTAAAGTGCATTCTTCCAAAATGTACTCTGTGAGGTTAGAAGCTGTATGATTCACACTTTACAGATTTTGTTTTCTCACTTGAACACCATTTCATGAGTACTGCAATCATTATTTCTGGTTATTTGTTCTGGAAGCAAAGCTGGAATCTGCAGAGACAATGTGGGACTTGCAGCACGTTTCCTTCCTAGGCTAATGAATATGTGCTAGAGAGGGATGGAAAAGAGTGATAGTTCCTATGGCACCCAGGCCATACTTGCCTGCGATGGATACCAGACTCTAGGGTTTAAATTTAAGAGCCACAATAGGTTTAAACCACCTGGGCTGAAGGACACTCAGACACTGGCTCCCAGGACAGTCAAGAAAGAAAAGCTGATGTAACCTGACAGGCGCTAAAGAGGAGGGTCTGGTACAGCACCAAGTGGGAGCCGTGATTTGTCAGCCTTAGAAATTAGTGATTCATTCATCACTTCCTCTAATGCAACTGCCTGACTCTCTCTAAAGTGCTGTAAAAGGTGGTGATGTGGTGTGAATAGAGTCCTTGCTCCTGACAGCCGGTGCTAACCTAACAGCATTGACTTCACAACCCCCACTGACAAAGGAATGAATTATCGAACCTACTCATCATCCCATTTCAGACTTCAGTCCATCTTAAGTACCCATGTGCTTAAGCACCTTGATGAATTAGGGTTTTAGGCAGCAGTTTAAACTTGAGAGTAGGTTCACTGGTGTTTTCTGTGCTCAGAGCTGAGCTGTATTGCCCATGTGAATATACACATATCAAATCTTTACTCTTCTTTGGACCTTAAACTTCTTCATGGTGTAGAGTCCAAGAGCCACGAGCTACTCAATGGGTCTTTTCAGGATATGCCGAGGGAGAACTACAGCGCAAATACAAATTCAAGTGTAGGCTGCTCAGCTTTTTGCCAAGTCCTGCTCAAAGAGGCAGCAAGTGCTGTGTCCAGTGCTCTTAGAAGGCAGATGAATCCATCTGATGTGCTCTCACTGATTTTGGTGCATCACTACAGCATTTTGTGCAACACACAAGAAAATGATAAGGCGGTATTTGGATTTCTTGACAGTTGTAACATGCCACATGCCAAACTTAAAAGCATGCTTTTGCGGGTTATATGTGGTGTCTCCTCTTCTTGGCAATCACGGCCATTTTAATGTTTTGAGACTTTCCCATTTTCCTCCTTGTGGATTTACCCCTTTTTGCAATGAAATTGTGTTTTAACTGACTGGCAGCTTCTGAAATTTGCCTATGCAATGCAGAGGTCAGCAGGAGAGAGTAACAATCCTCTGCAATGCCTCAAGGTCCTCTCTCTCAAAGGTACAAATGCAAAGCAATACAAGTCCAGGCTTTTCTCAGCAACATCTGTAAACTGCAAATATGCTCAGTCCAATCTATTTCCAAGTGCTCCTCTGAGAATTCCCAACTTTTACATTGTTCATGTGTCAGCTAGATACAATTTGATAAAAAGAAACAGCTTGGTAATACCTACAGGGTTATTTCCAGCACACAGCAGTGACCAGCCAGGTGCACACTGAAAAGAATATTTTATTCTCTTTGTTCTGTCTGCCAGGTTACCCTGACTGAGACACATTTGAATTGTTTAAATGCAAAAGCCCAAGTTTTGCTTCTAAAAAAATTTAGCAAAGCCTAGAATGAATTACTGACCAATTTGTCATCCTAGCATAGAAAGCATTTTCCATCTCTCCTCCTGAAGCTGTACCACTTAGTATAAATAATGAAATATTCAGTGAGCCACAGAAAATGACTGGCTTTGTAGCCTGAGGGGCTCCATGGAGTATGAGAAGTCCAGGTGAGTAGCTTTATCATAAGTATATTTGCTATACTGGGTATGATCTGAGAAAATTTCCATAAAGCATTTTGGCTTAGATCCAGTCAGCCTTTTGTAACACAAAGAAAGAAATTCTGTGGAAAATTTCTCATCAGCTCTATTATAGATGTGCAGTACAAATGACAGTTTGTAAGGAAACAGAAATCAGAAGAAAAAGCACTGTGTGAGCTATCACCTTGCACAATATACTTCTCACTGAGCTGGGCATTGCTAGGGGAAAAAAATTTAGAAATTTAGTCTGAACTTTAACAGACTTGAGATTTTCTGAACTGGAAGAGGGTCCAGAACACTCCCAAACCTGTAAATTATTATGTGCCAGAGCAACTTACACCACTAGTAGCCAGAAAGGGAAATTGGATATAAATGAAAACTGAGGTAGACTAACTTAATGCTGCTCTCCTGAACTTCAGCAAGTACAAATTGGAAAATAATACATAGGATGAAAACTATTAATTCAAAGTATGTATTTTATATAAATAATATATAAAGACTACTTTTATTATTTTTTATAGCTAATTATTTTTTTTGAAAGAACAAAATGTCTAAAAAATTAAAATATAATATACCAGAATTACTCTGTTCCTAAAAATGCACAAATTAAATTGTCATCACAGGCATCACAGATGTTCAGCAGAAAAATATTTAGCCTTGTATCTTCAATTGTAATAAATCTTAAATTAATGTGGTATCAGAGATTCTGGAATAAAAGAGAAGTTGAAGAGTTTTCTATTAGTCTAGGTTTAGAGACACATAATATCTCCTCAGTTAAGGCATTTGTACTTTCTTTGCAATGATCATTACAGCTAATTAACAGCAAATGTTCACATTCATTAGCTATACTTAAGAGGTGATGATACCAAAGAGGAGTGGAGAGGAAGAGGGATGTAAATTTTTAATATACCTTATTTGCCTTAAGTCCACATAGGAACCATGAATAATTGATGGTAATGGTGGTTAACCCTGAGTCCATCAAAAGGATCTTTACATGTTATCCATTCCCCAGCCTCCTCCATAACAGCTCTCCCTGACACAGAAGGTGGCTTTTTGAGGCACTAAGCTCTGATAAAGAGTTGTTACTACCAATTAAGGATGTTGATTGACAGCTGATCTCTATACAGAGGCTTCTGGAAAATGATGTGGCTCCCACTTCTTCTCCAGCTTCTTGGACTGGAGATTTGCCACTTGATCTGCTCAGGGGAAGGCCGTAAGTTGCTTCAGTGGCAATCAACCAGATGACCTTAACTGATGTCAGTAGCAGGTCTTTGCCACCTCTGGTGACTGTAACTGGAACAGGTTAGGGATTGATGGTATAGGCTATTCAACTGGCTGGTGATCTTCTGCATGGGGATGCCTAGATGTTTCTTCCAGCTGGACAAAGACATGCCAAAGAAGATGTTGTCCAGAATCTAGTGAAGCCAGCTAGACTCTCAGGTTCCATTTGTACAAAAATAAAATGAGAAAGGAACTCTTCTCTTCCCGTAGGGGCAAAATGCCAAAACACCTTCTCTTCCCTCCAAACTGGTGTTGCCTGCTGGGCTTAACAGACAAAATTTCTGTTCAATCTGTTTCCTAAACTGTAGCAAAAGCTCTTTGGCACATGCAAAAACTGTGCTAGAGAACATGGTGAAAAAAAACCCCTAAACAAAACCAGAGAGGTCTATCGTGAGCCTTGTCCAATCTGCTGGTATTGGAATAGCCACTGTGGCACCTGAGCTGACTAATGCATAGCTGATAGAAGTTGCCCTGTTTGTCTGTAGTCTCTACTAGAGGATACTGGAATAGGGTAGATCACCAGTCACACAACTTAACAACCTTGTTCAATTTTTTTCTGAACATCATGGGGTGTCCTGGAACTATCAGGGAGCTTCCAGAGTTTGATAGCAGAACTAGGTCAGATTTGCCTATTTTACTGCGGAGTTGTGGACCTGTGATAACCTTCTGGTTTAGGAAAGTCAAAGGCTGGGACACTGGTTGTGTTGGATTGTCTTCCTAACTGAAAGTGGAAAGGACAGTATGCTGCGGGGCTGAGGAACTCTGTATATTTTGACCGGCTCAGGAAAATGCCTATTTACTCTGTCTGTTTTTGGTAAAAGTTCCAAAATTATCTGTTAAAAAAGCTCCATCTTGGTCCTAAAACTCCATGAAGCTGGTTGACTATATTCTGCTCCTAACACTCTTCAGTAGCACAAGAGATCTGGAGGAGTTCCTCTCTTCACCTCCAAAACAATCCTTATCTGATGGGCTTGACACGTTGGTTAGCCTCCCACACAAGTGTAGAGATGGAGAATCCCCATAGTCCATCCTCCCTGATTTGTCATGCTGGAGCTGGATTTCAGTGCATTTCTCAAAAAGCTTGTGTGCTGTCTAAACTTTATGCAAGTAAAGAGCAAACTATGAGCTATTAGTACACAATGAATTGACTGCATCTGCTGATGGTCAGGAAAAATCAGATGTTTGACTCCACTTTTCCACCAAGGCGTCTTAGTTCCTAGTCACTAACAAAATAAGGCTCAGACTGTGGACAGTGGGGAGCATGCTGGCATTTTTGGGGCAGGCACAGCCACTGCACTTTCTGCTGCTTTTGCATGAACCCAAAGTTGTGCCTGTTTTGTGCATAGTATTCCTACAGCATGAGATTCGGGGCTGATTAAGAGCCTCAGGTGAAACATTTTTCTCTGAAACACTTGGTGTAGTCTGGCTTCATGAAGCACTTCTGCTCAGCATCGCAGCAGAGTGGCAGACCCTTATGGCATCAGTCGGCCAAACACGGAGCTGTTGAAACAGAAGGGCAGGTTCACCCAGCGAAGTATCTCCTGTCCTTATTTCCCCCTTACTGGGGGCAAAGCTCACTGCTAGTGTTCTCTCTGGGGACAGGGGGAATAGAACTAAGACCTTCACTGCTGTGTTTTTTCACAGGAAATTTGGATACATGGGTATCTTGAATCAGCCAACCTCACTCAATTTCAACCCTCTTCTGGCCTTTGAAAACCCCCAAAAGGAGCAATTTATAACTCAAGTCTCTGTGTTGTACCTCTGCTCTCTATCTATGCACCTTTTGCTCTCTGGAAAGCCTACAAAGCTGTGGTTGCTGACATGAGTATTGACCCCCTTGGCAGCTGTAGTGCAGGACTCCGCTGGAGTTTGGTGCTTTGAAGTGAAGACACGAATGGAGAGGCCTGATTTGAAGGAGTCAGTGGGATAAATCTCCTTCGTGCATTCCACAAACTAGATAAGCAGCATCCCGGTGAGATGGGCAGGAAAGACAGTGAAAATGTGACAAACTGAATTAAATAGCACGCTTGCTCTCTACTCCAACACCCAGCTGTCTTGTACAAACAGGTTTTTTTCTTTTTGCTGCCTGGGGTTGAGAAAGGGTTTTTTTCTAGCAAGTTACTGAGATAGAGCACAACAATTATTTTCCTTTTTGTGTTTGTTTTTCCCCTTGCAGGGCTTCTTGCCAAACGGGGAAAGGAAGGAAACCCATATACACACATAAGTATAGCCAGTCAGGAAAAAGGATGTGGATTCAAGGGTATGTGTTCAACCCAGAGTCTTGGATGCAAAAGTTCAAGTTTCCAGGGCTAATCAGAGAGAAACACATTTCTCTTTCGTGAGAGATGCTGGTCTGGAAACACTTGTTGGGATGGCTCCATTTCAGATCTCTTCTTATCTGACAGTACTGTTCACTGCTGGGACTTTCCCCAGAGGGTGGTGAGGGCATGGGCAGGTAGGGATGGGTGTGGGGCTTCTCTGGTGCCTCCATGGAGCTGATTACTTCCTTTTCTGTTTCTGAAAAAACAATTCTGCTTCCTAGAACAAAGCTGAGGGGTTACAGGAAGGCCACCAGGGATGGGTGGATGGTAGAAAAACACCCCATAGATGGTAGAAAGACCCATACTGCCTGCTAGCATTAGTCTCGTTTAAACAGTTTGTTTCTGCTTTGAATTTGAGTCTGCATCAGTGGAGCTGCTGGAGAAGAAAGTTGTCACTGGTGAACACAAATCCTGCTGTATTTAAAGAAGAAGCATTTAGTGGCTTAGGTGATAGGTGGGGACTCCAGTGGGAATAAAGTCCCCCTCACAGTTTACAGTCTCCTCCTTGGCACAGAGTCTGCAGAAAAGAAAACTTTCCACCTCTCTTCTAGACCCATCCTTGGAAGGATCTGTTGTGCTTTGGGCTGTGAAAACTGACAGCGAGTCAGGACAGGAGTTACTGAGGGGAAGGAAAAAGGTTTCCCTTCTTCTCCTGCACACCAGCATGGCTGTTGCAGCATCTATCCTCCAACACAGGCACAAGGGAGACTTTCACCTTGCAGCTACACTGATGTCTGAGAGAAACCTCTGTGTCTGGAGAAGTTTACTTGGCGGTAGAAAAACCAGCAGGTAGGAAAGAAAAGAAACTTGAAGGAAATACTGTGTCTAATCTGGCATCCTCTGCAGCTCAGTGGTGATAAACCTTTTTTCTGCTCCATCTAAATATCGCTGTAATTGGCAGTTGCTTTCTAGTGACTGTTTTTTTGATTTCCCAGGTGTGCCAGAAGATACTCCTCCTCTTTCTTGAGGACTAGGTTTCATCTCAGCTTTATTTAGTGTGAGGCAAATCTTTAGCAGGTAGCACATTGCATAGCCTGCAGCAGTTTTGGTTGTAATGTAGGGGCTGCAGCACTGTGCTGAGCTAGGTGGATCAGCTTTCCTGTTCAGGGCTTCAATGAAGACAGGCTGATAAGGCATCCAGGGACACATCCACAAAGTGGGAGGGATGTAGGATGGAGCTGGGCAAAGGAAAAGGGGTCAGATGCTTTCTGTTGTTGAAACTGATGTGTTAGACAAAGGGAATACTTTCTTCTACGGTGGTGTTAGAACAAATGCTAAACCAAAGGCTGGACCAGTTGGAGAGAAGACTTGCTTTGGACTGATCTGCTGAGCGGGAGTTAGAGGTTGCCTTGGAGGCATGGGCCAGGGAATATTCAAATCTTTTGGTAATTTCTGGCACTATGAGGAAAATCTATGTGACAAATAAAGTCAGGGAAAAATAAGAGTTTCCAGGAAGTGTCCACCAACATGCAAGGGCTGTCTAATTTCCATGGTCATGGCCATTAGATTAAAGCATACACTTACTTTCAAGGACTCATCAAAGACTTTTTTCAAGAACTCTGGCACACCCGTGCCACTGCTCAGCCACGTTGGGTTTAAGTTGGATGTTTTCCTTCTGCCACCTCCATCTCTTTGGTGGACATAGCTGGGAGAAGTGGAGTTGACACTACTCCCGCTGCAGAAAAATCATGCTGGCATTTCATCTTTTTTGATGAAATGCTAACTCTGTCTCCGGAGTGTCTGGAGCCATATGGAGAACAGTCTACAGCCTATGGTGAGTTGCCTGAGTTAGCTTTAAACTAACTGGATTGTGGGCTGCAAAAAGCTCGAACAAATTACGAATTCTAGGTAAGGATTTATCAGGCCCTTTTTCATTATCCTTTCTTAAGTGGATTAGACCATGCTGGCAGAAAGAGAACAGTCATGAAATAAGCATAAACCCATGCCACATCTGAATAGATTTGTCAAGTTATTATACACAGAGCAATAAGAGGCAGCAGGATTCCAGTAATAGTCAACTTAATGTGTTGTTAGTTTCAAGTGATTGTACATCTCTTCCCTGCAGAAAAATTGTTTGCTACACAAGCACATTACATTTAGGAAAAAATAAAAACACCATCTAAATCATAGCAGTAGTGTGGCCTCGTTTTCTGTCTCCTAGGGCAGTACAGATCCAGTAAACTGATTCTGGATGAATGCGACACTCTATGTAGTCCAGGTGCATCTGTAAACCTTTTAGAATGCATTAAATATAGTTAACAAAGATCTACACCTATCATGGGTACCTTTTCTCAAAAAAGACAGTGAATTTCTGGCCAACTTTCTATTGCAGACTCCATTTTCTCTTTCCCATTTCAGGAGATACACTTTAAAAAAAATCACCATGACCTCCTGCCTAAAGGAAAAGGCTCATGTTGAGCAGAAGATTGCATGCCAAAACTTGAACTGTTTTGAGACTATTTTTGAACTGTGAATCCTAGGAATAAAATTAAGAAGAGTACAAACAAGAGGAAAGGTACTGATGACTGAATATTTAGGGAACATCTTCCCCAACTTTATGTCTGAAGTTCAAAGCAACTTGCCTTAGAAACTCCATGTGAAGTGATAATGAGATGAACTATGTTCACTAGGAAGGGAATCAACTTTGTTAATAAGTACATGGAGTTTACTGTCCTAGCAGTGAAAGGAACACTTGTCAAGTTGCTCTCCAATGATCTGGATCCCCTAAAGGACCCATCATAGAGCATGAGAGATGTGTAAACATCTCAAAAAACAATTTTAAACCTTCTTTTTTATTAAAAATAGGAAAAAAATTATGTCCTTTTTCCTTATGGAAATTGCCTTAAAAATATTACCCTATTTCTGGGACTGACAAGTCTGTGAGTTAAAATAAATAGGTAAAATCACAGCTTGCCTGAAACCTCACCAGCTGTGCTGCTACCTGATGCCTCCCCAGCTACCACACAACAGCTCCTAAGTCAATTAGGCTCCTGGCAGAGCTGTGCGTGCAGTTGATGGGAGCTGCCACATTTTTGGAAACTTGGGCTCTTTTTTATATATTAACTTTCACTCTGAATTTCTTGGGGCTCTGATGGACGTTTGCAGAAACAAGCACGTTCTCTTTCATGGTGTTATCTATAAGGAAAGATTTTTTTGCCTCTGTTTCCCTCACCCTTTAAATTGTTGACATCTACATTAAGTGTCTCAGTGAACATATATTTGCCATTAAAAATGAAAACACAACCCTCATCTTATTTTACAAGAATGTTTCATGATCTTTCCTTAATCATTTAGTTCCACTGATTTAGACACTTTCCTTTGTTTTTCATAATTAGTCCTGCAAATTAGGAGCATACCAATTTGTGCAAAGGCCTATTAATTATTGGCAATAATTATCAGCAGCAGAACTTCAGATGCTTTTAGTCTAACTTTGTGGAGGAGGGGAGGAGGGAAGGATTGGCTGACTTTCTCTCTCCCTCTCCCAGTCTGATATACCCTGTAATAAGAAACACTTATCAACAGCTTAGTTTTCACCAGAAACCTTAGTGTGCTCTCCTTTACTATAACTTCCATCTAATCTCTAATCAGCTACAAGCAGTTACCTTCCCTTTGCAACCTTGTGTTTTGCTTCCTTTTCCCAATTTCCATTTTGCTATGGCAATTTGGCCCCTCCACAAACATTGTTCTCTTGCACTCCTTTTTTATTGTCCCCTCTCTATCATTTAAATGGATAAAATCCTATCATTACCTTATCTGAGACCCAGAATTCCAGCAAGGGACCTGTGTTTTGATGGCACATCAGTGTCACTGATAGACCTCTCAAACAAGACAGTCAGAGGAGCCTGTACTGTCTACAAGAGGAGAAACCCCTCCTTCACCTGTGTTAGGTGCTCTCCAAGGCTGCTGTGTGTAGATATATTCTGTTTAATAAAAACAATGTGAGGAGGGCAAGGAAGAGCTTTATGGAACATGACATTCTGGGAGATGAAGCACAAAGTCCTCAGAAATAAAGTGAAGACTCATTTTACATCAAGCAAAAAAGCCACATTTACAGAAAAATGTACTTCAGACTCCCCTTGGGATAAATGTAGTTAAAGATAATATATGCCAAGAAGTGAGGTAAAGACCATGCAGAGGAAGCCATTTGTCATGCAGAACAATGACACTCTATTTTAATTGGTCTCACAAAACCTAGTAACTAGGCCATGTATTTTAACATCCATCTACTGACACCTTCTTAATCAGTCAGCTGTTTGAATATGTGCAGATATCATTCTCAAACAATGGGAACTCCATAGCCTTTTACAATGTGGACCTGAAGGTGTTATTTTAAGAGGGAAAGACACTTTCCCTTGGTGAGAAGGGTGTGAGAATCAGGTTGTTGAAGAGCTGCCAGCTCTGTAATACACGCTGAGTGTGCAGAGGACAGTGGTTCAGTGTGAGGACAGGAGTGCAGGGAGGGGAAAGGAAAATACTGCATATTTGCTGAAGACCCTGATTCCCAACCCTTTACAAACATACACAAATTTTTTTTTCTTGAAAAGCAGTGATCAGCCATTGCACAAGTGAAGTCTTGTTGTGTGGTTCATGAGATGAAGTGACATGCAGAGGCTTGAGGCTGCTGGAGCACTTGGCATGAGCCATGTTTATAGAGTTTTCTGGTGTCATCCCCTATCTGACAGGGGAGGAGAAAAGCTGTGGGATTGTTTTGTTTTTTGTTTGTTTGGTTGTTTTTTTTCTTTCCCAAGGGACTGCCACTATTTGTATTATTTAAAAACTTCATGTTTCATTACAAATAGTCTCTCAAGAACAAAATATATTCTTTGGCTGTTAACATCCCATTTACAGTGCCTTCTCTGTATTAATTTCTTCTTTAGAAACCTTGCTGGCAAAGTGAAGTACATGAAGTAGCAACAACCATTTGATTTTCCTTTGGAGATTCATCCAAAAATAAGTGTTAGGACTTTTATGTCTGATGATCACTAAAATCTACAACTGTGCTGATGCCTCAGTGCCTGCTGGCAAGAGAAATGACATCCCATATTTGGATCAGCAAACTGGGGAATTGAGAATGAGCAGCAAGGGGAATTAAAGGTTTGGAAAATCTTCAGAATTCCCTCTGGAAGGATACAGTGAGAAAGCTCTTCTGACTCACTGTACTGACCTGCAGTATCTGGCATAAGAGTAGGTAAAGCAAATAACACATTGACTAAGTTCTTATTTAAAGGTGGTGTTACATTATATGCCTCACTTTAAGTAAATATAGACATTGAGTAGATATTTGAGACAGAGATATTCAAAGAACATCTAAGGATATCTTCTGTCAAGATTAGAGAGCCCCACTTTATCGTTTAACAAGTAGATTTTGAAAATCTGTGCTTTGGCTTCAGTAGATAAAGTCCTAATCTGAGAGTAATATATATAGGTTTAATTATTTTTAAAAATCAAGGTTTCAGAAAATATATGGTGATTACAATGGACAAGACAGCTGGTGCTACTGTGTCCAGCTTCCTGGTACTGCAAGCAAGTTTCGCATAATTTCTCATACACTGAATCATATTTCCTCCTACTCCAGTCAGGAAGTTAGGCTTCCCTATGGCTGGCTGTTATTTCCAGCTTCACTGCTCTCTTGGACAGAGAAGATTTTTTTAAATTTTTTCAGCCTAAGTTTTTTACTGTAGAGGTCAAACTGTTGCATGTTACTAAGATCAGATTCAGAGACTTGAGATTGCTAAGCTCTCTTTTTGCTTCCCTCCTTAACTCTCTTTCCTCCATACAGCTGGTATATTTGTTATTGTCAAAGCATATAGTCCCATTTGTAAAAACTTGATGAATTTATTAAAAATCCTTGTACCTGCCATTTCCAAATGGCGGGGTGAAGACAGTCTGACTTCTTTAATTTTATCTCATTTAGTTCCAAATGTTCCTTTTGTCTCAGATATAGTCATGTATTCTCTGCTCTCTGGTACTCATTCTGCATTTCTCCCCATAGCTGATACCACTGCCCTTATTGAACATGGAGACAAAGTATTCAGGGACCACACTGAGATTCTCTTTCATACTATATCCTCCCTGCTTAGTGGCCCAATCTGTTGCCTGTCAGCTGAAGGAGTATCTGAGCCTTAGGATTATTGGTCACATTTATTTTTCAACATATATCTGGAAGCAAGTCTACCTTAATGACACAATTCTTGCTAGTCTGTCTCTTCCTCTAATAACATTATAGAAATTGCTATTCATATCCAGCTCTGAAGCTGGAGGGGGAAGCATCTATAACAAACTCCCAGCACTTCTCAATAGAATCTCTTATTAACCTTTCTGTAAGCAATTTCACACAAATGTAGTCTATTTTATCCATCCTACTCCTTCTCATTCTGCTGCATCAAGTGAGGCCACTCAACCATCTTTGCTGTATAATGGTTTCCAAAACAGTTATAACTATGGTCATTTTTGTTATGTTTGTGTTATCCCATTTATTTCTCATTTGACATGTAGCATCAGTTGTTCTAGGACTCCTGCTTTATTGCCCATGTACCATGCCTTGGATTAAAATATGAAGTTTCACTGATAATCCTCAATGTCTTGACTTGACCAAGCAAGGTCATTTTAACAACTTCATTACCATCCTGACAACTGGGGAGTCTCAGTATGTGTTTGTCTAATAACACGTCTCTGTTATTATGTGCTGATGGAGCCAATGTAGATCACTGTGCAGTGAGGACCTCTGTTGTAGTACAGTGCCAGTTCCAGCAGTATCAGGCTTCCTTTCTCTTTGCTGTTCATTTTCCTATTTACTTCTATTCCCTTCATTTTTATTTTCTTGTATGCTTGATTTTCCTTTCACTCTCCAGTAAATGCAGGGGTGGACTCAACACACATAACTTTCTTCCCATTGTCTACTTCATCTCATCTGCCTTGTCACCATGATGCCTTGGCAGAGGTCAGTAACCTCCTGACTTGCACTGAGAATATCACAGGCAGTTGTGCACAATACAGGAAACAAACCATGGAATTGTGAGGCAGTGAACAGAAAGCAAATGAAAAGATACACCTATTCCCCACACTGCACCATTAAAATGTTGAACTCGGGATGTATTCAGAGGAGATCAAGAAGAGATTTAATGAATTCTAGGAAGAAAAATCTGCAAATACTTTGTGCACAAAGAAACAACCTGAGGCACAGGATGATTCTTTGAGCCTTTGATTTCAGGGACCACAACCCCAGGGATGCGTTGCCCTGTCCTTTTAATCCATCTTTAAGCTTCAAATCACAGCCACTAGGCGGGATAGGACCCTGAATTAGGTAGAATTCATGTAATTCAGACAATCTTTGATCACTTAGGGAGAGTTTACCCTTCTGTGCATCCCCAGTTTGTAGACGTTTTTCTGGTTATACAGATTTAATGATGAATGTAGTTTTGACTCTCCCGATTATCAACTTTTTTTTTTTTTAAAATGAGGTGAATGGAAATGAAAATACTCATCTTGCTCTTGCTGAATATGTTTACTATGTATTCTGGAGCCAAATCTGCAGTGCTGGCATTACACAACAGTATAAAGTAATATTTGAGACAGAGAGAGGCTGCATTTCCCATCTGGCCAGGTTCATATTTTTGGCTAGTCTAACGCGTTCTGCAAAGGAAGGAGAGAGACTGCTTCTGCCCTCTGAAAAGCAGAAAGTATTATGAAAAATAATGAAATACAGTACAGTCTTGATTATCCAGATGTCATAGGGAAAGCTGAATAAGTCTGGATAACAGAGGTTTCAGAAATTCAAGGAACTTGTCATCATAATTAATAGGTATGAGGGGACACGACCATGTTTTGGATAATAGAACGTTTTGGACAGCTGAGAGGCAGAAGACCCAAGGTTATATGGTAATACCAAAGTCGTGCTGTAGCTTCCATAGCTCTCATCTTAAATGTTTTTCCTAATATCTGGTTGCCATCAGAAAATACACTCTGCTTGAAAGAGAAAGAGAAAGAGACAGAATCCACCATGGGTACTACATACAGTAAAATAGGACCAAGAATCTTGAATTTACTGAGGAAGGTAACAATAACTAGTGATGTTCGTTTGTTTTTTGTTTTTCCAGAAGTGATTCATTTAGTCAAAGTGAAACTACACACCAATCTACAAAAGGGATAAGCTGCTGCTTGCTTTAATTCCCTAAGACTTTCCCCTTTTCACAGCATCCATTCATGCAGCATGTTTTTGTCCCATCATAAGCTTTGCACCTGCTGTTTTAGGTACCTTTCACAAACCACTGTAGGGTAACAGTTGGCCGAAGATGATATTTAAATAGAAACAGTTTAATGGCAATTAGAATAATTTATTCCTATTTCATTTGCAAAGCTAAACTAGGCTCTGGTCTAAACATAAGACATGCAATAGGATAAATGTTTAGTCAAAACTAACACTGGCTGATCACAGGGCAAGAATACATTGGGCTTCTCACTCTGCAAATGTGGCTTTTCCAGAGATATCTGATATGTTTTTCTACATCCTCAATGGAACTTTGTTTATTGCTTTGTGAGAACGTCTTCATAAGGAAAAAAAATTTTTTCCGTACTTGGAATCTGAATAAAAATCCTGGCTGGTTTTAAACCTTAAGACATTGAGAACTGATAAGGGTTTGGTCTATGAAGCTGTCCAGAGACAGCTCTTTCTGACAAGTCCAGCAGCCAGTCTACAAATCAATATAATAAAGCTAATTTGAAAACATTTTTACCAATTACAGTATTTGGAAATATATTCATATATGTAAAATTTCCATTTTTAAACAAATATCCCAAATTAGCATTTTTTCCCCTCAAAATACATACCTTCAAAATGCTATTACTGACAGACAAATTCTGATCATATCTAGGTTCATTGTTATACTTCGTGGATGAATATTTAATCCACTTGTAAGTAATGCAATGCTTTAACCTATAAGTTTCCAAACCCCACTGAAGAAAATGCCTCCCCTTGTTTTGGTTGGATGTTACAGCTGTACATTCATTGCAACTTTGTCCCCTTCGCCATAGTGCAGCTACTCTTGTGTAAGGTGACCACAGAATATTATCGCACTGTTTAAATCAGCTTTGCTCTTCTCACTCAGTGTGAAGAAGGACTGGTATCTGCTTTTTCCTTTCCCCCTACCACTGCTTAGAATCGTGTGGCTATTCCTGAACTTCATGGGGAAGCAAGTTCAGGCTAAAATTAACTCTTCTTTTCCTCCTCACTCAAGAAATAGCTGTGGAAGAGCTAAGTATTTTTTTTTGTGTGTTTATCATTAACTATTTCATCAATAATGACTCATTATCTCTATTAGCAACAAAGTTAGGACAAAAGCATGGAAAATACAAGGATGACCCATTGGCAGGTATCACTGTACAAACACAAGATTGAGAATGCTTTGCTTTCTGTGAGGAAGGTGCAGAAAGGATCAATTACTAGAACTATACATATCCGTGCTTGAAATTAAAATATGATGAAAGTTCAAGGATGTATAATGCAGAGCTAGTTTTTGAACATCCAGTCTTCACAAGGCAGTTGGTTCAGGGCCCAGGGCATTTTATTTGATATATTCATTTTTCAAGTGATCCATGCTGAATTTAAATTTTGATTTACTGCAGTAGAGCAACTGGGTACTTCCTACCACAAGTCAACTCAGGTGATGAACGCACAAAAGATGGGTTTTGTTGTTTGTTTTTTTTTCTTCCTATCAACAATATATGGCTTGCATCAATGAGTTTATGGCACATGAACTGTGGTCTCACACCAGTAGGCAGCTCTGTGTGGTGTCTGGCACCAGGAGCAGCTCCAGGCTCCCCTGACAAACAGGACAAAACCCAGAGCTGCAATTACACAGTGGAAACTGCGTTGTATGACACTGCTTTCCTAAGGGTAACAAATGGATGATTTTAGGAAAAAAAAAAGGAAAAACCCCTCAGCAAATGCATCCTAGGAAAATTTCTTATTGCATTATGAAACATAAAGACTATCTGGGTTGCTAGCCAAGGAACAGTCATGATTAATTTGGGTTCAAGAGGAAAAAAATCCAACCAACTGACAGACAAAAGAGTTACTTCAAGCATGAAAGGAACATTTTTTTAAATAAATACACAGGAAATTCAACCATCGGAAGTTAAAAATATACTTTTTTTGCAACTAGCCACTCAAAATTTTGTTTTGATAGAGTTTTTATGCAAGTATTTTAACCATTAACTGACATAAAATCACAACATAATGACAGAAGTCTTTACTTGCCTGTATGGTAGATGATCCTCGTCTCCTTCCACATCCCTGTCAGTAACATAACACACACTCACACAAAGCTCAGGACTTGATAGATACACATAAATAGTCAGTTCTGTATTTGTTCTGGAGGTCTTTTTATACATGTTGATTCATATACTATTAAAATATAAATCAGATATTAACAACCAAGTAGGAGGTTTCTTCCCTTCAGGATAAAACATATTCTACAGGTCTTGACTAATTTCTCCAATCTAGCAACATTTTTTTCAGTGTAAATTTCAGAGTTTGACCTGATATTTTGTTATTACATCTGTCCTCTTGCATACATATATGTTAAAGTATCTTCATGATTCTTCAGCAAGTATTCAGATGACATTGTGGTCCTATGATGGTATCAGAGAACAAAGGACCCGAGGGAGAGGACAGATGTGCAGCAGCCTGTTAAACACCATAGGAATGATCAAAGCAGTGTGGGGTGGTGATAGTGTGGGTAGGTAGGTCAGCTGAAGGCTGAAGTGGGAGAATGGATGGATGTGGGAGGAGGTGACCAAGAGATCATCAAGGAGACTGAGAGAGCAGGATGAGGGAACCGTGGAAGAAGGTATAATGAGATTAGAGGATCAGAGAGTTCACTTGAAAACTAGCTTGGCAGAGTAGGTGTGAGAGAAAGTTCAAGGAGGTCAGTGTACTCTTGCTGGAGAAAGTGGTGATGCACTGCAGGAAGGCCACTCAGAAGTGGCCTCAGGAACAGTCACTAAGATCGTGAGCTTAATTGCTAAACTATTTGAGCAAATTAATTGCATAAATGCTGCAAGTTCCTTATTTAACAAATGGAAAATTAAGGAGGCTTAAATTGTAAAGCAAACAGCAATTAAACCTGATGCATCTGCACATGTGTATATGCACCTGGTTACCAAATCACTTTTATCCAGGGCCAGGATGGTTTGCTTCAGTGGTAACATCTGAGAGGTAAAAAAAGAGTTATTATCTGGCACTCTGTTGAGAAAAGAGATAGCTGATGCAATGCTTTTAGGGGACATACTTTCAACTAAAACATAAACATTTTAATTGTTATTTTCCATAAATCCATGGATTTATTTTCATAAATCTATGGAAAATAGATTTCTATTTTCTAGAAATCCATTTCTAATATATATGCATGAGAAAGAGTAGTAGAAATCAAAAGTTAAATCCTACGGTATATAAACATGCATGCATATTGTTTTTGGAAATAAATTTGTTGTAGCAGTGGCTTGTTAAGCCTCTGTAGCTTTTAATTAAAACAAAAAGTAAGAAAACTGGATGCAATACACAATACTGAAGTGACAAGGAAAGGGTCAGGCAGGGTGTCAGCCTTGAAATTCAGATTAAGGCAATTACTCAAACCAAAGGCATAAACAAGAAAGCCAGATGTAGTGAGCACTCAAACAAATACCTTCAGAGAAGAGCAAGCAGAGTGAAATCAGAGGAGAGCAAGCAGAGTGAAAAGCTGTCATTCACACGGAGCATGATATCCTAAGGCTGAAATACAACAGCTGGGGAATGACTCCAAAATTTTGACTGAAGTGTAGATCAGTTTGGTGGTGTATTTCTGTGCATGGTATGTGGAATGGGCTCAGTGCTCCTAGAGAGGGAATGGGGAAAAGGCAGGTTCATCTCTTCACAGAGACTGTGTCCACACTGTTGCTTAGGTATAGTCAAATCTGCAGAAATGCAATGGAAACTCAAAAAATGGATTGATTCTATGTCTTGTGACACACTTCTCCTCATCTTGCCATATGATAACCTTTATTTTGCAGGTGCTAATTCTAGTCTCTCTCAGCTCCTGTAATCTATTTCCCCTTGCTAAATGCATTTCTGCTTCTCTTGGGTGCCAATCTCCTTTTCCCTTCAAGTACCTGATTGATTAAAACATTTAGGTTAACCTGAGGGCATAATTTCTAACCAGTAGTCACAGTTTGACTCTTTTTGCATCTTTGTTGGGACTGACAAAGAAACTGCATACCTAATAGCTTGCATGCTTTTCTGCCCCTAAAGGGTGTCAGCTACAGACCATGCCACTTAAAATGCAACAGCTGCATTTTTTCCCCATTAAAGTAAATTTCCTCGGGAAATTCACCAAGATTTTAACCTGAACACAGAAGAAGAAGATAAAATGTGGAAGATGAATATGTCAAAGTCATACACTTTCCAGCCTGCACTGAATTCCCCATGTGGCAATTCCATCTCTTTTGACCAAGAGGATTACCAAAGCCAACAAAAATATCTCCTCCACTCCAGAAATGAGTATGACCCTAGAAGGACCTGCAGTTCCCCTGGATAGGAACGATAAAATTTTACTGGTAGCCTTTTTGTCAGCTTGCAGGCATGAGCATAACTGCCTGTATCTGCAGCGTTGAGCAGCACAGATCCAGACTTGAGGGGAATGACAGTGAAATCTGTGAATCAGTCACTGCCCTCATTCATCCTGCCGGGGCAGCCTGACCCATCCAGCTTCTCTTCTCACACTGGTCAAAACAAGGGATGTCTTTGCAGCTGATCAGTGACTGAAGCACTTAATGCAGGAAAGTGTTTTGGTTTTACTTCTCATATAGCACTTGAACCCACAAATTTATATCTGTGCAATGTGCCACTTTGAAAACACAGTGCTCCACCTGGCCACAAAACGCCTCATTACCCCTGAAAAGCAGAAGGACAGTTTATAGCTTGTGTGAGGCCACAGGCTGAGACTGGGGCCCTAATGTAAGCCATCAGCAGAAGCCAGGTGGGAGGAAGCAGCTCCTGAGTATCCCCACAGAAATGTGTCTGAGCCTAAACCATGGGAATGGAGTCCCTAGGGCCCGAGAGGGAAATTTCCTAAAATGTTTCTAAATTTGGCTTCTGATTCAGATCAGTACTTTGTTGATTTAATTTGGGATCGATGAGTAAGTAGTTGAATGGATATTAAGAGTCTTTCTTGACCCTCCTGTTGATATGTTTTCAGACAAAAGAGCAGAGGGCTTTTGTGCTCTCCGAATGGGATTTATCCAAAAATGGAGATAGACATCTAAGGAAACTGTACGGACTGCTGTTGCCTGATTGCGAGGTACTGAACCTTGTCTATTACTGTACTGTTCCTGAACACTGTAAGTCTGGATTCCCAAAAGGTCCAGGATCAGTCCCTTCAGTGTGCTCAGAAAATGACTTTCAGTCGAGACATTAGCAGACACAGGTTATTTGCAATTCTCTTAAATGTAAGGACTTTAAACGAATCCTCTTCCTTTTGTTCTCTCTGAGCCTCAGGGCTTTTTAGTGCAGATCTGCTACAGTTGTTCCTTTTGTTTACTCAACTGTGTAATAGCCTCAAAGAGTTTTCTTCTCAGAACCACAGGCAGGAAAAGTCCTGGTGTGCCTGATGGAGAGAGCAGCACTGTTTTTCTGTACTAAATCAAGGCAAAGTCAAACACTTCTTCATAACCCAAATTTGAGCTTACATGGGATTTGTAAAGGCAGAAATATCCCTACCACTACCAAAACCTCAAAGCGCTGAGGTGATGATAGTTTTCCTTACAAGGTGCCTCACAGGCATACCTGTTTCCTTCCAGAGGGCTGTATTGCCTCAACTACACTAGGAGAGAGAGATGGATGGAGAGGGCATGCTAAACCAGCAGTGGGTAATAGTCTGATAAAAGAAACATTAAGGTCAATCTTCCATAATTCCTGCTTTTCCCGGTGTGACTGTCTGCATGAGAGCTGAAAAACTGAGGGAGAAAAATTACCTGCTGCCTGCTGCCATTTTACCAGAAGAATGAAAAATAAATGTCTTCCTCCAAATACCAGCTTCTGGGGAAGGCAGTCCCAGAACAGAAAATTGACACGGTCTCTGAGGCTAAAATTTGGAAGAGCCTTCTCCTCTTCCTTTGACTGGTGAAGTCATGTGGTGTTCAAGGTTAGGAACCAGGAAAACTGGATTCCTCTCTGATGGGTCATCAGGCCTGCTTCCCCATCTATCTTACTAGGAAACATTTGAGTTGTCTAGAGTAGCAACCCTCTCTCTGCCTCTTCAACACCCAGCACATGATTGCTCTACTCACCTGGGAATCTTGGGATTCTGGTATAATGGCTGAAGTCTGCTTTCTCCAAATCACATGGTAAACCCCCATTTATTTGCAGGTTGCCTTAATCTTTAGTTCCACATACAAACTGACAGCCATCTTGTTAGACGGGAGAAGACTGCCATTTTAAGTCTCACTTTCTAGGAAAGTTTTAGCAAAATCATTATCAGACTCACTCAGTGCTTCATTTTTTTTTCTTTATTTTTTTTACTTAGGAAGAGTTGTAATTCATCCTACAGCTTTAGAAAGCAAGGCCATGGAGTTTGACCTGTGATATGTGTGCTCTAAATAGGAAGGAAACCAAACCTGATAAGCAAATGAGAACCAGAATCAAAAGCTCCAGATCAAAACACTTTTGGGGAAGTTCAACAGGCCGTTATGGGGATGTAGATCTAAATCTTACAGGTGGCTTTTCTGTTTTTTTTTGATAAGCTGAACCAAATCCCTACATCTAAAAGTCTCACATCTTTCAAATGCCCTAAGCTCGAAGTGGTTCTGAATTCCTTTGTGGGTGCTGGGCTCCTTCCAAAGATACATGAATATGCTGTTCATCTACAATCACCACATTTGTCTGCACTGACTCAACCTGGGGCTCTGTTCTGGATAAGTCACCTGATGTGCTTATATGAAAAGATGAAGAACACTGCCTTGAGTTCAAATAGTTAAGTGTGTTATGAGACTGATTCCCTTTTAAGCTTTTGAACAAGCTAAAACTTACACCACTGGCTTGAAGGTGGTGGGGAGAGAAACTGTGAAAAACATGTTATTCCATCTACAGAATACCCAAGCTGAGATCCAAAGATGTATTTCTGACTTAGTCAATCAAACATTTAGCAAACAATTGATCCACAGGCCAGAGAAATTCCACAAGAACCAATGGCTTTAAATTTGGACTTAACAACAGACAATGACAATCTTCATGGCTTTGGAAAGAAGAATGCAAGTTTCAGGAAGAAAAGATTAAAATGAGTTCCCAAGAAGCCAGACACAGCACACATGGTTTGAACAACAGCTGTTGTTGAAGCATCTCAGTCAACCTTTTCTTTAACACAGTGTCCTCATGTTACCATCCAGCAAAGAATCCTTGAAATAAAACTTTTTTAGAAATATTCAATTTTATTAAAGAAAGGGGCTCCAGCAGAAACTGATGATAAATTTATTCTTTTCTTCTAAATTTTCTCAGTGAAGGCCATTTTTTTTCCTTTTAAAAAAAAATCAGAAAAATCTTTTATATTTTCAGTCATCTGGCAAAAAATTCTCTGTTTTTGAGAGATACTGGCACTTCTATTGTCATCTCAACCTCTTTTTAACCTTTGATGTAAAACTGTGGCTTGGCTGGTGATTTCTAGCTGGAGAACCCCATCAAGAACAAAGACAGCAAAAAAATTACCAGTCTCAAGAGCAGAAAAAAATAATTAAGTGACAGCAACGCATTCAGTAATTACCTGCAATCACTTTTCTCTCTGTTTTTCTCTCTAGTAGCCAGGCCATGCTTTATTAATCTAATTACAGCTCTCTAAGCTCCTCAGGTGGCTGCCATGTCTTAGTCTGAGTGGTGAAAGGAGTAGCATGGCAGAGAGTTTCCTCCAGCCATTAATTTTAATGATTCAAAGCATGGCATCTTATTAAATAACATCTTAATTGCCAGTGGCTCCAGTGCTTTTGTAGATCAGAGGTTAATTTTTATTTTCTCTCCCTCACAGCAGAATGTGTCTCCCTGCAGTCACCATGCGGTGGTGAACCTGGCTGGAGGGAAATGGTGTCTCAGACTTTTGGGGAATGTCTCCTCTCTTTTTAATTTCAGTGGCCTGGTAATTATAAAACTCTACTCCCACCCACATTTTTAATTTTCATTAAAAACAGACAAGGGTAATCAATCCTCAAGCTTGTATTTGGGGACCTTTTATAAGCTGGCTAAACCAAACTCCTCTAAAATCCCACAGCTTTTATTAACACCAAAGAAACTGAGAGTCCAACTAGAAAGGTACTGAGGCATTCTGAGTCCTCAGCACTCTACAGGAATTGGCCTTTTAGAGAGAATCGTAAAATGCACCCTTTTCCCTCTGTCTTAACCTAAACAACTGATGTCATCTCATCCATCAGGGTACTGAAAATTATATAAGCCCATCATTTGCCATCAGTAAAAACAGATTGAGTCTGGCTATGCAGCCTGAATTTAGTTCAATATTTAATGACTCATATGTTGCATTTTATTTCATCTGCAGTAGTTTTCTGCCTCCTTATTTATTACAATCAACTTCATTCCCTGTAGTAGCACTTTGCAGTCAGAGTATATTCCCAGCTGCTTTGAGGGGTTAAAGAAACCAGCTACAGAGCTGTGATGAAGAGAACAGAGAAAATGAGAGGGTGAAGGAAAGACAAGATGGATGGTGACTAAAGGGATGGTAGAAGCTGTGCTTGCCTGTCTGTTTTAGATAATGGAGTAGAGAATTTTTCAAGATCTTTTTCCATCCTATTTGTGATGTTTCTACTGTCCATAGTAAACGTGTATGTGAATCTTTGTGACATTTTACCTTCATCTCTGTGAGATGCAACAGTACTCATCCTTGTTGTATGCTGGGGAGCTGTGTACTGCTCCCCATTTACCTGAGGTACCTCAGCTGGAAATTTGTCTTTTCCACAGCTAGCAGAAGAAATTAGATGCTTCCAGTGAGTGAATCAAATTTTAGGTGGGGTCAGAGCCATGGAGAGAGGTCAGAGATCTTCTAACAGTTGATATACTTAACTCCAAAGGGCAGTTCCTCAAAACTTGATGTGTTACTCCTGAGCTTGGAGCATGTCCTCCAAGAGAGATTGTTCAAGTGTAAAGCACTGCCAGATGGTACAGAAACACACCACTTGCACAACCAGGCTAGCCAGCTACTTCTGGTGGGTAAAATGTGCTACCTGGTGAGCACAGCAGAAGGTGTATCTAAGGCAATACAGAATCAGAAAACTAAAATAGCTGGGGGACACACTGGTTTAGAAATCAAAGAGAGAGAATCACCAGTATCCAGACTGAAATCAGAAAAACAGAAAAACAAGACACAAGTGTAGTTGGTGTCACAAACACAAATATAATGGGGACAAAACCAGGCCATGGTGACTAGGGAAACAAATACTGTAGGACACTGGAACTTTTTAGAAAGAGATACACAGCATGATGATATAAAAGTCCCTTATTTGCTGTGGAATAGATCATTGTTCTCACCCATTTAGAAGGCTGATTGTCTCAGCTTATTCAGTTGCTAATTACTTTCCCTGTTTATTAAGGAACAACTTTCCAAGTAAGTTAATATTAATCTACTTGTTATCTAATTGACTTTAGTCAAATATTTTTGACTTGGAAGTAGTAGTGAGTTGTTAAAAAATTGAGCTGAAATTTAAATTTTTCCCGCTTAGACTTTTCTGTCATTCTTAGAAAATTTTTACAACCTTATTGTCAAATCTCTCTTGACATTTTGATAGAATTTTCATGCTCTTTTTTCCATCTCTTCTCAAACACTTTATTTAAAAGGAGCCAGATGAGGTTACTGGCAGGGGCAGCCAAGTGATAAAGGTATCTCTATTCACGTATGTGCACGTATATGAAGGGAGACACAAGATAAAACTGAAGCTAAGTATATTATAATGTAGGTAGAATCACAGAATTGTACAATATGCTGAGTTGGAAGGGACTCAGTATCATTAAGTGCAAATCCTGGCCCCGTGCGGGACACCCATGGGAATCACAACATGTGCCTGAGAGCATTGTCCAAATGCTTCTTGAAGTCTGTCAGGCTTGGTGCTGTGACCGCTTCCCTGGGGAGCCTGTTCCAGTGCTCAACACCCTCTGGGTGAAAAACCTTTTCCTGCTATCTAACCTAAACCTCTCTGACTCAGCTTCATGCCATTTCCTTGAGTTCTGTCACAAGAGTGAAGAGATCAGTACTTCCCCTTCTGCTTCCCTTTATGAGGATGTTGAAGACTGCAATTAAATTCTTTATAAATACTATATGTCTTTAAGAAAGAGAGCAAGAGGATCTGTTTATAACATCTACTGGCCAGACTTATGAATAGAGGAGCCATTTCAATCCTTATGGTAGGCAGGAGCAGGACAAGGCTGAGATGGCAATGAAAAAGGTATTCAAGGAAGGACTTAAGAGCCATGCTGGAAAAGGGTGGCAGGTGAGTAGGTTGCAGCTGTGAAAGCACCTTGGTGAAATGACAGGTCTAGCGGTAGTGAGAGTGACAGGGCCACATGCAGGGGGAGCTGCTCCCAGCACCTCCAACTTCAGAAACCACTGGTGTCTTAGACTGGTATGTTGGTAGTTACGCCGTGCGCTTATTTGCTGGAAGATGGGGTAGGTGCCCAAACCTGAGAGAGCAGGAGCAGCACTGCTCTGCTGGCTTCAACAGACCTTTGATGGTGGACAATTCTTCCCCGGATCCCTTGTCCTGAAATCCAAGCTCTAATTTGGAGCCTGACCTGTCATACTTTATTTTACTGTAACATTAAGGAGCTTACTAAAAGAGCATAATCAATGGTAATTACTGAATTGCTTTACACAATCTAGCATAGGGATACATTGCTGATCCATCATTATGTGCCCAGGTAATGCCAAAGGGTTAGTGCATTAGCTTCTGTTACTGTATGCTGTCAAGGTGGTGGTGGTTTTTTTTCTCCCTGTAATATGACTCCACTCATTATAGCAGAGCAGCATTGTCGATGTGTGAAAAGGTTCTATAGGTATATCAGGGATAAAAGGAAGATTAGAAAAAATGTGCATCCATTCCAGAAGGAAATGGAAGACCTGGTTACCCAGAACATGGGTAACTTGATAACTCTTTTGCCTCAGTTTTCACCCACAAGTGCTCCAACACCACAGTTCAAGTTGCAAAAGGCAAAGACAAGGACTGCAACAATGAAAAACTGCACACTCTAGGAAAAAATCAGGTTTAAGAACATCCAAGGAACATGAAGGGGCACAGGCCTATGGGTCCCGATGAGATGCATCCACAGGTTCTGAGGGAACTGTTGCAGCAAGTGGCTAAGGGTATTGTCCTCAGGTTGCAAGGAGATTTCGAGATAGAGTTTAAATGTTCTGTATCTTTATAATTTTAATTCAATATCAGTCATTACGCTGTTAGACCTTTCTCAGGGATGTTCAGAAAGTGAGTGGAGTCAACAGCAACAGCTGGAGATGCCATTTTCCAATTGTCTCCAAGTATTACTGTGGTTTCTGGTACCTTCTGTGAAATAGGGGTATATTTCAGAAGTGATTGAAATATTTTTTTATGGTTACTAAAGCAACATGCTAGTCAGTTTTTTGTAGTGTTCAGGTCTTGCTGTTAATGCATTAAACCATTTAGTGTCCTGAAAAATGAAGAAAAAGAAGCCCAAAATTTCTGTATCTTCCCATCTCTCAAACTGTTCTTCTCTTCCTGTCCAAACCTGGAAAATGGTATTATTTGTTAGATATTGAGCGAGAATCTAGACTGAACATGTGATAGGTGTCTTGTTTAGGACTTACAACTAATGCTTGTCCTTTACGGTAGAGGGAGCAAAGGTGGACCAGTCTTGAGTAGGAATGTTAATCCTTCCCTTGAACTAAAACTATCATGGTTATCACATAATTTGAACTTCCATGTAACCCCCTTTGACCAGTTTCTTTTACTTAGCAGTTCTTGGAAAACAGTCAAGTCCAGTTTCAAACTTCAAACTATGTGGGAGGCAAGAGTTAACTCCTATGGATACTGAGTTTAGGAGTGATCAAGAGAACACTTATAAAGCCATTTCTGGAACAGATGGCTAATGTAGAGAAGGTGTCATGGTCACTGAAACAAACAGCAGCTTTGGGCTAGGAACCTTACCCTGTATTTTTAATCCAGACAACTAATATGAAGAGCATGGCAATGAAATTAAAGGGCTCCCTTCTACCTCAGAATAGAAAACTGCAGTTGGTGTCAAGGTTTTCATAAGAGATTTCTGATGAAAAAGGGTCACAAAAGAAATAAATCCTGTGAAAAGTTATTTGCTATCCAGAGCCTGAGCCAGCCTCATCCAGCTCTGAGGGTTCAGGTTGGTTGCTGCCCTTCCTCAAAGGAAAAAGGACTGTCACACTAGCCTGGCACATAAGGACACATAGTGCCATGGTTTAAGGGTCAGAACATAGTGAGTCAAGTAAATTATCCCCCATGAGGATAGCCCTGGAGTCAGAAACCTGTCTTTGGGAAGCATTTGGAAAGTTGCTTTGCAGTTAATGTAATTTTCGGGAGGCATAGCAATCAGTCAAAACTTACTATGACATTGATGCCTTTGTGTCACCAGGAATCCTGATGTGTGAACTGCTGAGACAAATAGGATTGTAGAACAGATTTTGCTAAATTTGAAAGCACTGTTTTGGTGCTTTTTTTTTTTTTTTTTTTTTTTCTTGTAGTTCACTAATGTCATAAGTTTAGCCAAGGCATGAGAACAATACTAGATAATTTGGTGTGATCTCTTTGAAAACCTAGTGTATCAACATAGGGAGATCATGGTCTGACAGATTCCTGCATGTCATCCAAGCTGTGATCAAAATCCAAAGGCAGACAGCAGCTCACCTCTTAGAAAATAAGATACATCTATTAAGAGTGCTGCTACATGGTACCCCTCACCAATCCATCCACTTATTGCCACATCCTTACCCACATTCCACGCTCACATTCTTCCTCCTGGTAGGAGCTCTTCTGTGGGCTTTTGTTGGGCCAGTTCAGCACACTAAAATGAAAACAATCAACACTTTTCACTGTTTTTTTGCTACTACAAGGTGAACCAGCTCTCTGTTAGCCAGTTAAATTGCTGTAGGTTTCTGTAGCAATGTCGCTTGAGGCTGTGGCTCCATGAATATTTCTTTTGCCAGCTGGATGAGCTGGGTTCCCTCTGTTTGAGCTCACCAGGCAGCTTGTGAACTGTTGTCCTATGATGAAGAGCTTGAAATGGACTGGGAGGAAGTCACTTTTTCTCACACAGTGAATGACAGGTACTAAAGCTTACACAGTCATCCAGTGTAGTTTAGATGATGTGAAAGAGTAACTTGTTACCTGCAAAGCCACTATTTTTTTTTCCTAGACTTTTCAATGATAAATGCTAAATGGATTACGGTGAAAAACTAAATAAAGGCTTCCTGTACTTTGGTCAAATCATCAGTCCTGAGTATATAATATATATATTGGCAGCAAAAAAAAAAAAAAGAAAGTACCCCATGTTTGAATAGCAATTGCTTTTCAAACCTCTGTGATCTGTTCAGTATCTTGAAAGTGGAAAATACAGGGAAATCAATCACAAGAAAATTCTTTCAAATGGATCACATATCATGAAGAATTTGACCACTTCAACGGATAAATGTGAGCAGCTACAAGCTATTGATTTTATCTGTGCTCCTTACTAGAGTGATCTTAACTTCAGTGTTATACATTGCAGTCAGGCTTGTAGAATCCTCAATAGGTAACAGACAGTCTCATCTGGAGAAGAAATGGAGCAGATCTCCGATGTCCATATGCTCCTGGTTCTCCTAGAGATTCCTGTGGGGGTGCCCCTCAGTGTGTGTTTCTCTGTACACTCACACACCTTTGTTCAAAGAATGTAATTTTTCTTTTTTCCTATTTTGGTTGACTGCTTTGCCAGAGGGAAGGAGAAATGCTCTGTGGGAAAATGTTTTGTCTGTAAAGGAGGACTAATTAATGTTAGCAAGAAGGTTATATTATTTAGATCAAGACAATTTGTGTTGTCTTAAGGGAACAAAAATGTGCATCTTTTTAAAAACCAGAAAAATTCACCCCTAAATGTAATCATCCTCCAACAGAAGATGGAAGATTTTACTTTATTAATTTTGAAAGGTCCTGTTGACTTTCATAATCTCCTGTTCAGGAAATTCAGCCATGGGAAAGTGAGATTGAAAAACTCTTGCCAAAGTCTATTTTTTTCCAATGAAGGACAGCTTGTGTATAAGGGTTTACTTTAGAAGATGAACTAATAACTTGAATCCTAGAGAAGCAAGTGATAATTTGGTGGAAATGAGCCACCTTTATAACCAGCATTCATTAGAATATGACATTACAGGATTTATATCTGTTTGTCCTAGATGGATTTAGAAACTGTATTGTGTTCTCACTCAGAAGGGTTATGATTCATGCACAAAAATAGGAAAAAAAGAGATCTGCCAGGGACTGAGCAATCATATGTGAGTGCCTACTGTGTTTTACCTTCATGTCACCTGAAGCTGCCTGGGAAGGTCTGTCCCAGCTCAGAAGGAAGTAGATAAGTGCTTTGTGTCACCGATGGTTCTGTGCTATGGAGGAAGCAGCATGGACATATGCACAGGATAGACCTTCAAAGTCTTCATTATACTTTTCATCAACATAATTGGAACTAGTAGTGGCCACTGTCTTGATTAAATCTGAACAGCCTTTGGGGTCCTCTGACTCTGAAATCCTCTGAGAACAGTCCTGTACAACATCATGGCACAGAGCTGCATGTCAACTACAGGTACTTGTTCTTTTTGCTGCCAGCATAGGCTGCACTTTGTATTTCACAATGCTCCCATGAAACTAGGAGAAAGAAAAGAAAAAAGGAAAAAACCCAAACAACAAAACACTCACTAAAGCAGAGGGAAGGTAAAAATAAAACCTTAACAAATTGATTAGTGACACAAATTAAGCCTTCTGAATTTTTCTGAAAGAACAGGTCTTTTAGCACAAACTCTAAAATATAAAAGGGGGTGAAAAAAACCCCAACTAATGTGATGTAGAAACTAGTAGACTGATGTGTTTAAATGAACACTCAGTCACCAGGACTTCAAGGTCAAGAGCGTTTTATGAATTCAAACTTTTGTCTTGAGCAAAGATTTGGCCCAGTTAAGTTACAAATATGCAGATAGATTGACTGGGTTACTCCCTCTGGAAGGAATATAAGGTGGATATAGTTCTCAGTTTTACTCATTTGGAGAGTTATTAGTGACCTCTAAACTGTAGAATGTTCCCTAAGCACCCAGTGCAGATAGTAAACAGAAAATTTAAATAAATTATTTGTCTTGGTGTTTACTCTGGGAGAAATCCTGTTCCAATACAGGGAATGAATGTGAAAAACACTCTCTAAAATGAAAGTTTCAGTGAAAGCAAAAGTTATGTATACTATAGCTCACTGATGTAGTCAAGACATGTGCTGAAAAGGATGCCTTGGACTGATTAAATATGCCTGGGTTTTTAAGATGTTCTGGGAAGATAAAATCAAATTAGTGGATTTAAAATAAAAGGTGAAAAAAGTTATATTTGGGTAAAGTACAAAGTCACTGTGAGATAAGACAAAAAAATCTTATAAATTAATACCTCGTTGCTAAAAGCCATCGCTTTTCAAAGACTGCTGTTAAGAGGGATCACAACACAATGCAGAAGGAGTGAAAGATACCACAGAACTGGAGCTAATCAAGATATTAATGAACGATCTGAAAAACGCAGGGACTAGTGAAGTGACAGAGTTTATATTAATACAAAACTTATTTAGATTTGACAATCATGAAGTTGATGGTGCAGATAAATAGTTGTGGATGGATGAAATGGAAAGGCTGAGTAATAAAATGGTAAATGAAATTCAGTGTTGCTAGGTGCAAAATAATGCATAACAGGAAAAATAACTCCATCTATCTATGCAGAATAAGCTCTAAGTTAGTCATTGCAGATTTCCCTGAAAACACTACCCCTGTGCTTGGCAGGGGTAAAAAATGTCAATCAAATCAAAGTACGGAATCACAGAATCATCAGACTGATCAGATTGGAAAAGACTTCTGAGATCATCAAGTCCAACCCTTGATCCAACACCGCCGTGGTTACTAGATCATGGCACTAAGTGCCATATCCAGTCTCATCTTAAAAACCTCCAGGGATGGAGAATCCACCACTTCCCTGGGCAGCCCATTCCAATGCCTGATTACCCTCTCTGTAAAGAATTTCTTCCTAATATTCAACCTAAACCTCGCCTGGCACAGCTTAAGATCATGCCCTCTTGTCCTACTGCTGGTTGCCTGGGAGAAGAGATCAACCCCCACCTGGCTACAACCTCCTTTCAGAGAGTTGTAGAGAGTGATGAGGTCTCCCCTGAGCCTCCTCTTCTTCAGACTGAACAACTCCAGTGCCCTCAGCCTCTCCTCACTGGACTTGTGCTCCAGTCCCTTCACCAGCCTCGTTGCTCTTCTCTGGACCTTCTCCAGCACCTCAATGTCCTTCCTGAACTGAGGGGCCCAGAACTGCACACAGCACTCCAGGTGTGGCCTCACCAGCGCTGAGTACAGGGGCAGAGTCACTTCCCTGGTCCTGCTGGCCACACTGTTTCTGATACCAGCCAGGATGCCTCTGGCCTTCTTGGCTACCTGGGCACACTGCTGGCTCATGTTCAGCTTCCTGTCAATCCAAACTCCCAGGTCCCTTTCTGCCTGGCTGCTCTCCAGCCACTCTGTCTCCAGCCTGTAGCGCTGCAGGGGGTTGTTGTGGCCAAAGTGCAGGACCCAGCATTTGGTGCTGTTGAACTTCATCCTATTGGAATCAGCCCATCTCTCCAGCTCGCCCAGGTCTTTCTGAAGAGCTCTCCTGCCTTCCAGCAGATGAACACGTCCCCCCCCCAACTTGATGTCATCTGCATAATGGTACAGACTGATGGAAATGTCAGTCAAATCAGAGAAACAGAAACATCTGTCAGAAAGTATGAGGAGAGTGGTAAGACAAGGGCAGAAAATACCTTAATGCCATCTCTAGATCTGGGATGTGCCCATTTCTCCAATACAATGTGAACATAGGAATGACATGGTTTGGGTACATGGATAGGAACAGGATCAGTCTGTTCAAGTGTTTTGCTGGAATCACACAATTCTGTGGGACACAGCAGAAATATGGCTGCAGAGACGGGAAAGAGGCATAAGCAAGGGCTGTCACCTCCCAAGACCTGTTTGAGGTAGTAGAGGATTGTGAATACCATAGAATGCTGCCGGCCCTCTCCACTTACTGCTGATCCCTTATGGAGGCCAAAGGCTGGAGCACAGTCACCTTTGGTCTAACATAGTGGGGAGGTTTGTTTTTTTACATATTTCTGGAGACTTTACTTGCAGAGTAAATTGCTGTTATTTAGCCTTGGTAAATTTTTGACTTTGTAATATTCAGAATATCCAGCTAGCTGCATTATAGACTATTAAGCTGAAGCTACTTCTCACTTGCTGTAGTTTTGCTATAATAAATATTCATAGCTTCATTACAGACTACGGTTTTCCAACCTATGTACTAAGGGATTATTTGGGAGTTTTGCTTTAATGATGCACAAAAACTGTAATAGTTCTTTCAGAGTCTTATGCAACAATATGTTTGCTTCTTCTAAAAGCTAAATAAATCTTGTTTTGAATGATTTAGTAACAAACTCACTTAGTCACTGTACTGTAGTTCAATGGTCTGCAAAATTTTCTTTTTAGAAATACAAACCCATTATGTAAATACTAAAGAGCATCTTCAGGAAAACTAACTTCAGTTTGTTTTTTGTCCTTTTTTGTTTGTTTGTTTCAAATTTTATAAGCTTGAGATCACTCACACAACCTTTTTTTTCCCCTTAAAATATGCAAAGTAAAATTGTTTTCTGACTAAAACCATCAATATAAGTTTTAACTCTGAAACATTGTTCAAACTGTTTTATGTCTCCTGAAAATAGAGGATAGAAGAAGAGGGGTTTGCAGAGTAAATTCCTGAGAAAGGATATTTATTTAATTAGTAATTGCGGTTTCACAACCTGGTCAGTTTCTATTATTTGGTCCCTCCACCTCCTTGCTCCCAAGTTTCCTACTTCTGAATGGCTTCTGTCCCAAAATGCTACCATCTGCAGAAGAGAGGAGTCTAGTATTCATTCAAGGATGTGGGAATTGATTTTTCTATATGTCCAGCTTCTTCCACACAAATACCTTGATTCTCTTTAGTAGGTTTATATACCTGTGGAATGCAGTTCTTGGTACACAAATTTTAATGCCAGAAAAAAATTACCTCATCAAGGATCCTCACAGTCTAAAGACTATAAAATCTTACACTGAATGAATTTTGAGACTTAAGAATTCCATCACTAGGAGGATTGTGCTTGGAGAAAGGTTTTGACCTTAGGTGTCTCCTAGCATGTACTAAGGTCAGGACTCATATTTCCCCAAAACAGAGCCCTAAAGCCTAAAGAACTTTTTTTAAACACTTGGAGTGAGATTGAGACACTAACTGAACCTAATTGTCACACAGTGTTCTTTATCGAGCTCATAAGTCTATGTTATAAAAAGGCAGGTGATTAGAAGAGTGGGTGCTGTGCTGATAAAAAGAAAAAGTGCTAGAGGTGGCAATGGCTGGTGACCAAAGTTACGTTTTGGTTTATTTTTCCTATTCTTAACAGCACAAAAGTGTTTAATTAATTGTTTGCTCTGCATTTAACGACTTTGCATTAGTTCATTTGCTTAAGTACAGCAGCAATCAAGAACACATCAGCTAATGCTGCAGCTCAGCAAGGGAGGAGGCTAGAGGCAGGTGCTGGGATCAGTGTGTGTAGAATCAAGGGACCATCAGTCTCCTCCTGTTTTAGTTTGTTTGCAGGACTTTTCCAGACTCACAGCAGCACAGTTGGAGTCACCAGGCACTTCCAGCTGGAGCGCTGAGGGTTTTTATGAGTAGATCCAGCTGGAAAAATTCTGAAGTCAAAGAAGTGGATACTGATGACTGACACATTGCACTGTCCTCCTGTGAGTCTCTATTAATTCTGCTGTGTGCTTCATCCCCTGCCAAGAAGGATGGTAAAAAAATGAGGGCACTGAGCAGGAGCCATGGAGATTTGAATTAATTTACTTCTCCTCCCTAAACTCCCTTGAACAAATCATTCATGGCAAGATTTGAAAGAGAACATGAAGGTATGGTTTCAAATTTTCAAAAGAAGGTTTAAAAGAAGTCATTGCATTATTCTCATTTGGCTTCACTTGGACCAGGATTCACAGTCTCGCATGTTTTTCAGATGAATAATATGACACATTGAAACCCAGCTCAGGTCTACCAGATGCATTGCAAATGAAGTTGATGAGAACTGTATGGGAAAGAACATTTAATAGGGGACTGTGAAACCTTATTCGTAGAAGGGATTATTTTCAGAGGGTTTTTTTTAATTTATTTATTTTGCTTTCATCAGAATAATGAGGAAGATTTTGGATTTCTTGGACACTGTTATTCCAGACATATCTTCCCCAGAGAGGCCAGCTGGGAAGAAGCTGACATGTGCCCAAGGTTTTACTTCTGTCATCCAAATCATGAGCTACAGTGAAAATTTAAGCTTCTGTTTAAGAGCAATGAGAAGTGTCTGAGCAACGAGGAATTAACATGTTACCACCCGTCAGCTGAACAGCAGTAACCAGCCACATATATACTTCAAGTTCATTGTGAATATGAGATAAGTGATTTGACTTGACCCAACGCAGTAGAGTTGTACATCACCTTTGCTATGTACTGGAAGAAGGCAACTGGCCAGTGTAGTGACACTAGGATGAAATAAGCACTCTGTATTTTCATCCAGTTGTCTGTATTGGGGAACTTTGTGCCAAATACCAATGCATTCTGACATTTTAGAGCTTTTGACTTAGTGACTAATTTGTCCATAGTTTGGGTCAAAGTTAACTCAAAGCAGTTGAGTCCAAAGTATGTGACTCGGGACTAATAGGAAGAGACCTAGGAAAAGGGCCCAAAGGGTCTGGATTAAACTATTGAGACAACCCAGGTGAATGATAAGTCTTACTGCATTTCAATACATAAAACAGAACTCACAGGTAGAAACTTCTTGGTTTTTTTCTCTCTCTTCCTTCTGGGTAGTTATATTTCTGTAAAAGCATGTTTAATCTTGGCCAATTAAACTTGCTATCACTCAGCATTTAAAGGATATTTTCTTCCATTTTTCTTTTTTTTTTTTTTTTCAAAGAGTGGCATTTGTTGATGATAATAGACTTCTCAACCCAAGAAGCTCTTTTTGAATTAAAACAGATAATGGAAGTGATCATTAAGAATGAGTTTGATTTTTGATTTTCAGGTACTTAAATGTTAATTGATTTATTTTTATTCCCTGATGTGTTTTAAATCATTTTGCTAAATATATCTGCTCTTTTCACCTGATCACAGTGGTAACTGGAGAGGTAACTCTCTAAGAAAAAAACAACATAGCTGGCTGTTGATGCAGGAGGAAAAAAAAGGGTATGTAACTTCTTCAAAATACCCCCCTTTAAAGGCACAGTGTAAGTCCAGGAACACTTACTGAATTCAAAACATGTCAAAATTCTCTCTTGCTCCAATCTCAGCAGGACTGGTGGAACATGTTGTATTTGCAATCATCTAGTCTGTTCTCTTTATTCCACCTCAGGACTCACTATTCCTGAAGCTTTAATGTCTTGTGCCAGTTTTTTCAGGAGTCTTGCATTAAAGCTGTTTATTGTAGGTTGCTGTATCTGCAGGAGCTGTAGCACCAGCTCTTAGAGGAAGCCTGTGCCAAAGCTTTGGAGTGCCAGGCTGCTGCTGTTATCTCTGAGGAAGAAGAAGGAACACCTGGGTGGCCTATTCACTACCTCAGTGCCACACCTTGCACTTCCCATCCTCGCTCTTTGTCCCCTCGTCCCTTTTCCCTTTCTGCAGCAGGAATGGTCTGGCCCTAGTCATCTCTTGAGTGACAATATTCAGCTTTGCCTATGTTTCAGAGAAGTGGAGTTGCCCACTCACCACAGCACAGCAGAAACGGGGGCTTCCCACGTAGCTCCCTGCTCTTAGCAAAGAGCTGGATGGAAAAGTCTCATCAGTGACAAGGGCTCCTCCAAGTTACCTGATCATCCCACTGCCTGGTCCAACTCTCTCACAACAAAATACACAGGGTACACTGTCCACTATCCATCTGCACACAGATATACCATTTGAATAATCTATTTTGGGAGCCAGAGCAAGACATAGGGCTTTTGACATGTTATTTATTTTAAAAAGGCCTATTGAAATATTTTATAGGTATAAACAACTGCCATCATCAATTTGGGAGATAAAAAAGCACAATTGTTTATTAACTGTACCACTGCAGAAGTGAGCTCTGCAAGTGCGTGTAGAGTGTGCAATTGTGAAATCCTCTTTGATTTGAAAGGTAGAAAAAGATATACAGAGCTTCACTGCTTGGCTGTAATGTTGATATGCTCCTGTCTCTGGACACTTTCATTTTTTTACTAGTTTGTCACAAAAACCCCTGAATCTGGCTGTCATAAATGACTGGATGAGAGGAGCCAGGGGTGGGATGATGTAAACAATGGTACCAATAGGAGACTCTAAGATAGGGTGCTACTACACAGAGAGATGATCCCAAACTTCATGGCTCCTATCTTCATATTTAGCACCCCTATTTACATTCTTATTATTTTTCCATTAATTATTCAACTTCCATTTCAAACCCATCCCAGCTTTTAAAATCACTGGCTAGGGCAAAATCTGAGTCAAAACTGTGTATAGCAGGGATACATCATTTCCTTGTCTTAAGTTTTCCTTATTTGTTTTAGATCAATAAAGTTGTAAGATGAAATGTAGCCAAGCCAGTCCAAAGATGGTGGAAATCTGCCAGTAGGTGAAGGTCATAATCTCTCCCTCCAGTGCTGCTGCTGGCACAAATCCACAACTTTCCCCAAAAAGACAATAAATTCCATGCTCACCAGACTAAAGGGGATCTTCTGCTCACTGTCCTATAATGCACATTAAAAGCTTTAACAGGTTTTACCCAAAATTTAGTCCTCAGGTAAAATATGTGAGTTGGGCTCTGGTTTATCCTTTCATGTATGAGTTGCTGGCATGCAGCTAATAAATAGCCAAGGAAGAGAAATATTTCTGAAAGGACTGTGCAGTCCCATTCTCAGTTCAGTCCAGTGTTTAAATTGCTGTGATTCCATCCTACTGCTGCCTGGGAGTACCCAGGTGTTCATCAGATCATCAGAAATTACCTTATATGTCTCCCTGCTGGCAAGAAACTGTGTTTATGGCAACATTCAGGATAGCAAACTAACAAGAACAACATTTTTACAGTGAAGTTTAGAGCCTCAGTCAAAAATAATGGACCATAATATGCCAAACTGCCCATTGGTTCAAACAGAGGGGTGGCAGTAAAAATGCTTTGCAGTGTCCTCTGTAGATCAGACCTATATAGTAATAGCCCTTTAAAAAAGAAACATTTAATGAAGTAGCTGAATAAAGGCCTTATCTAGTACCCATGGAATTTGGTGGAAACACTAGTAAGTTCTGAATCTTCAGCTATGTCCCATTATATCATGAGGACAGTGCTTGATCCTAGAAACAGATGCAGTTTTCAGTTAAGGGTAACAATCATTATTCTATTGCCTCAAAGGTGACAGGCCATAAAAATAAACAACTTAACATCAAAGCTATAACACCTTTTAAAGTGAAAGGACTTCTATGTTTCCATTATGGTACATGGGTGGTTTACTTACTACCAGAAGAGATAAGTGTGAAAAATGAAGACTCCCAGCTTCCTTCCCTACTTGTGCCTCAGAATCTTTTCCCAGCTCAGAGGACATCAGGTTTTCTTCTAGCTCCAAGTCACGCAAGGTTTAATGTTATGAGCCATGCCTGGGGCAGGTGGAGTCTACAAATACATTGGTTTAATGGTGTCTCTCAGGAATTTCTTCTGAGAAAAGCTACATCTGCTCCCTATGGGCAATTCTTTACCTAGATTTTATTCTACCAAAGGTTATGATGAAGAATTAACTCTTCTGCAGAGCCTCTTGCTCTATCTACTTACTGTGTTACAAACAATAATGATGGCGTATTTTCCAAAGCTGAAGCTTTTGTTCTCATTTTGCAGAGAACTCAGACAACTCTGAGGAACTGCTGTGTCATGACAACAGCAGCTGTATTATTAACTAACACACAATCATCAGAGGCTTTGACCAAGCACACACACAGCACAATGCCTGAGATCTTCTGGTCTGATACAGCATATTGCTGCTTTTATTGGGAACGAGATACTTGATGTAGCTCTTTGCAGCAGGTCCCAAGAAGCGTATCAGAAAATCCTTCCAGTGTAGCTGTTGAAGGCAGTGCTGTGCACCTACAACGTCTCTCTTCAGCAAGAGCTGAAACTTTCTTTTCATCCATAAGCAAAAGAAAGAAGTTACAGTACTGCAACTTACTGCTCTCTAATAAAAACCTTTGGAAGTTCTGAGGACAGGGATTGTCTTTACTGTGTGTGACCAGAGTTAGCATTAACTATACAGAATTTCCAGTTGAGAGGAGTAAAGAACTCCGCAGAGGAACCATTTCTTTTCATAATGGAGCTGACAGAAAAAGGCAGCCTGTTCAGCCCATAATGAGGGGTTGTTGTGGTGTCCATCAGTATGGCAGCAGGCTCCTCTATGGGCTTCTGAGCATTATTATAATATAAATCACTCATGGGAAGAGGAGGAATCCCACATAGCAATGTCCCATGCTGTGGATCAAAGCAGAGGGCTGGATCAGCATAAATGGCCTTTGCCCACATTGCTCATGTGACACTGCCTACTCAGGTTAAGACAAAGTCCTGCTGGTGTTTTGACACAGCCATCTGTCTCCTCATGTTCCCTCAGTGGACAGACTAGATAAGGGACAGTAAAGCAATGGCACTGGTCCCCAGCGCAGCATCAGAGGTTAGGGTTGGTTCAATGACAATAAAAGGACAGCAATTATAACCACCAAACTGTTCATCATTACTCAATAAGTGGTCTCCGTGAGCTTTATTCAGTGTTGGATGTCATCTTGTTGTATAAGTCAAAACATCCTCTACACCTTTTTTGTCTAGAGAGTGTAAACCTCACATGTGGCACAAGCTGAAGATGAATTGTATAGGCTAGGCCAACTTCAACCACATTTTTACTGCTGTAGAGAGAACATTGCTTGGATGACATAATGCTGGTAAAGATAGTTAAATGAGACTCCTTCAATTCTGTAAAAGGTGTCAGGTATTTTTTTCCTTTTTTTTTTAAATTATTTGTCTTTGAAACACTTGTATGAGTTTTATTCGCTTTTTCACAAAGAACAGGAGATCTCTGCAGAGGAGAACCCCAGCATGGTTGTTGTATATTTCAGAGACAGATGGTACCTTTATAGAAGAGAGTTTGTGTGTAAAAGTATTGACGAGACAGTCAAAACATCCCATGAACTCAAAAGCACTTAACCAAAACCAAAATCAAAGATGAAAATCAAAGTAACAAGTTCTTAGGAATTGAGGAACTTAGGTCTAGAATACTAATGAATATTATAGGTCAAAGAGCTAAGGGCACAGTCTCACTGTGTTTGACAGGGTGTGCCTGTCAGACTTACAGGCCTTGGTCATGGCAGCTGAGGGAATACTCCAAAGAAATAGCAGCACGATTTTCCAGGTTCCCAGTATTGACTTGTGCCCAAATATTGTAGCTATTGGGACCTAAATAGTGTCAAATCACTACAATTTTCACTTTCAGACAGATTAATCAAATTCTAATGCATAACAAATGAGAAAAGCTAAAAATAGCCTGCAAAATTCAATGGTAGCTACCCCTGTGCCAGCAGAAATGTGTGAGTGACATGGGGTGCTACTGTTGTGCAGTGCTGGAGATGAAACCATGCTATGACATCCTGCACTACATGAGAAGATGAGGCATGGCACACAAGAATTGTTATCCTTCACAAGCACCACAATTTTTATGGAAAACATTTTTTATAGAAAAGGACAAAATTGGTATGGGATATTCAAGGTTTTTTAAGTAAAAAAGTCAACTTTATATTTATGAAGAACCATTTCCTTTTTACTTTTGAAAGATTTTTTTTAATTGAACATTTTCCGTGTATTAGTTATGAATCATTCCAGATTAAAGATTCAAAATAATTCTCCCCTTTCTTAAGCCCACACTGCTTCAAATCTTAGTAAAACTCAATGTCCAAAAGCCAGAGAGTGATGACTAATTCAGTGTTTGCTCGTTAGGGGCTCACCTACAAACAGCTTAGAGTACTACATACTTAGAGAACACCAAGAGTAAGAAAATAGCAATTGACAGGATAAGGTAGAGTTGTATGGGTTAATGGTATCTCTCTTCTCTAATAGAACAGAAAGTTCCCTTTGGATTTGTGGTTTTGGACAGGATGAGAAGAGATCATATGTCTCTGTCAGGTTTCACTTTGTTAAAACTTCAGACTCTCCTGATGTGTCTGGTTTTTTTTTTCTGTGAAGGATAATTAGCCTTCAAACGATAACAACCCCATTACAGAAACAGCAAGCCTTCTTAGGGGAGACAAGAACAGCTCAAACCCTGCCAGGCAAGGAAAAGCAAATCTCAAGGTTTCTATCCAGATTTCTCCTCCCACCCTGTGGCATCCTGCTGCTACCTCCAGCTTTAACCTCTCTGCCTTTCCCTCAAGAGGTTCGATTACTTTCATCTTTGCATTTACAGGTCTTACAATGACCTGTCACAACATGAACTCCCAGCAGCAATAGCAAAGATGCTGATTTAGACTGGGGCTGGCTGAAAGCTCATTCCTTTTATTCTTCTTTCCAAACCCCATTGAAAAGAAGGAGTAAGAGTTTTCAGAGAGAGGTGAGATCTCCTGGGCCTTTCCAAAATCCAGCTGTCTGTAGGTACCTGCTTCAGAGCAGTTCATCTGTATTTTACCTAGCATCTCATGATCATAAGTGCTTTATGCAATAAATCATAGCAATGCTGCTATCCTCAAATAAACCTTATGCTCAGGTATCAGAGAATTGTATTTAATTCCCTTGCAACTATGCAACAAATGCAACCGTCTGTGATGTCCGAAGGTCTAAAATCTGATTCTGTTGATATACATGGCCTGTGCTATTCCTATCACTCTTCAGTCATTTAAATCTTAATGGCCTAGTATTCACAAAACCATACCAAGATAAATAGAAACTTATTTATGCTGGATGGGGAGAAATGGCTGCAAAAGTCACTCCAGAGTCCGTGTCTTTCTGTTTCCACTCATGCTGAACAAAAACCCCTGCACAGCTATGCAGAGGAGGTATAGAAGTACCTTCTTCTTCACTTTTCTCTACTGTAGTGTTACCTTACAGGAAAAGTGCTGGAGCTTTTGGCATTTACTGCCATTGGGCTGGGTTCATAGTCCAGGACATGCTAAATTTAGGGTTGCAAAATACTTAGAATGCTTTGCATCTGAGGCATGGTGAATGTTTAGATGAGACTTCCCAGTGCTGCAGTGAACACTTCTTCTGAGTAGGATATGTGAGAGCTGCTTAGCTAAAGGATTTTAAAATATAGCAGCCTGCATGGACATAAACAGAATAAAAGTGTCAGTGATGAGCTGCTAACACAAAGGGTGAAATCCCCAGTCTCCTCACTCCAGGAAGCTGGGCAGAAGGTGGGAAGGAAGGATAATCTTATCATGTTTTCAGGGCACAGATCAGATGAGAGGTGTAAAACCTGGAAATGCATTAATAGAAACAATTATGATACTGAATTTGTGGGAGAAAAAAAATTACTATGGTAATTTAAAGGTATTATTAATATGTTCAGTTTTATTTACTTTTCTAAAAACCCATCTGCAAATAGAACTGCAGTGGAATAGAAAATACAATTTTGTGACAAGTGCATCAAAATAGGCCATTTCAACTTTTTTTTTTTTTAATCTGAAAATGCTCTTCATACAGGAGTTTCATCTAGATTGACTTATTCCTGCTGAAAGTTTTGCTGCCAAAGTCAGCAGCATTTCTTTTGAAAGCTAAAAGTGTTTGGTAATAGAATTTCTATCTGTCTTTAAAACACCAAAAATCTTAAGGAGAAAAGCATCACATCAGTGCTGCTAGAAGTTGAGGTAATATGCATAAAAGGGTTATTCTGTCTGATCTGTCACAACTGCTTAGTCTGAGTCCCCTGAAAAGTGCTGTGAATTAATCTTTGGGAAAAAAAAAAACGCTAAATACATGCTACGTTCTTAGTTCCTGGATTTCAGTTCCAGCTCTCTAGGTTTTTCAGGACACATTCATTTCCACCAAAACACTTCTGAATTCTTCACAATTGTACCTTGTGTAATTTGGCATGAAGAAAAACCTCTATTGAACAATGCATGGAATATTCCTATTTATTTTCTGCCTACTCCAAAGGCTGCTGAAATAAATGAGAGGTTTTCTGTTGACTTCAATGGGCTCTGGAGCCAATCTGTAGGGGGGTGGCATACTTGGAAATGGTGATGTTAGAAAGACTGGCAGAAGAAAAGCAAATTTGCTAGAGGTTTGTAAGATGGGAGGTAATTTCATTGGGCAACTGAGTTATGAGACAGCAGCAGAGAGGTGCTCCTGATTTATAAGTTGTAGATCCCTGTACTTTGTTGTGGGGACCCAGTTTTCTGCTGCCTATTAACTTACATAGTTCAATTTGCAAATAGGCAGACGCACATGTAAGTTATTTTGGGCATGCTGCTATTCAATTTGCATAGCAAATAGAGCCTGAGATGTGCATGAAAAATTCCCTGGACAACTGTATGCAAGTTTTTTAAAACTGGTTCTACCTTGAGACATACAGGTCGCTGAGTGTCATCTCAAGGAATGGATGAAATTAACAACATTCTTTTTACAGGTATTTGCTCAGAAAATAATATCTCAAGATTGTTTTGGAGCTTGCAAATCACTTCCTCAGCTTCAAGAATTTATGACACAAAATGTATGTAACTTCAGTGCAAATTTGTGGAAGATCATGTTGAACACTATAGAAGTTTTATTCCTGTATAAAAGTGGTTCATTCTATGGCAGTGCTGTACTTTCTGTGAGTATATTTGAAGAGTTGCTCATCCAGATTCCCCTTAATTCACTTAATTAGTGACTCCCCACCTCCTGGTCAAGACCCATTTATTGCATTCTAATTTCTGTGGTCGCTATTGGATAGAAAGTCTCAGATTTCCAGAGTGCGAATGACACCATGAAGGAGAGGAACCACTCTTTGATGCTCTCTGAGCTGGACTGTCTTATCCCCTGTCATCCATCAACTACTGTTCCTGTAGCAATCCATATGGCTATTCACCTGGAAAAGAAACACTGGGAAAATATTTATTCTTTAGGAGTTTTAAAGAAAAATTAGCTACTTGAGAACAAGCAGAAGCCCATCGCGGAATGAAATACCCTCAGAAGATCAGAGACCTCACTTTAGTAACTTGTGATACCTATGTTGATGTATGACAACCTGCCGCCGGAAGGACTTCCAGGCTTCGGTCACAAGGGAGCCAAACGGTGTTCCTGGAGCCAAGCTGGCTATGGTAATAATCCGCATTATGTGACTCCTAGTAAATGAATCTTGCTCGCATACCAGACAGTCAGCACAAGCAAGATGTACTGCAGATGAAAGGACTACGATGCCAACAATGATTATGTAACTTGGAAAAAGATGAAACATATTTCAGACCCCTGTGTCACCTCCTTTTCCAAATACCTTTCTGGGATTATTCTCTTCATTCTTCAACTGTGAAATGAGGCCCACACTGCCTCCTTTCAGGAATTCAACTATGTAGCACATTATCTTACTATAAGCGAATTTTCATTAAAACTGTCTAAATTTTGCTTTGCTCAGCTTGGTTTTAATAACCTTCCTGTCAATTCCCTCTCCAACAGCTAGGTCTGCACTTACCTGTTTTTCAAATATTTTCTTATAGATGTGTAGATTAATAATGATTCTCTTTTAAATGTATTTTCCTGTTTAGGTATATTTACTACCTAAAAAACTTAACTAGGCAGAATTTGAGGATGTAGAACATTTTTCCAGAATTTCTAGCTGTTCCATATATGTGCATGGGCACAAATGATCCAAAGCATCCTATGTTTTACAGTACATTCTTGATTTTATATATTTGTAGCCTGGAAATCTCAACCGGAAAGGTGAGAGTCCTATTCATTAGGCATAACCTCCCATATATAGTCTGCCATTGCATGGGACCTCTTACCTGAGTAAGCAGCCCACATCAGATACAGCAGAACTGCTGTGGGGTAGACAGAAATTCTGTACTAAGCATAATAAGTCCTTAAGGCAGAGTCCTAGAAGAAGCCATGATCATTTGCAGACAGGAAAAAGGGATGCAAGTTATGGAGCTAATTTGGAGTGGGGAACTGTGAAGTATAGTATCTAGGAGAATCTGAGACAAGTAGTATTTGCATCAGTCTCTACATCTCTGCTTTAGGTGAATTCTTAGCAATAAGACCATTTAATAATTCATTTCTTTCATCACCCTATTCATCATTCCTGTTTTCCTTCTCTACTGAATTGATTCAAGCAAACCATATCATCTGAAACATGGGGAGAAATTACAGCATCTGTCTGTAAAGTGACCTGCTTTTCCTTTCAAGTAACTCCTATGCCCTACCCAGGCTTCAGAGGTTCTCTGCTGGATAATGCAAAATGACACTAACTGGGCTATTTATATCACTGCAAAGTGAGTATATGATGGGATAATTAGTGATGCTATACCTGCTGGAGTGAGCAATAACACTGTAACACATTTTTGTGTTAAGCAACACAAATAACAATACCTGCAGGTTAAAGAGCACCTGAGCAGCTGATAGGCCTCCTGCACTTTTGTTTGCAGGGGGCAATACCTGCCAGCTTCACTCATGCGTGAGGCACAGCAGTAATGTTGGTTTTATTACCTCTTGCTGTACTTGCCCTCTATGAAGGTAAATGAGTTTTGCAGGCAAGCTTGCATTGGACGAATATGGGTATTTAAGACATTTTGTGAAGAAGCAAGGTTGTGTAGATTTGTAGATCTGCTAACCAAAACAGGACTTTTGGATGAAGAAGTCTGAGTGGCTGGCCAGTCGATCTCACACTTCTGTCCCTAGATGGGGTCCAACAGCTTGTGCTGTGCTTTGGCTTACATATTGCTTCAGAAATACGTAAGACAGCCAGTCTTGACCTGTATCCATAAAAGTGTGACTGTGATCCATTTAGCCCACATCTAGGCAGAAAGATTATAGTTTTGCAGATGAGAGCCTGGTTTTTTTAAAAACTATTAGCACAGCCACAGAGAACAGAAACCTGTTATACTCTGATTCAGTGTATTTCAGTGGTTAATCACACTCATTAAAAATGTTTAATATGAATTTGCTCAATTTCAGTTTCCATAAATTCTTTCTTATGCTCTTCTCTGCAAGATTAGAGGATGATTTTGTATATGCTATTTTCTCCTGAGGAAGGTCACTAATGCATTAATCATGGTTGTCTCAAGTCTTCTTTGAGATAAGATCAAATTCACTCCCCATAAATATTTTTCTCCACCCCTTGAGCTATGTTTGTGGCTCCTGCCTACACGCCCTGTAGTTTTTCAACATCCTCTTTCAAATATCAACACCAGAACTGGACATGACATTCCAGTATGCAGGAAATATGTCAGCATCAGGTGAGTAGTGCCAGAAAGGGAAAAAAAATTGTTGTAGTTCTTGCCTGCTGATGCATCCAAGGAAAGAGTTTGTTCGCCCGTTATATTACCCTTGCAAAGTATGTTGAGTAGTTTCTTTTTTATGAACTATAAATGTGTTACACTGGTTACTAGTATTTGGTTTCTCTCTTCTTATCTTTACATCAGTAATATTGCATTTCACTTATTGAAAATACACTTTATTAGGAGGAAAAACTTTCAAGTAAAATCTGTAACTGCCCTTATTGACCTCTATTCATCACTCACTGATGAGGACCAATTCTATATTTACCTTCAGCTGATGTGATATTCCATAGGAAGGTGGACTAGGATCTCCACAGCTCAGGCTTGTAACTCTCTGGTTCTAATTCAGAGCTGATACATGTTTCAGTAAAAGACAAGAGAAGTCCAATTTAACCTTGTTAAAGAATGGTTTTATTATTGGGAAAAGAAACTGGAGAGTGACGTGTGAAACTTTGACAGGTGAAACATTCTGATAATGTTCCCATGCTGTCAGCTAGTGTGAAATATGCCACCTCCACGACAAGAATTTATCCCATCTGCAGCCCATAGCTGTTTTGTGTTAGCAGAGATTCCTGCTACCAATTTATCTGGATTCTGCATCAAAGTCTACCCAAACTAAGACAGACTTTGGGCTCAAGTCTGTTATGTATCCATCAGTGCTTTGTCTTGCAAATTATCCTAGTTCAGTTAATGAGTTCTAACACAGCGACTTATTATCTGGGACAGAGAACAGCTTTACCACAAAGTGGAAGCCAAATACCCACTGGGGTTTTTTTTAATATATCAAAGCTACACATGACAACAGCCTAAAAACCCTCTAGTGGTCCATAGTAACATGAAGATTAAAATGCTGTCTGTTGCATAGAAGGCATGAATTGCAGAGTGTTATCTTCTTGAATAAAGCTGCTGCCACAAAGCTAGTGTCTTGCTGACTGCATTATGGAGAGAATAGATGTCAAGCTTTAAAAGAGTCATTTAACTGACGTTGAGACCAATATGAAAACCATGTAAAGAATGTAACTTTCTAGTTAATTTACTCTTTTTTTGAGAGTTTCCCTTACATAGGATAGGTCAGATTACTGTAGCTATTTTAAGTAGCCATGAAGAAGGTGGACAGGACTTCCAAGTGACAAAAGGACCACCAAGGAAGTTAATGGAAATAACTCTTGGTTATCTGTTCTGATGCAAAAACTACTAGGAATCTGCTGAGAAACTGTCCAGGACAGGTTCAGAACAAAAAAAGAAAGAATTGTTTCACTAAATAAATAAAGCTGTGTACCTTCTTGCTTCAGCATGTCTGAGACACAAAAAAGAATTATGTTAATTTAAAATCTTACCCTATAAGTCAATGGAGGAAAAAGCTGACAATCTGGGAACACAACCTTCCTCTGATATGAGAAATCTCTAAATCATGTATATTCAGAGTATATTTTAGAGAAATTACACTGTGAGCTTCCTCTGTTGTATTCTTCCCTTATGTATTTGCAATCAGTAAAGATCTGGAGATGAGGTACCAGGTTACCTGGACCTTCTTTCTGTCTCAGTAAAACTCTTTTATGTTACTCTTACCTTCCTACAGAGCTACACACATTCCCTGCATTACCAGTCAGCCTTTACTTGCTTCTGCAGGGATATCACTACAAGGAAGGTGAGATATATTTTTTTTGGCCTGAATCAACTAGAGATAAAATAAGTTGAAATAAAAGCTCACCACACAGGGAAACAGAGAAGCATTCACTGGTGAGAAGCAATGGTTCTAGTAGGAAAGAAACAAGGGCTGGATGAAGTCCAGATGATGACAGCAGGGTAACAACAGGAGAACAGGGTAGAGAGGCACTGCCCAACAGACCAGAGTGTGTGAGCTGTGCCACATGAAAGTGTAGCTCATGCCTGAAGGACAATGGTGCAATGGTGAGGTGTGGCTGAGAAGTCTACTCCACATTGGCTGAGGTGAGCAGGAAGAGAAAAGAAGGGTGAAAGAAACTGCACCCCCTCTAAGTATCCTGCTCTGCCAAGATAGAAAAGCCATACAGAATTATACAGAAATATCGATTTGCTCTTTTAATTCAAAGTATCCTGTTCTCCAAGAAGAGCTATCTTTATATGCTCTTCACTAAACATCACTGTATTTTCACACTGAAGTTTTTCCTCCTTCAAACTTTCTTCCCTACTTCATCTTTGGCTAAAAATACATCCTGAAACCCAGAGGGAAAATGATGTTTTGCACCCCTCTAGTCAAATCAGAGGACTGACTGAAAAACTTCTTTATAAAATCTTTTTCCCAGTTGTGATTATTTACTAAATAAGAGAGGATTTGCTCCCTAGTGGAAGCCAGCTCAGAAATTTAACTACACCTAGTTGCTGTGTTAGATTGCAAACCCTAGGTGACTGGTTGGATTCATGATTCTTGGATAATAGCAGTATTTTTGAGAATGAAATCCAGGTGTGCAGCAATTGAGTCAGTGTCAGAAAGCAAGGTATGCTGGGAGTTGTGACTCATTGATAAAAAGCTTCTGGTCATTGAAGCCTAAAATAGCTTTGGTAGAATATGAATTTAGGTGAAATGATTTTCAGGCACTTAATGGCAAAGTGTTATTGTCAGTCTTAGTAGCAATGCATAAATAAAGTCTTTGATATTGACCTTACTAGGCAGTAAACATAGGCTTTCTGAGATACCTCAAATGCATAGATTTACCTTTCAAACACACCTCTCTTCAATTTTCTGTAAGGTCTAAAGGATCCAACTGTGTATCTCTATTTTTTACTATGAAGCAGTTACTGATAGGAAGGCTGCTTCTGAAGATACGGTTCAACTCTGACTTAAAAACCCTAATCAAGTCAGGGGTCTTCAGGCAGATTCTGTTTTCAGTTATCTCTGTGGAAATTGAGTAGCTTTATCAAAACCAGCTGATAGTATAAGAGCAGAATGGTGGGCAGCAACTGCTCTATGTATCTTTGTCTTCTAAATAACCTTCCTTGTACTGCTACTAAATCACTATATTCCTGTTCAAAGAGTACCTGAAATCACTTCTCTGCAGAACCAAAAGAACAGTAAAATTTAGAGTATTTTTCTGGTTTCTATTTTACTCGGTCCTGCACTTAATTTAAAAAAAAAAAATAAAAAAATAAAAAAAATAACTTAAATATTAAAAAATAAACAAAACTAATTTCATGAACAATGAACCTTCACTCGCAGTTCATAGACTGAAGGAATGGGAGAAGAATGTTGATTTTTCTCTTATTTTATGCTTTAAATTTAAGAGTGATACCTTTAATTTGCAAAGTGCTTGGGTTACGGGTGATGGTAGAACAAATTCTATTTTCCATTTCTAGTCATCTTGTCTGAGACTAACTCCAAGTTTTACCCTTCTTTCCTGACTGTGGTAATTCCTGGCTGCCGTATGAACAGGATTAGCCATTCGAAAGATGATAGATCTAGCAGTCAATTCCCAGATCTCTGGGAATTCTGAGTCAGTGATCTATACTGTATGTGGCCTTTTAACATTAATAGGCAACTTAAATTTATTTGGATATTTAAAATATATTTTTTTAAATCAATGAATTTACGGGAATTTTGATGAAAAGTAATTGCACTTATAAAATTCATATGTTTGTCTCATCTGTTTTCAATTTGCTGCCATTACCTTAAGCTGTTGCTTTTCCACAGAAAAGGTGAACAATTGCCTTCTTAAGAGAAACTCTCCAGCTTATGCTCAATGCAAGATCTTATGCAAGAGGTGAAAAATCAAAAATTATTTTTTATGTCCTCTGAAAGATTATAATCTTGTGATATAAAACTTCCAAAATTTTCCCCTTGATCTGAATATTCCCGTGAGGTAACTAACTTTAGACAGGTCTATAATAGTAAAACATTGTCAGTAAGTCTTCTTTTTCAAATGAGCAAAAAAAGTTGTTTAAAGTACCTTCTATCTTTGAAAGCATTTTCCCCTTCATAAACCTTGAAGTGTTACAGCAAAGCTGGAGCTGTCTGCACGCAGCCTGCCAGTCACTTATGGAAAACTCAAATTTCATATATTGAGGGCTTGTGTGAAAATTGCTTCGAGTGTTAATTGCTCAAACGATTCAGCTTTATAAGAGCCTCTCTTATGTACTGAAGTATGTTTCATAGCACGCTGAGTGCCAAGCTCCAATAGAGAGCCAGCTGTGTTCTGCTCCCAGATGTTTGAAGAAGATAATTCTTCCCCATAATTTCAGTCTCTCATCATAAAATCCTGAAAAATTTGTTTAATGAAGTTATTAATGCACAATAGCATATTTCTTCCTTTTTTTCCTGTTAGAAAAATACTGTCCCTAGAATGTATGCAAGTTTGCCTTGGCTTATAATTACAGCAGAACATTGTCAGATTAAATGTGCTGAGGAGATAAAACAAAAGACATCAGTTCTGCAAAATTAAGACTGTGCCAACATAATTTAGAAAGGATCAAAGCCCTCTGCTTTCAAAGATGGTGTTTGTTTGCTGTGTTTAAGGTCATTTTAATTCTACAATTTACCTATTGCAACATGAATTGTTATTGGAAACCTAACAAAAAGTACACATAGTCCTAAGTCTTGGATTCAAGCTTTTTGATAACTCTACCTCATCCAGATCTCATTTTTCAACATATTCATTGGTCCTTAACCAATTTACACTGCTGAGAGTTTTTTTTGTTTGAGGCAAAATAGCTACATCGAAGTGAAGGGATCTGTGTTAGCTTATACCCGGTGCTTGTGAGCTGTATCAAACCCCTTGATTCAATAACAAGAAAAAAGCTTTTAACAGGGAGATCCTGCTTGGACTTTTCCTATCGGTGTGCAGGTGCAGAGAATTTCAACGAGAGGTTTTCTATGCTACATAGTGATAAAATATTTGTGAGATCCACAGCTTGATCTTCACAGTGAGTGAGTAGCATCAGTTCCTGCTGCTTTCTGACTCAGCTGTCAGAAGAGATTTCTCTCAGATTTTGTTGTAGCTGAGTTTGAACAACCACAGTTAGGTGTAGGGTTAATTCAGACTATCTTCGTGGCCTCTCTGCTCTTGAATACAGGTATATAGCTGTATTTATACAAACAGGTGCTGAGCAATATGAGTTCCCAAGGTACAATGCTATGTTACCACCAACATAGCATTTCAAGATCCTAGGTTGCTCTGGTTTTGCTGCCTCTGATCCAGCTGCTACTGTGAGTTATGGACTCTGCCCAGCATCTGTGGCCTCTTCCACCTGTTGTTAAATTTATTGCAGAGTACATTTTTGCTGTTTCAATCATAGGTGATAAGACCCTTTGGAAAGCATTTTGTCAGCAGCTGATGGCCCTCACAAGTTGTCAGCAGATGTTGGTGTGGAGGTTATTGAGATCTGAGAGAGAAGAGAAAGCACAGCTCCTTGTGATAGCACTGGGATGAAGCAGCTGCTCTGTTACAGAGCTTGTGTCTTTACCAAATGATCCCTCCAAAATTAGGACCTAGACACCTGGGGATACTAATATTTCTCTGATCTTGTTCAGAATGGTGTTAATGGGTACAGTGGAGCAAAGCTTAACTTTCTCTGTGTGGGCTTAGCATTGGACCTTAAGAAATATGATTTGTATTGCTATCTTGTCCTGTTAGCTGGAATATGAAATCCTGTGGTATGCAAGGTGTATCAGCAAAGTAAGTGATGTGCAACTAGGGCATGTTGTTCAGAGCAAAGGTGTGAGATATATTGCTATTTCACTCACTGTCAGCAAGAACCTAGAAAACATGGGCAGAAACACAGCCTGAGACTGGCCATCTCCTGAGGTACGGAGATCTTTTTATTTCCATTTTTTTACATTCAGGTGTTGCCAATAGGTAGAAATACCATTTGGATTAGACTAGTTTAGCAGCTGCAGCAGCCACTGACATGGAAAAGGAATTGGCATGTGTATGTTCCATCTTGATGTTCTGTATTCAAGCAGCTGGAGCAGAAGGCTATATATCTTTGGAGGGCTCATTTTGTTTTACTCCTAATAGGAATTTCACCAGCTAAGCTGTTAAATAAAAACCAAAAAACACAACTAACCAACAAACAAAAAGCCCCATATCCTTCCCCCTCCTACTTTGTTAAAGTCCCAGGGCAAATCAAGGCACACTCAGAGGCCTTCCTTAAAGAACTAATGGAGTCTCTCATTCCTGATTTTCCAGTTCATTGTAGACCCTGCTGGGTTTTTTTTGGCTGGGAATGACAACTTGAGAGAGATACATGTTAAATATACAATTTTAAGAAATTGTATAGTATTTTCTCAGGGGTTTAATTTGCCATAATAATACCAATAAAACCAAACAGAGCCCTTGGAAGATGGAACTTCTACCTGGACTCAGAGCTAGGCAGTGAACGATTATATATATTTTCTTAGCTCTACCTTAATACAATGCACATAGAGAAAGAGAGAGAGAACAAGACCTGGGAAGACACTGCACAAGAAAAATATTTATTAGCTAAAATGACAAAAACACATTCCATTAATGCTCTTGCAGAGGGAAGATGAAACAAAATATAACTTTGTGCAATGTTATAAAATTTTACTATACAACACAAAACTACTGAAAAATAGTAATTTTTGTGAATAATGAATGACCTTTTATTCATCTGTTTGATTAAAAATGCTTTTTCTTCAGACTGACTTTTCATTTACTCTTCATATTAGAGAAGAGACAATTATAAAGCATTTTGAGGTTATTTTATTTTTTCAAAAATAATTCAACTTTGACTAAGAAATTGGTTTATAAACACGTTGTTGTTTGATCTATGTCAGAACAATATTCTGGTAATGTTTTCTTTAAATCATCAATGTCCCTATGCTTTGGAGAGGGAGGCTGGTCTTCTTTAGGAATGTGACCTTCACTCACAGCTATTCCATTACCTTCCTTATCAAAATGTCTGACTGACTGGGGTTTGAACTCTTTTGTCAAATTTAAGTTTTTTTGTACGGGAAAAACCCCACCACGACCAAACTAACAACAATCCTCTCTCTTTCCTGAGATTGGATCTATGAAAAGATCAGCCACAGTCTAATAAGAAACGTCCCAATCCTACAGCAGGAGAGGATGAAAACTGGACTTGATGGCTGGAGAAAAACTAAAAATGGGGACAGGCTTTCAAGGCCCATGTAACTCATACCAACAACTGGGGCAAGGAGTAAGCTGACTTGGTAGGTGAGATAAGGTTTAAAGTAATCTGATCCTGAACTCTTTGCTCTTATCCTTGTGTCTGTAATCCATTTTTCATTGCAGTCAGTGAAACCACAGAGATGAGAGATCTGGTTAAACTTAAACACAGCTGCCAGATGTTTTTTGCAGGGAAGAAGAGGAGAGAGGTATTATATGCAAAGACTAAGAAAAATAATTCTGTGGGGGTTTTTGGCAAGTGTTCAGCATCTTGCTGTTCAGGGGAATCAGCTTGTTCCTAATTCTGTGCTCTGCCTTCCATTTTTCATTTTGCTTTTTTGCGTCCTGGTGTCAGAAGCATCACTCATGTCACGCACAAAGAAAGACTGAAAGAGTTCTGAGCTCCCTTCATGGAACAACGGTCTTTATCCCTTAACCAGAAAACTGAGAGATGTAATAATCTCTGATTCTTCAACTTTTGTTCTGGTACGTAAGTTAGGCTGCAGCTGAACAGAAGGTAATTGAGATATTTGAGCTCTACAGAAAAAATTCTGAGCACAAGGCTCTATTTATGCAGAACATTACAGGAATATGAGAAAAGGTATGGAGACCCTGGAGGGTCACATGTGCATTTGTGAAACAAAAACTTATGAATGGAGAAGAAAGCAAAACCTGACAGTAAAGAATGACAGAAACTGTAATTTAATCGAAATACAATATAAAATCTTATTTATGTTAAATATGACTTACAGCGGGCTTTATTAAAATGCTATTGATCACTCCATTAGGTGTTATAATGAATAAATATGATTGTTCCCCGTAACTAAGAACGTGGTGTTCAGTTGTATTTTATTAACGTATCCATATGTCACATTGAGAAGTGCTTCCGAGTGAATCTGCTAGCAATCCCTCAGGGAGATTAAATACTTTCTTTTCAAGATACTGGAAACTGAGTGACCACTCAGGTCTTCCTGATCATTAATCAAGCATGAGAAATTAAGAAACATCTCCATGTGTGTACATATACATATATATATATAGTGGTTGCAAAATGTTTAGGTGTTATACTTTTTTTTTTTAAGTTGAGATAGAAATGTTAATCAAGATCTTTGTTGAGGACTAGTTTTTTTACTGCAAGGTCTGGACCCTTTTCTTTCTCAGTGTAGTCAAAATATCCGGTAAAATATGTTTTATGTTCAGCATATAAAGTGAATCATTTGTATGTGTAAGATGATACACTTAATGCTGAAAACTCTTAATTACATGTACTTCTCCTTATCTGGCAATTTTTCCTTTACTTACTTCTTTGTTTCTGCTGTAAGCTGTTAACTACTGGCCATGCATAAAGGATGAATTTCCTGTGAACGTACTTTATTTCTTGGCAAATAACCTATGGCCAATCTCTGTGGAGTTGCTTGCCATGCAGTACCACTGGTAACAGTAAGAGGCTAAGGCTCTAATATCACTGAATCCTGTTGTCTGATGCAGTATTATTTCCATGAAGTGCTGGCAGAGGATCAATGTACAGTCTTCAACAGTATTACCTCTCTGCTTACCATCTCTGCAAGAACATTGCTGATGAACCATTTGGCTGGTGCTGGCCTCCAAACAGTCCTACACATCAAAGTCCTATGGCACATGAACGGCCCATTGGAATAGCTGTTCTTACCACAGATATATAAGTTTTAATATCTCTGCAAATATTAAAACTTTGATCATCCACTGTCCTTCAAGTGTCCTCTGGGTTTTCACCAGTTTGAGGCGTCATTTTGACCTGATAATGTACCACTTGAAGACCTTTTCCCAATGACAGCAGTGATCTTTGAAGGAAGGGGTGGCAGTGGCAGGATTGTTAATGGTTGGACTTCATGATCCTGAAAGTTTTTTCCACCCTAATGATTCTATGATTCTACTAAAAAACCTCTTATATTAGGCCTACCCTGTGAATACTTTTTAACTAGGGATATATTAAGATAAAAGAGAAATTGTGTGGAAAGCATGAAGAAGAAAGCAGAATTATTCACATTTGGTACCAGTTGTGTGGAAGGCAGGTCATTCAACAGTAAATACCCGTTAGGCATTTATCATCCACCTAGAATTTTTAAGAATAGATAATAGTATAATGCACAGGTTCATACTGGCATCCACAGGTTAATGTTCCTTTAGAGATAATTATTGTTTGATTTCTCATTTGAAGATTCACTCCTTCTTAGATCTATCAAAAGCTTCTCTTGCTTTTTTAATGCAAACAGCAGCAGTGTATCTTTTAGGGTTTGTATGATCTATTAAGAAACATTCTCACCTACTATTTCTTTTTGATCTACATTCCTATGAAAACAACATAATTGGCAATTCTAAAAGTTCACGGTATTTTGAAAGACAAGAAAAATAAAAGAAGAGTCTTTTAAATGCTGAAAATTACAACTTTAATTATAAAGTTTATTAGTTTCTTCATATTTTACCTTTTTTTTTTCTTTTTTTCCCCCACCTAATTCAAAATATAGTAGATTTACACCATCAGAATATTAATAGCTTTGGTAAATACAAACATTATTGTCAGCTTTAATATAAAATCAGCAGTAAGCTTTGAAAATTCTTTTTCTCTATTCTTGTCATAGCAATGCTGCACTTCATATAGACTTTAGTACAACATATCAGATGCTTTCCATCATACATACAGTTTGAAACAACAGAAAAATGTGTGAAGACAAGAAGTTATGCTGAAAGATCAGCACTTATAAAGATTGTACTTTATTTTGATGTGTTTCTTTCTGACATGAGTGGGAATACAATTTTTTTACAGGAAAGATAAATATAGTTGGTGAAATTTGTGTCCCACTACATTCAGTGGGACTTTGCCCCAACCACATAGGCAACAGCCGTGTAGAATAAGGCTTCCTTATTTTCAGTCACTGACAGTTCTACTGTCTTGAACTAGAGAAAGATCTCTACTACTACAAAGATTTAATTTCTTTGTAATATGGTTGGAATTTTTGCTCACCATTTATACTGTTCTTTGATACTGTTAACTTCCTTTATTAGCTGCCTGAATTTCCAGACATCAGATGTGTGTTCATTGCTTGTTCAGGGATTCCTTAGTTTTCTGTCCCAAATGAACTGCTGCTGTGAGGCTTCTGCGTTTTCTAAACATACATTTCATTTTATGCAAAGAACTGAGAGATTTTAGAAAATTAAATAAACAGCTCTTAATGTATTTAATGTAAGTATTCTTTTGGTGTGTATTTACCAGCATTTTTTGATCAGACTTACACATGCAAGGAATCCAAAGATCTTATATAATTCAAAGAAACTTATTGTCATCAGTTACCTTCAGCAAATACACTTTGATTTCTCTAAACAGGAATATCTATTTTGTGTGATGAAAAACTGCTCTCCATCTATATTGACATCTGATTACCTTCTCCTCCTTTGTATCTTTTTACTGATTTACATCTTGTTTCTGTGTTTCCTCTATTCTGTGAGGGATTCTTACAGGCTTTAGCTAGTGGTGCTCTCCTCCTTATCTGGAGCTATAAATGTTTCAGCACCTTGTCTGCATTCCTTGCTGAAAGAACATAGTCCTTTTTATTTCCCTGTCCTGATGTTCCCCAATGATCCCTAGATTTGATTTAAAAGAAAAATTGATGTCGATGTTCTGAGAAATCCTATGGTCCTATATTTAATAGTATCCCAAAGTGATTTGGTCCTGTAGTTCTAAAAAGAAATATATATATAAAATTACCTTGAATAAGGATGATTAAATTCTCCTCAGAACTGTATTAATGGGCAATGGCACATTGGACCTCAGGAAAACCTGGAATGATAGAGGCCAAGCCCCAGAAAAAATGCATACTATGTCCGCTAATATGTGGTCAGACACACATTTAGGACTGACTTATTTTGGACAGAATTACTCTGCTGAGCTGTAATGCTGCTTCAGGGGCTGAGATAGGCAAGCAGTCATTTTTGTACAGAGGAGAACTGTCAGTTATACTCAAAAAATTAGCAGAAATAGAGTTCCAGATGTTAAAGGCAGAATGTCAGAATATTGAATCTGTGAAAATTGGTTTCAAAGCTTGACAAGAAGAAATGGATTAAAAAGAAATTAATTTCCCTTTGCAAGCAATTACTTTTTTCAGTGAGAGAATTTGAAAGCTCCATGGACACACTCTTAAAGTGCACCAATGTAATCAGAAATATTGTGTTGAACTCTTGTCATCCATATATCTTAAAAAAATGTCCTGTGTTCCTACAGGATCATACTTATCTTCTCTGTTCCAACTTCAGCAAGTATTGGTCATTTTGGTACACTGCTTTCCCGTATGTCATTGAAAAATTACTTACTAATACTTCTAAATGTGGACCCATCACTTCCTATGCAAAGCGGGATTCAACAAGCTTTCACAGGGCAGAAAGGCACCAGGACAAATTCAAGTGGCTTGAGGGATCATCATACTACTTCCTTGTTTAATAAACACTGGAGATTTATAGCACTAAATTTAACAACTACAGAGCTTGCAGTGCTATTTTTAGACCCATTTTCTTTAAAAATGTAACATATGGGATCACTCTGTAAATCAGTCTCGGGTCATGTTGGTCAGGTTTGCTCAAATTTGACGCAGGACTGGCAATCCGAAGACAAAATCTTTTGAAAATTGGTTCTTGGTTAGCAGAGAGGGACAGAGCATGTTCATTGATAAAAATAGATAAATAATATGTAAGTAAATGGCTAATCCTTTGCCATAGGGAAGGCAGTAAGGATCCAGATGGGAGCCTGGGGGACTGCAAGCAAGAATGGCAGTCACAGATGAGGAGATGGGGCACCAGAGAGATGCAGGACAACAGGCCACAGCAGTGGAGGGACCTGGGATAAAAGTATGTGGGGGAAGAAGAATCTGTTTCATTAATTTTTCTATTCAGGAAGCAAATTGTAAAAATCATTTAATCATCAGTGATGAAAAGCTATGGCTGCCAACTGAGATGTCTCAGCATTGTACAAAATGTTTGTTTTAGCACAGCATGCTGCTTGCAGAAGGATGTTTGGCTAATTAGTCTTAGAAGTTGTAGGAAGTTTGTAATGCACTCTTTTCACAGTTAAATTGAGTGACTCAATACAGTAGAGTTATATGAGTAAAAAGCAGCAGGATGAGGCCATTAGTCTGCCAGTCATCAGATTTCATGAGCTTTCTTCATTACAAAGCAAAATTTTTCCCGAAGGAAACAAATAAATAGAAAATCTCCACAAATCATCTCTTCTCTCTGTTCAGTATGCTTGATTAATTTCTAAATATACAAAGCCCTGGAGCCCAGGAGGACCTTGTGAAAAAATAAACTCAGTGAAACCATAGCTCTTGTCAGAGTTACTGCTGCAGAACTATTCAAAGTGGCTCGTTACTGACAGAGAAGCTGTTCCTGTGTGCTTGGACTGTTTGTCACCCCTAGATAAAAAGGGAAAATGAGATAAAGAGTGTTAACTAAGAAGAGATATGGTCAAAGACAAGAAGTTGCATTCAGTTCAGATTTAGGGGAAGCAATGACACAAAATCTGGTGTTGACTGAATTGGTAAGAATTGACTGAGGTCCACTGACCTCGTGTTGTACCATCACGTCTCTATAATTCCAATATGGTAGTTTGTCTAAGTCTACCTCATAATTAAGAAACTCACACCCACACCAAAAGAGGCACTAAGTTAGGTTCTCCTGTGTATCAGGTATGACACCGTTGTTTAATAAAAATCAACAGGCTCAAGTTGCAAAAGCCAGAATTTCATGACTGGGGAGAGAGACAGGAATTTATTCCCTAAGTCCCTTACACCTTCCTCTAAAGTCAATATTTTTTAACAGCTATAGTATTGTTACATAGTTCTGAGTATATGAAAGGGGACAAAAGGCTGGTAGTCCTCTATAGGTCCTGCTAGTGGTGGAGGAAAGTTCTTTGGTGTTCCCACACCTTGTGTGGGAGATGCAGCAGAGCTCAAGCCATCCCAGTTATCCTCTTTTCAGAGCAAACATTTACATTTTTATTAAACCGGAGGGTCAGGGGTCTTCAGTTTTGAAAATTCAGTTTTACAGCTAAGATTAGTTCTGAGAATAATTCAGAGTCCATCCTCTCCAGATACTGAGCAAAGATTGAGATTGTGATTGAAAGACAAAAATGTCTCATTTTTCTTCACTTCGGTCCTCAGAGTCTTTTCTTGTTCAGATCTATCTTACAGCATTTTTATGACCAATGTCAATAATGAACACTGGAGTTCAGGAGCTTTCCAAGCTTTGGTGCCAAGAAATGAGCACAAGTGATTTGCAACTACGTCTTGAAAGCACAGATGCAGATGACTTTATATATGTGTACACACATATATAGACCCAAACACAGGAAAATATATATCAGGTTGAGCAGAGCTCATCAGCATCTTATTTGTTATCTTCTATTTCTTCTCCTCTCTTTTCAGTAGTCCAGGGCACCATCACAGGTGTGGATGAGCAGGTGCAGAGAACAATTTTCTTATTTATGGAGTTAATTATGGGCTTCAATTAGGAAGCCAACTTACTGGGATAAAAAACTCATCACCATCGATTCTTAGGTGAGGAATAAGGTCTTTTCATGTGACCACCATGACTGGTATATTTATTTATTTATAATAAAGCATCAATGGTCAGTGTAATTCTCTTGTCTAGCACAATGCAAAGGATATACAGAAGCCATACAGAGGGAGAAATCAGTGGGATGCAGATGAAAAAGCTTCTTTATAGTGGCAGTCATATGGTTGCATTTCTTAAACACTTATTGGTATCTGCACTAGAACTGAATTCCTCTCCCTGCAAAAATCCAAAATCCTGTTGTTTTGCATTCAAGAGAATTTTCAAATTCAAAATAAATAAATAAATAGTCAGGCAAAAATATCTTACATGAAAAAATGTAGCTGAGCTCCATTGTTTCAAAAGGCCTGCTCAAACCCAGAGGCTTTACCTTTTAATATCTATGCATGTATGCAGAGAACCTACCAACTACTTGGAATCATATTTGTAAGTCTACTGGCTATTAAATACTACCTTGTAAATTCCAACACTTTGCAGTTCTCAAGCTGCCATGCAGAGAAAGCCAGAAATAAATCCTTCATTCTTACCTTTTCCATGTTTTCCAACAGTTTTAATTCTTTGAAGTGTCTTTGATTTTTATATATATAAAATTTAAAAAATTAAAAAAAAAATCCCAGTGTAAATTCCCAAATAAACTCCCCTGTGCAAATAAAAATGCATATTTAAGGGGGCGGGGGGAGATACCTGGGCTACAGATCTTTTTTTTCCAGCTACATCAGTTTTCTCTAATTGAATGTTTGTTTTGTTACCATTTGAAATTCAACTTCATGTAGTTCTGTATCATATCAGCATAGGATGCATCATTAACTCTAAGAGGATGTTTTTCTTTGGCATCTGCTACTTTCACCAAATGTCAAGGCTTGACATTTGCTATCTTTATCTGGTTTTGGTGTATCACTCATACTGAGATTTTGTTTTTTCTTATCTGATATTGATTTCAACTGTGACCAGCTGGGTTGCTAATAAAATCAACAGGCAAGTATCTGGCATTTAGAGTTCTTCACTGATATAGGAAAAGAAACAACCCAGTGACAGAAAAAGCAAAGAGATATTTTTCAATTAGAATGCTTGCCTGTATCCTCCTATTATCCATCTCTTAGCACTTCTGTTGATGTAACATTTCTCATTGATTCCCTTGGGGAAGCCTCCATGGAAATCCTTGCCTCTCAGATGAAATATTCCTTTTTGCTCTCATCCACTGCTTCCTGGAGAGCAGGGTCATTTTTCAAAGCGGCATCTGCGCTTTCGGCAAACTCAGTTCCTTTTGCCTCATTGGTGTGGTAGGTGCCCTTATGTCTGTACATGTACCGAACCATCACCACCAGCAGGCAAATGAGGACAAATACCACTGCAGCAATCACACCTAGAGGAAAGAGATCCGTTAAATGTGTCACCGGTAATAAAATATGAGAAGTATCTCACAGCCAGACATCACAACTTGGATTGGATTGGTTCATGTATCATAAGTGTTTGCATGTTGCAGTGGCCAGAGTCAGAAAAGTCTGACATTACGAAAAAAAAAAAAAGGGAAAAAAATGGGATATAGATGCTGCAGGAATACAGGACAAATTCTCACTAACTCTCTTTCAAATCAATTTGGTTGAACACATGGGAGCTAAAAGTTCATTACAAAATGAGGAGAAATATGAGAACATAAAGAAAAACCAATAGGTTTCTTTCATCCTTCTGGTAACATATACCCTGGGGGGGGATGGGTTTCAGACAACCTGACCCTGGCTTCTCATGTGTCCTCAAGTTCAGGAGATGTTCAGGGCACTGAGTATTCTGAGGAGACATTCAACAAATAGGAGGAGCTGTGTGACTGGTACTACTCTGTATTTGCAAGCTGCCATTTCATTCTATGCTCTAATTAGGAAAGTCTGATTGTAACAAATGTAGAAGTGACATCTGGGAGAAGGAAGGGATTCTGGATACAGCTTTCCTGTCTCCTGGACTAAGGCTAATTACAGCAATGTGTTTACTGGACAAAAGTTTCTAGAGGTAACCCAAATGTGCATGGGACTAAATGGTGAATGGAAGCACTCCCGGTGAAGAAAAGTAAATCAAGCTCCTTTGCTACCTCGAAAGGTAGAACTCCATAAAAGAGAGGCATCACTGACAAGTCCATTGTTAAAAAGCCTACAAATTCTATTCCCTTCCTCCTAGATCAAATTCTTTGCTTAAAAATCCTGAAAATAAATGAAGTATTTTGAAGTTTATTCAACTTGTGTGACTTTTATAATTTTTAAACACTTTTTGCATGCATCCAGGATGTACTTTTTAACACTTCAGCTATGATTCTGTACATTATACTGAGCTGATTCTATATTCATGACTCCAGGAGTAAATCAAACATCAAAGAAATGCACAATAAAAACAACCAGAACAGGACATTCCTAAGGCTTCCTCTGCTGTCACTGGAGGGTGTGGGAGTGTGTGTGTGTGTGTGTGTGTGTGGTCATTCCTTTTCTAGAATGGAGTACTTTCATTTTGTCAGATGAATTGCTCACTGGAAGTGCCTACTACTCTGCAGAGACGATGAAGGGTAGGTAGACAGTATCTCTTTCTGTATCCTATATTCCCGATATGTGGCAGGGTCTTTATATTTATCAGCATCTGTAAACTGAGTGGGCATACCCTGCTGGCATAAAAGCATGGGAATAGACAGAATGTTAGCAGGGTAAATAAAGATTATAACTCTGCCTTAAAATATATGCCTTAATGTTATCCCTCAGATTTCATGGTGCCTGTTCTGAAAACTGAAGTTACTCCTAGCAGAAATAAAATTGTTTATACAAAGAAATTTGGGGTTGCAATAATATCACGGTTGCAGTGTGGGCTTCATCAGTTTTTAAGACCTCACTGGTATCCCTTGACACAAGAGGCTCTAATAGGCTTTAGATGTAGCACAATATTAATAAGCCTAAGGGACTAAGTACAAATCAATTTACCTTCTACTTGTTCATAGAAAGCTGAAATTAAAGTTACCGGAGATGGGACCTGAGGGAAATATAGCAGAACCTCACCAATTTGCACTAATGATTGGTATAGTCCCTTGTGAATGACTGAAATTAGTGTGTTAGCATGGAAATGAACAAACACAATAAAAATAAAAAGACAGGTTCTCTCCGTGACCATAGCCTTCCTCATTTATTCTGACAACTGTATTTAGTTTAAATGCATGAGAGAGCTTTAATGGAACACCAGGAAATATACAGCGGTGAATTCTGCAACAATAAAGGGTCAGCTGGTATGAGCTAACATTGCTCAAATCAAAGGTGCTACATCAGTTCTGTATTAAAGGACAAGCTTGACCCAGTGAATAATGAAGGGTATCAGACACTGACTTGCTATTGGACTGCTAGGTATTTTGTCCTAAAAAGGAGAATGGATGGGAGTGGTACTGCTCAGTATATGGTTTATGTTCGTTATCTCATCTCGTTATCTTGCCAATAGCCCCTCTGGGAGTAGATTTCCCACTGGCCTAATTAACTCTAATTGGGCCACTCCTGTTGTCTTGTCAGCAAAGTAGAGGTTTTGCAAAATGCAACCAACCTGCTGTTTTAATTCTTATGGTGCTGCTTAGTATGGTCTGCTACTTACCTCCAATAACAGCCACATCTGCTCCAGCTGTGGGGATCTCGATGTCTCCATCTATAAATAGAATAGAACATACAAAAGTTAATTAAAAAAAAGGAATTGGATCATATGTAGCAGCAGTGACTGTAGTGATGGTGCTGCATTGTTTTAACCTGTGAAATTCAGAACTTAAACAAGATCTCTAGTTAGCAAAAGACATTTATGAAATTTCACATTAGAGTTAGCTGTACTGTAACAGTTTTCTGTCACCATTACACTGGAAAATAAATAGCTAGCACATTATGCAAACTATCATGGCCCTCAGGGAAACACCTACTGTTTATTATGAGCACTTACCTGTAACATCCTCTAGTGAATGATTAAATTAAGAGCATTTAGGCACAGTGATTACTCTCAGAAAGGTAGTTTTGGGGAAAAAAAATGTTGATGTCTATTTATTTTCCCATTTATGGCTCTTCAGAGTATGGTCTGGATCTTGATTTGATTCAAACTAATCTGGCTGTATTGATTTCAATTAGTATTTATTTATCTGCAATATCCTGTTTTTAAACCTACCATTTGTTTTCTTTTAAGCTTATATTTGGAATCAAGGCAAGCCTGTTACATTGCGGTATGAAACAGTCCCCACTTAGAGTAAGTCTGAACTCACTGCTGGTAAATCAAATTATGATCTTTGCTGGATTATAATTTATAAAAAAACCCAAAAACTTTATAATTGAAATGCAAAAGAGAAGTACCTGACCATGTCTTTTTGAAAAGTAAGAAACTGGTCTGAAATGTAAGCTTCTGAAAGAACAATTAGAATTTGGATTAATCTTAATTATAGCACTTACTAAGAATACTCAAAATATCTAAAAAGCTGAAGCTATTTAAGGGGAGATGAAAAAATATTCCAAAAACTAGTGAGGATATTTCTCTCCTTATTGTTTGATATAGACCTTAAGTAAAAGTAAAAACAAGCAGACAAGCATTTATTCACTATCTTAATTGATCAGGGTAGAATTCGGAATTATTTTTAGCTCCTTATTTCATGCCACTAGTATCAGCCCACATAGTCCTGAATTATGTGGATATCTGAGAGTATGATGAGCTCCTGGAGTTTTTCCACTCTAAGTTTATGACAGGACACTAATTTCTTTGTTTAGTTTTGTACCAGTTATATAATTCTAAATTATACTGGTTTTCAAACCAGAGAAATACCTTTATGTGAGAATTCCTTTTTATTTGCCTTTGGTAAATGCAGTAGATAGAGAAGTTCTCTGGAAAAGGTAAAAAACTAATTCCAAATCCTTCTATAAACTCAAGAGTGGCACTATGACTGATATCTGGCTCTCCTTTTGCTAAATCCATATGTACGATTCAGGTTAAGACAGTATTAACAGTTTTCTCCTTACTCATGACCAGACCGTAATATCAGTTTGCAACAAGATGAGGAGAGTTGAGATTCAAAGGATCCACCTTTTCCCAAACATGGGAGATACTTTTTCTAGAAAGTAGGAGTGCTTTTCTCTCCTCTAGAGATCCTTCCCACACTTTCTTCCATCTATACATTGATGGAAAGAGCAAGCATGCCTTATGTAATTTAAGAACTCTAATTATGTCTATGTTCATTCAAAATCCATGTGCCTCAGAAGAGATTAATTGCCTCAAGGTCATACTGCTCAGTATTTCTTTACACACCAAATATATGCTGCATGCCAAAAACCCAGGCTCCTCTACAGCAATCAAATACTTGAAGGTGTGAATTCTCAAGTGCTTCCCTAGCTACACAACTTGCTTCCAAACATTAATTCCAGATCAAATTAGTATCCCTTTATTTATAAAAGGGTTTCTGAGTAACTCTCTGCTCTCTGGCATTCCCAGGTGCCTCTCAGACTCAGATAACAAGCAGGTGCCTTATCTCTAGTACTTTCTACCGCAGTGCTTTTTGATAATGGAATACAGTATCATCACTTTGCAGAAAAGTTTTCATTTCCATACTTTAAGTTTGTGCTTTTTAAGTTTGCGAAAGAGTCCTGGTCTCGTCTTAAACTATTGTACCTGGCACTGGTCTGTTAGCCTCACAATGCTGTGCCATTCAGTAACCAGCAAACACGGTGATGTGGCTTCACTCAACACAGTTCTCATTTTACCGCAAGCACGAGAATCTGACTTCTCCTATGTGTGTTCACTTTCGACCACAAAAAAGGCTTACTGTCCTCTCAGACAACATTTTGCTTCATCATCCAGAGTGCCAGAACGTTGCAGCTACCACCAGTGGCCAGACGTTTCCAAGGTCTGCTCCCCAGATCAGTTTAGGAGCAATGATGATGGAGAAGACAGAGACACCGTTAATCCCTGTCTCACAGTCTCTGAAATTTCACTTTGTCCAAAAATAGCAATGTGATTCATGGCAGTATCACAAGATTGATAAGCAAGGGTGAAAAGGATCAGTGTTGTTCAAGATTCTGGCAGTATCACCCTTCATGAAACATGACTGAGGAACATGCAAGGCATATGTGATGAAATGAGAATCTCTTCTTTGACCAGGAGAGAGACAGCAGTCGCTGTCCAGAGGGAATCCATGGCTGGCCAGGAACCTCAGCATGGTCTCTCTAAACTCAGTCTATGTGAGAAACACACTGCATTATTATAGGACTGAATTTTCCCTTTCTGAGGGAGAAAAGATATCAAACATACTGATGGAATTTCTAGCTCAGCAATGGCTTTGGCCCTGTACCTTCTTTATTCTGCTCTTCCTCCCACACAGAGTGCTCAGAGGTCTGTGTTTCAATGGATGCTCTTGCACCTGTTTTGTTTATTTTCCTTTGTTTCAAGGACATCTTTTGTGTTATCTGCTGCTAAATTGTCCTTGCAAAGCTTCCTCTCACTGTTATACTGGCCCTTATCCAGCTACGATCTGGTCCTGAAAGTGTTTAGACAGTGTTGTTATTTACTGCCATTGGTTACCATGACACACAGAAATCAAAAAAAAAAAGTGGAAAAACTTGTTTTTCATAAAATTTCTGGCCATCAGAATGAGTTGACTAAATCAAGAATAGAATATACAAATGAAATTATCTGTTGTTAGAAAGTGTTTCTAAAAGTAAGAATGAAGGGAAAGAAATACCTTTGTGTCATGACCTGAAATTCGTCAAATTTCAGTTCTGCCCATAAACTTACAGATAAGGAATTTTTGCAATAGAACAATTGCTACCTGTCTCATTCTCATCAATCATATCCTGCTGAGAAGGCAGGAGTCTCTGAAAGTCCCAGGAATATTCCTGACTTAAATATTGAAGATCTCTGGCTTTTTGCTGCAAAGGTGAAACAACAGTACAACTACCTTGTATTTTAAGGTAGCCAGTGGTGAGTTTTTTCTGTTAAATTTGTTGGTAAATTTGTTAAACCGCCTCCTCTAGGTGCAATTTTCCAACCAAACTTGATTTTATGAATTTTGGTAGCTTTTCCTCCTAATTTAAATCTATCCTGTTTCACTTTGGCAGAGGAGAACTTGTTTGAAGGAGGTAGGTCCAGCAGTGAAAGTGTTTGTTGGAGGTTCAGTGCTCTCCCAGTTTTACTATGCACATCTCTGGCAGTTGTAATAGTTTATTTTCTTCTATAAATTGCAAATTTGAACCACTAAAAGCCATAAAGCACTTCCTGTTCAAAATTCTGACACTGGTTCTTAAAATAATTTTTTTTTTTTATTTACCCTTACTTTTATATCTGAGCTTCATTTAAGTAGTACTTTCAAGCCTTTCTTTGCAATATCAAAGACAAAATGTGGTTTGGAGATGAAAACTGAGGTCTTGGCATGATTTTGTGACATGAGGAAACAGGTCTTTTAGGAAAACATGATGTATTATGGGAATCCTGATAAAGCTATAAGACTTGTCAGTGAGCTACTTCAGAGGCCGAACCATGTTGAGGCATTCAAACTGACTGACCATTCAACTTACATGGTGATGGGCCTTCATGGGAAGGGGGATGTTCATTCCACAAATGCTTTCTCCCATTCAACATAGAAAGCTCAGAGTTTAGATCCTGTTGCTTGCAGAAAGCTTTTAAGTGCTTTGGTGGCTGCTGTCAGTGAAACATAGGATAAACTTGTAGAGAGCTTCAAGCTTTCTGATTTTTGGGCATTGTTTTTGCCTGCTAAAAGAGTTTCCAGAAAAAAATGCAGTATTTGCACCCTTAGCGATTTTGCAGTTAGCACTTTAGTTAGAAATTTGAGTACCTATATGTTTGTTTGTTATGGATTTATACATGGAAAAAACATGAAAGCAAAACTACACCTGCCAAAGGATCCCATTTGGCATATTTGACAGGACTGCATGGGAATCATCCTGCAGGATGTCACCAAATCTCTGCTGTGTAATCCACATGGGCAATTTAATGGGATAACATAGACCTTAGCTCAAACTTATCAAGGCCTCTCTAATCTCCTGAGATAAAGTTCCAAACTAAAGATGGTAGTGTTGAGCAGAGAAAGAAAAGCCTGAGATCGGAGCTTATGCTTCCCATGCAGCAGTGGGTGATACTGGGGTTTTGGAGTGAGTTTGTCAAGCTGAGTATACAGATATCAATGTGTGATAAGCAGCTTTTACAGCACAGTTTTCAAAGCCACTCAACAGCAGTCAGGCAGCACTGCCACTGCTCCTGCCTTTCAGGATTCTCCTACCCACAAGCTTGTGCTTTTGAGTCTTTGCAACCTCAGCCATCATGACGCTCCACTGCTGACTGCTTGGTTACAATCTCAGACAAAGCCTTGGCTGCTAAATTGCTCTCAAGTAAGTCTTTAAGTGCTTTCTTGGGCAACCCATTTTCTCTCTTGGTGTGCCTGTTCATTGCATAAGAAGTGCTTGAAATTCATTCAATCTATGTGAATGATGGGCTGAGTTCCTTAAGGCAGTCATTTCCTTCCTAGGGCATTCCTAGTAATTATAAACTTTTGAGGGCATTGAGGACTATACAGAGTCTACCAGGAAGCTTTTGAACTTGTTAAAAACCTTTACTATAATTATCGCAATTTTTATTTTATTTATATTCTGTATATAAAAATGTATTTGTTATAACTGTTCCTTTCCTAGGGGCTCTTTTTGTTCTTTTTATGCCCTTCTGCAGCCATTGTTCCTCTTGACTGTAAAAGCAGGTCTTAATGTGTCCCTGTTGTCTTCACTGATGCAAGACTTATCTTACCACACATTTAGTATGAAAGAACTAATGAAGTCTTAACACCTCCATTGTTTATGCAACTGTGGTATGTCCTTCTTGCCCTTTGGTTTATGTTTGTGCCTTGCCAACACAGTGCATTCATGAGAAAATCATTAATCTATTAACCTTAGCACACTGATTTAATTTACAAGCTAGAGGTAGAACTGGTTCACTGCAACTGCATGTGTAAAAATGAGTCAAACCAACTTCTGAAAACTTCATGTTAGAAATATGTTAATTGCTCAGGCTGCTCTCTGGCCTGTGTTACAATATCAGATGCATCTCACTGAGGCCTTTCTGAATTTAAAAAAAAAAAGTCATTACCTATTTTAATATTTGCCAGTAAGTCTGCAGTGCCCTGCCAGAGCTGGCATTTCTTATCCCAAAGGGTCATCAGCCTGAACCCATCAATTTGACATATTCTGCTGAAAAAGCCATCACCATGTCCCATTAGACAATGAAACACATCAAGGCTGGTCTTTCAAAATTAAGGAACAGTTTCTCATCTGTCAATCTGGAAAAGAGACAGAACAATTTGGCTCCCATTTGTATACTAAATTATTATAAGGACAATAATGGTGACATATAACAACAACAACTACATGATCTTTTGGGGAAGTAAATGGACTGTGTTGCAAATGTAAGGTAAATCATGCAGATTAAAAATATCTATGAAATTAAAATGCACTGGGTTCAATTCTCTTGCTATCCTAGCTAGCAAGTACTTTGCCATTAATTCTGAGGAGACAAAGTACAGTTTCATTCAAATAAAACAAAGGTCTGTTTGACTTTTGACACTTTGTGATATAATGAGGATAAAAGGCATTTATGAAATTAGTTTAATTAGATTAGGATTGCCAAAAAATTTTAGCAGTTCTCATTTGATTCTGGTATACAAAGTGAGCAAAATATTTTTTCACCATTCTAGAATGTTATAAAGTAAATAAGACAAAATACATTTTACAATGTTTGAGGAAGTAATGGCTTTGCTCACACAGTTTCTCCTTCTTTTATGAAGCTGAATTGCCCTTGGGTCTTAGGGAAAATCAGAGATGGAGAGATACATTAAAAGTCATCTTGTCAAAAAGTAATCATATGATATCCCTTAATGATAAGAGGGACAAGGAGAAAATGTTAATGAAACTTGGGAAATTATTTTAGATTAGAAAATAATAAGGATCTTTTAAAAGTGAAGAGATATTCTATATTATGAAATTAAAAAATCCTATCAAATTTTAAAAGGGAATAAAATTGTATTTTAAAGGGTTATATAACCTAAAAACCTACAGATTGTTTTAAAACTAAACTTTTCTGTTTGTCACAGTCCTCTCAAATTCCCCTTTCCCCTTTCCGTTTGTACAGTTTGAACCATATCCCTTTTTTTTTTTTTTTAATTATTTTACAATTACTAGAGACTTTAGCTCTTTGCTCATAGTAGCTGGTAACAGATATTTATTGTGTCCTGTGTATTCACACGGATGTAAATATACAGTAAAGAAACGGCAGAAAAGTTTAGATGGTTCTGTCTCTGCTTGTAGCATCAGGAAAGATCAGAAGGTTTCAGGGTTGGTAGAAGAAGCTCAGAGCAGAGAGCAACAAGAGGAAGTAGCTGCCTCCCTAGGACTGGGGCAATGAAGCTCACAAAAGGATGCTGTAGAAATCTTATCTTTAGAGATGAGATGGGGGAAGCCACCAAGGACCACCCAGCAGTGCACTTGCTGCTCATGTATGGTGGCTGTTTTTTGCTGTGATCCCATTGGAAAGCTGCTCAATGTCTGAAGAACAAAGGCGCATGAAGTATGAGGACCTGGAAGAAGGTCTAATCTATTCCAAAAAATGCTGCATATGGGAATTTGGAAGTTGTGTTCTGTTTTGTCTGCCTCGTGTATAGTTATATCACTGCAAAAAGATCCTTACTCTTCCATGGAAATATGTTAATGCAACCAAGCCATCATTTACATCTTCCTGCTACAGCCATCAAAGCCAGCTCATGTACAACATTTTGCTGGGGAAGATAAATTGACCTGGAATTGCTTCATTGAAGAAGGAGTGACAAAGGGGGTATGAATCAATCCATAAGATACAGGCCACAAGCAGGACCTTTTCCTGCACGTCTCTCCTCCTCCCACCTCTTCCCTCTTCTTCAGAACAGAGTACTGCTTTTGAGGGCTTTATAATTGGGAAGGTTTTGAAAGAAACATAAATATCCAGTGAATCTGCCAAATAATTTCTGTCTCACTTTCCTCCAAAGTCAGCAATTTCAAGCTCTAGTCATTTTTTATTGAATCAAAAAGGAAAAAAACAGGCTTTTGCTCATTCACTGAGATCAAAGCTAAACAGAAAGGAGTTCCTGGATTAATTGATTAACCATTGCAAATGTTGCAGGTGATCATAGGCAATAAAAGCACCTGATTACGGACACAGTGAAAACCCATCTGACAACCTGTAACTGATACACGTAACTCTTGAGAGACAGTGCATGAAAGCAGCACACCCCACTGACCTAAACTTTGCATGTTAGAAATATAAACATAAAAATTTGAGCCAGAAACTTTCAGTGAAAAGCCAGAGACCAAGAGATCTTGGAAGACGTGATAATTCCTTCCCAAACCCTTGTGTAAATGGTTATATGATACAGTAAGACAACTTAACTGCTAAGCTGCTTCTAACTATTTACCAAGACAAGCTTTTAATTTGTTACTAACAGGTCTACCAGCCTCAGACCTGACTCTCAGGCCTTTTGACCATGTCATAAGAGGATAAGGTGATCTCTGTTCCTCAATGTTATGTTTCATTTTATGACCTTAATAACTTCTCAAGATTAGGGTTTAGTTTACATTAGAAACATACCCTTTTTATGGACATGGCACTAAGCATTTATGGATTTGGCACTAACACAAACATTAGTTAAAGTTAGTTTCCTTAACTAAGACAGTCTGAAGCATTTGTTAGTATTTGAAATATTTCCATCAAATACACTTGACAACATTTTTGCATTCTTTTTTTCTGTTCCTGCTATCGGCCAGGCTGTCCTTGTAACCTTCACAGATTTTGACTCCATTATTCAACTCCAACTGTTTTAAAGGAAAAGCAGGCAAAGATAAGAATTTTGCTTCAATTTTCATGACAGCTGTAGACTGGAGAGAAAAGGTAGACTAGAGTAATCCAGCAGTGAAGGAAAGGCAGCGAGGGCTCAGCATTTTAAAGCTCTGTTTAGCAGTAGCAGTCAATTCTTCAGTAAACACATGCTTTCCAGCCATCATGCACGTAGATCTAGAGGAGCTGCAGTAAGGTGCTTCCCCTCCTGATGGGGAGCTGCTGAGGTAGGGGGCCAGTGTATGCAGAAGATGGGATTTAGAGGGCAGAGGCATAAGTCTAAAAGCAAGAGTGTTTCATTGGTTCTGTTGCTGTCAGAAAGCTTGTTCTAAGCTTTCTATACTGTCTCTTACAGTATCCTTTTGGACAAAATGTCCAGCACACAGCTGGATAAACACATCACTCAGTGGGCGAGCAATTGGCTCATGGGTCAAGCATAGAGGGTAATAGTGAATGGGGTGACATCAGACTGGTGACCTGTCACTAGTGGGGTTCTACAGGGCTCCATATTAGGCCCAGTTCTCTTCAATATCTTCATAAATGATTTAGACATAGGACTGGAAAGGATACTGAGTAAGTTTGCAAATGACACAAAACTGGGTGGAACTTTCAACTCCCTGGAAGTCAGGGAGGCCCTGCAGAGAGATCTCAACAAATTAGAGGGCTTGACAATCACCAATTGTATGAAGTTTAACAAAGGAAAGTGTTGGATTCTGCACCTGGGATGGCAGCAACCCAGGATGTAAGTACAGACTGGGGAATGAGATGCTGGAAAGCAGTGCCAAAGAAAGGGACCTGGGACTCCTGGTCGATGGCAAGTGGAATATGAGTCAGCAGTGCCCTGACAGCCAGGAGGGCCAACCCTGTCCTGGGGGCATCAGGTAAAGCATCACCAGCCAGTCAAGGGAGGGGATTGTCCTCCTCTGCTCTGCACTGGTGCGACCTCACCTTGAATACTGTGTGCAGTTTTGGGCATCACAATATAAGAAAGATATTAAGCTATTGGAGAGTGTCCAAAGGAGAGCAACGAAGATGGTGAAGGGCCTTGAGGGGAAGCCGTATGAGGAGCAGCTGAGGGCACTTGGTGTGTTCAGCCTGGAGGAGACTGAGGGGAGACCTCATTGCAGTTACAACTTCCTTGTGGGGGGAAGAGGAGGGGCAGGCACTAATCTCTTCTCTGTGGTGATCAGTGACAGGAACTGAGGGAATGACCTGAAGTTGTGTCAGGGGAGGTTTAGGTTGAATATTAGAAAAAGCTTCTTCACCCACAGAGTGGTTGGGCACTGGAACAGGCTTCCCAGGGAAGTGGTTACAGCACCAAGCCTGACAGAGTCCAAGAAGCATTTGGACGGTATTCTTGGGCACATGGTGTGACTCTTGGGGATGGTCCTGTGCAAAGCCAGGAGTTGTACATGATGATCCTTGTGGGTCCTTTCCAACTCGACATATTCTGTGATTCTATAATGAACACTGACATGCAAGGATAGAAACATGGCAGTCATTCTATTGAGGCTGATAAATGTCTTTTTTTCATTTTGAGATGAAAAAACTTGACCTTGTGCTTAAATTAGAGATGATATGATCAAGCTACAGGTGATGGCATCTAGAAATCACCTGAAATCTGGTGAAAGCCTGCAGTCATGCACAAAGATATTACTGTAACAGTTCAAAGAATGAAGCACCAAGCTCCTATCCTTAGAAAAGTATAATCATTTTACCAACATGGTCAATTTTCTTCCACTATGTCTCATTCCCACCCCCAATATCTTATAGCAAAGCAGTCCAACAAGTGATAATTCTTGGAAATGAGAATTCTCTGTGCTCCATCCACTGACTTATTTGATAAGAATTGTATTCAGCTACATCCAGCTCATACAGCAGTGCTTGCCTAAGGCACTCTCTACTATGTGTTGCAAGTGGAAATGTCAGGATGTTTAGCATATGCTCTTCAGGGACACAGAAATCTTTCCTGGAGCACTGTCGAGGTTAATATTATTAATGGAGATATCTGTAGTGGAAACAATCTTCCAAATGCTTTGAATATTGAGTATATTAAAAAAGAAAATAAAACATACTGAAACACCTTAGAAACTTGCAAGGCAAATAGTAGCTCAAGGCAACAACATTTCTTATTTTCCAAGGATTCTTCAATGAATATGCAGATTTCTTTTGCATATCTGCTCTAAAGACAAAGCCCATTTTATTATTCAAAAAGCATTTATGTATCAGTCCAAGCTGTCTGAATTGAATTAAGCAATTTTAGCAAAACTTCTTTACCATCTATCATTCATCTGAGCAATTCTGGACAGATTGTGCAATAATTTTTAAAAAGAATGAAAAAAATACAAAAAGGTTTGTTTGTGTACTATTTTTGGACAGTTGTCTGGCATTGTTTGACAAATAGCGTATTGAACACATTAACAGCTAAGCAGGAAAGGACCTTCATTGAAACCATATACTGAATATTTTTCAGCACAGGACTTACATTGTGAGATTAATTAACAGTTTTTTACTAATGCTCCTCTCTCCCAACGAAACATGAATGGTAAGTATCATGTAGGTGGAAAGCTAATAACCAGCCTAACAAGATGTTTGAGTGCTAGAAAGGAATCTGTATAATCTCATCTGTCTCCACAGATGCAGAGAGGACACTAGTAGGTAGTTGACCTAGATGATTTTTGTGGATCTCTTCCAACTGGAACATTCTGTTCTGTTCTGTTTTGTTCTGACATGCATTTTTGCAAGAAGATCTATTCAAACTCAAGAGAGGTGTGGTGAATCCTGGAGTATGGTGTGGGAATTTCCTTTCCATTAATAAATAAGCAAATCTAGAATAGCTTCAATTAGAAGCTCAGCTTTCTAGAGTCTATAATTATGGAAAATAAATCCCAGCCATTACTGTTAGCAGTTCTTAGCCATCCCTTTCCAAAGCTTGTGCTGAAGGCTTAGCCTTGCTATAAAGTACTGAGAGCCTTTTTTTGTAGAGCTTTCAAAATGCCATGGTCAGAAGGGCTGGATGTCTTCTATAGGTGCTTAAATGGTATCTTATTCTCTACATTTTGGCTATTAAATTACAGTCATGTTTATGGAAGCAAACTTATCATGGCAAAACTTGATGCTACCACATTCCTAACTAGAAAAGAACTTAATTTCATTTTATCTCCTAATAAGGAGTCCTTTTTGTGTTCCTATTCACTTGAGTGGCTCTGTGTAGACAGTGTTGACTTTCATACAACCTGGAGAATGATTATAATTTCTGACGCTTCTGCTTCTCTTTCAAATCTGGTTGAAACTGGTCGGTGGATCCAGAAGTTCTTAATGAGCAGTGACAGATGGATGAACAGACGATTAAGCAGACAGATAGACAGCAGGAACACATAAGACTCATTTGATTAGGAAACTGGACTGAAAACAGAAGTAGCAGTGGACACTTGGATATTATTCATATTTTGGTCACCAATTAAAAAATGTCATGTTTTTGAAACCATTTCAAAGCTTGTAGATGACATCCTTAGTGGTTTAAAAAGAAAAGAAAAAACCAAAGGAATGTTGCTGAGACTTTTTTCAGCTCCTTTTTTTGGTCAGAATGATACATTTTTTATATTTTGGACTGTATTTTTAACCTTTAAAACCAGATTCAGCTTGGACAGCCCTGGAAATTTCAATGGAGGATTAATGTGTGTCATTAAGCAAAGAAATATGGTCTAGTAGTTTTCAATAGCAACAAATACTTGCTATGGTACCTCTCTGACCAACTTATTTATCACTTACTGTAAAGCCTTTGGGCTGCTCCTTTCCTAAATACATGAAATACACATGCAGGAAAGCTGTGAGTGAATTGTTGTGATTTGAGCTGGCTGCTACATTCCTGCAGCAAAGGGCATTCTTGTTCCTAAACATTTTCCTTCCAAGCTGATCCAGCAGAAAAACAAAAGGAAAGCCCCTTCCTCCATTTACTATTTATTTATTTATTTATATTTACTATGTACTGTAGGAGGTTATTTACAATAAGCAAATTGATCCAAATCACCATGTAGTCTGACTGTCAGTTATCTCTTAATAGGTAGGGGTTTGGTAGATGTAGACAGAGAGGGCAAAAAGCAGGAATGCTCTTTTGAGTGGGTGATATACATCGTAAATCTACACTCAGAAAAAGCAAACCTCCAAGAAGAAAAGCATGAGGAGAAAAACAGCTGGTTAAATCTGAAGATTTCTTTTCAATGGTACTCTCAGCAGAACAGAAAACTCCAGATATTCACAGCCCAGTGACTCCTTTGAACTGCAGTAGCCCTAGAAGGTCATGGAAAAAGTTGGGCTTGGTATTCCCTGTGTAAGAATATTTTGGAATGCATTAAGAAGTAAGGCCCCTCTCTCAGCTGTGAAAATAGGGACCCTAGGGCAGAACTGTTACCCTGTACCTGCCTTCCTATGGGCATGCTGCTCTTCCACAGGTGAATCAGGAGTGATCAGGCTTTGTGGCCCAGCAGCAGCAGTCACTGCTGGCCCTTCTGTCTCAAAGCAGGGCACTGTCCCAATACACGACGTGGAACACCAAGTGGCACACATATAAGGTGGGGTTTGCAAAAGCTCTCACCACTAAACTGCTTCTGCTCCCTTTGAAGTGGGTTCTCACACCTCTGAACTGCTCAGTAGGGCCAGTGGAGAAATTTTTAAAAATTCTATTCAATGAATATGAGAAACATAACAGAAGCAAGGACCAGGAACATCATGGATAGCCGCTGTCCACTTTCTCTGCTTTCCCGCTTTCCAGTTTAATTTACCAGTTGATGCTGCCTAATATGTTGCAAAAATCTGCCTTCTCAAGCACTCATGAGAGAACCTGCAAATTTCTCAAAGCACTTGCATAACATATCCAAGACCAGAGAGGTCTGCTTTGGAACAGCGTCTTAAGGTCAAGTTATCCCACTGAAACACCTATTAGTATAAGAAGAATGAAAAAAAAAAAAAGAAAAAGAAAAATGAGCAAGCCAACAGCACTAGCACAGTCCTGGAAAATATGAAGTCATAAGTAGAGTTCAGCCAGAGCAGACTCCCATTAAATTTTTTTTAAGAGCCAAGTTCCACCCTGAGATATGTGTGAGCTGCATTTTATTTCAGGGGGAACTATGCTGTACTTCATGCCACAGCAAGGCTTGGACACAAGCATGCATCTGTTGCAAGACAGAGGAGTAAAGCCCACTTCTCTTTTGCATTTTTTGGTTCCATCTGTGTAGATGAAATAGAAAACTTAAAGTGAATAAAACAGCCCACAGTTTTACAGGGTTTCTCTGTCAAATTTAATTCCTTCTTCCAGAAGACCTGAATGTCTGTTTCTAACTCTACTAGGCTATTTCTATAAGACATGGTAGTCTTTCCCTGTGCCCCTGCCACCCCCATGAGTGTTAAACACACAGGTAGAAGCTCTAAGACTTGTCTTTCTAGCTCTTCAGAGTCCCTTTAGGAGACAGTCAGCAAGAAATGCTCCGTAGGAGATGCATAGGTTTTGTGAAGAAGGGACATACACAGCCATCTGCCTTTATCTCCTTAAAGCCTTCCACTGGACATTTTTACCTGACAGGTAGGAGCTCTGCTACCTGTGGAGGGAAGAAGGAGTGGCAGTGACATTCCCTATCCTGTCTGCTTTCTGAGAAAGGGGTTAGGCTTGCTGGCACCCTTATGCTGTGCTGAGTTGCATAGCTGGCTTCAGGTAACAGCATTTACCATTGCTGGAGTGAACAGTGGCTGCACAGGTGGATGTTAGAAGGGACAAAATGATAAAGTCACAATCACACACTCCTGGAGGCACTGGGATTACCTGGGGAAATTGGGCAGCGGAGTGCCCTGCTCCCTGCCGCCAGCTGTACGCTCGATAATGCTGAGCTCTGAAGGTTGAATTCCTTCAACTACAATTTAAAAGAGCTCATTCAAGAAGAGGGGAAGGCGAAACTCAGTCCTACCAAGCGCCGAGTCTGCTTGTGAGCAGGAGGTTAAAGTATTTCATATGAAAAACTCTGGTAAATGCAAAAGCTTTTATACCCCAAGGCAACCCTTTAAACACTGAATTACCAATTCTGGCTCAAGAATTTCCCATTCCTCAGATCCCTTGATGGTTGCCCTGCACCTGACTCTCCATTAAGCATCTGCTACTGGCTCTAATAGGTAAGATGGACCAATGGCTCCATGCTTTGTACCGCACTTTCATGGACAGAGTTGAAGAAGATTTTAAGTCCTAGTTAGTCAAGAAAATCCAGCCATCAGGATCAAACTCATGTTGGCAATCACTTGTCATGGATTCTGTAGCAGATGGGAAGAGGTGGCAGCACCCCTTGAAAAGTCTCTTCTCCTTAGTAATGGTGTAACCTAACAGATAGTTGGTGAGGGTCAGGGAAGACACACAGGCAGCTGTGGTTATGCCACAACATCACTTCATTGTGCAATGGCAGTGAAACAAAGGATGGGAAAAATCGGCACCAAATCCCATTACTTAGAAGATGGACTGGAAATATTTCAGCAAGGATGGGGAAAGGAAATGACAGATATGTGTGGCCCTGGGACTCTGGAGAGACATATGGCCTTTGCCCATAACTAGCATGCCATGGCTTTGCGCCTGTCAAGGGATTGAGTTTGAATTTCTTGCTACATCTCCCCTCATCCAGGATATGTTTAGTGGGGGCCTGGAGGAGGGGCAGGGGAGCAGGAGGAAATTATCCTCTTAGGGATATGGATGCTCATGTCCACAGACAGCAAGCTGCTACCTTGAAGTGCCAAACAGTGGAAAATAAAATCAATTGCAAAGCTGAACACCAGCATTTATAAGTTTTTCCCTGGCAGACTTCGCTCAGCCACCCACAAGTCCCAGACCTTGTTCTGTGCTGCAGGCAGTAGGGCATGATGGGGAAGGGTTGATCCCTTAGGGCTTGAAAGCTTCTTCTCAGGTGAGAGTTGTGAAGGAAATCACTTAGGTGGAAAATGGCATGTGCTACATGTTCTACTTTCCAAGCCTCTTTTTCAAGGGGGAAAATACACCCCTCTTCTCTGGAATAAATCATAAACACAGTTTTTAATAACAGAACACGTGCTTCCCTCTCCCCACCAATGACTGCTGCCGTTTCGCATCTGACAAAAATAGGCATCCAGACCTCCAAAAGGAGTAGCTTATATTACTCTCTCTGGCCATTTCCAGAAGCTGCCAGGCCCTACAGGGCCCTGGGGCTGCACCATGTTTGAGAGGGAGGGAGATTTACTCAGTGATTCAGTACTCAGGTCACTTAAAAACAGCACCGTGGAAGCAGCACTGTGGAAGTTGTGCTCCCATCTGCTCTGCTAGTAGCCTCTAGAGAAAACAGGACACAGGATATGCTTCCTGTCTGGGGAAGGCTTGTAGCAGCCCGAGAAAGAAGGCATGACCTTTCCCTTAAAGGAAATGCAAGTAATGGAGAGAAGTAGGGGGGAGAAGTCTACGCAGCATTTTTTTTCTTAAAAATAGTGTCATGCAGTCATACCTCCTCTTGCTTTCTCCCTGTGCTCAAAGCTGATCTTTACTTATTTAGCAATGACACATTTTAAACAGTTATATCCCTTTCTGCCACCCTATTGTTGCTTCAGTCATAAACCTTCTGACACTAGTCAGATGCTGTTGAAATGAAAGGTTTCATTCATCGCAAGCAAAGGAAATCAGAGGAGGTACTGCAAGAGCAGAAAGGCTCAGCTCATGCTGTTTCCAGCTCACAAATGGTTATGTCTCCAGGAAGCAGAGATTAAGCGTCTCACACAGAACGTGGGAGGAGGAAGAAGAGTCTTTGTCTGAAATTCATAGATTTTAATGGGTTCCAGAAGGGGAAATCTTTTACCAAGGAGCAACAGCAAAGTTCAGAGAAATGCAAAAGCATTTATCTCTCTAGTTGTGTTCCTGCCTGTCAAAAGCAGGAGGGGTGATTTACTTCTGCTTGGTACAAGGAGTCCCTTATGGATCATTAATCCACGGGGAGAATGAGCTCAGGAGCCAGAGACATCTCTTCTTAATGTGCAAGAATCTTGAGTCAGCAAGAAATATTCTTCTTTGGAAGCATATAGGGAGCATAGTTTTTCTCTGTTTTCTCCCCACTACCCCCTGTTTTCAATAGTATTATCTACAAGAGCTCTAGTTATCACTGATATATTACTTTGCCTTCATTAAAATCTGTGGTGATAGTAGATGAGACTGCTGTGAGCTAAACCAAGAAGAGTAATATTAAAAAATTAAGATCTGAAATCTGATACAAAGTCCAATAAAATCAATATGAACAGTCTCAAGTTCCAGGGTACAAGTATGTCAACAGCACTGATTTTGGCAATACAATGACAACTTGCAGCAAGTAAGGCATTTCTTGAGAAGCTCTGAAGAAACAGGAGGAGACAGAAACGGTCGACTATTTGTTTACATGCCAGGACCTCAGGTGATCTCAGGTGATGAAGCTTTCTGTTTACAGCTAGAGCTGATCAGAAAACATGCACCAAAACTTATGGTAGAAAAGGGGTTAGATCTGGTGGATATCTCTTGTTAATATGTTCCCATTTCCTTAGGAGTAATAAAAAGAAAAATAGTCTCATTTTGTCCCATTTTTATTCTGTGGAAACACCTGAAAATATTTCCATAATTTCTCAGTTGCTAAGTGAGGAGCATTAAAGTCTGGCTATATATATGTTCACAATATGTAGTCATTTACAAAGTGCCACTATTCTGTAGTGGATAGCATTTTATACTCTGTACCTCGGCAAAAAAAAGTGCAGCAGAGAATTACATTTCTGTATTCAAATCTCCCAAGAAGCACTCACTCCATGCTTAGATTTGCCAGGTTCCACATAAGTCTGGTAAATCCACATCCTTATTGCTGTAAATGACTTACAAGATCAGAAATGTGTCTAAAAAGGAAAACCCAAAGCTGGCTGGTGTCCTTGGGTTTTATGCTCTCCTGTGTGCCTGCGTGTGCACACAGCATCCTTTATTTTGGCTCTTTGTAGCACAGTTAGGCTTTGACAAATTGAAAAGTATGAAGATTAGAACAATCATACTTACATGTATTACCACCTACTACTTCATTTCTTCCATGGTGCTTAAATGCTCAGGCGTGTGGCTTTGAAACACATTACCTTTAATGCACTTAAAAAACTCTGCTGGATTTCCAGCTTGCTTTGATCTCCACAGTCTAGAGACTATCTCAGAGAATACAAGTAAATATATTTAGGGAGAAAATATCTTCAAGGAGAAAACCCTAAAGTCCTTCCACCTTGATATGCGTTTCCAGTTGATGTGATACTTAAGATTGTTTTTTACATTTTATCTTTATGTTTCAGGAGGCCTAAATCTGTGTCCAGAGTCAGCAACTTGATAAGGTAACTTTGGAAGACAGATGAGGTCAGTGCCCTTAATGATGAACACTGAAGTGTCAAATAATGGTTTGGTGATTTTTGTTTAAAAAAGAGATGGAAGGAGAGACGAATTCTGTTCTGAGAAATTTACAGACTAAACAAAGAAAAAGGATACATTTTTGCAATGAAGAAGACTATTTTGTCAAGAGGGAATGGAAAGAATGTGAGAGGAAAGCTGGTAAGAGCTTGCTATTAATCATGAGTAGCAAGGAGACAGCTGGAGAGCTGGAAACAGAGGAAAGACTCAGCTAAGGCTCAAGGCTATGAGGAAAAGAACTTCTTTCTGGGACTATACAACAGCATCTTTTCCATCTCTCTCCACGCCAAGTCACCATGCATCACCGTGCCTTTGTGCTAATGGTTTGGACTTGAAGAAATCTCAGTTGTCCTCCAGGACAGCAAGTCAATATGAGGTCTGGGTTCTTGGGTCAGGGTGTGGGATGATTAACTTGAGAAAGAGAGAACATTAGCTGGGGAGATATGGTGAGCTGCATGGGCAAGTAAGCAGCATAGCAGAGGTGCCTTGGGGAACCAGATCCATACAGATCTACAAAAGGGGAGATATAAGGTGATTTTTTTCATTTTTTTTGAGGATGGTCAAGGGTCCAGTCACTAGCCATTTCTTGAGCTCTAGGTATGGAAGAGAAGACAACTTCCAGTGGGAGATGGTAAAGTGCCGAAGGCAATCAGCAAGGTTTCTGAAGAATTGGTTTCTTCCCTTTAAGTGGACACAACCTTCAAGAGAAGGACCTACAAAGCACCATTTGAATCATATAATCATAGAATGGGTTGGGTTGGAAGGGACCTTAAAGATCATCTGCTTCCAACCATACCCTCATGGTCAGTGAAATCTTCTACTAGACCATGTTGCTCAAAGCCCCATCCAACCTGGCCTTCTCCTCCCTGAGCTGGTGGTGTTCTTAGCTGTGTTGATGTTAGCAGAAGCTATTCACTGCACTCTTCTTCATGACTGGAGCAGGGATAGAGGATGAGTAATAGGAAAAGCAATAGTGTGCAGAGCACACTGAGTAGTTTTGAAAAAGAGTGAAAAACCCCATGATTTCCCCTTTTCCCAAAGCAAAGGGGAAGCTGGAACTTGGTGCTCAGTGGTAGTTCATTTTTCCTGGTGTGCTCAGCACCTCATGCAGAGTTTTCTGTAGAGATGCAGCCTAATCCTGTGTACATGGCCCTGTTTCCACCAAAGGCTTAATTGCCATTAGTAACTGGTAGTATAAGCTTCTCTAAACTAAAAATAGTCCCTGTGAATTCAGTGAGGGGAAAACTGGATTTCTATGCAACAGAGTCCAAAAATTAATGTCTCCTGACATAATTATGGAAATTCAAGAGAAACAGACAATAATCAACTCTTTCAGTTGTGTGATCCAGAATGTAAAAAGCATGTCCCAGGTTGTAAATAAAAATTCCTATGTGATGACAGGAATGATCTGGAGTGGGGAAGTGTTGTTTTTTAGCAAACTGTGAAGATGAGAGAGCAAATTACTAGAGAAGATAAGAGGTAGAGGGAGTGGAAGAGGGGACAACTCCCAAAGGAAACAAAGCCTCAGCCCAGAGGGTGACAGGGAAAAATTTATGTCTTCCTGGCCTGTTCTTTTCTTCCTTCCCACTGGCAGGATTATGGAGGGTCCTTGAAAGAAGGGAGGACATTTAGCAACTGGGAGCTGTGTGTCCTATGTTCAGATATGAGCATTTACCCATGAGCTGAGAAAGGGGCAGACAGGAAGGATTAGGAAGTGCAGAGGATAACTGAACTAGACAAAATGAAAGAGAAGGTGTGAGAGAAGTCACAGATACATTAAGGATTTAATTTTCTGCTTTCTTTATTGGATAGGGAGGGAATTGTGTTCATGACACTTGAATGAACCATTGATAGAAGAACAACAGGAGCTAGATCATGACTGCTGGTTATAAAAGCTTCAGGAAATAACAGATGATTGAAAAAATAATTTCATAATAAATTGCCAAATTTCTAGCCCTGACACATGATAAGAAAATCTTGAAAGCAGAATTCAACAATACATCCCAGGAGATAGAAATAAAATATAAAAATCCAGTGTCTCACTTTAAACATTACATTTTTTGAAAATGTATACATTTCCTGAGTGCTTGAATTACTACATTTTCATGGTAACTCTTCACAATCCACTAGAAATATTCTTTTTCTTCTACTCATTCATACATGTAACTCTTTAATCACCAGTGGTTAAGTGATTTGCTGGCTATTTGTTTTACATAAGGATTATTTAGTTTACCTAGAGTTAGCCATAGAGAGCTGCTTTTTCATCCGTTTTTAAATGACTGGCATTTTTGAAGCATCCAGTTAGCAGACTAGAAGCATCTTGCTTTTTTCTTATTAAAAACGTTTTTTTTTTCAAGGAAAACAAGCTTATTTTTCTTATGTACAGAGAAGAAGTTTGTCTATCAAAAAAAAAAAAAAGTTAAACTGGAGTAACAATTCTGTGAAAGCTATTCCAGTATAAGTTCATTTTCTCATAACTGTTTGAGGTGGACACAGAATTATGTAATTGATATGATTCTTGAATAAGTATTCTGTTTCCAAAGGAGGGTAGTTGGTCTTTAAAGAATAAATTTTATTTCAGTATGAATATACTAATATGACCGGTGTTTCTAGAAAACTGTGCTGAAGATGCAGCTAACAAATTCTCCCAGTACAGATGATCTACAAGCGGAACACAAACCTGACCAAATCTCCTGCCTGCTTAAGGTTTAAACTTGAACCATTCACTGCCTGAAGAACAGTGCGGACTTGGTCTTTACTAATCTGTAAAAGGGGTTCTTCCCTTTTAAATAGCCTGTTCATATGGAACAGCTACTTCCTCCTTGTTGCTTAAGTAAATTTCATTGTATTTCTCTGTAAATTTTTTTATATGTGAACATGGGTCCTGTAATAGTCTACTCAGTGGATTCAGGCAAATCCTGTAGGTGCTTAGATTCAAAAGACAGTGATTCACTGTCTATATCACCATGAGCTGCCAGGCTTTTTATATTCATATGGTGAGGAGAGACACCTGAATCTGACATCTGCAAGGGATAGTCTGTATAAGTCTAATGTTTTACTATATCATATAAAAAAGGTATTTTATAATGTTTTCCAACTTTTTTCCTATAGTTCTAATCATCCTCTTGCTTCCTTTCCTGTTAATGAATTTATTCCTCTGCTAAGCATTCAAAATTATATTAATTTTTTCTGCTGCTTTTAAAGATATCTATCATCTGAAAAGGGAAACATGAGCTTGTGAGTATTGGTGGATACGGTCAGGGAAATAAAACGCTCCACACCGAGAAGTCTGACTAGTTAAAAGCCATATAAGTAGTGGAAAGGGTGGTGTATATACAAATGTATGTCTTTGTATATGTATGCATAAAAATATACAGTATATTATACATACATACACTCTGTGTGTTTATATATGTGCATATATATAGAAGTCAAACTCTTTTTCTTGGTTTGGTGTTAGTAAAACAGTCTCTGCAATTCTAAATATCTACAAATATGTAAGGTCTTGATGTCTGATTCTGCATTGCTGTGACCTTGTCACACATGCTCTTTATTGTGTGGACTGCCTCATAAAACTAGATATTTTAAACATGCAGTTCCCAGTAAAATAGGCATTTATCACTCATGATAACATGGAACTGTCTCAGGGAGTGTTTGAAAGCCCCCCTGCAACTTACTGATAAAAAGCTTAACTCCATTTCAGGGCTTATCTAAAGAAAAAAGAGGTAGACCTTCATGAAATAACTGAATTTGTTTTTTTCTCTTAAGATGAAAAAGAGAGGCAGAGGAAAGGGGAAAAAAATCGCTTTAAAACTCCAATGCAGCAGAACAAGTTTAACCCATTGAGATTTTAAGTGAAGTTTTCTGCTTCATCAGGAAGAACCCTGTGGTGAAACATATGTCAGAAGAGAAGCAGATATGAGAAACTGGCCTCCTTTGCATATGAGATGATTAATTAAGAGGAAAATCACTTAGCCAGATGTCTCATTGGTGAAACTACACGTGCAAGGTACATTTGCAGTAAGGGAGCAGCATAGCACAGACAGTGCATTTGATTTCCATGCTAACATAGCAGAGATAGGAATCTGGTGTGAATTAGATCATGCTGACTCTTGGAGAAACAGAGGAGTACAGACCTTATTTCAGCTACAAATTATGAGCTGCATGTCTGCTGTTATAATGCTGCACTATCGTTACTTGATGCAGTTGAGTTATTGGTTATGAATAAATTATCCAGAGATGACAGTCCTTTTCTCTATCCACATTCATAAATTTTTGGCAAACCAAACCTGATTTCTCCAAGTGTCACTTTTCTTCATTCACCAAGTAGTTTTTCAGAATGCTTAGAAGCTGGTGAATTTTTCATCAAGTCATTACCAGGGTAACACTTTCAAATTTGTTTGACTTAGGAATTTAAGTCTTTCAGAACTAAATAAAACACAATCTGTCTGCTGTCTGAGTACTTGCCTACCTCAGATGTTCATATATTCTCGGCACTGTGGCACCTGGGTGTCCCCCAATTTTTCATGCATTTTCTATCACTTATATGTGAAGTAAAATATGGTAAAAAAAAGATCCTGCTTATGCTAAATGCTGTTTTTAAAAGTTTTCTGCTCTTTCTGTGGGAAACAATAGGCCAGTTGCTAAATGACTTCTGAGTCATGGTTTTTTTCCCTAAGCATACATTACAAAATTAGGGAGCGGGAAGTAAAGATCTGTCACCCCAGTAGATCTACTGGAATCAAACCAACTTCTACCTCCTGGCTGCTATAAATTCCTTCCCATAGCTAAAGCTGCCTCACTAGCAGTGTCCACGGAAAGCAGCCATTTCTCTGCTACCTGTAATCTCTCCTCTTTATGTAGTCTACCAGCCTTTTGAAGAAGAGGTGCCTGTAGAGTACCTAGTACAATCAGATCCGTCTGTTGGCTTGAATTTCTCTATGCTATAGGAATACTAATCCCTCTCCAACAATAGAGATAGGCACTCCATAGAGCAGACACACAAACAGACTTTCATTAGAGAATGCAGTCCTGAAAGCCTGTTTTATAAAAGACTTTGCTGATTGGACTTAGTAATTTGAACAGTGATGGATACAGGGTATATTCCACAAGAGCCTAGAAAGAAAGGTGCAGCAGTATCAGCAATGAGATGCAGACACTGCAGAATTCTGTAATATTAATGTGTATTAATATTAATGTAATATTATATGCTTAAACACATAACATGCTATAACCTGAATCTTTAACATCTACTGTGTAAATATTTTTCTTTCTTTTTTTTTTTTTTTTTAATTGATGACCAGAAATGCTGAGAATTGTGTATTTTCAAACAGTAGACTCTTATTTGGGTCAACATTTCCTCTATTCTCTCCATCTCAGCGGTTTGCCAACATTTCTGCAGTTAATTACTGAAATTTCAGGTACATTCTGAGCCTTTCAATTCCCAGAGTTTCACATCAACATGTCAGGCAATGAGGGTGTCAGGAGAGCCTTGGGGTATAAAGCCAAATTTTCCTATTCATATGCACAATAGTGGAAAACAAACATACAAGCAGAGACATTCAATTTACAGAAATGCTTGAGGGACATGTTTTGAGACTTCTGTGCTAAGAATCAGAGGTTATTATAGTCTATAGGCTTCCTTGCCTATAAATGCTCACAGATTTAACAGTGAAGACCAAATTTTCATAATCAATAGCCTCTGTTTTTGTTTATTAGTTACTGTCACAGGCAAGTGCTTCTGTTGATTAAGGGCAATGAAATCACATCTACTGCCAAGGTGTGAATAACGTGATTAAAACCTTGTAGGGTTCATTCAAGTCTTTTCACAGCCCCTGTAAGAAAGGTAAGTGGTATTGCTCAAGTAACATTTAAAAGACCAGTTTCCAGCCCCAAAATATATCTCATTATGTGTTAAAGATTGGGCAAGGCTGTTTTCAGAAACAGAGATTCCCCATTCACAGCCATAAATCACTCTGCCTTTATCAGGGGCCACCTTTGCCAAGCTCTCAGCTTCTCTGGAGGGGACAGCCCACACATACCTGACTCATTTTCCCAGAAGCCCTACTGTTATTGTGGCAGGTAGAGAAGTTTGGCATGATGGAGCTAAGACCTCCTGCTCACAGGATAGGGCAGCACCAGGGTCTGGTCCCCTAAGCAGGGCAGGCCTTGTACTTGGGCTACTGCTGGATGACAGATGGCAATGCAGGTAGAGTGCATATAGCTCAAAAGGCTGGCTTTGCTTCATCCAATTTCTCAAACTCTTCCTCTGTTTGCAGCTGAGCATGGGCTGAGGACCAGCCTTGCTTCCTGTTTTCCTTTTGGGCCAATTCTTCCACGTAGCACAGATCACACTGCTTCGCTATCCACCCAGAAGGAAGACCTTATCTGCTGATAGGTGATGAAGAAGAGAAGCCTCCACAGACTGCACTCCTTAACCACTAATTCCTTTGACAGCTGGTATTTGGACTATAAGAGGCCTCAGATAAAACATTCCCAGCGTGCCAAGTACAGATTAAATCCCGTAAGTTGCAGAGCACCTTCTCCAAGGGGATGAACACCTTTGACCTGTAAAGATGGCTTTACATAGATCACTGACTCCCAAGATCGAATCTTTGACCCAGTAGTGTTTATTGTGTGAGTTCTTCACCTCATTCGAGCTGTCCTGTTGTGTCAAAATAGGATCACTGCAGTCTAAGAGGAAGAGCGAAAAGGCTGCCATCTGAACAGAGATTGCCAAAACTATGGAATTTCTCAGGCTTCATAGGAAGTCAGGCAGCTACTGCTTGTACGTCTGAGCAGAGGTGGGAGGAAGCAAATGCATCACCAGAAGGCAATGCATTTGGAAGTAATGCATTTAAAAATCAAGAAATTCACATTCTTGTAGTCAGGCTAAGTCCCTTTTAAATCAGAAGAAGAGAAAAAAAAAGAAGAAGAAAAACGAGGAGGAGGAGAAGAAGAAGAGGAAGCAGACGACAACAAGAAGGAAAAAAAAAAGAAACTGAAGATATATTCACAGCACAATATTATATTGAATCTGAGCCAATAAAATTCAAGCCCAACTCAATTTTTTAGCTTTAACTTCTTTTCTTAGGTATTCTATTTTATTCTAACCACACACAAATATCCATTTACAATGAACAGTGGAGTAAATATACACCCGCTGCCCAACATCAGCAGGCTGAACCACTGTCTCCCCTGACTCTGTTCTGTATACAGACAGACTGGTGGGATATCTAAACTGGGCATGGGAAGTGCCCAAGGTTAGATGGTGTGACCTCCCCATGTAAAGTCAGAATACATTGGCAGAGTTCACAGAGTTGAATTTTTTAAACCTGAAACAGTAGCCTGCTCCCACCTGGATTGCCAGGATCATGCTGTATTTATAGAAGGAGTAAAAATTACTTATCAGCCATGAGTGAATACAAGGAGATAAGCAAAGGACATGAGCTTTTTGGTAACTTAACATTGTTCAGTTTACATCAGTAGGCAGCTGCTCTGTGGTCTCACCAGCAGGTACTCAGCAAAGAATTATTATGTTCAATATAGTCAAAGGTTTTTGCTGGTATTTTATGCATTTTCACACCCATCCCAAAGATTTTCACTGTGGCTATGAAGCAAATTTTGTTTTCCCACTTACTCTGCCTCTCTGGCAAACATCTGCTGTCCATGCTGTGCAGTGCCTGTCAATACAATGAATTTTCAATGTCTTTTTTCTTGAAAAAAAACTACAAGAATTATACTAGGAAATAAGATCCTTTTCCTAAAGACCTTCCCTCAAAACCTCAAACATTATTAAAAAAAAGCTTGAATTACACAGGAATATGGTACTATCAGACTTTCCTCTAATTTAAGTTTGTTCTTAAATTCTAAATTTGACCCATGCAGTTTGAACAAAAAAAAAAAAAAGAATAACCAAAGACAGACTGAAACAAAATACAGGGACCTTCTGCTGAATCAGTAGGGGAAATGATGAGGGCAAATAAAGAATATATTGTCACTATTTTTCATACAGAATACTTCTTGTAACTGTATTGCAAGCCATTTATTTTCCCAGACAATCATATGATTTTAAAATAGTTCAAGCTGAGAATTCCTGACCAGATTCTAGAAAAAACAAGAGAACCTGATGTATCAGCTTTTTTTCATTACGAACAGACAAAAGGCCCCATGGGGCACTAACTCCTCATCCAGATCCCCCCTAGGGCCTTCTGTGGCATCCTGTGACAACCTGGGTCTGTCAGAGAAGTGATTTGTAATGCATTCAGGACTACAGAGCTGGCCCCAGATATGTCACTTGGACAAGCCTGTCACTAAAGATGCAAAATTGGATCTGGACCCATGCTGATATTTCACAGTCTGCAAGATGCACATCCGTGAGTCATGACCAGCATCCTGGACACACTTGGAGAGCACCAATGGTAGTAATTTACTAAAGCTTTTCCAAACCCAAACCCTCAGAATCCTGATTAAGCCTGCATGTTTCTTTCCTATCAGCAACAGAAAACAAGCTATAATATTCTAAACTGTGGAGTGAAATAGAATAAACTATAATGGTAGAATCTAATCTTTCTTGTCAGTTAGAACTTGCAAAAAGGACTGAAAAGTGTACACCAAATACTGTAAATAGAAATTGCTGGTTGGAATTCCAGAGATTCCACTTACTGTGTCTTTTCTGCTGGATCAGCCTGCCTCATTCAGAGCTTGGGAAATATTTTCAGTGTCTACAGCCATACAAAACAAATATCCTTACAGCAATATCTGGATCAAACCCTGAATTGCAGGCTGCTCCGGGCAATGCTGTCTGTACTTTCTGCCTTCACGACCGGTACCACTGTATGATAAACAATTCTGCTATTGGCAGTTTATTTATTAAAAAGAAAGCAAAAGCACTGTCTTGAATTTAAATGGGAAAGATCACACTAAAACCACGGAAAAAATATGAATATATCGCAGCACCAAAACCTCAGAGTTTTCTCAACTCGTCTAATGATAATCCACCTCCTTTCCCTCCACTTTCTTTTTAACACTGTACCAAGATGAACACTACCATTCTGCAGCTGAGCCTCTGTGTTCACTTGACTGTTCAGGTCAAATTCTCTCCTTTAAAATTTACTGAAATATATGGAGTTATGCAAACAGAGGACTTGCCCTCCTGTACTCTCTCTTGCTGAGAAACCAGTTTGGTTGTCCGTAAGCCCATGTTTCTAAATTTCCAGGAGCAGAAACACATTGTGGCTTTAAATATAGACTGTCAGTTTGTGGTTTGCGTCTCATGTTACACACAAACGGCTTGAAACTCTAAATGCAAGTTGGGCAACACCAATAATATCTCAGAAAAGTGTCAGTACGCTTTCAAAATGCCCTGTATTTTAATTCCTGAAGGGGGGGGGGGGGGGAACATTCAAATTGAACTTTTCTAAGCTGGAGTTTAGGCGGAAACGTTATTAACTTTGCTTGGTTCTATTCAGGAGCCAGAGTTTGCAGAGCCTGTTTCAGTTCTTCACTCACACACGCGCGCACACAAACACAAAGAGTAAAAAAAGAAAACAGTTTCTTCATAGTTGTTTTTTTTCTTCAGGATTAGTCTCAGGCGTTCTCTTTTTTTTTCCCCCATATAAAATACATTAGACAATCTTTTCCTTAAGCGACAGACTGATAAATCCACTATTATTGTAAGGAAAGGGGGGGGGGTAAGGGTACTCACGTGGTTGAGATGTCGCATTGTTTTGGGAACTCATAATTTACGCCTTTGAAAAATGCCTTATTTGTGTTGACAGTCTCTCTTCCCTGCTCAAAACTGACGGCGGGATTGAACAGAACAGCTGGAAGAACCCAGGAAAATGCTTCTCTTGTTCGGGCTCTCCTTGCCTGGCTCCTGACCCCTTTACAACTGGAAAAGGAAACAGCACATGTGTCATTCTCTTTTGCCTGTGTAGCTCACATGAGCGGGGAGGGGCACCCATTTGCAGATAGCAGTAACTGTATTCAAGTTTTGCAAGTTGGATATATTCCACCACTTTGCTTTTATTAGGCAGCAACCAGTGGAAAGAAAATGATCTTTTCATTCTTAGCCAAACATAGACACACCTACTAAATGCGCTTCCCAAACTCCTAACCACAGATGTTGATATTATTTCTTTAAGTGCAAAACTTGCTGCTGACTCCCCAAAATGCCTACCATCAACGGGTAAAATTGAAAATAAGGTTTTCAATTTTCATTGCCCAGCATCATCCTTAGCACTCACAATCTAACTAATTCTGTCCTTTTAACAGGTGAAAATTGAGAATGGCATTTCCTGGGTCAGCATATAGCATGAATCTACACTGTGCTCAAAATGAGAGGGAACCTGTGGCTACAGCACAGGCTGAGGCACTGGCAACTCCATTCCTAGCCCTGACACAGGCTTCTTATGGTACCTTTGGCAAAATATTTAATCTCTACCCCATTTTGCCACCGGTAGAATAAAGATGAGACAATTGGTTTCCTCCTAGTCTTGGTATATTTATTTAATCTACAGGCAGGCAATGTTTATAAATAATTGGTCTGCAGAGGTTAATTTACTCATACTCCACAGCAGGTTTTTCACCCTGGACTAGGCTACCAGCTCCCTTGTTTATATTGGTGCCATTTAAAGCTATCTGTTTGGCTGCCTGCATGCTGTACTGCAGTCAGTGGTATGCAGTTATTGTAAGCGTGCATACACAGTCAGATTGCAGTTGACATGAACTGCAACTTCTAGATCGCACCAAAATACAGGTAATTTTTAAGGTATATACCTTAGCCACTAAGATGAGTACACAAAGTTTCCATTTTCCTGAAGTCTCTGAGTCAGAATGTATTAACAGCCTGCCTGTGATAGCAAAAACACAGTAACCAACTGTACGGAAGTGGAAAAAACCAGAGTCATGAAATTCAGACTGAGACTATCCTGTTTTGCAAAACTGTCACAGGATATTTTTGTGAAATCATCTCAGTGACCTCCTACAAGAAATCAATGCTGTGAACTTGGTCCACCGTATATATCTAACAGCTATAGCATGGAAAGAACAGTTAGTTATTTACACGCCAATGGCAAATAACAGCTTGTTTGTGAGCAGGGATGCAGTAAATGGCTTTGGTCAGCATTTCCACACTCTGGGCTTGTGGTAGAGAGCCCTGGAATATTTAGTGATAGACAGAGCAAAGCAAGGCAAAAAACAAAGAGAGGGAAATAACAGGAAAAGCTCCTGACATTGCTGCTCTTGTTTCAAATTCCAGTGTGACATTAATTTACACCAAATAGCTTCTCTGTGAAAATACTGGTGGGCAGGTAATTGATTACTGTTTCTTCTGTATTTGAAACACAATGTGCAGAGGTAAAATTGGGGCTTTCTGTTCTGGGCATGAGAATTGTTCTCATGCAAAGTTTTTACATTTAAATCTTTCACCATTCTGATCAAGGACAGGTTGAATGGGCTTTGAGCAACTTGGTCTGGTACAAGGTATCTCTGCCCATGGTAGAGGGGTTGTAATTAGATGGTCTTTAAGGTCAACCAATCTGAACCATTGTATGATGCCTGAGAAACTTCAAAACTGCTGTTGAGAAAAAACTCCTTAGCTGCTGCATATAAACTGAAGGATGGTGGTATTGATGGCTTTATTGTGTTAGAGCTGGTAGTCTGGACCCTTCCCAGGAGCACTGTGGCAATGCATGTATTCAAGGGGGTTGCTCTAAACTGAGCCCAATTACCTCCTGGTGCTTAACCCCTTTCCATCTGTGCAACACTTCCTGCATCTATGTTCTTATTAAAGCTACTCTCCCACCACTAAAATCACTGGAGGAGTTATACCCAAGTTTATATAGGAGGATTCTGGCAGAACCAAGCCCATGTGGGAAAGTCCACTTTAACACCTTGGCATCTTCCCTTTTCTTGGGACTTCTTTCTTTGCTTATTGAATAGACTGGGATTCCCAGAAATCAGAGTGCCATTCCCAAGGCTGTTGTTTGCCTTCAATTAGGTCACTGAAGAGACCTCTATGACCTTTTCCACTCATTAATAGGAAATATGTGATGTTGAAAAGGGAAGGACCATATAGTCCAGCATGCTTCTGAAGGAGTCTGAGACTGGGCACTGAACAAAGAGCATCCCAGTGCTCTCAGCCAATTGGTCCTGGGAGACCAGAGGCAACAAAGGAACCAAAGCAAAAGATGGGAGTGGAGTGCTGGTAGGGAGTGTATGTGATTAATCATTATTTTCCAGTTTTTCTGAAATATCTAACCTTTAAATAGCCATTCCTTCAAAAAAAAAAAAAAAAAAAAAGAGAAAAAAAAGCCCCCCAAAAACTTTAAAGGGAGATAAGAGAAGGTGAGCTGAAAGCAATTTTTATTAAAGGACTATGGCATTCATACAGGATTAACCAGATCTGTGGGATAAGACAGGTATGCTAGGAAGTGTGTGTGTCAGCTCTGTGGTTTTTATCAACCAATTCTTGGGACCACAATGTTCCCATTAACCTACAATAGTATTGGTTTCCTGCCCTGGTGAATACTTTTACATCTCCAGCCTTTGAAAGCTCAGAGTGCTTTCCTGAGTATGGAAACCAAAATTCCGTTTTCTTCTCAGTAGTGCTTTCAGATGTGACCATCCTTTCAGGTCCAAGAGTGTTAGCTCAGAAGAGGGACCTCTTTTACCTCTAATACTGCAGTTTATCCTGCTTCTCCTAAGCACAGCTATGTAATGAATGCACAGTCAGGCCCACATGGTTGTTCCCTTTGATATTATCTTGCTCCAAGATAAATGATATTTCACAGTCATTCGGGCTTGGCAAGCTGATGCTGCATGCTGCAGCTGTTGTTCCCAACAGGAAGGGAGGGTTTAGGTTGCACTTGAAGGAAAATAAATAAATAAACCAAAGGAAAGAGTCTCTCTTCAGGCAGTTATGCCTTATAGCAACAGGACATCAGACTATAAATTCCTGTCTTCGATGAATTTTCATGAGAAAACATAATGTAAAATCTGTGATCTCAGCCTGTAAAAACAGTGGTAAGATTGGAAGAGGCCGAGTCGAAAACCCTCAGTAATGTCTCTTCATTGCCCACCCTGCACAGCCTCCAAGACTCAGAGAAGATGTTTGGATCCCTCACTTGGACGTTTGAGGAGAGGATGTAGCAGTGGTTGAAGAGGCTCTTGCCTGGTTGTGAGTTCAAGATGGGCCTCATGACCGTAGTGATGGCCACGTTTGGATGAGCTAGTGATGTCCTGCTAGGCCACGTGCCATGGTCACCTGGCCAGCTGGCGTGAGAGGTGGTGTTGGCTTTCTCACCTCCTTTGCTGGCTACACACTTCAGGCTGTCTTAAACATGCCAGGCTGCCAAGCTATGTGTGGTTGGGTAGGATGCCAAACTTTGAAGACTTCATGCAGGTCAAACAGAGATGTGTGCTGTGGTGCAGCAGAACCTAGGCTGAATCCTGAAGGAGGGATTCCTTATAGGAAAGCAATTGGCTCTGGACATCCCATGAGATACTATTTTCTACTGATTATCTTCCTCTTCATCTCTGGAAGGAATAATAGTCTATTTATTACCTTGTCTGGTAGGGTCTCTCTCTGCCTTCAGTCCTCTTGTTTCCTTTCTGTTTCTCATTTATTTTTGTGCTGAGAGGGTGAGGAATACTGGCCCCAGAATACTCATCCTCTGTATGGACCATCTCAGGTCTGGTGTAATGTCATGGAGAATGAAGTCTTTGTGACTATGTGAAAGGAACCAATGTAGATTTATTACCCAGGATGGACTATGGTGCTAGTATAACTCATGTTTTATGTGGTGCCTATGTGGTCAGAGACTTTAAGTGCAACTAGATTTTTAAATCCTTGGAACACAGAGCGGGAATTTTCTGTCTGCAGTCATAACAGCAATTGTTACTGAACAAGATCTTGACCCTTGTATAAGGCCAAAAGAGGATTTACTCTGCAGATAAGAGCTCAACTCTCCTTCCTACTTTGTATCTGAGGCATATGTCTTTATTTTTACCACCCCTCTGACTTCCACTTGAGCCTGTGGAATACATACCTATCCCTGGAACACAGCATCCCCCCTGCTTTGTGTTATCACACAGCTATTTGCAGTTAAAGTATGTAGTGTGACTGTCTGTGTTTAAGCCCCCCACTTAATCTGTTAGTTTATTTGGGCCAAATTCTCTTACAATTGTGTCTGTAAAAAGCAGGGGAGCCTCCAGTGTCACTGCAATGCAAATCCTTCTCAAAACATGCCGTCTCTCTGTAAAATGGAAATATAAGGAGAAACTACCTCTTCTCTATAGCCTGGTGCTTGGCTTTCCGTGAACTGTGGTCCATTTAATGACACCATGGAGGGAAGATGTGTAAGGTCAAGAGCTCAGTGGACAGTGACCTGCAGTCTCTGTGACTATCTATAATGTCATGTCCAAAGGTCAGACAGAATGCCTTAGAGCCACTGATTCCCATCTCCTCACCAATCTAATGTCCCACACCACTGAAAAGCACATCTGCTCATACTCTAGAGCAGTCAACAGGATGTTGACATGCTGTTTGATAGTGCATATTTGGAACAGTGGAAACATAATCTGGGTAGATGTGGAGGGAATGAATCATACTATCAGCTCTTGCTGAGTTCAAGAAATCTGAGACCAGGCTTTGGTACACGGATTTCTCATAACAAAAGAACTGAATGATAAATAAAATAAAGTGAATCATGCTGAAATTTAAAACAAAAGGGAAGACTTGCTCACACAAAGCAGAATTAAACACTGGAAGTCATAATTCCCAGAGAATGTGGTGTAGTTAGACCTTCAGTGGGACTGAAATCCATTATTCTTGTTTATATAGATGAGACTGTATTACTGTAGCATAATTTCAATAAGTTGTCTTTTTCTAGGTTGTTGCATAACTCCAAAATGGCCAGAAAATTGACTGTCAAGAGTCTTGATGACTGTGGAGCCTGCTTTGTTTTGTTATCCAAGTGTTAAATTATGCTTTCATGGCTAGTTAGTGCAGGTAAAAATCCTCTCAAAGATGGTTAGTCCATCACCTGGACTGTCCTTTTGTAACATGAAATATGGGCTTGTCTCAGCCTGAGGTCTCTGGGAGGCTGGATCCTAAATTCTTTTGTACTTTACCAAGGGCTTCAGCCCCTTTTGGTAGAAAAGACTGGATACATCACACACAGATGGGATTCATCCAAAGTTGAGATCAGCTGATCACAGTGTGAATGCTTTGACCAAAGCAGTAACTGGGTTGCAGCCAACAAAGGTGCTGGATAAGTGTTTGTTCTTTAAATCCATTCCTGAGTCTGCTTCCCACCTTGCAGCAACACTTAGCCAAACAGACACAGCCAGATTGGCAGATGATATTTCCTGAACTATAATAACACTGAGGTATTTGCTCTTATTTTTAGCTTGCATGTACTATTCTTTCCAGAAAATTGGCATCATTTTAAGATTACTTTCTTCTCTAAGTGCCAAAGCAAAAAGCTCATACTTTGAGCTCATGCTTCTCTTTTCTGTACCTCTGGTCTGTCCACAACTGGCAGAACTTTGGAACAAATTTACTTATTTACAAAGGTACTTGTCTTACAAAATTAATGCTGTTCTGGTAATTTTTATAAGTGCACTTTATAATAACTGTGCTAAATATCTTCTTCATTGTATTGATGTGGTAACAGTCTTCACTTTTCCTTCACCTTGGAACAATTATCAAATCAGAGATACTTCGGTGCAGAGTTTAGTGTTTCAACCCACTATCTGAGCACAAAGATGTCATGTGGTAAAGTCACAGTTACACTGAATGAAGCTGGGGCACCGCGGGGACGTGTGTGATGATCCCAAGACCTTGTTGCTTAGCATTGTTCCTACTACTGTTTTCAAAATAACTCCTCAAAATTATTGGCCCGGGGGAAGCTTGAACTTTTTTCTTATGAGTCATGTGATTGGAGTTGCTTTTATTTTAAAACAACCTGAAACTCACATATTTTTTTTTCATTTTGCAACTTATTTGAGCCATCATGAAGATGTTTCTCTCTGTTTTACTGGTTTTGTACAGGGTGTGGGAGCAAAAGAGTTCCCCAAGGGCAACTAAATGAACTGGACACAGTCCTTAAGGTCTACTACCCCACAATTCCAGCTGAAAATAGGATATGGTCTTAAAGCCAGATAATCTGCTGTTCCTTTTATTTGTGCTGTTTTTATACAAAAATGGATATAGCTCTCTGGTGTGATGGGAATAAAATTTTAGAATGGTCTATTTTAATAATAAACTGCATGCTGATCTTTTTTTTTTTTTACTGCAGTAAAGTCAATTCAGCTGTATCTGATTGGCACTACTTCAAGATTTTTGATGTTCAGCAGGAGAAGAATATACAGCTGCAAAAACCAAAACAAAGCAAAAAAATGTTGAACTGCACATGCTGGAATGGCAAAAAGCCCAACTGCAACAGCTTACCAGACACACTCACAGAGAACTGGGCACTGGGACACACAATGAATGCTTTTGCTGACAATTGCACAATGAGTTTTATTTTGGTTTAATGCAGAGTCCAAGTGTTTCCTTCTGGATAAGGTGCCATAGACTTCCTTGAACCTTATTTAAATGTCGTGTATGAGTGTAGTTGAAGCTTTCAACTGTCAATTCTGCAATGCTCTCTCAGATCTTCTTTTTATTGTTCTGGTGTTCCTATTAGAAATGGGAGGCATTAAACTCCAAGGAAAAGGTGAGATGCTGAGAGTGTACAGAAATTATTCCTTTCTTGAAGTGACCTACAAGCAAACTCTACTGATATATATATATCTATATGTGTACACAATGCTTTATTTGGAAATAGTTTTCTTCCTTATCAAATCAAAGAGCTGCCCAGGAAGTTATAATTCAGGACAATAAACATAATTACAGGGAAAATATCTGAATAGTCTAAACATATCTTTTCTGTATGAGGTAGATAAATATGAATTTTGGCTGGTGAAGTCAGGTGGAAAGAATGTTACACAGAGACTTCAGGAATGGAATTAGTTTATATCAGGAAGTTTTGGGAAAGAACTTAGTTCAGAAATCTCTAGGATCACTGGATCTTGTAATTTTTTTTCAAACACTAAAATAAGAGCTGGAGCAATTTTGTGTAGCACAGTGCTACACTGCTGATTTGTTTCTAAGAGCTCAAACCTGGGTAAGGGAAGCACTGAAGAATGCCCTTATGGCTACCTATTTTTAAGAAAACACAAAGCTTTTTCTTAATTTTAGGCACATGATTAGGTCATGTTACAAGTTGAAGGCATGCTTAAAGATTTTCCTGATTACTGAAGGCTTCCTATAAATATTCATATATGGACTCTTCCTCTACAACATCACCCAAATTAAATTTCTGAATTAGACTCTATGATGAGTCAGTCTATTGAAGAAACTTTTTAAAGATAGGGGTTAGTGTCATTTTATGTAACTTCAGTATTTGAGGTATTAGTCACATAATCTATCCTAGTCTTCTGCATACCCTCTGGAGTGAAAGGCGTAGATAAAGGTTTCCAGAAGGTGATTCGTTCTGTGGCTAAAATTAGGTGCAATGAACAACATCATAATCAATAATTTTCTCTCCCCCCCTAAGAAAAAAACCAACGCCCTTCTTTGCTGAGATCCAGACATAAAGGATGTTGCAGCTTTTCTATGAATATTTAAATTTGCTGTTTCTATTCTGGCAGTGTTTCACACTCCTCACAGAGGCCATCCTGCTTGTACTTAGCAAATACACACAGAATCCTACTTTTACCATTTAAAATTGCTGGTATGCTTTGGAATAGTGGGCAATCAAATCCTCATTTAAGTAAGTGTAACTGATTACATGCACTATGTAGCACGAATAAACACTCTGTGTTAATTAACACTCTGTATCAATATTCCATCATTTCGATTTTCACCTGCCATAATCTTCTGCTGTTTTCTTTTTTTAACTTCAAAAAATAATTCTCAGATGTTCTCAGAAATGTTCTGCTGTGATGGGTTGACCCTGGCTGGGTGCCAGCTGCCCATTAAAGCTGCTCCATCACTGCCCTCCTCAGCTGGATGGGGGAGAGAAAAATATAATGAAAGTTTCATGTGTTGGGATAAGGGCAGGGAGGGGTCACTCATCAGTTATCATCATAGGAAAAACAGACCTGACTTAGGGAAAAAAAAATATTTATTTTATTGCCAACCAAATCAGAGTGGAATAACAAGAAATAAAACCAAATCTTAAAACACCTTCCACCCAGACCTCCTTTCTTCACAGAGCACAATTTCTGATTCTCCCTCCCTCCTCCCCACCAGTGGCACAGGGGTATGATGAATGGGAGTAGTGGTCAGTTCATCTCATACTGTCTCTGTGGTTCCTTCCAGCACGGGGTGGGACATGGGGAAGGTTTCTAGCAGCTACTCACAGAAGCCACCCCTGTGATCTGCACATTACCAAACCCTTATCATGCAAACCCAATACATTTACTTACAGTATCAATAAATTTAAATAAAGTGGTGTAATCACATATTATACATAATGCCATAAAAGCTTTAATTGCTTGAAAAGTACAGTAATTAAAGCCAAATAAAGTTGTATTATTTTATTTCTTTTACTGTTGGTTAATTTTTTTTTTAACATTAATTCAAATCCTGACCTTTCTCTGAAAACCTCTGCAGGCTGTGACTGTAGTCACTCAGTCAGAATGGTTGTTCTCAGTATTAATGCAGTCAAAAATTTACTCAGCAACATTGTATTAGGACTGTGTTAGTAGATACTTGGAATACAATTTTAGATATGGTTTTTAACAGTGAGATGGAGATATACAAGCTCTAATAGAATTTTTTTTCAAATGAAGCAGTTAACTTCTACTAAAGAAGTGCAATTGCAAATGCTTAATAATTTATCCATCTGTTTATTCACACATTGGCTTTAATGACATGTTCTTTCAAGTTTAGAACTGGGAATAACCCCTAGAAATCTGTATTTCACTAGATACCATTAAATTATACTATTTTTCTTTAGTACTTTCAAAGTTCTGGATTTTCGCTGTACATAATAGCCTAAAATAATTAATTTTTGGGCTGTAGCATCACACATTTGATATCTATACAAGTAGTACTGTGAGAAAAAGGAGAGAAAAAGTATGAATGTATCTAGGGCATTTGGCCCCAATTTTTTTAGAACTTATTGATCTTAGAGTATCTCAGCTGAAATACAAAATTAAACATGAAATGTTAGTGTCTTCTTGGTATCTGATCTCATTGAAGAGAATACCCAGATTTTGCTATGTGTATGTATAAAGCCATTGTGGTTCACAAGTGTTATGATAGTATTTTGTTCTTTTAAGGTATTCAAAATGTGAAATTCACCTGAAAAAATCCGAAACACATCCACCAAATAACATTGTTATTTTTCTCACATGTTACCATAACTTCTGCTGCTGCTAGCTCTGAGCTGTTTTCTTCTAATCACTGATGATCCAGCCCAACTACCCTGCTGCTAATCCAGCCCAGACTCTGAGCATGTTAACAGCTGCATCCAGTTATCTGTACCCCACAACAAATTAGCTGTGCATGTATATATGAGCAATGTGACTCACTTAGCATATCAGTTAACATTTCTATATTGTCCACTAAAGTCACTATTGACATAGCAGTCAATGCAATAGCAAATTGAATAGCCATGGGCAATACGTAGACATTAATTACACACACTCACACACAAAGTATTTATGCTTATAGTCAGCTTTTCAATGCCTTTCAAGTTTTGGAATGCATGTGAGGAGTTTCATTAATTCTATTAATATGTTTATCATTATAGCTGAAGTAAGACTAATGAGGTTCAACAAAGGCAAGTGTAAGGTACTGCACCTGGGGAGGAATAGCCCCAAGTACCAGTATAGGTTGGGAGCTGATCTACTAGAGAGCAGCTCTGCAAAGAAGGACCTGGGAGTTTTGGTGGATGACAAGTTGACCATGAGCCAGCAGTGAGCCCTTGTGGCCAGGAGGGCCAGTGGTATCCTGGGGTACATTGGAAAGAGTGTGGCCGGCAGGTCAAGGGAGGTAATTCTCCCCCTCTACTTGGCCCTAGTGAGGCCCCATCAGGAGTGCTGTGTCCAGTTCTGGACTCTTCAGCACAAAACAAGAAACGTTTGAGAGGGTCCAGTAGAGAGCCACAAAAATGATGAGTGGTCTGGAACATCTCTCTTATGAGGAAAGGCTGAGGGAGATGGGCCTGTTTAGTCTAGAGAAGAGAGGACTGAGAGGGGATCTCATTAATGCATATAAATATCTCAAAGGCAGTGTCAAGAGGATGGTGCCAGACTCTCTGCAGTGGTGCCCAGCGACAGAATGAGGAAGAATGGTCATAAGCTAAAACACAAGAATTTCCATGTCAACATGAGGAAGAGTTCCTTTACATTGAGGGTGGTAGAGCACTGGAACAGGCTACCCAGCAAGGTCGTGGAGTCTCCTTCTCTGGAGACATTCAAAACCCACCTGGATTCCTGTGTAATCTGCTCCAGGTGACCCTGCCTTAGCAGAGGTGGTTGGACTGGATGATCTCCAGAGGTCCCTATCAGCCCTAATGATTCAGGGATTCTGTGTTTCTAGCAATTGTCTGTATGTACTCTGCTAGTGAGCTGATATTGCAAAATTGCTGTTTTCTGGTAGAGTGCTGTTATTTGGATCCCTTAGAGGAACAGAACATCATCTACAATGTACTGACAGAAAAGGTAGGAAACGTTTTTTCTGATCACTGGGGAAAAAAGATTTAGAACATCTTGCACTGCAAATATTATATATAAAGAGAAATATACCTATAATATTGAGATATAAAGAGGTTTTCTCCATTTAGAAGTCACATTAGTTTGACACAAATAAAGTAAAAATCTTATGTCAGACTAAAACTTATATCAACATAGTCTCTCCTTGTAAAATATGCACAAGTACAGTGAGAATTCATTTCATGTCCATTTTACTCTTAACTCAAGTCTTTGTCACAGATAGATATTGATAACTCTTGAGTTTTTTTACCTCTTGACTCTGCTAAGAAGTTACCTTCCACTGGGGCCATGGCACAGTGTTGTGGTTAGAGCTCATTGTGGACAAGTGAGATCGTTGATTTCATGCTCCCAGGGTGAAAACCCCTAGGAGCATTCTGGGTTTCTGGGTAGACACTCTGGCCTCTGAATTATTTCTTTGCTTTTTCACTATCAGACATCTGTTTTGAATGGTGCGTTAATAATTGGGAAGGCAGAATGTTTGCTGTACAGGACTTGGATTCACGTTTGGACTTTCCCTGTGCCCCACCATCTCCAGGTTGAGAGGTCCATGTGGGAACCCATTGAGTGTGAGAGGGTATGATCACCCCATGGAGAAACAGAGGTTACCTGTTAAAGGAGAGAAGGGGAGGACATCTCTTAGGTATGCTAACTTGCCTCTTGATGTCATTTAATTTTCCTCTACTGACTGTACAGGGACTTTAGCTCCCTTACACGTACTGGCTGAAATTCCTGGGAAGGCCATTTGACTTCTTGAAACCACGTGTTTTTCACTTCTACAAAAAGTCTCATCAGCTGTAGTTCTTTGTAAAATGTCTGCAACAAACAACCCATGACTGACCTCACCTCTTCTGGAAACTGTTGGCTTGAGCTAACTTCTGTGGTCTTGTCAAAATTAGGAGACCAAGAAGCAGCAACATGGAAGAGCTTTTTCTTTTCCATCTCTAAAGCACAGTAGATACATAACTTTAAGTATATTGGGTTTATCATTCATACAAAGCCAGGCCTTGCTGCAGAAATAAATCTGATTAGCTTATCAGAATGAAGATCAAGAGGTAATATGAATATTGCTCCCAAGCATCTCAGTGGGAAGAAAAAATCAGGTACTAAAAGAGGGTTTGAATCTAATGGAATAAATTAATGTTAACAATTGTGCAATTACTCTGTAACAATATAAGGGATAAAAAACCACATGTTTTCTTAGCAACCAAGATTTGGAACAAAGTACTGAGAAAAAGAATGAATTTTTTTAGTTCTTGAAATCTTACAGACACCTCACTGAAAGATTTATGAGTCAAAGAGAAGTTATTAGTTCAATATCATTCTGTGGCCTGAGTGGCCTTGAAGATATTAATCCGTGAATCAGCCAGTGAAAATCTATGGCCTGTAAAGGACAGAGTATCCGACAACAGGATCATGACGTCTCTTCTGTCCCTAAAGGCCACAGGCAGATGAAACCATTGGTATTAGCTCACTGCAGAGCTCAATGTTGTAGCACTGCTCAAGGATTTCACTGTAAACCACCTCCTTGGTTCTGCTTTTATGTGTATATAAGTAGATTTGAGACCTACACATTCAGTCATGAGCACAGAGAGTGGGGAGTGTCACCAAGCAAGCTATCAGTGTGACATTTTCAAGCTGCTGGCTGACTGCAAAGTGACATACAACCATATACATGAAGCATATGGGGAGGCAGGAGACATATATCAGACAGCAGCTGACATATCAGGTCTGGGACAGCTTCTACCGGGAAAAGCAAATAGATTGCAATTCCAGACAGAGTGTTTTAACTCTTTTCTCGTCGCCTACGGAGACTTTAATTTCTTATATTTGTACAATCCAAATAACTTATGTTCAAGATTAGTCCTTTTGCTGTACATTACTTCTGCTCTTAATGCACCAAAGCACAGCTTATTTTCTGTTATCTCACTGTAAAAGTGGGATAAACCTGTTAGATTTGTGCTCGGTACTTTGACCTCAAAAGAGTAGAGTAACTTCATATTTATCACTATGTAACTGAGACTGATATCAGGTGTTAGATTTAATATCAGCCATCCCTTCATGAAAGAGAGGGCCAAAGTCTCTGCTGATGTAAAATGATAGACCTCATCTGTAAATAAAAGAGATTCTGACCTGGTGTTCAGAATACTTAAAAACTACCCAGCAAGAACAACTGAGTAGGAGGATGTATTGTTTTCTACTTTATTCCATGATTTCACTACAACTACTTTTCTCAGCGTGAGCCCCAGCCATCAAAGTTTCTTGCAGTAGAGTCATTCACTACAGGCTTTCCCTGCTATCCTGCTGTGGACATTAGTGTGATGCCATGAGTTCTCTTGCACCTGCAGTTACAGCTTCTAAATAGATTGGTGTCCCCTGGAAATCATGTAATATTTCTCCTTGCAGTGTAACCTCTTCTTCGCAGGTGTGACAAAATGTGCTCTACCAAAAATAACCTGCTTGTTGTTACTTTCCCAAAATGCTCTCGAAAGGATGTGGTGTTACCAGCAAATGTTATGCTGACAAAACTTGTGGCAAACCAAGGGGTCAGGGATGGTTTGGTGCATGAAAGTGAGAAGTAAGAGATGATCATATGGTTTAGTAGAAGGCAACAACATAAAAAATAATAGTAGCTGATGTATTTCAACATATAGTATTTTAGTAAACAATAGGAAATTACATAATATTGCAGAAGAACATGAAAAGGGTAAGAAAAAGGAGTGGGAAAGAAATTCTCCTTTTAGAAACAGGCAAAGGAGGAGTGGAGATAGATGATGACTATTCTGTTAAGTGTAAGAGTGTAAACCAAGTTACCTCTGAATGAGACATTCTGTCTATCTCTGTCCTTCAGGGTGTCAGGAAGCAGGGTAGGTGTGCCAATACTGTGTGGAGTTTTTCTGGAAGGGAAAGCAGCTCTGGCAAAACTCTGTACTGCTATAGTTGTATTGCTTCTGGACATAGCACTGCTAAATAAACTAGCTTTTCATGACGCACCCTCCCCACACAAGGAAGGTCTTTTCTATGTCCTCTGCAAACGGTCACCCAGGAGGTTCAAACTGGTAAGCCTCCGGACCACAGTTCAAGTACATGAACCACAAGGGCAGTCATCATCTTATTTAATGTAATCAGAAAACCAGTTTTGTCTTGGAGCCAAACTTTAGGGAGAGTCATGCACTGAGCCAACTCCCCACTATCTCAAATATTTCTCAGCAGTGAGAACTGGGCTCCTTCTTCTCTGGTCCAACTCCAAGGAATGCAAAGTATACTTCTTTTTTCTTCTCTTCTTTTTTGGTTTTAACTTGTGCAGTTCATACTCTGTTTCTGGTCTATCTTGAAAATTGTCGCTTCAGCATTCAACACTGTCAGAAATGTTTATCTCATTAGAAGGGCTGGAAAAGCACTGCAATAAAGTAAAATTAAATCACTACAGTAGCTTGGATATTAGTGACAATGTAGGAAAATGATAGCAACAAGAATGGCTGAGGAGGTTTTACAGCACCCTAGTGCCTAACACTGTAGCAATTCTTCAAAACAACTGTTATTTCTTTTTCATGTTTGCTTTTAATATCTACTAATTTTTTTTGTACCAGATTCTTCTAAGCAATGTAATAATGTTTCTTTCTTTTATGCTTTATGAAATCCTATGGAATTCTCAGGTTTTCTAATGTCTGAATGCTATTTATGAGGCATCTGTTTTCAAAACTGAGGGTACCTGTTACTAAATTCACTCTGTTTGAATTATATGACATGCAATTCTACTGAAGTTTCTGGAAGGAACTTGTATCAAAGTGGTTCCATATGCCCCAGGATGGGACTGCAGACTCTAAAACCAAATGCTACCCTCTTGGAAAACTCCTTGTAATATATTGCAGTTGATGATTTGCCAGTAGGCTTCGAAGGTCTATGTTATACATGTGCAGTTCACCAGAAGGGGAATATATCCTTGGGAGACAATGAAGAAAAAGATGGAGACCAATGCTGATGAACTGTCACTGAAAGCCTTTTGACAGAAAGGAGACTTTGAAAATAGCAATATCAATGATTAATCTTGGTATTTGTTCTCCAGACTAGTGCTGGTGGATGCTTTCACTAGAAAAACGCTGCAGGTATTTTATTATTCCTTTATGCAGAGGAACCTGCTATAGTTTTTCATATATAGATATGCCATTGCTTATCTAAGTGTACCAGTAAAAACTGTCTTGGCAAAAAGCTGGAATCATAATTTGCTTCTTGAGATGTTTTTTATTATCCTTTTTCCTATGATGAATATTTTTCATGTTTTTAAAACTCTTGTGCCTAGATAATTCTATACCAAACAGATGAAAATTCCTGTAATTCCTGTCAGTGCAGAAATATCTGAAGGCAAAATAAATTAATAAAAAGGTCTCAAATCACTGAAAACTTTGAGAGAAAGATTTTGGCAAAAATTCACAAACCAATCAGTGAGGTTTGCTGATACATGAGCCAATTAGGACATAATGTACAAAGAAAAAAAAAAGTGAGTGTAATTACATACTTCATGCATGTCAAAGAATAGTTGCATATGCACGTCACTTATCAAACTATTTCTCTTACTTTTCTGCATATGTAGGTCCAATGCATCACATTCACAGTGGGACCAAGTTCCAGTACTGAGACACTTGTTCTCTCTTGTGTTGTCATAATCTAGAGGCCAGAAGAGAAGCCATCCTCTCTTACAATATTTCATACCATTCAACCCATCTCAGTGCTGAAGGCTGGCGTGTAATCTGCCCACTTGTAGTTCATGTGACTGGCTGCAAAAGAAGTCATGTCCGTAGTCATATATTTGCACTGTGGCAGCTTGGAACCGTGCTATTACCCACTAAAGTTTACAGAAGCTGAAGGCTCGGCTTACTGCCCTTTAACACTGTAAAATATGCAGCTGCTTGATATGGAACAATGTTAAATGTTCAGTCAGAAAGATACACAAAGGAAATGTTCCAAAACAAAATGTCCCAAAACAAAAGGAGTGCTGAAGCTTTCTTGTATGGCTCTTCTGGACTGTCTAATGTGTTGTCCACTTTGTGAAGTAAGCTGAATGCTTGTTGCCTGCTTTTGGTTGTCCTTGGAAATGAGGGACCATCTCACTGTTTTTTCTTGTTGAAGTAGACAAACTTCAAAAAATAGCAGATCTTCACTTCCCATTACTTTTTTGGAAATGATCCATGAAAGGCAAGACCAATATTTAAGCGGATTCCCAGGGACAAAGCAGCTGGGTCACTCTAAAGAGCTGCATATCTGAAATGGGAGAGAAATCACCTAGCAGTTTTCTTCCTAAATTCAACGTATTTATTCTCCTGAGCTTTTTGTGGCCTCTTTCCATTTCAGATCATAAGATAGTTCATCCTCTATCCATTCATCTATAATGATCAGTTAGTTACTGAGGCCTGGCTCTGTGTTGAATGCTGTTAATGGTTCTGTATATATGTAATGCAAACATATTGAGTAGTATGTGTTAATGTAATTATTCTGTTGCTTGTTCAGAACTCCACTAATTCCTTTAAAAGAAAGTGAGGGGTTTTGCTTAATTGAGGCTTGTTTTCTTGATGAATTACCCTATGCTTTCCGGAAACTTTGAAAATCTGTCTCTTTATCTGTTTGATATTCCCCAGCTGGTAAGTACCATTTCCAGTTATCTGATATTTTAGTTGCTTCAACTAGTATGCTTAAGGTTTGGCTGCTCCAAACTGAGGGTCTGACCCTGCCTATCCTGACCAAATCTCGTTTTTTTCAAAGAGCTACTATTAATTGTATTGATCCAGGACCAAACACAAGAAAAGCATGGATAAATAACAACAGTCCCCTTGCTTTTTCTAAATTCTCTTGCTGTGTTTACCAGCAATGATTTCTGTGTACTTGCAATGCTTAAATGTTATGTCTTTGTACTTCTATATATTAAACCTCTGGTCCTTTTCCCTGCCTTTGCTGATCTCATTCACCACCTACCTATGCATGTATTAAATCCTACTGAAATCCAGGTAAGTCACATTCTCTCCCCTGAATTTCCAAAGATGCTGTATTATGCCTTTGAAGACTTTCCTAATAAAACATTGCTCCAGATTAAGTTAGCAACTCAGAAAGCTACATCTTACAGAAAAGTTAGTCATATGAACTTGTAATTAATGTTTTGTCCTCTCTGACCCAGTTTTGAAAGTCAGAGTTATCTGACACTATCCTGTTAGGTCTCACCCCTCTGCCTACATTTAGCACAAAAGGAAGGGGCTTGAGCACTTAATACAGTCTCCAGGGAATGATGACACTTCCAGGGGCTGTGTTTCTTCCCATCAGGACAGTAAAGAAAAGTAGGACAAGATGTGACACGACCACTGTGTTCAGTTTTGGGTCCCTCACTAAAAGGAGGACACTGAGGTGCTGAAGCTTGCCCAGAGAAGGGCAGTGAAGCTTGAGGAAGGGTCTGGAGCACAAGTCTTATGAGGAGTGGCTGAGGGGGCTGAGGATGTTTAGCCTGGAGAAAAGAAGGCTCAGGGGAGACCTTATCTTTCTACAATTACCTGAAAGGAGATTGTAGCCAGGTGGGGGTCAGTCTCTTCTCCCAAGTAATAAGGGATAGAAAAAGAGGAAATGGTCCCAGGTTGTAGCCGGGGAGGTTTAAATTGGATATTAGGAAAAGTTTCTTCAAAAAAAAGAGTTGTCAAACATTGGAACAGGCTGCCAAGGAAAGAGATGGAAACTCTATTCCTGGAAGAGTTCAAAAAAAGTGTTGATGTGGCATCTAGATACATGATTTAGTGCTGTGGTAGATTAATGGTTGGACTCAGCGATCTTAAAGGTCTTTTTCAACCTAAAAAGTTCTATGTTTCTCTGACAGCAACTTGTACACAGCTTTTTATTCTGTTTGTGGGTTGTCTAAATATGTCAGCTCCACTCTTTCAACTGAGATTCTTTTTTTCTAGGTTGTGATATGTGCAATACTGATGGATATACGGATCATGCTGATTAATTTTATGACTAAGGGAAAGCATTAGGTGTTTCCAAACCATGATTCATCCACTCCTTTTTAAACGTGCAATTTAGGCTGTGACAAATAGCAACTGAGAAGTTCCTATTTCTGTCCACTCTCTATAAAGGTAGTCTAGACTGCCTACCTTAGGATCCTACCTACCTCAGGATCCTACCTACCTCAGGATGCTAACCCTGAAGACTTTATAAGTTAGGTGATGTGCATCTCCTCTGTGATGTGACTCACTATCTGTGTTTATATTTGTTGTTGCTTTTTGGCAGTAGATATAATAATGTAGACTAACTCTGCATTGGGTGCTGCAGTAGGTGGTCTGAATGTGGTCTAGAAATGTTAGCTAGGATTTGCAAGTATATATATGCAAATATATGAGGCACAATAAAACCACATCAAATGGCACATAACAATAAAAAAAGGATTTTACTGTATTAGGCACCTTTGAATAGTCTAGACTTCAGTTCTTTATTGTGTTTTGTTTTACTAACATATGTAGTCTAGATTTTTGGTTTTTTCCCCCCCCCCAAGTAGCTTGTCTCCAATAACCTGTGAATAACCAGACAAGGGGAATCTGGCATGGCTGGATAAATATTTTTGTACATCCAGGAACAAGGAAATGGCTGGGTTCATCATTGGTGGGACAATACTAGGAAACGATTTATGTTCTTTAGTAGGAAGATGTATTTTCCCAGGCCCCAGGAAAAATGAGGTGATGCTTTGTGCACTTTGTATCAGCCTAGCAACAAGTGAAGAAGGAGAAATTGGGTCCAACAGACTTGTGGGCAGGCAACGAGGAACATTGAAGAGTCAAACCTCACAGGGCATTTTCCTGTTCCTGTCTTCTGTCTTTAGCTGTGAAAAAAAACATGAGAGTGGGAAAGGAATACACAACGGGCTTTGTGAGGCAGCAAAAGAAAATAAAGGGAGGGAGGGTGGCTGATATGGTGAGACTAATATCCAGTGGATATCAACTAAGAGAAAACGTAGTGATTCAGTGATTCCATCTTCAAGCGTAATAATATTTTACATGTAATTCTGCAGGCCTATGGCCGAAATCTTTTAACTTTTTCATTAATAACCTTCCTGATGCAATAGAATTTGTGTTTATTTAAACTGTAGAGGCACTTGAAAGGATACTGGAGAAAAAGATAAGAATTCAAACTAATTCTGGTATGCTGATGACATGGTTGGGAAAAACCTGGAATGACATAGCATAAAAATAGAAAGTATGAGATGCCAGAGAGAGAAAGGAAAAATCAAGAGCACTGTAGAAAAGATGTGAAGCAATTGAAAAGATTTCAGGGGAGACTGAGCAGATGATCATTACTGTAGTAAACATGACCAGCAATAAAATGCTGAGAGAAAAAAAAATGATGGTTTAGGCCCTTGGCCTATAGAAAAGATGCCTTAGAGCAGAAAGGATCACAAATGTGCAAATACATATAAAGCTGCTGGTTTTATGATTGCAGAGCCAAGACAAGAAGCAACAGGACCAAAATACTGATCCAGTCTAAAGAGCTAGGTAGTCACTTGATCATGGTAATACTATGTGATGTTATACAAGTTATATAACAATACTATGTTATACAAGTCAATGTTAATGGAGAAGAAAAAGACTCCTTAATTCACTATTTCCATACTTAATTCCATACCTTGGTTCTGTTCTAAACATTTTGTTGCCTTGGCTCAATTTGGATCTTAAATAATCTTTATATTCTATCCCAACATCTAGAATGGTAAAGGGAGTAAAGATGGCAATAGGAAAAATTATAACATGAGTAGGAAACCTAAGTGGTCTTAAATCAAGAGAGAAAAAACACTGTTTTCAGCATGGGCATTTTTTCATTTGCATTTTTGTTTAAAATAAATAATCTCTCCCAGCTGCCTGTTTGTAGGTTTAAAAACAACCCCAAATGCTTATTCTCCAACTGGGTAGTATCAAAAGGAATTAATTAATTCCACTTGGTTAATTAATTTGGTTTGATGGACTTCAACATTGCAAGGCAGGGTGGCGTACTAGATTAGATTTTCCAGTTATGTTTCAAGTCTTAATAATGAGAATAACACAAATCCTATGTTTCTTTATAAGTACTCATAGAGCATATTTTAAATCCTTAGTTTAGAAGTGGGTGTTTCTCGTTCCAGGCCGTAGCTTGCATTAGTTTCTTCTGGGGTTTGGGGGGTGAAACTGGAACACTCACAAATTGTGTTCAAAACTAAAGTGTGTCTCTGGGAGGTGAGGAAACTCATATCAGCATTTAGTTTGAAGAATCTTTCAATCTCAGCAAGAGCTCTGGGGTTTTTATTTGCATTGAGAAAAAAACACGGTGCAACCAAAGTAGAAAGATAGCAAAAGTCCCAGAGAAAAATTCTGATTATCTTAGGCCTTGGCATTTAAAAGCACACCAGAATATTTTCCTGCCCTTTTTTTTCATGTCCTGCTGTCTAATCTCAGAATCATTCTGCACTCTACAACAAATTCCAAATTATTATTATTATTGTTATTATTAGTAGTATTACTTTTTTTCCCCTTCTCTTTTCTTTGTACGTGAACTGAAAGACTTAATTTTTATCATGGTGAGGCCCAAACACAAAGACCCAGCAGCTAAAACACAATAACAGCAGCTGAAATCATCTCCATGGGAAAGGAAGGGAAGGGGTCAGGACAATGTCCTGGGATCCCTAACACTTGCACTGGCTCCTTCCTCTCTTATATTTCACTGAGAGGAGCTTTGCAATCACTGAGGCAGGAAGGAGAGTTTGGCAGCCACTGCTTGGCTCCTGATATCCAGGAGGAGCAAGAGGAAGGATACAGCAATGCCTGGATAACCAGCTAGACAGAAAGCCAAAAATGTCCTTACCATTTTGTCATCTCAGTTTCTTCCTTATGCAGCTCTTGGAGGCCAGCCTGTATCAGGGCCAAAACCCCAGGCTGAGAAGGTGGGCAGTCATCCCACCTTCCTAGGGATGCACTGGGCTTCCTGCACAGCCAGAAGCCTACTCGCATAGGACAGCAGCCCTCTACTGATGCAGACCTGTACAGCTCTTGATATATGCATCAGCCGGAAGACATTCTAAGGGAGACATCACATATTTTTGTCTTTTGTTTACTGTTTAAATATTTCCCTTCAGAAAGAGAAAATGGTTTTCAGAATTTAGAACTGTGATTGCAATTTAGACAACTATTTCTTTTTCCTTTTCTCTATCCCTGGTTTTGGCCTTGTTAATTACATCTCTCCATTGCCCATCATACCTGTTTACTCTTTTCCTTTTCACCCTGCTCTACTTCTTTCTTTTCCTGATTTCTTATTTTCAAGAAAAAAGAAAGAACTCCTCACATTTCTTCGAGTCTCCTTATTTCTTGTTTAAAGTTGCTCAACCCTTCCCAAAGCCTGGATTTTCTTCACAGTAGAAAACAAACAAAAGGTCTAGCATCCTTTCCCTATCTCTGAACTAAGGCATCCTGAAAGAGGAAGGCTCAGATAAACATCTACTCATCTCCAGCACTCCCAGATACAGCTCAAAGAGTCTGCTTTATGGATTCAAGATAAGACAATATCTATAAACAGCATAAAGAACAAAAGCTCTGGTCACCAGCGAGAGAAAAGAGATTGCTTAAGCCCTCAGCCTGTGTGTCAAAGACTGTCATCTCATAAATTAGAGGTGCACTGGGAGGAGCACGTCCCTCTGACACTGTATTGTAATGTAAGATATCCTTCACAGCCAAAAGGCCAGAAACAGAAAGATAAACTTATCTCTGTATTACATGGGAGGCTTTCAGGTAGCCTGTGGTGCACCTCTAAGCACTTGGTAGGTGGGTGACTCAACACAAAGACTTGTGAGGGGAGATTGTAATTTTTATGTCTATAGAGCTGAGTCAGATCTGACTCAGTGGAGGAAGAGGATGCAAAACATCAAACACCACAAGCCCTGGTCTCAAGAATTATGTTACAGGAAGAAAAATAAATTCCAGCAAAGGCCTGGTCCTGGCACTCTCTCTTTTGCTCCTTCCCTTGCCTGGGAGCATTTTCTGTCACAACATTCAAGGTCAAGCACTCTGCTCTTTGTAACACTGACTGGGAGTAAAGGATACCCCTATGCCAGTGGCTGATGCTAGTCCTGCTTTGGCAAAAATCCTGGAAATCCATGCTTTGGGACAGATTATGGTGGTTGTGGCTAAAATGAACCTTTCTAGGTGCAGGAAAAAGTCCAGGGAGGAATGCAAGTATAAATGTCCCAGTGGAGGACTAAAGGAGAGGTCCTGGAGTTTGAATGCCTTTCAGGTGATTTGTGTTTTCTTTTCTTTCTTATGAAATAAAAAATAAAGGAAGGAAAAGAAGAAAGAAAAAAAAGGAAAAAAGTGATCCTTGAGGAGGAATCCCTACCAAATCACCGGGACATTTAGGAAATATGAGGAGAATGCTCTTCTGAGAGCAGAAGGAGGTATATAAACTGGGTTTTTTTGTGATATGAAACTTGACAGTGAAATTTCAACATTGAATTCTCTTTTCAGAAAGTTCAGGCTATTTACTTTCATGTAAGGCTACCTCTCTTTTTGTGTTATCACTATCTGAGGTCAAATCATAAGCAGTTAAAAGAAGTGTGTTATTTTAAAGCTTTTTATATTTCTAGGCAGGATTGTAAGGCAAGACTGTCTCACCCACTGAGGAGTCAGTGAAGTGCTAGTTCTTTCACATCTAGGAAAGGAGTCAGGTCAGGCAGGAGGAATCAAGCTCTGCTAGTACCTGGCAGATGATGGCTGATCTATGTGCAGTGAACTCCTTGCTCTGATTGCTTTGTGGGGTGAATTAGTGTTGGCAGTTTCAGCCAGCAGAAGGAACAAAGAGGTTAAGTTGGCTGAGTTGTGTTGTCTGTGACTCTGGACCTCTGACACTTACATGAGCAATTGGCCCCTGGTCCCAGTGTGTTTGTGCTGCTGTTCCCCTGCTTCAAAGGACACAGCATAGGTATCATAAGAGCAGACAGCAGTCACTGCCAGCAAGCATCTTAGCCTCATTTTTTGCTTGACTAAACAAGCACAGATCCTTTAACCCCTCTTTACACATTATGTGCTTTAGGTCACTGTTTTGGGAGCCACGGGTGGCTTGGTTTTAGCTACCACTTCCTAAAGTATTAGAATCCCTCCTGATAGATGGTTGAAGGTAAAATGCTTAGATTTTGAAGGTAAGCCTCAGCCACAGAAGGCACTGTACAAAGTTATAATATAATTTCACCCCCTGAGCTCAGCTGGAGTATTAGCTGAGAATGGATTGATTTTATACAGAGTCAATCTGCAAATTCCCTAAGTAAACAAAGATGCTGCAGCATTTATATTGTATGTGTGTTTTTCTACAAGATATTCAAGGCTTTCAGGTATAAGAAGGAAAGGCCTGAACCTAATGTTTCTCCTTTAAACTCTGGAGGTCCTGTACAATTAATTTTTTTTGTCATTTAAAGGCAATTTACTTCAACAACTCACTTACAAAACAATTCATTCAGGACAAACCCAAAACACAAAGCACTGAGTACAAGGTAACTGAAATTATTCTCATATTCTCTCCCTGCTAGCAAAGATATTGGCTTCTGATCCACATTCCAGACTGAGATACCTTTCAGACAGTACTAGCATTCTGGCTTTTGTGATGTAGAATTATTTTTAAAAAAGATTTTTATTAAATTTCTTTGAGTTTTTCTGTTTTAAAAGCATGGCACATCAGTCTACTTCACAACACTTTTTTTTGCGTGTGTTTGTTTAAATCAAGGTTGACTCTTAGATTCCTATCTGAAAACACAAGTCATGATTTGTATGACCTTTTCAACCAATATGCTGCTTTGTTCATTATTGCCTTCTCTTCCAAAATAACTGCCAAGTCATCCTATGAACTCGTTACTTGACCATGTGTTTGTTCATTTAGAGATGAAGGAAGTGGGAGAAGGGAAAACAGTCTCACAGTCTTCCCTGTTAACATCCAGTCTCAAATATTTGTTTTTCTATAAAGTAAATCAAGATGAAAGGACCGAACTGTTTAAAATTAGTACCAAAAAACTCAAAAGTCTTAAAAAAATATTTTAAAACCAGATGCTTTCCATTAGAAACTGAAAAACCAGAAAAATGTCCAGCAGTATGTCACAGTCTAGAGAAGTGGTTGTGTCCATGAAATGAAACAAAGCAAACCCTTCATCAACAGCAAACCGGACTGCAGAAAATTCCCTCTCCACAGGACTATGTGAGTCTTTCTTTTGGCACTGTGGAGAGATACCCTGAGAGAAATTATTCAATGAATTACTATTTGAGGAAGCAAGAAAAAAGGCAAGACACAATAAAACAGGACAATAAACTGCATGAGCAAATAAAACATATCCTAATGGGAAAACAAATGTGATTTGGCAGGCCAAATTTGGTTTTTGTGTGAGGTGGCAACTCTGAGCTTCTACTGGCTTCACAACTCAAATGTCAACTTGTGTCATGGGAAGCCAAAGTTCTGCCTCTGGTGATGTCCTGGAATCATCCAGGATCTTGTGACTCTCCCAGAGGTATACACCCTTGCAGAGAATTTGGGCCTGAGGCTTCTCTGTTCCCTCTGCATATGCCTTCGTCCTTATTATCTGAGCTTTTTACTGTGGGAACCGGTCATTCTGATTTCCTGAAAATGAAATTCATTATCCTGAAAACAGTGGTTGGGGAAAAATATTCAATTAATTTAGTGATGATGATACATTTATTCTGTCTTCTTTAGGTGTTGGACATGGAGACCTTGGGACCACTAAAAGCAGGTCTTCCATCTTGATATAATTACGGCTAAGGTTTTAGTTTGTTCTGAAGTAGTTTGGTTTTCTACTTAATTAAAGAAATTCAATTGCAAAGGCACCCAATAGAGCAAAGGGAGCCCCAAACTGCTTTTAGCTTATGGTTAACTGGTAGAGTCCATCTGGTAGCATAAAATATTTATATTCAGGTAGAAAATCAATGAAGTCAGAATATGAGTCTTCACTCATCCTTCACACATGCAAACAAATACATATTTGCTCACTACAAAAAGTCTTTGCAACATGACTGGATGTTTGGTCTATCACACACATTGATGGGAAGCAAGCTTCACCTAATCCTTCTTCTGCAGAGAATTCCTTTTTTTAGGATGGTCTCCTTTTATAATGGGAAAACAGCTGCTCAATGAAGTTGTGGCCCTGAGAGAAGTGGTCAACTCAGGCAGACAGGTGACATTACACTTAGTGTGTTGCATTTTTAAATATTTTCCTTTTTTTAAAGATGTATTCTGTTACCCTCTCCATGCATACATACACATACACAGAGTTTCCTTCCTTACTTCCCTTTGCACTTGATTTCAGGGTTCCACAGCTTAGATGCATTCTTCTTGTGCTGCTCTAAGAATTTTGGGAGACACTGCCTCAATTAAACAAAATTCAAAGCCAGTGGAGGGATTGAAAGGAGCTGTGCAGTTACCGGTGTGGAACATGGAGCACTTCCACAGGATTATTTCTGCAGATAACACACAGGTAGCTGTGTGAGCTTTTGGAATGAGACAGCTGTGTCTCACGGAGAAAGTGATTTGGGCCCTGGCTATAAGGATTATAATTTTTTTCCCATAGAGAGTGCAAAGGGGTTGTGTCAAACTTTGTCTGAACCGTGTGTGAGAAGTGCTGTTTTACAGGACATATGGCTTTGCTTGTGAATCCTTAGTTACATTTTTCCATACTCCATTTATTGTGCTCCATTATCTTTGACTGCTTCCAGCCCTTGCAAACTTATCTCACACCTACAGTGTGTAGCTGCAAATCCCTGTTCAGACACAGGTTTAAGAATATCTTAGGGTAAACAAGCACTGAGCTAAGAATATGAACACAGAAGTAAAACCTCTGTTTTCTTTTTGCCGTACGCTTGCCATCATATAGCTCATTTGCTTTTGCAACGTGAGAACATAGTCATTGTTAAGTGGGGTACTTTTCAGACAGAACTTTTTAACATTTGCCATAAGAGCAAAAGGCTGAGCATAGGACACCTGGAATTTAAACTGCTTTACATACAGACAGGATACACTGCCTTGTACATTGCATACAGGGCTGAATCAAAGGTTACACAAGGTGGTCTGTCACCCAAAGCATGATCTGTGCTTGGGCACTGATTTTTTTGCGTGGTAGAGATAAATCAGTTTGCAAAGTGTGAATACTCTTTCCAGTACAGATTTTCCTTTCCCATGTGCTCAGGGTATTCAAGAGTTAGGGTTCAGATCTCTCACTTAACTGAAGTATGCTGGGAGCTCCTTTTGTGTCTGAAGGGAAGTAAGGATTGTTATCACCACTGCCCACACCCAGTCCTGCAACTTATACAATCATTTGATTCACTTGGCTGAAGAAAGGACATAGGCTGCCATGCATGTTACGTGATTCTCTTTGAAAAGTTCTTGAAATGTTCACGACCTTATACATGGCTACAGAGTACCACAGACAAGCTTATTGCTAGCTTTTACTGAAATTATAGAAGTGAATATAAACCTACCCATTCCAGGAAACAAATGTTGATATCTTAACTATTCTGAAAGGAAACTCTTGCACAGGCATAGAACTATAGACAGAGAGGGAGAGATGCACTTTCCTCTTCCCTTATATCCATTTATTTTATCTGAAGCAGAAAAACAGTTTTCTAAAAAGAAGCTGGTTTCAATTGTTGAAGTTTTTATAACAATGATCTGTAACATCTGCTAAGGCAGGTCCGTTCCACAGCACAACACCCTATTCTGTTTTTAAAAAAAGGGTCCCTGTGTTCTCAGTAAATATGCAAGGGCTGCATCTGAAAAAGTCACAGGCCTATAGAAGGTATTATTGTGTAGTATGACCTCTGCTACAACACAGATCATTGAAATGCCTGGAATTAAGTCCTGTTTAGATGAACAACATTTTAGAAAGCTGAGTTACGGCAAATCTGCCCTAGTCATTGATGGGGTATTGCAAGGGTCAGTTACTCTCAGGAAGACCTCCAGTTTACCAAATAAAGCACTTAGAAATTCTCAGTCTATTCCCTTTATTGTTATTAAAATACATATCACAGTGTCCTAGAATGTATTGGTATCTATATAACATTAATTTTTGAATTTAATTAATAGGCTGGTTGTTCTCTGAAGGGCTGCAGCACTATTACCATAAAAGAGGTGTCTCTGATGGAACAGTTCCGGAAATGGTCATATTTTGAGATAGTTATTCAAAGCCTTAGGTAGTGGATGCCATTTAGTGCATTTCTACTGTTCTTTCTAATCTCATGCCTGACGCCTGTTCATTTCTTCCAATACTCTTGCTAAGGAGTGCTGCAGATGCAAAAAATTTGTCTGATTTTAAGTCTGAATAAGAGTTTAGAAGAGATAACCTTTGAGGAAGTAGACATACAGCATGGAGTCAGAAAATCCTGAGATAAAATAATTGGAGGTTGGGGGAAGTTTTAGGAAGGAAGTATCATATATCCTTACCTTGTTCTTATTCTCTACTAGGAGCTCACATGCGTTCAGTACTGGATTCTGGCTAGAGACACCCTGATGCTGAATCAATAAGACTTTTTTTGTATCTTTCCTTATGGTGGGTCCTGATCCTAGGGATGGAGAATCTCTCGATAGGTGTTTTTTATCTGGAGGATGTACTACTCTCTTCACTCATTAGAGTGTCCATTTTCTGTTGAATCTAACATGTTAAACCTTCTGCATCCATCTGTGGCTTCAGCAACTGCCAAACATGACTTTTTAGTAAACTTGTGTGAAAATAGGTAAGCAAGTGGGACTGTGAAGACAATGATACAAATACATTTGCTGAGTTATCTGGACTGAAATCACTTGCCAAAAGACATATCACAATCAGAATAGAATTCAGAATTTTACCTAATTTTGGTCTAATGGCTCTGTATCAAGACAGTTCTAGTTCCTTATATGACGGCTTCAGTAAAAGTCATTTAAGAGTTGAATGTTTTTACTTCACCAGAATTGCATTAGACCCTTAAAAGATTGTCCCCCTCTGATATAGGTGTCAGTCAGTGTGATTATTGTATTAATCAACTACTAAAATGTCATCCATGCAAATGGTTTAATTTTCATTTCCAATGGGACTGTAGCACAACTCTTTGTTCCGCTTGTGTACTTGTGTGATTTTCTACCATTACCTTAAGTGCTGTCTTGGCATACAATGTTATTAGAAAGATGGTGCAATGCAAGGTCGGTAGTTAAAAGATGCGTTGATGCAAGAGCTGATAGAAAAAGTTTGCCTAGTTAGTTGGGTAGCTGGTGCAAAAATAAAAGTAAAATTATGTGCAGGGTATAGGTAAGCCACTTATCTTTATCAGTATATGGCAAAACTGGCTACCACAAACAAAAACACGCCAAGAATTGGCCATGTGAAGATAGTGTCTCTGTTAGGAAATGAACTTGGATGTGAGTTGAGAAAAAAATGAGTACTGGCAGTCCTATCCCTTTGGAGATATAGCCAAGTGCAAATACTGAGCACTGGGAGGATTGCAGGCTTGATCAGAAACCTGAATTTATGCAAATTTTCATTTTTTTCTTTTTAATAAACACATAAAATACAGGCAAACATGGAAACATTTAAATGTAATGCATTAAAAATATACTTCATGGCATAATCAGATCAAAAGAAAAAAGTAGACAAGCAATTATTATTTTGCATTCTTATTTTAAAGAAGAGTAGACTGACAGTAACAGCTCTTTAGAATTAATTTCCTGTGGTAAATGACTAAAAATATTCCATAGAATCATAGAATGGTTTGGGTTGGGAGGAACGTTAAAGATCATCTAGTTTCAAGTACACTACCATGGGCAGGTATTTTAAAGCACTTTTTGAAAAATTGTTTTTTTATGAAGGCCTAATTCAGACCAAATAAAGAAATGGAACTCCAGGAAAATGAAGAACATATAATCTATATCATTTCATTATCAAAAAACATCAAACGTGTGGAAATGGTTTTGTACTGTGTGCCTTATCAAAAAGACAGTGGAAGACAGCCCTAGACTCAAGATAGGTATGCCTTGGATTGCTACAGAGATGGAAAATATGAATTGCCATTATCCTGTTTTTACAGAGGTAGGAACAGTAACACAAAGCAACCATGTCATTTACTGGGTGACAGAAGGAAACTGTGACAGAGTCAGGATGGAAATACAAACTGTTCAGATCTCCTCACCTTGGCATTCCTCCACTTCATTAAGGTCTTGAACATGCAAACAAAGTCAGGAATGAACCCTGTAATTTTCAGTGTGGTATGGGACTAGCCCTAGGTTACCTTAGTTGAAAATGTCTTATAACAACAGCTCTCCTATGCCTCAGCTATGCTGTTTTTGTTTTCTTTTTGTAACCTGTTTTTCCCTCTACTTGTAAAGATTAGTAAATGACTCTTTTGTTGGGAATGTGGGCTTATGGCTCAAGCTTTGGTACAAACAATTATCAAGACCATTGGCCAAAATGTTTTAATCATCAGACATTTGCCTGTAGAAACATGGCAGCTTCCAGACTAATCAACCAACGACTGAACCTGTTGATTTTGTACAGAAGTACTTAGGTAAGAAATTTTGGCCAACTCTAAACTTTTAACTGTTTAATACTGAGTTTTATTAAACATCACAGTTCTTCAAGCTATATTTCTTACTGAAAAGACTGCCAAAGAGCAGTAGTCATGAGCACATGTTGTTTACATGATCTTAAAAAAAACAGTGTCGTTTGCCTGAGAAAATAGGATAGACCTATGAAATTCATGACTTCATAACAGTGAGATGTGCTTGTTATTTTCAAGCAAGGGTAGGTGGTTCCTTATTCAGCTCAGACAGTTAAGTAAAACTTTGCCCTGTATTTCAAATATTCTGTCCACAGTGGGTGTTACTGACTTCCACCTTCATATCTGCCCAGTACTGCAAAATCCAGTCACTAAATATTAGCTGTATTATATCAACTATGAGAGAAAATAATTGTGAGTCACCAAAATAAAATGATTGCTTTTTCATTTATCATGTGCAAATCTTGATGAGAAAAAAAAAAGTTTTCTAAATTGGAATGGGAGATCCAGGACTTCATGTCTTTGTAGCAGATCAGGAATTTTCCATGAACATCTGAACTTGTGTACACTGTGTTTTATGTTTTAATTGGTGATATGAGGGAACTGGAATTTTAATGGGGCAGTCAATTATGTGATTTAGAAACTATATTTTGATCCAAGTAAGATTCAGATATTGAAGTTTATTAGGGAGGAAAATGTTAGTTCAGGGCTAAATAAATTTTTACAAATCCATTTTTGATACAACATTTTAAGTATGACAGGTTTTGGTAGAGGCTTCATTTGGTTTTATCTTGATTTCTTTGGTTTAGTTGTTGTTTTTTTTGGAAGAAATTCTTATCAACACGGATACATTCCCACCTAATGTTTTTATCTATCTGGATAAATTAACATTTCTGAAGGAAAACATGTTACACAAGATTTATTTCTTGAATGTTTGTGGGTTTGGAGCTTGTTTTGTTTTTTCCTTCATCTGTAAAATATGAACTACTGCAGCCTGAGAATGAGTGCTGAATAAAGGGCAGCAAGTAGCTACCCTGTCTTGGAGGAAGAAATGGGAAAGAATTAATTTCAGCAAGTCCCTGTGCCTAGTTATGACTGACACCATTTGCTGAAGTTATTTCCAGACAAACAGGCTACAGTATCATGGGATAAGTCAGTCATTCAATTGATCTCACAAGGTAAATCACATTTATAATCCTACCCTTTAGAAAAGTGTTCACAATGTTTTTCTTTACCTCTAGTACAAAAACATCTAACATATAAAGCACTGTATTATTAAAAAGTGACATGCAGTTTTCAACAGATGTTTGCCAAACACCCTCATTGAATTACTCAATTTATCTCTGCAATGTCAATAACCAAGCAGTGGTTGGAGGTAATAGTTCTGTGGTGATTCAGGAGTAACGCACTTCCATTCATTATTGCTTTCACTGGGACAAAAGACGTGGCTGACAAAGACATCTACCACTGAATCCAGCCCATGTTATTGTAGAGAGCAAGGTCATATAATTCTCTTAAAATTTATTAGTATCTGTCTTAATATTGTTTACCCTAGAAGTCAGTACTACAATCTTACTAAACTAGTGGGTAGGAAAAGTCTGCTAATTTACAATTTTAATTTATTCAAAGTAAGCTTCTGTCAATGTATTAGTGATCCCAAATTATCACTCAATTTAAATATCTCCTTTAGCTCTTCCTTCTCTTTGGAGATTTATTTTCTCCCCGTGATGTATTTATAGTCATCATCTCTAGAATCTCCCAGATTGTCTTATATTAGTGCAAAAAGGACAAACTTTTCTATCCACATGTGACAAGATAAGCTCTCCACACCCCCAGTCAACCTATCAGTGTTGTCTGTAACTGCTTATGTTCAGTTCTATATTCCTTGAGTACAGGTGGCCAGAACAGCAAACAACCTTCCAGCCAAAGTCCCATGCTGTTAATATTTTTCAGTCTATAATAGAAAAAATTTGCTTGATTACCACCCAGGATTATGTCTGAAGTTTTGATGTAGTTGAAAATGTCCACTACTCCCAGTCCACTACTCTGTCGTGTTCTCTGTGATTTCCAGTTCCTGAGTTTGTGGCCTACAGAATGTCAGCAGTCTCCAAGAATGTGACCTTGAGGTTTATACGATTAAGTTTTATCCTATTTCTGCTATCATTTTCAAGGTCATCCAGCTCTTCTTGTCTAGTATTCTGGTCATCCTCTATTAATGATGATTTTCAACTTAACTAGAGCACTCCCACTTTTGTGTCATGATTCTTAACGATAAGTAATCCTGGAGGAATTTCACAACTAATGTTTCTAGAATGATAGTTCTCATTTTAAGACAATCTGTTTTATTGCTTTTGGCGAGCTACTTGCTTACATCAATTAACTGAAAAAACTCCAATTTTTTCTGAGCAAGCAATGCTTCCTGACACAATCATCTTCTAGGTGATAACAATAGAATATGAGGGTAAGCAGTAGAGGTACTCCTTCTTTCAACATTTAATGCTAAGTTTGAAAAACAAGACCTGCTGTCAAAGTATAACACAGAGGAATTTTGCAATTTTTGTTAGTGGGTTGTGCCTGATAATAAAGCAAAACAAAATTTGTACATTTTATGGCTACCTAAGGAAAATTAGAAGAATTTGTGATTTTAACTAATATAAACGTTGGCAGCCTCTGCAATGCAAATTATCAGTCGAAATCAATGTAACTCTCAGACAAAATAATATTCTACTGTGTCTTGTTAGTCTGTCGACCTAAGCCATGCAAATAGTTTTTATGCATAACTGTCTTATTCAGATACTTGGATGCAATCCATCAAACACTTCTCATCCATTAAATATAATTATATGCTTTGTTGGAATAACCAGATGTTTAGTGCTAAGCTGAGCAGATGTCTGTGCTTCATAATGGAAGGTTATAAACCTATTTACACCAGTAATAAAATGCAAGTATTAAAATGATGGAGGAAGTAAGTAGTTCTCACTTCATTTTGGCTAATTGCCAGCAATTCACTCTCTTTGGATCAGCATAACAAAGGTACTAAATTTGCTACAGGGTAAATTTGACATAGGAGTTAATAAAACTTGGCTGACCTTTGTAATGAGTGTAATGATGACCATTTTGGGTCCCTTAAAAAGACTTAATTAATCTTGCAGTGAGTTTGTTTTCAAAGATTTTGGGTCAGATTTTGTATAGAGCTAAATAAAAGCACATTGTTAGAATGGTCACCTTTCTCTCCGAGAATGTCTTTGGGATGAGGAATGCAGCCTATATTCTCAGAACAGTCTTTTGAAATGTAAGACTTGGTTTAGTCAAACTTTTCCCTTCAATGCATCTTCTTCTCCTCTTCCTCAAAATCTGAGATCCAGACTCAAAGCACTTAAATGATAGCCTGCTGAAACATCTAGACCATTTTTATTCTGAAACAAAAATAAGTGATAACCTAGAACTTGTCTTGCACACAAATATATAGAACTTACCCTACTTGCCTGCATTTAATCGATTTTCCGTGGTTTATCTGCAAGTGGAGCTCTGCTGAAAACAAAATTTCTGGGAAAAAGAAGTAGAGAACTCTTCTGAAGTAGTAGAACTCTTCTGGAAACATGAGTATGGGTGTTTTTAAGGTGGTATCTAGAGTGCATCTGCTGCAGTAGGTCTGCAGTCCAGTAAGCCACTTAAATGCTTATGCACATAAATATTTTTACAGAATCCACTATATAGAAATTTATCAGACATGTACAATAAACATTTTTGTTTAAAATAACTTTGATGATCTAGAGAATTTTCTTCCTTTTCTGTTTGTGGAATTCCTCTAATTTCTAAGCATTTCAGCAGTATGAAGTAACCCTAAAATATATATATTTCTTCAATAGAAAAAAGTTAACTAGGACAAGTAAATAATTAGTACATCTGGTTTCTTGAGTCAAGGCAATTCAGGATAAATGATGTCAGGAAGAATGACTCAAAAATGGAGGATCTTAGAGCAGAAAGAAAGTATGGGAGACAAAGAGAGATGGCAGAGGCATCTTTTTCAGTGGAAAAGCAAGAAGAAATCCTCAAGTGGTAGCCATACACTGGGGAGACATGAGGGAGCAATTAACTCTTCTGACTTCTACAAGAAAAGTCTTAAGGAATTGAACTGTGCTAGCATTTTGAGCAAGGACAGGAAAATTCTACAGCAGAAAGAAAAGTAATCCAGCATAGGGAGTCATGAATAACAGTGGAAGGAACAGGTGCTCACTGAGCAGACATCTGTCTGACTGCTTGGGGTTTATGAGTTTTTCAAAGTAGGATTCCTCTGGGGTTAGTAAAGGACCAAAATTACAGAAACAGAGAAAGAAGGTAGTATGGCATTGGTCAAAACACCATTATGTCCAAAGAATTAAACAGGAATCTGAGGGAAAAGACCATGTTGTCTAGTTAAAAACTCACCAGAAACTCAGAGACAGGGAAGATGTAGTCCACAACAGCACAACAATAGTGTGGTTCAGGCCTTGATTCAAGAAGAAAGAAATATTTAAGATTGTGAGAAAAATCTTACTTTCCTTTATTGATTATGAGAAATTATTCTGAAATGCCATGTGATGTTATTTCTGTTTCCTGACCTGATGAGCTTTGCAAGATTTCTGGAATCAATTTTTCTCTAATATTTTCCCTGCTACTTTGAAGGAAAAAACCCTTTTTCCCATACTCATAAATTATGATCAATTGCAGTAACACACCCTGAATTTGTGGTTACAATAGCACTGGGCAACTAAGCTAAATTTGGGATGCAGGGTCTTTATACCCATTTCTTCTCTGTAGAACTTATCCCATCCTCCCACAGAGTCTGAAGAATAAGTAAATCCTTTTTAAACATTATCAAGGAGACAGCTTGTCATTGCATGTTAGCTGACTCATTAAGATTTCTATTTCAATGATCATCTAGGCTGATGGAGGGCCATTGAGATGTTAAGATAATCTCACTCTAATGTCTGCAAATACGAGTTCTGTTTGAAAAGTTTTCATGCAGTTTACAATTATTGAGTCATATTTTTTACTTCTTCATAATGCAATCTTGAAATGTTATTCCTGAAATGGCAAAACAGTTTGAGATTAAATTACTGAACAGCAACTATTGCCTCTGCATTTGTCTTCATCTATTGGCAATACTGTTTGAGCAGCTCTGGTCTAAGCCTTTCTTTGGATGCTGGATTCCTAATCTCTTTGACAATCTCTATTAATTTGCATTACTCAGCACTAGCTAATGCTGATCTGAAAAGGGGAGCCGTCTTGTGACAAAGAAGTTGGGTTTATTTCTAGTCTGTGACACAGACTATCTGAGAGATATTAGATAAATCACATAAATTTTTTTATTCTTGATCTATTAGAAGAAATAAAGATAAATTGCTACGCTATTTTTATTATTACTTTTCCATTTTATTCACAGCATTTGACAGTAGGAAGTAAGAGCGCACTGACATAAGTGTTCAGCAGTCAGGACTTGTCTTCACCATTCACAACACTAAAACTTAATTTCCTGTTTTTCTTTGCTGCTGAATCTTTCAGGTTGACATTTTGCAGGTAGCCAAAGTTATGAGGAGTAGAATGCATTTTCACCTTTTATTAAAAGTTGAAGTTGTCTGATATTAATATGGTTCTTGCAAATGATCTCTCAAAAATTTGTTGCAGGTTGCAAGCCCCATGATAAAAATCAGGAGAGATGAAAACTATGGCAACATCTCTAGAACAAAGAAAATATTTTGCTATGAAAAAACCCCTAAATATAATATTCAAATCTCAAGATGTATTTTATTTGTTTGGACCAAGAACCATTCCTGATACAAATTAATTGATACATGAACTGAAGTATGTAAAATAATGCTGAGGTTTATTTCTTCATTTTTAATCATACAAGACAATCAATTAATGATCATGCTTCCCAGGGACCCTCTGCCAGAGGAATGATATTAACCAAGGTATTCAATTATCACTTCTGTTCAGTTTGATTTCATACAGCACCATGATAAATGGTGCCTATGGCTTGTAATAACAACACTGTGTACACATTTATTTTCTCTTGTTTACTTAATAATTAATATACTACCCACAGTGACAATATGCAGGTTTGTTTACAAAACCTTCAGTAATCAATAATTGTTTCCCACGTGACACTAGCAAAAAGTAATCCCAAACATTGCTAGGACAACCCTTTTCTAATGCTCTCCTGTTAAAGCCTTGCTTGGCTTCTGGTACCCATCCACCCAAAGTCATGGTATATGAAGGTTGAGTAGTTGTGATGGCTTCTGCTCTATATTTAGGAAACCTGTTTCAAGACAGCCAAGCTTATAGCAATTCAATAGTGGTAACACAGACTACCATTGGGCAAATCATCTGGGAAATAAGTTTTTAGAACTAGTTTGGGCATTTCAGCATTATTTCATACTGTGCAAGATAGAAACACCCGACCAAGTTCCCTCAGAGAGGCAGCAAAATTCTTGCTCACTTTTATCAAAACAGATGTACAGTCCTCCTTGAAATAAAGAAAATGATGGGCAGAAATAGCATTGTGTTTTACACACACTGCTGAAAACCTACACTGCTTCTGTGATCAAATAGTTAATAAATAATAGTGTTAGGTGACTTTTTAAATTGTCCTGTTGCCTTTTGTAAAGACTCAAAAGACCAAAGTATTAATTTACTGAACTGCTTAAATATTAATATCATCACCAAATGTGTCACCTCTAGTGAGGCTGAGTCTTACCTACCACACCAGCCTGAAATCCTCAATGCTTTCCAGGGTGGAAAAATCTGGACTACCCAGGTGGGTGCATGCCTAGCTGAGTGGTGTGCATCCACAGCAAACTCATGACCTGTTTCATGGTGTTCAAGACCCTTGTGTATTTGTAGGAAACACAGGCCCTTTGATTGCTGTTGCTCTGACTCCTGTGACAGTCCAGACGCCATTGCCATTTTAGCGTATTTAAGGTAGAAGAAGGGGAAGCAGGAGGTGTGGGTAACTTAGACAAGTTACAAAAATATCTCTGGGGAGCCTGACCAGAAGACTCACTGTCATCTCCAGCTTTGGTTAGGATGGAAATAATGAGTGGTGGAGGCTTTGCATTCCTAAACTCTGCATTGTTCAACCCATATTTGACCTTTTACATCTATTTCAGCATTATTTGTTTGCTCGACATTGTGCATTTTCACTCTAGACTGTGAGGTAACTCAAGAAAAAAAGGAATGTTTATTTCTGCTTTACTACATTATATGTATAACAGTCAGAGGTTCAGTCTCAAAGTCTATGTGTCTTTGAATCTAGGTATCAGCTAGGCATGTTTCATTTAAACCCTACACATATATTAATTGAACATGTTGTCAATTACAGCAAAGTCAAGTCTTTGGGCCTTTCTCAATATTCAATTCAATCCATACTCTGCTAGAAGCAGGGAAAAAAAGCAACGTGATAGCATCCTCCCAAGCACCTATACAGCAGGGACATAAACTCAGTTTTATTAGAGGTCACTTTTGTACCAGAGGTAGACAGAGTAAATTTGATTGCACCATAAAAATCCAGGTCTTTTTGGCTGCATTTCAAAAAGACTCGTTTCACAGTCTCCTTTTGTGAAATGGTATTTTCTAGAACAAGCAGCAGTCACAAGCATTGAGGCCATGTTGCTGAGAACACAGCTGCGTTGGGCAGGGCATGTCTCAAGGATGAAGGACCACCACCTCCCTAAGATCTTACTTTATGGTGAACTTGCCACTGGCTGCTGCATGAGAGGAGCCTCAAAGAGAAGATACAAGGACTCCCTGAAACAACATCTCAGCCTTGGCCATATTGATCAACATAACTGGTCTATTCTGGCCTCCAATCAGGAAGTCTGGAGACACACTATTCATAACACTGCTGATGCTTTTGAAAAAGCACACAGGATCACTCTCAAGGAGAAAAGACAATGCAGAAAGAATTGTGCCTTGCAGAATATACCACATAAGGAGTCTTTCTGCTGTGCCTTTTGCAACCGGACATACCTATCTCATATTGACCTTACTAGCCACCAGCGCACTTGTAACAAACGTGGGTAGAGCCCTTCCCAAATCTTCGTTCGCGAAGCCCAGCCATGATTTTCTATTACAACTCCACCAAACAGGCAGTCTATCAGTCTGCCTGATCAGTCTATTCAGGTAGCAGAGATTAAAGGCTAACCAATGCCGTAGCTATAAAACAGATTATTTCATTCATACATTTTGCTTGCAAAAAAAAAGAATAATTCTTCTAACACTGGACTAATTTAGTTTTTTTTCTCTTTCTCTATTGTTCTCATCCGCTGTACTGGAGTGAGCTTATTGAGATCTGAAGGCAGATGTTATTTCAAATTTGTTATGCTTCATTCTGTTAATATTTTACTTTTTCCTTAACCAAGAAGTTTAGTAAATAGACTAATATTTATTTAACACATAATTAAATTTAGAGAAAACCCACCAAAAGCCCATTGCGTTGTAGAAAACGATGTGGCATCTTGGTTGTCTACATTGGTTCTGCTCATTGTTCCTGATCTGTGTCTGGAGCTACCATGCTTCCATCTCTCCCCCTTTCCAGATAAGTTTAAACCAGCCTGGGGCCCTGAAGCCTATAATTAGGTTATGTCCCTTTCCTTCTGCCTTTAGGCATAGTAGCTTAAAATAGCACATATCCTGCAAATAACCCTCACTGTTTGTGGCACCAACTATGTGTTAAGGCACTCTTGAGTATAAGCAAAAAAGAACAGTGAAGCAAAAAAGACACACTGGTCCTGTTGATGGACCCTACAGAAACTGTGAATATATAGTTCTATAGAACTGTGAATAATTCTAGAGATGTCAACAGGATGTGACTGGAAAGTGCTTACTTATTGGTGAACTTATGATTTTCCTTGTCTAGTTGTTGGCTTCTAGAATAAAAGTCGGAATTGCAATTGTCCTTCTACAGATGTAGTGGTGAGGATTGCTCTTGTAGCAGCTCTGGCTGAACTTGAGACATGGAACAACTGATGTTTTGTCACCATCAAAGGCATGGCACCCTTGCTGTGACTGGGTCTATCAGCACAGTTTGACATGGAGAGTAGATGAGGAGAACTTCCAGTCTAAACGAGAAGTGACATTTCTGCAGTTCAAACAATTACACTGGTTTGCAACAGATCTGCTGGCTGAAAAAGTTGTGAGGGGGTAAACTGGTTTTCATTAACTTAAAATTATTTTTAGAGAGTGATTTTTAGCAAAACAAAAAGAGGTATGTCATTGTGGGTCTACCAGAAACATTTAATTTAAATTGAAATGAAGTTCTGTACCATTTTTTAGTTTTATTTCTAACCTTGTCTTCTTGTTCATTTCCTTGCCTGGTTTTGCAATTAAAAAGTTTAGTTTTTAAAATTGTAAAGCACTTTGAACCTCTCTTCTTCCTCCTTTTAATAAGCAACCTGAGACTAAATCTTTAAATATTTTATCTGAAACTTTATTTTCCTTCAGCAAAAGTTTATTTCTATCTTAAAAAATAAAATAAAATAATTGCAGGAGAGAAAGCAAGCATGCTCTAGTTTTGTAGAATGGAATTAAATAAAATGAGTGCCATCTACTGGCTGTGAATTCCAACCTGTAGATTCCTTAACCTCCCATGCACTTTGGCATTGCAGTGCTTGCCTTATATTAGAACTCATCTTTATGCAAGAAAGATAATAAAATACTTCATCTTTCCACCGTCTCATGCTTCTGGATGAGCAAGAGACATTCCACTGTAGTTTTAAATTATAAGTAAAGACACTTTATAATTAAGAAGGTGCCATTAATCAAATCAACCAGCAGTAGCTCAGTGTTTTAATTATACACAAATATTGTATTTAGTCTCTTCCTTTTGGTTATTCATCACCTCCATCCCCTAGACTGCTGTCTGTTTATTATTTATTAAATCCTACTGAAGACTTGCTATATTTTTTATGAGCGTAAAAAGGGTTCTTCAGAATTAATATCAACATTGCTTTTTTAACCGTAAAGCAGAAAGTCACATTTATATTTATAACTGGATTATGTGTACTGTGCTCTTAGCTGTATACGCATTTGCCTGTAGCAATAATTTCCATTTATTATATATAGAGACTTTTGATAATTCTACTTTTTCTTCTACACTTAGAGTGCACCAAACTAAATAGGATTTCGAATGGATTATTCACCTTTCTCTTAGGTAACAAAGTTAACTTTCAAGAACAAGGTAACAGACAATAACAGACTTTAAAATTATTAAATAAAGAAGATGCAACTTTTGTATTATAAACTTGCAGTTCTGAATCACATAAGGTTGTCAAATCCACTCAAAATTAGCATGAATCAAGAACCCAACACTTGTTTTAAATAACTGATAATATTGTTTTCTTACTAAGAAAGCAAAACAGAGATTAAAAATCTCAGGGTTCCAAAAGTTTACAGTGCTTCAAAGCTATCTTTCTTTTAATTACTGCAAACCTTTGACCTTTCCAAACATGTAGTTGTTGGACAAATAAAATCTCACCCCCCAAAATATATGATTCTTATAATCTGAGCAGTCCAGGATTTACTCCTCACCAAGAGGACTGAGAATTCAACTTGAATATGTTTAGATGGCAGCTCTACCATGCTGTTAAATGTGCTGAGATTGGTCATGGAGGCTGTGCTTTGAACTGAAATTTGTGTTCTGGGAATCTGATGAAGTCCAGGTTAAGCATCTAAATTGCACTTCGATATATAACATTTCTTTCCAGCAGGATAGTCCAAACCCTTCAGATATGCCCAGCCATTAAAAAATAGTAATCATGGGGATATTGAGGTCAAATCTGGAGCTATGACCCAGCACTTCATGAAAATGGAAACCTTGGTGTCATGGGTTTTTTTCACGACTATTCAGGATGCTCATCAGGATGCTGGACACCTCACTGATCATGGAGCAACACTTTGACAAACATCTACAAGCATGAAAAACAGGAAGGCAGTTCAGTCAAAAGGCAAAAGGCTGGAGACACCTGCTAGGAAGGAAGGAAGCAATTACCTCTTTTCCTCCATATTGAACCTTTGTATACCTGCTTCATACTCATTGACTAAATGTTTCTTATGTTCTATAATTCCCAGTTCCACTTATTAATTCATTCTTTCTTGTTGTGATGAGCCCTAAAATAAAATCATAAACTAAAAGAATTACAATAGATGGATCTAAGAAGAGAAAAAAAATGGTATTTTTTTCTCACAGATTATTTGGAGGACAAGGAACAAATAGCGTTTCCTTGTTTATAGTCTTTAAATATCCAGCTTTAATTCTGGACTCAACTCACCTGCCTCCACATTTAGTACAGAGGAAGAGAAGAAGGAGAGGAAGCTTTGGGAAAATCTGTTGTCCCTGAAGGTACAACTCTTTGATAAGGGTTCCTATTCTCTTCTTGCTAGCTGGGTCACAGATACAGGTGGTGTCCAGCCAGAAAAGATGCTGGGCTGAGGACTGTGTTTGGATTTGTGAAAGGAGAAATGGCAGTGTGGGACAGTATGAAATTGGATCTCTTGGGTCGATGATTGGCACGTGGCCCTGGCCTGAGTCTTTAGTATCTTTTAAGATAAGAACTGCTGCCACAACTGAGTGAAAACGAACAATTTGTTTGCACCAATTCTCTTGTGACCCCATAGACTGATTGACAGCTTTATTTACAAATTGTACTGTTTGGCCTTGGCCTTTTGACAACTTCTTTCACAAAGGGTAGCTCATGCCTGAAGGAAAGTCATTGAAATACTTCTTTTGATGGCAAGATAATGATTCAGTCATTTTTTTTGTGTGCTTGAAGGGCACTGTTGGACAGATCAATGCAAGTGGAGAGTTTAAATGCCATGGACATTGTGGGACAGCACTGTCATAAAGCTCAAGTTTTAAAACAGATGTAATAACCTAGACTTCTGTAAACTGAAATATATAACGAAAGTATTTTTTAATTAATACCATGCCCTTTCCCTCCTCATTTGATCTCATCACTATCAACAGTAACCTATACTGTCTTAGGGTTGGTTCCATAGACACATTGATTTAATTTCAGCTACTTGTAGTCTTCCTAAAATCAGGCATTTAATTTAAGACAGCCATCAGAGGGGATGGATATTCCCCTTCAAAACATCCCTCCCATCTACCTTTGGACAGGATAAATGATTGCTTGTTCCATCTCATTTAGAAGGAGTGACAGCTGCTTGCCCTATTTCCAACAGCCATCCAGAATACTTGGCAATCAAAATCTCCACTATGAAATCTTTTCTATTTATCCTGCCAGTGGCAGAATGGACCTTCCCTGGTCTATGCAGACATTTTATCTCTTTGCTCTCTCCTTCTGGATGGTAGTACAAAGGTAAAGCAGCATGGACTAATTTGCACAACCATTGCTTAGACCTCAGATTCCATTGAATGATTTCCTTCTCCAGAGTCCACCAGTCTCTTACCTTTGCAACATTTTTCTGCAGTGGAAATACAAAGTTCCATGGAGGGCTCAGTTTTACCAAGTTTTGAGGTTTTGTTTATTTGCTAGTTTTTTGTTTGGTTTTAAATTTAAAAAATACTTCTACAGCTTAAATATTAGTAATCCCACTATTTACAATCTTCTCGATCTCTAGATCTTTTCTTAGCTCCTTATTTATGTTGATACCTACTAGTGACAGGATAAACAAAATACGTATGAAAACCAACACGAATACCTTCACTTAGAATGTACTTGGTCTGAGTTTGCTAGGAAAAAAGAAGTAGACAATGCCTTCAGTACAGTGTGAAGTGCTTCATGTAGAGTATGTCAAATAAATCTTTAAAAATGTGAGGTCATAACTTTTCCAAATGCCTCATCTTCAATTGAAAATGAGGTGGTGCACTTTTGAGTGATGGACCTGGAGTGTCTGTAGTATTATCTTTGGACAAGAAAATCCTGAGTAATTCGACATAGAGCCAGAGGTCCTATCTTCAAAGGCTAGCATCACTGAGAGTGTAGGACATGGAAGCCTGAGTGGAGTAGTTGACATTACACATTAGAGTTTGATGAAGAGTGACCTAAGGTAGCAGACACTCAGATGGCTCAAGAACTACAGAAAGAATAACTGATGGACATAGGTACTCTACTGAGGTGGCCACACTGCTGTTGTGACTGAGTTCATGTTTTCCTTCGCTTCTATATCATGGTTTCTGGTCACATAAGTTTGGTTAAGTAGGAGCTGGAAAGTGTTTGTCATCTATCTACTAAAGGGAACAGAAATAACTCTGTAGTCTCTTAGAGCTGCTTACCCATCTACAGAGGCTAAATCCCCCAATATGACTAGCAAATAAATAAAACCCCCAAATCTCTGTAGCAACATGCATTATAAGGCATAAGAGCTTGCAGTAGTCAGGAAGTTGATAAGTTTCTTTAGGATTCTAGGAATCTTAACTCATTAATCTGTCTAATGAAATTCATTCCCCTTTTCGTCTGTTTATCATTCAAAGAGAAATCTAGACTTTCTCAATATTGTACATCTAACAGTTTCTACAAAAGACTTCCAATCTCAAGATTATATAGGAGACAGAGTCTTTTTGCCTTTCCAACACACAGTTAAAACCAGTTTTGAATTGGAGAAAGTTTTGTGTCTGCTGCTTATGGGGGAGGGAAGGGTAAGTTGTCACTTCTAGGTGTCTGTGTGAATACCAAATAGGAAATTTGTCTACTGTGCCTGTTCAGAAGCATATACATATAGTTTATCAGTTTCATGAATAGCTTTTCACCACCTTCTGTAAAGTGATTTATAATGATGACTCTTATTAAACACTAGTTTCTTATTCAAGGGTAATTCTTCTTCCAAAGCAGGGTGTAATATGGCTGCTCTTCATATCAGAATTACACTTGATAGTGAAAGCTATATTTAAAAGTGACACTAATCCAAATCTGGAAACATTTGCACTCCTGATTTTTAGACTTTTCACCTGAGGGATAGATTATGTTATTTTTATTGATAAAAAAGGAATGTTCATGAATAACTTTTGCGAATAGGATACATCTCACCTAACTTTACAAGTGTGAGACATCCAGTCCAAAGGTGTCCTCTTTTGTCAAAGAGTAAAGAGAGGTAAATATAAAGGGTGATCCAATCCACTTTATGGTATCCAATCTGACCTTCTCTAGGATGGCTTAAAGATGCCACTGTTGTGGTTTAAACTATACTGAGCCTAAATCATCAACTGAGCCAAGACATCTGGCTTTTCAGCAATTTAAAATGGAAGGTGAATTAAGCTATAATTATGACTTTGGGGGTGGATAAAATAGTAGAACAAATAATAAATGGAAGAAAGAAATTAAACCAAACAGATATTTTACCTGTCCTTTTAAGATCTCTATTTAGTGATAGTCTCTTTTCTTCTATTCTATAATTATCCTTTTCACTGAGTCAAAATCTATTATCGTGCTGTGCAACATCTCTCATTCCAAATCAGTACTTGCCAAATAAAACCTATTCTCACTTTCATTACCTTTAATTTTCATGTCTGAAGATTTCTGAATGCACTGTGGAGTTTTTTAAAGCTAGAACTGAGGTTTGACTGTCAGTCTTATATCATTTAATTATCCCTTTTTCTTAAAAACATTTAGGAAATATTACCTGGTCAGAAACCTGACTTCTTTACAGGATCACAATCACTGGTAGAAAGCAGCTGTCAGCATTATAATCTAAGGGTTTAACTCTGAAGTATGAAATTGTCTGCTGGGGAAAGAGCAGACCCGTGAACTATAAGTGAAATGAATAAGGAAGGGAAAACATCAGAACTCTCACCCAGGATCTCAGTAAATTAGGTTAAGGTGGGGGGGGGGGGGGGGTGTTTTGGTTTTTTTTCTTCTTTTTTTTTTCTACTGCTTCCATTTCAAAATTCAGCCCTTCTGATGAAATACTTGTTAACTTAAGATGAGCTTTGTGTACTTGGTGCTGCGTGCATGACTCCTTCTATGATTATGGTGTTTTAATAGGTCTCCAGCATGAAGAATAATGACCCGAAGAATAATGACCCACAGAATAAATCCCAAAAGAAACAGGATTGAGTATAAAACATCTGGACAGAAACATTGTTGTCTTGATGAAGAACAAAGAGGAGATGTTGGTAGCATTTTGTTGGTAGCAAAGTCATCTTGACTTACCTTGAGCACATGGTCAGTGAATTCTCTCTTGGTTTTTCATTGTTGTTGTTGTTTTGGAGTTTTTTCATTTGTTTTTTAATCTTTTACTCTGTACAGTTCCATGCATTTTGACGAGTGGTAGGATGTTTGTTCTGTTGAGGAATTTAGAAAACTGATGCTTCCTCAAGATCTGATCATCTACATTTAGATTTTCTTGGAATGATATTTTGGATGAAGGTATTTTCTGTTAAATGGAAAACATCAAGGTGCCAAGTGATATCCTTCTAGTGACAAGCCATGATGCTCTACAAGAACCTCACTGAATGTAGAAATGTGACCTCTTCAGAAGCTGTGGCTTTAAATTGAAATGCTTAGTGTAAGCTCTCTCTTTTGATGTGCTCTTGATCTTGACTTGTATAGAATTTTCTTAATTAAAAGGAAAAATAAAATAAAAAGGATCAATAAAACCTCACCAGTACTTACAGCCCTTCTTTCCAAACTTCAGGCTCATCAGTATGTCCCACTACTCTTCTTCAGAACATGACACTTAGTTGTACTTATGGAAACAAATCAAGAAGTATCCATAACCTTAGTGTGAATAAAAAGAGGTAACTACCAAGCACGTCAGACCAGTGTACTGTGGTGAGCTGAGCTGCTGCTGAGTATAATTCCTTCTGGGTTTTGATTTCATTTCCAGAGGATGTTATTGAAGAAGTGTATCAGCACCACACTTCCAGATCCAAGGCAACTGATGATAAATAAAAGAATTATAACTGGTCATGAAGTATTTTATGCTAGCCATTCTTTTCTTCCAAGTGACAGTTCAATGTCAATTACAGAAAAGTCCGAACAAAAATGCATTATTTTTATACATATATTTATATAACTATAGGTATATATATGTGTGCACACCTGGAGAAACTTCTTTATGACTTGGGAGCATGTCAGAATTCAATGAGCTTGTTTAAGGACTGGAAGAAGTACAGTTGAATCAGTGCAGTGCTGTGCTTGTTCTGCTTGTACCTGCTGAGAACTACCTCCAGTGTATATTACTTGGTCCAGTAGTAAGTTATTATCCCTGTATGGTGTAGGACTATGGCGTGTGGCCATGCCAAGGCTACCCAGGGCCAGGCTATATTCTTCTTACAGGAATTGCAGTGAGCCAAGGAGGTGTATCTCACTTAATTTGTGACTGTAAAGTTTTGCCTCCTCAGTGGATGTCAGGAAGAATGGTATCCTGAACTGTCCTGCCACTGTGTTCATGCCTCAGAAAGTAACTGTTCTCAGTTGATAAGAATAATCCATGCTGTATATTACATTGCCACTTCCAGTAAGAGTTATACTTCATGCCACTGGTGGGAGTTTATTTTATGCTTATCTATTAAAAACTAGTTAAGTTGGTATAAAGTGTATGGAGTACCTCATTGGTATTTTTGTATAAAACCTGTTAGATTTCAAGGTATTCCGCCCCAAATTCCTACACATGATGGACATATTTTGAAGAAACATAGCATAATACTCACCAGAGATTTCTAATAATAATGAATTTTGTGGCAAATGAAGAATCATAGAATCGAAAATTGACTTATTAAGGAAAAGATTGCAATTAGTAGTCTTGTAAAATCTCCAACAACCCCTTCTCAGTCTGGACCATAATATTAATGTGCTACTTTAGGACTATGAGAATAAAAACTCAGTCAAAAGATCTATATTTTTAAAGCAGTCCTTGAAGCAAGGATTTTGCTTTTAGACCTGTAGCTCACTAAAGTCAATGAAATTATTCTTTCTGAAAAAAAAGAGCTTAGTATTGTAAAACTTTCTTGACATAATTTTATAACTTAATCTTGCATCCATACTTCTTCAATAGCATCTCTCTTAGAAACTCAAATACCCATAAAACACGTTTTTTTCCAACAATATTCTGAGTGGAGGAGTTAACTGTTATTTATAGAAGTTCATTAAGGTAGAGCCAGAACTGCAAGATATCGTTTCTCTTAATTCTGTGAGTTAAAATATTGATGTTCGTCCTCAATTCAAATAGCATTGATAGAAACCAATCAATCTATCAGAGAGTATGACCTAAATAACATATCTTATTCCTGTTTTTTCACCACTAAACTCGAATAGTGTTGGTGAAATCAATGGAACAGAATCAAACGCAAGCACAGAGTATCTGGTACATCAATTTTAGGATACTTTGCAACCCTTCACACTCATGGTACTCCCTTTGACCTCAAAGAGAATTTCAGCTTCATGGGGATCTGAATCAGACCTTCAATTTCGGATTTATATAGCAGTTGAAACTTTTGGAGGATGAGGATTAGGAGCTTGGGGAGTTTGCTAATGAGGTACACTCTCCTTAGCGTGTGAGCTGGCAAGTGTTGATGGATCACCACATATCTTGGTATCTTTTATTATCAGAGTGATGGGTAGCAAGCCCCAGAGAGGGAAAGAAATTGTTCCTCCTTAGATCTGAGCACTAACTTTCCACTACAGATGCCTTCAAAAGCATTCTGACATTACAGTAGAACACAACAAACTCCCAGGTACCGCATGAGATTCACATCAAAAGTAAAGCTCCTAGAAACAAAAGTGGGAATAATATTGTTGTAGAAAGGGAAGAAAGGAATTTATACAAAACAGGGAATGAAAGGATTAAGTAAAGTGAAAAGGGGAAGCAAGGGAGAAGGAAAGTTCAGCAATGTTAAGAATTAGACAGCAATCTTAACAACTTTTCTGAAATTGCTCCTGCACTGAACTCACGGGAGTCCACATGGCACATATGTATTTATATATCAGAATATTGCATGCGATTACATGCAACTAAACAATCTGGTAATCTTAGAGGGATAGAGTTAGTTAATATACATCCTTTTATCATGAAAGTGCTTTAAAATGTCTCCAACATTATATGAGGTAAAAGATATATGAGACAAAAGATATATGAGGCAGCTAAGGAACATTTTTTGGGAAGTTGAGTGTTGTGACCATGGAGAGAGTTTGAACTAGCAGCTATAATCTCCTAAATTCCAGCCTTCTGCCCAGTGATAATCACTCTTGGAGAAACAGGCTGAAACCAATCCAATCCACCCCACAGTATGTTCAGGTACTTCAGTGTGGTGATATCAAAATGTCTTAGAGACACAGAGAATGGAAGAGTGGTGAGAAAGAAACACATAAGTTTACAAAGGCATGTCTTACCCTTAAACTTGTCTTCCACAGCTAAAGTGCTGGTTACTTGAAGCAGGCGTTGGAATGAGATACACTATTTTATGTTAGTGTCTGTTTGGCTGTGACTTGGGTACCCCAGGACACCAGACAAAATGACCAACGTGCAAAAAGTGTGCTCTGGTTTAACCTGGCATGCTGCTGTCATGACCACAGCATACTGTCAGAGGCTTTGTGCTCCCTTCAAGTCAAACAACCAAACTTGATAATCGTTTGCAAGCAGAAGGACAGTACCACGCAGCAACTTCCAGTCCCACTGTCATTGATTCTGATGTTTAAACCAGTTTTCCGTGTTTTTATTTATCTTTCATAAACAACGTTTGAAACTATTAGAACTCTTTATTAAAAACAAGAAAGTTTCACCTAATCAGCACATTATCATAACACATATTTCTTCCATTTTTGCTTTTGTATGTACAATGATCTCATCCAGCTCCAGTGTATTCTGTGGTCTCTTATTACTATATTATTTTGCTCCGCATTTATTTCAAAAATTTAGCATATCATGGAATGATTTCCCTATTATTACCTATACATTTTCAGCAGGAGAATATCCAAGCTTGACTCTGTAGTTTTGTCATGCATTAAATTCTTCCTGCAAAAGCAGGTGATCAGTTCAAGCTACTTTAGGATCACAAAAAAAAAAAAAAAAAAATTGCCAAAGAATAGTAAGTGTGGGTTTTCCTAATGTCATTTCTGAATTCTCAACTTAGAAGTGAAAAGACAGTGTGTAAGAAATGGAGTTGTACAGTTCACTCTCATTTATGCAATGATCTGAAGTTTTTGGAGTGATAAAAATATTAATGCTTACCTTCCATTAGACTTATGCTACTTTCTGCCATAGATATTGGTGATTATGATTAATTCTCCTTATGATGTTATCCTACTCTGAATGGAAATAAGATATAAAAATTTTTAGGACAAATATTTAAATATCAAAGTCCATGAAGTTTCCATGATCATAAATTTGTATATAACCTTTCTTTCTTTTTTTTTTCCCTTTGATTCAACTCGGTGCCGTAAGAAACTTAGGGAATTCATCTTTATTAACCAATGAGGTTGTGTGAAAAATATTTATTGTCTCTCACTTCAAACAGTCCTCTTTAGTAATAAATGAGTATAAAGGAAGCATGACAAGCAATTTGCTGCATGGTAGATGATATTAATGACCTGCCACACTCACGTCTCCTTGTGTGTTATGTGGCTATTATTTTTTTTGAGTGACAGATTGCAACAGAGAATGTTTGGTGTCAGTTGTGTCCTGTTATCTAGTCCCTGTTAGTAAGAAATGAGGAAAATAGCTCTATTTGGTGTCAAAACTAGACACCACCAGCGCTACCAGTATTCCTCTCACAGGGCCAGTAGCAAATGCTGAGAAAAAGAACATAAGAAACTGGAAAACCACAGTGTCCTCTTATTAAGCTGGTGCATTTCTTTTTGCTGATAGCAGTAGATGTTCAACCTGTTAATTAAAAACATTCCATTCATCATATGTAACTCTCTCATCACTATGTGAATTCCCTCTAAAACATGGATGACAGCCTTCTGTAATCACTCAAAAGTCTGAACATATGAAGCCCTTTAAATCCTTGTCATAGAGATTGATCCACAAGTCTTGGAGTCCTGAGAGGCCTGATGGCATTGGAGGCCAGACTGAAGGGCTAGATGACAATGGCTGGAGCTGCTGCTACAGTGGCCAGATCTGTGCATTAGTGTTTGGATTCTCAAGCCAAGCCCATGAAAGCCTGGGAGAGCTGGCTATACTACTAACGCACAGGCCAGTGGAATTTGGGACTGCATCTCTCTGCCCACTTTGGAGAGTATCCAGGCTTGATGGAGATGCTTATCTTCCTCATCCCACTGCATTACAAGATGGAGACACACCAGATTTATCCCTCAAGGTTGTTGTAATGTTGCATATATAGGGCTTGAATTCTACTTCCAATTGGGCATAGTGATTTTTCACATTTTCCACAGTAGCCTTCAGGCACCGGGTGCTCATAAAACCAGGATTTCCTATTCTTCTGGATAAATTTTTTTTTACCAAGTTTACTTTGTGTAGATAGAGCTACCTACCACCACAAAAAGTTTTTGAAATCGGATGGACTGTAGACTGGTTCCTTAAAATACCTGCCAATTGATAAACTGAACTATCTTGAACTATCTGCTGCTTGATAGCTTTAACAAGAACTGAAACTCTGTCAACAGTAGTGAAGGATTGCTAAAGAAACCCTCCATTTGGAGCTCACCTGTGCTGCATACAAGAGGAATAAACATGTGGTAGTCAAGCTCTATAGCTGTTTTTGGACAATTATGGGGCATGGGGTTGGGTTTGTTGTTTTGTTTTGTTTTTTTTTCTTAGCCTACAGCTTAATAATTCTAATCACTTTTCTAATCAGTTCCATTGAGATGTTCAATGCGATATGTCTAACATTGTAGGTGTTGTGGGACTGTTAACGAAAGCAGCAGAGGCAATTTGAGATTTTGTTAGAGGGGATATGATTCCAATTCAGGCAACATGTCAATACCAATAATTCAATAAATTTATAATATTTCACCAATAAAACAAAAACCCATCATGTTACCAGGTTAATAGAATTTTAATAAACCCTTACAAAACACGAGAGAAGGGAATCTGCAGAAGGGGCAGTCCATCTGGTTGTGAGTGCTAACATAAAAGCTCCAGCACTTACAATTTGCAGGCTGTCACCTTACACTGCTACCTTACCACCCGGTCACACCACCTACTAGAGAAATGACCTGCTGTGACATGATGCCATTGCAGTCACATTCAACTGTGCTGATCCCACATTCACCTCCTGCTAGTAATTTGACACTTCTCTTTATAGTGGCAGCACCCTGAGCTCTCTGGAGTGGTAAGTCAGAGTTGAAAGAGTACAGTCCCGTACCACAGGAAAAAGAAGATATTAAACTGGTGAAAACTGGAAAAATGCAGCCAAGATATTGTTTCATTTTGCATGAGAATTCATACTGTGCCCTTTTAATTGATACCACCCTAAGTGATTAACTAAATGTTGGTGATTGGTAAAGATTCCACAAAAATTGTATATGAATGAGATTTGGAAAGAGCTATATTCATGCGGAGACTGTAATCTGTAACATGAAAAGTTTTTAGTTCTGCTCTAGGATGTTGGATATTTTGATTTTATGATATATTTGCTGAGAAGTTACTTATTCTCTTTGGAGAGCAGATTTATGGAAAAAAATGCCTATGTTGTATACAGATATGCAGCAAATAAAAGTACATCGTTAATCATTATGAATGCACCTACAGGGCTCAGCCCATGAGACATCTGCATAAAATTGCCCAAATACTTTCAGTTGAGCGATGGGCATAAAGCAGGGGATACATCTATGAAGTATATTAAGCTAGACTGTTATATATGGAAGGGTCTTACAGTTCAGCTAATGTTACACTTGAGGCTGTTCTCAAAATATGCCAGCACAATTAATGTCAACACCAGATAACCAGTCACTGTAAATACCCTTGGAGGATTTCTTATATCTTTTAGTAGAAATCCCATTTAAGAAGTAAAAGTTTCCAAATGTATCCCAGAAAATCAGAGGTCAATTCAATAACCTACAAACCAGCAGGCAAATTTCATCTCCAGTGAAAGGCAAGTGTTATCTCCTTTGACAGGAATAGGCTAGTGGGAAATGAATAAATGGATGTCCTTTTTTCCTGGAACAGACTCTGTAGTAAGCACTCTGTAGGAAGACTGTCCTTTATGCTTGTGTTATGTTTGGCCATTGCTAGCCTGGTCCATACTATAAACAGTAAAACAAATCCATTTTTTACCATGGAATTTCACTTGTCTCCTCCAGGTTTCACATGATCCTTGTAAACCTGCTGACTCCATTGCCTTGCTAATACTTCTGCCTGTGCAGGACTGCATATGCTTTAGGTAGATTTCCTCTTATCATTTATGAATCAAATGTTGTACAGTAGAATTTAGAGGACTAGATGAAGAGATATGGTGTGAAAACACACCAGAAATCATGTTTACTGTTTTGAAAGGTGGTGGAGAAGGAAAACAGCAGAAGTGAAGACATCTTAGCTCACGGAAGCCCTCCTCATTGGGCCCTGCATAAAACTGAATAGCATGACTTTTTATCAGGTTCCCAGCAGCCTGATTCCCCACATACCCCAGGTTCCATTGGTTTTCTCAGCAGCATTTTTTCTTGCAGTTCTATTAAACAGCTATTGTGCTACCATCAGAACTTGCTATTAATGTTCTTTGTATTATGGCAACCTTTACATTTTCATTTACTTTACAATCCCACTTAAATAGTGTTATTCTAGATACATGCACTTCCCCCAACCCCACACTAGATGTTCAGGAAAGATATCTGCTGTGGAAAGGGAAAAAAAGGAACCCTATATAAACCCATTAAAGTTATCAAAATTTTGTTCTTTTCCTTGTCTATTTCTTTTCAATATCCAAGATTCTCTTTCAAGTAGCTGTGATTGAACCACCTTTTGCTTACCATGTAATAACTGCAAGATGATGTTGATTACAATTCAACCTCCCAAAGCAATGAAATGTCTAGAAACAGAGTGTCTTTGCACTTTCTCTTTCTTTCATTGTTTGCTCCTATAAGCCCTATTTCAATACGAGACAGAGGCAATTTGGTTTTTCACCAAGACATGCAAACTGATTGAATTTTAAGAAACTCAAACAGATATACATGGACTGCAAAAATTATCTCTGTTCTTGGTTTATGAAAAAGGTAGTTGAGAATTCAGCAAATTTCAGATTGCCAGTAATTGCTAAAGTTTTGCAGAAAAGTGATTTTTTTGCCCAAATAGAACAGTACCTAAAAGAAAAATCACAGTTCAGAAAAGGTGAAGTTTCTTTTAGAGTTTTCTTTCCCTAATAATAAAATAATGTAATATAATCTGTGTTAGAAACTTAGACAATGGCCTTAAATTTAGAAGTAAAAAATATGCCTAAACCATGCAGGAAGCTATGCTGAAGGTGTGCATCTCTTAATTGTCTCATGAAGCATTTTCATTTTTCATGGTTTTAAAAATAATTTTGGAACTGTCTTTGAGTATAATTAATAATTAAGTGCTTTGTTAATGTTTAAGTCTCTAATGCAATGTGTCTCCTGACCTCTGACAGACATTTAGAGGATTTAATCTCTGAAAGAATATCTTAAAATGAGTGCTACCTACTTTTCCAGAGTCAGCTCAAACAGTAGTTTGCTAAACAGTGACTTTCATTTTACAGCAACAGTGTAAGATGTGTAAATTATTTAAAGTAATTAAAAAGAAAAGAAAAACAAAAAGAACAAAACCTGCAAGTGGCTTTTTTAAAAATTCTGATGTTTTGAGGTAGTATAGATATAATTTAAACTACCTTTGGCAGATTCACCAACATCCCCCTTTTCACTGAGGAATCACTTCAACTCCCATATAACAGGAGTTTGTGAGGAACAGGGCTGGCGCAGACCTGATTGGATCCATTTTGTGGTAAACTTTCAAATTTGTTCTTATTCTGGCAAGGAACAGGCATGTTTTGTTGTTTTGTGAAGTTATGTCAAAAGATCCAAGTGTGAATCAAATAGATACTTCAGCCTGCATCTCCCTCCCACTCACCTAAAGTACACTTCATGCTCACCTGCAATATGATGCCCTCCTGTGCAAAGCTGCCACAGTGGTGTGGCAGAAATCAGTATTTCAGAGAGGCACAGAACTTCCTGGGAGCAGCTCACAGAAAAATAAAGTCTTGTACCTGTGTATAGTATAGTATAGTGCTATTGTATGTCTGGAAATATTGACCAACTGAGGTCAAAGCTAGTTAATGGCATAATATTCTCCTTGGATATTTTAGAATTGGATGATCAGACAGGGGTAGCACCACATTAAGTTACACTAGGCTGGAAACATTATTTTTAGTTTATCATTTCTTTAGCCAGCTTCACAACTTTCAGAAACTGAGAAGACAGAGAAAATGCTTTCAAATTTAAGAAAATGCCGAAATTGTCCCCCAAAACTGATTAACAGTGGCATGAAGAGTATTAGTCTGTTTGTACTCTTTCACTTGTTGTGTGTCTTCTACATCTGTTCTTATAATTTAGATAAAACTTGATTGGATATAATTTAGAAAGTGTCATTGAACTCTAAGTAAGTCAATGGTTTACTACTCAATGCAGAACCCGCTGAAAAGAAACGAAAATGTGGTAAATAAAAGACCTCTCTTTATACCACTGAAGTGAATATAAAGACTAAACACCTGTTTACCAGTTGATTCTGCAGTATTATTACCTTGGAACTAGATCAAGCGTGTGAAACAACATTTGTTTATTTAGGGTTTATGTAGCAGTTATTTTACTTTATTAAATTTTTGCCTTATGAGCCACATCAGGTTTATTTTCATAACTGAGTGTGTGTTCTAGGTGGTGTCTTTACAGCCTTTGCACTACTCATGATCAGTGAATGATGGGAGCATTTTATCCATCTTTTCATGAGGTGATGATAAGGATAATTGATATTCCAGATTTCTGGGCAGTTGAGAAGAAAGCTAGTGATGGAAAACAGCCCCTTGATGCATCACAGCTTGCCATCCACCTACCAAAAGGACTTCTGTAAATTTTAAATGACAAACTTGAATATTTCTAATTAACATATTTTCGCATTTAAAATCAAATTATGTTCTTTTCTCTGATTTTCTTTTCTCTTATTCTGCCATACATATAATTTGTTGGTACAGTCCCACCAGCTGTAAATCAAAACAGTTCACTCTACTTTGGCAGGGCTTTACTGATTTATATTCACAGTGGACCTGCTACAAGATCTTTGTTTTTCATTTGCCTTTCTCATTTCTCAATTCAAAAAAAGCACCCAAGGAGTGTAGCTAAGACTCCAGTCTGTTCTGCCATGGACCCTAGGCCATGTAGGATTAAGTCCATGAAAGGAAACTGCCTGTCATGTTTTCCATAATGTCTCTGATGAAATTGTTGATATTCTTTTACAGTTAGTCAAGACAAATATCACTGATGATCAGTATAATATTCTGACATTTTTGTGAATCTTATATTCACTCTAATTTCAATTATATGTTTCTTCAGTATTAGGTCACAGTGGGATGGAAGTAGATTTCATTTGACTACATTAGAGACAAACTTAAATCTCACGTTAGTTTAGATCGTATTTCCTGATCAATCATAATTCTTTTGTTTTACTTTACAGAGTTACCCCCAGAGAAAAAAATAATTATGGAAATTTGAATAATTTAAATTATAATTTATTAATATAAAACCTTCAGCAGAAGGCTGTATCACCATTGAGAATGGCAGGAACGTAGGAAAATACTTCAGAGCCTTTATGAATCTTTTCAAACTCTTTATAATAAAGAATTGACACAAGAGGTAGAACACGATAAAGGTGAAAGAAGGTAAAAACATATATTTTAAGCCATCATATGGACTTTGCCTTCTTGTTCTTTTCATCCCTGAAACAGTTGGGGAAGAGTAAAGAATAAAGCTTTTCTGAAAGAGATTATGAATTGGTTAGATATGTGTGCATATTTGTTTTAAACATATAGATGCTTTCATAGATCTCAGCCAAAACTAGAGATAATTAGGGCTGGCAAGAAAGGAGGTTAAAAAAACCCTTAGACATAATTTTGTATTTTAAAAATCTCACCTTTTTTCCCCCAAGTCTATTTTTACTTCATATTTTAAGTTAAGTTTTTATGGAAATTACAGAAACACTTATTTATTAGATAATTATTTAATAGATATATCTATTTGCAATTGGTTCAAATGCTCTTTCTGATACAGAACAATATTTCTGGAAAACCTGACTTTATCATATAAATATCTTTATTGATACAACCCTAATGGGAAAAGAGAAATGCAAAGTGAATAATTTTAATAAGTTCCCCACATTCTCCTTCCAATATTTTTCTAAGTAGAATGTTTAAATTCAATATTCTGAAAGAATTTGCATTTTAAAAAAAATGTGCCTTTTTTTTTCCATCCTATCTTTAGTGCTAGAAAGGTATTTTTATTATTCTCTTATCTGGAACTTGGGGAGTAACTTTTCAGCTGTTTATATTTTAGAGGGAACATGCAAATTTCTTGTTCTTTTATGACTGTGTTTATCTGTGGACTAATCTGCTTTAGTTTATTTGAGTTTTTCTTACTGTGCTTTGACCAGGATCATATTCCCTCACTGAAAAATAAAATACACTAGATATTTTTTTTTTTTTTAATATCTGATTTGCTAGTAAAATCCTCTGAGATTGTCCAGTTGTACACAAATCCCCGAGTTCCTCCTTGGCATTCTGAAAGCTGTACTCTCCTTTGATAAAAGAAAGCCCTGCTTTCACTGACTGCATTGCTGTGCCCCTTCACCTTTTTAGTGATCACAGCAGGGCAGTAGATTTCTGGAAATTCACTAAGACTGAGACTTGGCCTTGGTGCAAGGAGGAGAGTTAGAAGAGGAAGGCATCAAGCACAAGGACATTGAAAAGGCCAAAAGCTGATAGGACAGGTGGAAAGGGCTGGTATTTGGGCACATATACATCTGCATGAATGGTCACTGAAGCTGGACTATGGGGAGAGGAAGAGTAGGACATGATGACTAAGAGCATATACACTTCAAACCAGAAGGGGTTTGTTATTTTTACCTAGTTGTTCACTGTATGGGTTTTTGAGCTAGAATTAATGATATGACTATAGGATTCGTGCTCAGGGAGTAGGTATAGGACCTGCTGGGAGACCAGGAGACTGGAGTGTAGTGAGGACCAGACTGCTACAATGGGACCCTCCATGAGGAATGAACATTATTCATATTTAGCTCAGACACTGATTTTTCCAGTCCTCAGCTAGTCTTTTCTATAATCACCAGTTAGCAACACACTTCACAGGAGGTTGATGAGGACTGAGTTTCTGGCAGGCTGGTGACTGGACTTGGGCGCAGGAGCTAATAATTGTGCTATTCAGAGCAGAACTGATGCCGCATGCTTGGAGCAGGCACTCTCCCCTGTAACTTGATCACCCAGGAACCTTGGGATGATATTTCTCTCAGTGCAGGCATTTAAATAAGCCAGAAAACCCCTGGAAAGACTCCTGTACACAAACCAACGCTGTTAATCACAGAACACGCCAACTGGCTTATATCAGTTTTTGAAGTATTCCCGAAGCAACAATCTAGTGGGTTGTTTTTTCTTCTTTTCTTTTCTCTGCAGGTGATTCTCCCAATATCATCTCAACCTCAGCATAAACTCTGCTTTTTATAGGATACAGTGTCTAGATTTTTATTCATGAGTTTGAATTAAGTACATGAACAACTTCAATAAAGTTTGCAGAGTGACATTAACCATATGTTTCACTACATTATTGAATCTGGGCTCTCGCTTCATCACTACTGAAGAAAATAATATCTACACAGAATCATAGCTGACCAGATCCATATGACAAGAGTTCTTCCTCAAGGTAAAAGTTAAACCAGTGGTACTCCCAAGGTCATCCCCAGACAACACTCTGCAGATCTGTGAAGTAGTACGTGAGAGTATGCACACAGAAGGTTTGATGGAACTTATGACTCATACAGCTGACCCTTGAAGCCACAATCATTGATGGCATGTTATAGATCCTCTCGAACGAGTGGGTACAAATAGTAGGTTAATTTATATTATTTAAATAAATGTAGCATATGTACATATGTACATTACTGATGCTAAGGTATGGTTATGTGACAGAAGAAAATTGTGATAGTACAGTTTACATTACTTCTTATGTCTGGAACTTCGATAACTAACTCCAGCACAAGACTATTGATTTGTAACAAAAATGCCCTTGATTAAACCAGCAAGGCCAGTCAGTGGATGAACATCTGGTTAGCTTGAATGAGGGTGGTAAAGAAGATCCTGAGTTGGTATAAACCAGGACTGAGAATTGTCCCTGTTTTCTACACCTTCAAAACACTGGCACAGTGCGAATCTGCTATAAAGACAAATGAATTATAAATGGTGATAGAAAGGTACAACTTAGAATATTTCTTTTTAGAGCTGCCCAAATACTGTTAAAGTTATTTGTGTGATGGAGTGAATGTTGAGACACCAGCTTTAACATTGTGCTCTGTTTTAAGAACAGTGATTTGGCAAATGTATGGACCACTTAAAGAATATCCAGAGTTCACTAAGAATGATGTAAGACCCTAGAAGCATGACCAGTAAGAACGATCTGAGAGCATAGCTTATGAACATAACATGAATATATTTTAATTGCTTGACTGAGAGCATGTGCACAAGAGGGATGGATAAGGAACGTGTTAGTGGTCTTCAAATATATAGAAGGTTGTTGCAAAAGACAAGTGAATAATCTTTCCTTCATGTCCACTGTGGATAGTACAGAAAGTAATGGCCTTTTTAATAGTGGCAGGGGAAATTTAACTTAGACATTAAAAGAAACAACTTTGTAACTGTAAGGATAATTAGGTACTGGAATATATTGCCTTGGGAGGCTGTGGAAACTCTATCATCATTAAAGCCTTTAAAGAGAAAGCTGGACAAAAGCTATTCTGGAATAACAAAGATCTAGTTGATCCATGGAGGGCAAAAGATGAACAATATGATTGACTGATGGCCTTTATAGGTCTATTTTCTGCTATTTTTTCTATTTTCTACTATGATAATTGCTAGGCAGTATGGAGGAAAATATGTACTTGTCAAACTCAAATCAGATAGACTTGATGAAGAAAAAAATACAACATATCATTTTTTGATAGAAAAACATGAAAATAAATTCACACCTCGTGGTGTGGAAGATCAGTTACATTTGAATCACAAATTTTCCAAATATAACTTCAAAAGTTACTGTGATAGATACATCAGAAGATTACATTTATAAAACAACTGGACAATTGCAAGGCTAGGAAAAAGCATGTCAATTCCTTTGGTATTTTTAAACAATTTTAAATGTATTGGCAACAGTAACAGAAATCAAGCGGATTAGATGATCTCTTTATGTTGAGGATTGTAAAGGCAAAAAATGAAAGTCTGTTTTTTCCTACAATACTTCATTTGCATTATTCCAGATTTCCAGAGCTATAACTAAAATCAGACTTAATTTCCTGATCCTTTATCCACACCATATTCAAGTTCAATTAAATCTTTTTCAAGAGGTTCCTTAGTACATCAACCCAGGGGTAGGAAATATCTTCTAGCTCAGTGACTTACATGGAACAGGAGATAAATAAAGACATACAGTTATTTCTTTGGTCTCGCCTGGGTAACTGTCTCACAACTCTTGAAGTACAAGCCTGCTGTAATCATCAGGGCGTAGTTAATGAAAACAGCTCATTATTGTCTTGGAGATACTGTCCTCTAACCATGCCCTTTAGATTGAAATGTATGTAAATGAAGACTATTTAGTTTAGAAGTTTTACTACATGGACCTTGTAAATATGAAAATTTAATTACTAAGTGTAATATTTATCATGAGGAGCTCCAGCTCTTCTCTTTACCCTACCAAGAAAATCAGAACATAGTCCTCTTGAAGTAGATGATAATTTAACAGATGCTTCTGTCTAGTGTTTTCACAAACCTGTACAGATATATACCAGACCAAATATGCATAGATTTACCCCCTTATCCTGGAGAGCATTATAGTAACATCCTTCACATTTTGATAAGGGTCCAGCATTTTTCAGCTTCTGTAAGAGAATTTGCACAGCAATCCAGAAGAAAGTAAATTGCTAGGAGAAAAAATATGGTGTAACGAAACTGCTGTCTGACAGCTTGAGAATAATGAAGTGCTTTCACAAGTAAATGGTGCATATCTCATGATATGTTCTTGGGAGGGGATCATCTGATCTGGTCTGTATACAGAAGAAATTGTCAGACACGAATACTCTCCTGCCCATATGGAGGAGATTTTGAGCTGTTAGAATAATTGATCATTTATTGCTTCTGCAGTTCTGATAAATAAATGCAGAAATCCAGAAACTGATTTGGGTGTATCAAAGTTTTTTCGTGTGTAGGAAAACCTTGGATGAACAGAAAAGTTGAAAAAAAAATTCAAATTTTTTTTATTTTTAGACACTTGATTTTGTAAAATAGAAAGATCTCTTGACACAGGAGGTCACTTTAATCCTGAAAAATCTCCAAGTTTGATTCCTAGAATAATTTAGTCCAGAATTTTCTGACATTTCAGAACTTCTGTTTTTGTTTTTATCTTTAAAAATCAGTATAAATTAACAAGAAATTTTGGTGTCACCAGTTTTTTAGCTACCTCATCAATGTAGTCTCTATCACTCCTGAGCATAGAATATAAATAGATAGGAAAAGACAGGAAATATTTATATTATCACAAGAAGATTTGTTGGCAAATGTAATAAATGTTATTAGATCAGTTGATATAAATGAGAGAAAAATACAGGTAGACAATATTTCAAGCATACAAGCACTTCTTTGGATCTGAAACAGAGTTAGTCAATAGAAAATAAAGTGCTATTACTGAGATTATTACATGTTAGTAATATATGTTCCTCTTCCTTCAAAATTTTCCTTGCTTATATCCTTGGATTTATACAACTACAGTGTTACTGTTACTACAGACATGATATTTTCAGTTGGAAAACACAGGAGTCCTTGGGATTCTTAGTTTCAAAAGGTTCCTGAAATTTCTGGAAAAACTCATGATGACTTTAACTTGGTTTGAATTGTCTCCCTATTAAAAGTCAGGACATTTCATTCAACCTCATATACCTGATCTCTAGCCAGAAAACAGCCAAATTGCCAAGATTTCTTCCACCTTCAGATGCTGTCCCAAGGTATTGCCCTTTCTGTGCCACCTTTTCAGTGGGATGAGTTCATATCACTCCCTTGTTAAACAAAACTTCTCTTAACAATGCAGAAGTCTACCAAGTCAAAGCCTCACTTGATGAGCATTTTGACTGGATGTTCTCTGGGGAGGAGCTGTCTTTCAGCGCTTGTTCTGTGCTTGGACAGAAGCTGGCACAATCCTGTGCATGAGTGAGCTTCTAGGAGCTGCAAAATAGAACTGCTAAAGATGGTAACCATCCCTCCATCCCTCCCTTGGTCACTTTTGTATGGTGCCTTTCCCCATGAGCAGAGTATCTGTAGTCAGGGTTATTTGCTAGAGTTCAGGAGGTGAGTAAGACTCAAAGTGCTATGAGTCTCCACATTATTGAGCTCATCAGCCCTGTCGAGTCACCTGGGCTGTCCTTTCTGGCCAGGCAAACGTGAGAACGGTGAGAAAATGCAGATAACCATCACTCTTAGGAATGGGTTGTTTGTCAATCAAACATTTTCTGATTCTTACCTTTCTATTTTTTTGGGTTTGGTTTGTGTTTGGTTGTTTTTTGTTTTTTTTTTTTTTCCCTTTAGGAGTTTCAGCTTTTTCAGTCAGTATTTTTCCTCTTGAATCCTTGACCTCTTCATTATCACCATCTCAACAAGCACAAGTTTGTCTGTGTTTTCTTTTCTTATCTGGTATGACTGTTTCTCATGAACTTCCTTGCACCTTAGCAACAATTTTCTCAGAAAACTTAGCCAAGGTCACGCAGCTGGGCTGAATTGAAGTAGACTTTGGGTTATAGACAGCTGGCCCCCAGGGCTGAACGTTGCAAGGTGACAGTGGCCACCTTGCATATGAGCAAAAGAATATATTCCACGGCTGTGTGCATTGCTCTGAACTCAAAAGACAAGAATGTTTTTGTTTGTCTCTTCAGATCCTCTTTGCTTAGATGTTGAAGCAGTCAGGAAAAAAAACAAGGACTTTTCATAAAAGCTTCCAAACATCATCTCTTTCCCTTATTTCTCAAGATCATTGAAAAAAAAAATCTTTAAAGAGGAAAACATAAAGATAACCGTGTAATGACTCACATTTATCTAGCGATTTTAATCTCTCAAGGCATTTTAAGAAATGTCATAACCACACATACACGTTGTTAGTTGTCCTTCAATTTATATTACAAAGGTCAGACATGATCCCAGTATTAATCAATATAATTACTACCACATTTAATTATTATTCTGTGCTCAGCCTCACCATTCATTTAAATCTGAAAAATAATAGCATGGAATTTTATATGTGACAATATTTTTTTTTCTGCTATCTGAGTATAACCTCTGCTAGGAGAAATCCCATCCTAGTACCTGGATTATATAGGAGGTCTGAGGGTCTTTTCCCTGCAATGTTTGTGTTTTATTACCAACAGCAGAAGGAGGATGACCCTTGCACAGACTATTTTAGGTTCATATACTACTGTTTATTCTGCTTAAATCAGTCAGCCAATATTCTGGTGTTTGAGGTAGAGACATCTGGGGCAATCCTACTCATTTACCATCCAGGGAGTGCTGTCTGTGGGAGCAAACATCAGTGTGACCTTCAGGTTATGAACTGGTGCCTCTGTGAGTGATTCACAGTCTGCAAAACATAGTGCTGTCCAGATTCTTCACAGCTGGATCCTTCAGGAACTAACTTCAGCTCTCTGAAGCTTCTCATAGAATCTACCTTATTGTTGCTCTTTCCTTGAGATCTGGCATTAGAGGATGTATCTTATTTCCCCACAGTGCCCCATAAATGCTAAACTGTTTTGAAGTGAAAGCATTATACAGTTCAATTGTCACTTTAGACCTATAACAGATGTATTACACACAATCGTCATTCTCCTGAAATACCTCTGTTGCTTTCATATCCCACAACCAAATATTTTTCAGGAGTTCCCAGTTGTTATCCCTGGGTGTGAGTGGATGCACCATAACCTACTGCTATGAAACCCCCAGCTTTCAGATGCATGTGGATTTAAGGCTTCCTTTCTCTGATTCTGGCCCGGTATTGGTATAATGTTGCTACATATAAAACACATAAATGTAAAGCTCATCACTGATATAAAGATCCAGGATGTTTCATGAAGACATTTTCACTATTCTGTTAGGACTAATAGAAAATTGAGTCACTAAGCTTGTTTTTACCCATGCTGATTCTGGGAGGTCCAACCATACTGCTGTGACACAACACAGAGCTCACAGGCTCAGTACGTAAGGGTGAAACACTTTTGTCAGACCTCTGCTGAACCCAACATCCGTGTGCATGGATAAACACTATGTAACTCAGCTCACACATGAGAAATTTGTTGCTACACGACTAAGGATACCAGGAAACAACATGTGAATTATGTACCTCATTTTAGACAAGAAAATTATTTTTCTGTTAGCCTTTTAGATCTGCTGGAGTTTTATTTCTCTGTTATAATTTGCCCTTTACACATTAAAAATATAGGCTGGTACGCATGCATGATTGTGGAACAAGAATCCTAATGAAATGATAGTTCACAAAACAGCGGAATGAGAGTATTTGACAAAGACCAAAGCACCTCTTAGATGTGAATTCTTTAGAATGAAACCTTACACAGGATCTAAAACATTCAATTAAAATTTATATTATGAAAACTGCATAAAGAGTCTTGCTTTGGAAACAATCAAGAAATAATTCCTTTTCCAAGAATGATCTGAGGAACCGAATGATGACCAATAAAAGACCAAATACTTGAATACCAGCTTGCCTGCTTTCCTTTGAAGAAGTGCTGCACTCTGTAATCCATTCATTTCACAGAATGGTACTTGTTAATTTGTTCAGAGAACATTTTTGAAGGAGTGTATCCAACATTTCCAATTACATCTTGAAGGCTTGGCATAAAGAGAGATGAGAAAGATCTTAAAAATGAGGAAATGAATAAATAATTCAGGCTGTTCTTCCTCTCTCCTCTCCCCCCTGCATTTAACTTGTGAACAATCTGATCTGCTGAAGTTATTAGGAGGTCTTATTTAGTAGCTATGATGATAACAGGTTCTGAAAATAAAAAAATAAGAAAAAGAAACAACCCAGGAATGAGAATCCAGTGTTTGGTACCTAATATCTAAATGAGCTCTCAGATGTATGTATATCTCAGCTGAACAGAATAGTTTTAAGCAAGTGATAAGAGTGAGCAGGAAAGGCATTCACTGCTATCATAATCAAGCACTTCATAAAGTAATTAATTAGATAAAGCTATAATGCACCATAGGCAAATACTGATGTTAAATAAATATTCACATGCTGTTCATTCAGACACAATGTTGGGTATTGTACTCTGTTATGCTGTCATTCAAGACCCTTGTAATCTATGTAATTGATTCCTGGATTTCATTAGCCAATGCAATATACTGTGAAAGGGCAAATGTATTTATGGGTTATCTAATCTAGGAGAGGAGAAGAAGAGGGAAGACATGAGAGAAATCTTCAAATATGTAAGAAACAGCTGCCAGAGAGGAAGGAATATTTTTTTTCTCTAGCTCCCACTTAGAAAAGAAATACTGAGTTTAAATTTCAGCAGGGGAGATTTGGTTTAGATGTCTGGGAAAAAACTTATTAAGAGAAAGTAGGCTGACTCTAGGGAATTATTTAGTCTGTGATACTCTGGAGCCTCCATCTGTGTAACCAGTCTTTGTCAGGAATGGTTTAAGATTAGCTCATCCTGCCATAGGACAAGATGAAGGACTACAAAATTCCTGAAGGAGTCTGCCAATGTAATTTTCTCCTCTACATTTTTTCTGGTGCAATATAGTACATTTCCCCTGTAGTCTCTGTCTTCTGATTCCAGTAGGATGTTGTTGAAATTAGAGAAAATGTGCAATGAAAGTAGAAAACAGTGTCTTCTCCCCTTGGCTCACGTCTGGGTGAATAACATCTTCTAGCATAGCATGTTCAGATTTGAGGTGAGCCTCAGTCCCCATGTGTGATTTGCAGTTATAGCAACCACACAAGGACTGCAGTGGGGGAAAGAGTCTCTCAGTCTCTGCTATCCAAAGGAGTGGAATCTCACACTTAACCTTTCAGTGGGATGTTGCTCAAATGATAAGCTATACAAAGTTCTAAAAGAATATTATTTTTAACCAGTGCTCTAAAAGCTCCTTTTTGAAACATGCATTAAACAAAGCTCCCTGAAAGAGGGTGTATTTGAATGGGCACTGTGAAACCTACAATCTGAAGAAGCCTCAATAACAAATCAAATCCTTTCTGGCATGGTTTTCTGCACTGGCATGTGTTTATTCTCTCTGGGAGGTCTCCTCTTTAGCACTCTGTGTCTGGAATGTAAAAGTGGAAAGAATTTTTTTTTCTGAAGTAAAGGAAGTTTTGCTTGAAAGTTTTCTCTGGAATATTTTTTTAAAGTCATTAAAAGCTGCTTTTTTCCCCCTCTTTTCTTCCTGCTTTTAGAAGCCTCTGTTTTCTTGAAAGTCTCAGTCTTAAAGAATTGTGACAGTACTTTGTGGAACTTTGAATATCCTGCATTTTCCTTTCATCGTTGTTGCCAGGGCTTCCCACTTGGATCATTTCTTCTGTGTTGTTAGTTATGCCAGGATTCCCACAGCACATATGGTAAACAAGCAACAGAGAAAATGGTGGTGAATCATGGGAAATACAAACCCACACAGAAGACTGTGAGGATGAGAGCTCAAAGTAAGGAGATATTGCTGCACAGTGTGTGTTTTAGGGAGAAGATGTCATGGGGGATGTGTATCTGAAAGTGCTGGGTCTCTATCAGTGCAACACTTCTCCTGAACAATTTAAGACCTGGCTAATACATCTTCTTGGTGCATAAAGACCAAGTTAGCTCATCCTCAATGAATTTTTCTGTGCAATTTTAATAGCAAATTGAGTTGGTGTTTGCCTAGGGGTGTTGTCTAACCTACAAAGCTGCCTATATTTCCTCAGCATCATTGTAGAAAATGGACAAAACCCACAAGTTTTGAAATAACATTTTGGGAATAAAATGAGGGAAGCTAAGAATTTTTTTTTTTAATAAAGAATGTTGACAAAAATGACTCCCATAATATTTTCTCATGAGCACAGGTACAGTTTTGCCAAACTTATTGACTGTCATCAAATCCTGATGAGAGCTACAAGGAAACCATTTCTGTAATACCGTGTCAGCATTGGCTGTGCTCAAAGCTATTTGATACAGGTCTCACTGACAGTATAATAATTTCATGATCAGAAAGCATTTGCACTAGGCCAGGTATTTCCTGCAGGCAGCCCCTCAGTCCCTGTCAGCTGAGTTAGACATGCAGATTCCAGGCAACTGTAGGAAAGTAGCTAGCTATCCAGAGCTATTTCCAAAAATAACAAAAATAAACATATGTGCAATAGTTCTCACCTGGGACTCTCTGTCAGTTTGGATTTTGCATGCTCCTGAAATATGAATATTAAATAGCAATAAACATGCCCCTGTCTAGAACTTCTTCCTTCTACATAAACACTGCTGAATAAACCGCAGGTCAATAATTTCCTTTTTTATTCTGTCTTCAATTAAAAGTGTTATAAAATCACTATTTAGTCACTTATGCAAAGGCTATGCTGGCTACCAACTTGGTAGAACAGTGTGGTTTTCCAGGGGCTAATAAGGCTGAACCTCTCTCTGTATCACTTATGTACATCTACACTCTTGGCAACAGTCTTTTGTTCTGCCACATTTCATTTGCTCCAGTATTGGTCCAGATGACACTAATGATGTTTAAAGTCAGGAGGATGCTGTTAATAAATGTGGTCCAGAGGCCTGGTATGTATGTGACCTTTATCTTTCAAATGACCTGTGTAAATTCAGTCCAGTCAATACATCTAGATAGATTGTTGTGTTTCCAGGGTTATGAAATCAGGTTAGAAAATTCCAGGACAAGAGGAATTGATGGGATTGACTGTCTGAAACTAGCCATTTCTGCAGTTTTTCTGTAGAGACTCACTGATGTGATACATGGATCCATCACATCTAAACATGAATGGATGAGGATGTAGCTGTCTGTTGAAGGTTATTAAAAATCTGAAGTGTGTATTATTCCCTGTGTGTCCTGGACTTTCTCTTACTGTGGTTACTCAGAGTTTCATTAAAACACAATATAGACATAAGCCTAGGAAATCTCTGTCCTATTGAAGTTGCATGTGGATGTCGGGCATGGTATCTAAAGGCATCTAGAGCCATACTATGAGATTACATGAGTTTCAGCTGAATCCCATTTGAAACAGCTTCCAATACCTCAAACCACCACAGAGAAACATTTTGTCTTGAAAAAGCTTAGAATACACATTTACCCTCCTGAAACATGTTAAAGACAAAGACATAAAACGAATTCACTTCACGGTCATATTTGCCCGAAAGACATAGGTACATTTCACAGGTGTTGTTCAAACTTGCTGTCTGAAGATGACTTCTGCTTTCCTACAGTTTATGTTGGTCTCTGGAAAAACAAATAAGAGTTGATTTTTTAAAAAAACCTCTATCTTTTCCAGTGGTTTCATTTCAGAAACAATATTGATTAGCTTCCTTGAATAAGTATAAGAAAATGAGAACAGAAGACTTGACTGGTCTCAGACCAAGAGTACAGGTAGCCTAATACAGAGGCCTCAAAATGGTCAATTTTGAATGCTTAGGGAAAAACTAGTACAAGCTAGGTAGTATAGTTGATTCTTTCCCTGTTTATGTAGCGTCTCTGTTTTATTCTGCTCCACATCTTCTGAACAGTCATTTAGAGATTTTCTATATTTTACTACATTTAAAGTTTGATAGCTGCTCATAGATCTGATTTAATCATTGGTAACGTAAGGCAACAACTAAATAACAAGAAAAATTAAACCCATTAATATGTGTGTGAATTTGTAATATCATCAGGTCTTCTGTTAAGATAGGTTGATGATGTCATTTTTCATGTTCATGTTAAAATGGTGCCACATTTACTTTCTGGAAACACTTGGGTAACAGAGCATAGCTGGAGAAAAATACTCATGAATAGCAAATATTGAGCTCAAATGCTTAAATATTCCCTGAAGATGGGTTCCAGGTTGTCTATTCCATTTTGTCATTTGCAGTTCCTTCTCTAGCTGTACATTGTATAAATCAGCCAAAAAGGGAAGGAGTCGGCAGTAAGAAAATTGAAATAGGCCAAAATACACAGTGCAGCACATCTTTCGCTAAATGATAAAAATATGAGAATAGTGTCTGGAGTGAAAATATATGCAAAACGAGAAACTCATTTTCAAATACAGTCTATACACAACAAAACAAAGAGCTATTTTTACTTTGATAATCATTTGGCTCTGATCAAAATGTTAGCTTCAATTTTATTACTTTCTTGATAAGACAGCAAAATTAATACTAGTACTGTTTAAACTTTAAGAGTTAATTTGTCAAAATTTCCCTGACTAGTGTCCAAACTCCATATCCTTTCCAAAGGGCATTTAGCTCCAACCATTCTTGCCTGAGCAGTGAGTCTGCACATACTAAATTCTGTGTTCAAATTCATGTGTACACATTGTGACTCTATTTTTAAAAATATATCTCTTGTGTTCTGCTTTGCAAAAGTGTTTTTTAGATTTCCTGAGACAAAAGACTAGTGCAAATAACTATTGCTGATCACAAAACACACCACACAATTGGATGAATGTAACTCAGTAACGATCTTACAGTGAAAAAAGTGATGGAAATGGTTGATCCATAGGCAAAGATTGATGCAGAAACAGTTAAGAAGTCTGATTTAACTTTTCAAGCTTCAATCTCATTCGAAACATGAGGTCTGCCCTCTCTAGACAGTCTCTGGAAAGCCTCACATGCAACATCTGTCCCATGAGAGTTTTAAGTTGTCCTTTACATGCTAGTAAACTTCACTCCAGTTGTCAAAAAATGTTATATATAACATAAAATTTTTCAAATGATTTTTGATTTGTTAGCCACCAGGATCGTAAACATTAGCAATACATGAGAAACTAAATAGTATTTGTATAAAAATTACTTGTCTGTCCCATTTCCTTTTATAATGTTAAATTTTTACCTCGTAATGCTACACTCTCACTGCAGAAAATACACGTGCTTTTAGAGGACAAGCCCTCTCCCTCCTTTTTAAATATCCTTCGATTCACACAAGCAGTCAGTTATCATTTATGTTTTTGTCTTTCTTCAGGTGCAGATTATTAGGCAAAGAGTAAAATCAAGGACCTACAATAATTAGTATTTTCTCATTTCTCCTCTAGTAATAAGCTGATCCTGCCAGAGAATATCAGCTAAAGGGAAAGAAGCAGAGAAGTAGTGAATGAGATTCCACTATATTAGGTTAAACAAGTTCTAAAGTGCAACTGATTCCAGGAAGATGTTAAATACACAATGTTTTCCTGATGAGTTCAAAAGATAAAGTTTGTTTTGCCTTAGTAAAATAACAGGAAATGGTAGGCAAACAGCACTGATCATTTAAAATGTGACTCAGGATATCAGTATACCAAAAAATATTTTAAATAACAGATTATAACAGTATTAAGACCATAGTGGTAAAAATAATTAGAAGGAATTACAGAAAAAATATAATTTAAGGGTATCAGGAGAAATATTATTTTATTTATTTAAACAAATTGGCTATATAAACAAACAGTTTTTCAGTTCCAGAAATATTATAATTTTTATCATCTTAAATTCATCCAAGTTACTGCATTCTGCCACTGGAATGAAATATTAATCAATAGAATCAACAATAGAATCAACATTCTAGTTAGTGCCCATTCAACCCCAAACTTTAATAGAAATAACCTGTCGGATTTGACTGAGTGTGATATCTCTAGAGAAGCCTTGAATTTAAACTGGCTGGATAAAGAAAATTGCATGGTTTGTGAAGGCAGTTTTGAATAAAATGGAAATTTTGCTTCTATTCCATTTAGCTGTCAAAAGGCCACTTCTAATACTTTCATAAAGCTATTTGCCTACAGAGTAAAGATAAAGACCTGGAAAAAGCCCGTAACATAATTCCAAAGTAAATAACCAAAAGAGAGCAACAAGAAAAATTATCCTGATTTTCTAATTTCCTTTGTTTTGAGTTTGTGTCTATGTGTTATTTCTTGGTCAGGCTTCAAAATGTTAAAAAAATACTGATGAAGATTTATTCCAATTGATTATTAGACTACAGTAAGGTTATTAAACACATTCATTTTAGTTAAGATTTTAAACTGGGAAACACTAGAGAAATACAAAAGCAGAGTGATATGTAAATTAATGACAAGCAAATTAAAAAATCTACTGTTGAAGTAGCAGAGAAACTTACATCAAAACAGATTAAAAAATTATAATCAGAAGCTCTAGGCAACGCTGAAAAAAAGTTTGGAATTTTTACAAGATGAGGGAAGATTTAATGTCTCCTTCCTAGCAAAAAAGCTGCTTCTTGGATTCATGCTTGCAGAACATAATGATCATATACACTGCCCCGCCCTGCATTGTCTAATCACTCAACCATCCATTTGCTGTTCCTGAAAATAAATGCCATGTTTGTGATAGATATGAAAAGGCAATCAGTATTTACATAATTAGAGAATAATTTCACTTTAAAGACATAGCTAATATTAGCTTAGTGACTAGAAGAACTGAGGAAATGTTTTTTTCTTTTTTTTTTTTCCTCTGCGGCCCTACATAGGATGCAATCTGCACTTCATCTGATCTAAGTATGGAAAGGATGAGCACCCAATATACACTTCTGAAGACTTTAAGCCCAGAATGCACTACACTCTTCATCTGACCTCATGTGTAATACCCAATGGGGTGTTCACGCAGGTTTCTGAATGAGAGGGCTTATTTTTCCTCATTATGATGCTGCCTTTTTGCTCATGATGATCCTATACTATGCACAACAGAGATTGTAACACCGACACACACATATATAAAAATGTAGGAAAAGGATGTCAAGACTTACTCAAAATACAAGAAGTTTCTGGATGTCTGATTTTGACCTAGCTCATTTCTCCATTACATGTGTTCCCTGAGGAGATTTCCTGTTTCTTCCATCTTGCTGGAGAGTGGGCATTGGAGAAGATGGTAGTGCTGTCATCTCTCTGTCCCTTCTGTGTTAGCTGAGGATCACAGAATGGTTGGATGAAAACGTTCAGTACACTCATACAAATAATTCAGAACTTAGCTTGTGTCCCTTTTTCAAGCAGTTTGTCTACACCACTGCTGAACAACAATCATGAGTGGCACATACACTGGTCTGGAACATAGTATGTGCATATTTTTAGACTTTTGGAATCTTCCTCTTGTTCTCTGGGTTTCAAGAAGAAAATCCTTCAGGATAGGAAAGCAAAAGAAAGAACCTCAGTGAGGGAAAAGAAAGGATTTCCTTCCATAAGGGAAAGCTCCTGTTTTTACAAGAACACTTATAGAAACCTGCATTCTGGAAGGCAAGAGTTTCATATCCAGGAGCAGGGGTTCAATACTGGAGCTGTGAGGAAAACAGGTCAGAGACATCCTAGTTCCCAATTTGCTACGCTGTAGAATGATGAGAACCACAAGACATGTAAATAGACAAGGGGAGCTCCCTGTCGCTGCTATGGGGAAAGTGCTGGGATGGCTGCATAGGGAAATGGACTAAAGGAACCCTTAGTGCCTTTGGATTCAGTCCCTGATGTCTACCTCGGTCTAGCAGAGAGGGATTTTAATTATTCAGGCACTGTTGGTGATGAAAACAGGCATCAGAGCTATATTTGGACTGAACAGGGGAAACAAGTGAGTGGGTAGCTACCTAATAGCCATGTCAGCTGTATGCCATGGGTTTCAGGGGCTTTGGAGGCAGTCAAACGTTTTGGAGGCATGACTTCTGAACAATTTCTTCCCTTTCTAGGCAATGACATTTAGTCAGAGGTGTTTCAATGTGTACAAGTTCTCACAGGGGGGTCTCGGGATGTGGGTTCGCTCTTGCAGAGAATTCCTTACCTGTCCTTTGCCAGGGACATGTTTTAGCTTTCACTTCTTGTACTGCTGGGAGAAGGTACCTACTGAAGGAATTGCCTATTAGTCTGGCCTGGGTACACTGCTTACAGGTTCCTGGAAATGGTAGGTTTACAGTAGGTTTGCTATTATTATGGGGTGGTAGCATGTCCTCTTCTGTAGTAAATACAACATTTCACAGTAACAAGAGAAGTAAATGTGGTGGGATTTCATCAGCCAGCCTGGTATGGATATGACCTGAGTACAAATTGTGCAAAAAATATGCTAAACTGAAATAGAATATTTCACTGAGAGAGGGAAACTGATTTCCTGCATGCATTATTGCCTCTTTCATCAGGCAAAGACAAGAATGTCCACGTGAATTAATTAATTATTTCTGCTTCACTACAACAGGCACACTAGCAATTCAGAGATGAAGAACTGTTATCATCAGAAAATAAACAGCAGGAAATAGTGGGACACATTGGGACACATTATAAGCAACATTAAAGAATAAGTAGTTTAACCCTTTTACAGCAACATTCTTAATTGTGTACATCATTATAAGTGTGTGAACAGTCCTGTTGACATAAGTGAAATCAATCCTGATCTTTGTTTTACTGTTTTGCTGAATGTAATCCCAAAAGGACAGCAGGCAACAAAGTGTGGCTCATGATATTTTGGAGGGAAGATAACAGTGGTTCTAAACCTTGCAATAATTAACAATAGATTTCTCTTTCCATAGTAAAGATTGTTCCTAACCTAGCAAGCTATCGTCTTTCTCCTAGGTCCTTTTCCTTCTAGTTGACAACTGAGATAACAGACAAGGAGACTATCCACCTGATATACAGTTTTCCTTTCCTTTAGAATGACCTGTGACAATTTCCACCTGTGACAGGCAGGTTGGGTTAAAGCAGCTTTTGCTTCTCAAATTCAGCCTCAGAATAGACAGGCTTCCATTTCCTTGACCTGCATTATTTTAGAGAACACTTGTGAGACTTAAGAGAAAAGAAAAACTCAACTCACCTCCCAGACTATAAAGGAGAGAAACTACTGAGCAGCATCAGGTTGAGAAGTAAACAAACAAAAAACTCAAGTCAAAAAAGCAGCAGCCTCATCAGGTCACTAAGTGGAGGTTTTTCTTGCTTGCTTGAAGTAGTTAAGTCCTAGAGCAGTTCTCACTGTCCCAATTAAATTGCAGACAGCTGGTTTCTTACCTTAGGAGTGAGAGGAGGCAGTTGCTGTTAAAACAGGAGAGAAGCAGAATTTGAAGCACAAAAGTGGCAGGTGCTCATTCAGGGGCCACCTGCATGGTGGGCAGCAGACACAGGAAAAATTCCACAGGGGATTTACTGTCTTTTTGACAAGGGCACTTCAATACTGAGGTTTCCAAATACTTAATGGATATGGGAGAAAATACCCCTGGAAGGAGTTGTGAAAGATGTTGCAGTGTTATGGGATCCTTACTACACTTTAACAAAATTTACACATTGTTAAGGCTGGTTGAGGTCAGCACATTTCTCCTCTTTGCTGGGAAGGACTGCACGGACTCCACAATGAGGAGCCAAGAGACTGCAGGCATAACTAATGCTATCCTTTGCTTTGGTGTGTACTCTGCTGGGCCTTTGCCTCTGCTGCTTTGAGTCCTAGGATGAGTTCATTTCTCATGGGGAGCTGCTAACAGAAAATGTCTAGTGTAAATTGACCCAGAGATTCACAATGTTACTTACATTTTAATCTGTCTCAGATTTAAGGGCCAAGAGTGAGGCTTGATTTCATTCTTCTGCATGGGGTTTTGATTGCTCAAAAATTTGATGGCTCAAATTTTTTCTGACTAAGAGTCCCTGTGGTGGAAGACTATAGTCCCTAACACCTGTAGAGTCAGTGAGAAGAAACCAAAAATCATTTTCTGATCTAAAATTTGTATTTCTTTCTAAAGAGCACTGTTTTTTTTTTCCTAATAGGTTATATAACTACACTGGTTATGTTTTCATTCAGTACTTACTCTACTGAGTATATTATTTTAATTACTGTCAGAGCAGATGACAGAAGCTTTTGAGCTAGTGGCTGTATACCAGGCAGGCTACAAAACAGATTCTCATGGAAGTAGATCTACCAATTTTCAGAGACATAGAGAAATCAGTCTTCTAAACTCTAAAAGTTTATCTATAGAACTTGGAGTCAGGAATAGTATATGACCACCTAGAGGACTGCATGGGGGCATCTCAGGGTACGGAAAGTGATAGTGAAAGTAAAAGTATTAGCTTAGAGCATTAAGTAAGCTACAAAAGTGCAAGCTAACTGGACTGTACCTCTTAATTATCTACAGATCACCTTGAAGAATAGGTTCCTAGTAATGAGGTTTGAGTTTAGAAGATTTGAAGTAGATCCTTAAATCTATGTTGCCCACCTGCTCAGCAGACTGTCTGAACAGCTAGGTTATCATGCATGCTGTGGGAGAGCTCTCCTCATCTCATCTCTTGCATATGTTTCAGTTTACCTCAGTAATTAAACATTCATTGGACAAGAAAGAGGTTAGGGAAGTCAAGCATGAGAGAGGAAAGCCAGGTTATTGCTCCAGTGCTTATTTAATTAGTTAAATAACGTTGGACAGTTTCAAAGGACACAGTTGAGGAGATCTAATAGGACTGTTGACTCAGATACTGTGCTGGAGAGACAGAAAACTTGTTTTCAAGTCTCTTGTCCATATTAAATGGCCTGAGGACAGAGAGTGGGCCCTTTGCAAATGGATAACCTAAACAGCATTACTTATGGAGACATAACCTGGGAGAAAAGGATTTCACTGGATTTCTGAAATCAAATCTACTTTAGAGAGTTGGTTGGGAAGTGAAAGGTATATCACATGCAATTGCCAAAAATTACATTGTGTATTCTCTTGTTAGGCTGAGATCCTCATGTGGATGAAAATGGAGACTATCAGCAACATTTCCCTTCAGATGCTCCTTTGTAAATCATATTGAAATTCAACACAGGTGTTGTTTGGCATGTGCTGATAAAATGCCTTGGGAAGACTGTATAGGAGTAATCTGATGAGGACTGTATTAGAAGGGGATGGAAAGGACATCTTGTTGCTCTTTATAGTGCATAATACTGGGTTTTTTTATGGATTTTAAACCTCCTAATGGGGTTTTTCTCCAAGGGATTCATCACCTGTTCAGTCATTTACACTCTGGTTAACAGTGCTGCAGTATCATCTAAATGCAATAAAAATTGCTCTACTTTAGTGGAGTATCTCACACTTTGATTTATCTTTGCAAGTCTCTTCTCACAGATATTTCTCCAGCCTACCAAGGTTCCCAGACTTGTTTCCAGGCACTAAATCAGCAGCACTGGATATTCTGAGGGAATAGGTAAAAAATCTGTCACATTTAGATTATGGGATCTGTGTGTTCATGAAAGGGAATGACATATAGAAGTGAGAAATGATATTTTCTGCTGATGCAAAGATGAAGCATGGTACCATAAGTACCATAGAACTGTTGTTACTATAGGGGCAGTAACCTTATGAAAGCCTAGTTATATTTTACCCACTGCATGAGAAAAAATTGTTTAAAGTAGGTGACCTATTGCTGCAAAAATGTCTTAGACTCCCATCAGCCAGAACATTGTATTTCTTTAGCAATCAGCAGTTTTATTATAAGAATTTTTCTGACTTCTCTGCTCCTAAATATCTATCAGAACCTGAAGGATGCTGGAAACTGAATGACCGAAGTGATGAGAGAATAAGGCAGTGAAGGAGGGCTGAAAAATAGTAATGGTTTTGTGAGCTTTCCCCTTCTAGATCATTGATTTTGTTGTAACTTGGAAGAGACAAAAATTTGTTACTGAACATTTAGTTGCATTCGAGAGATATTTTGAACATTTTTAGTCTCTTCCCTATCTATTAGAAATGAGATGCCCCTTTGTCAAAACCAACATTTCAACTTGCACCATCTGCAGAAACCCTGATGCATCAAAATTGGATTCTCACTCTAGGAGACCAGGTTTTTACAAGACTGGGAAAGAGGAGGCATCTATTCTGTTAAAATGGGTAGTCAAATTCTGTGCTTTATCTAGGAACTGTTAGAAGAAAAATAAAAATCAAATGTATCCTTAAAAAATGATGTAAACCAAATCATCATTATTTGCATTAAAATGATCATAAAGATCTAAGGAGTGGTTTGAATTATTCAGCTATATTCCTCACATATTTTTGTTTCTTAATGTGCTTGCTGAAGGATAACTTTTTTTTTTTATTTTAATGAGACCACCAGGGACAAAAGTCGTTGACACAGGGGAGTACATACTGTGACAGAGAAAATTCCTCATTTATAGTGCAGATGGTGAGTTCTCGAGGTAAAGATCAAACTGTGTAGCGATGAATATGAACGCTTACACTGTGTGGCTGAAATAGTATAATCTTAGTGGTACTTCTACCAGCCATGTTAGAGCATTAGACAAGTGGGAAAGTGCATTTTGATTGAAGTAACTCTGGACAAGGATTTTTCATTCCAGGAGGTTTGCATCTCCACCTCCACCATCATGCATTAATGCATAAATATGTATAGCCTGTGAGACTGGTGTTGGACATGTCTGATCCCATTTCATCCTGCTGCTTGACAGCACAAACCTGTGCCCTCTGCCCTTCGCTGCATCCAGCCACTGTGAGCTGCTGACAGCTTCTTGGGCTGCATGGGCTCTGCGGGGTGGCTGGGGGACGTTGGAGAAGCACTGGAATGAGGCACTGAGAAAACACTATCACAAATAACTGAGCTCCTCACATTTCCAGAAAGGTCACTAGATGTTTTAGTGGTCATCTCCCCATCGCTGTTGTTTCCATCTGCTGATTCATTCATGCCTCTCTACCCTTGGAAATCCACTTATTTTAAAATTAATTGTTTTTCCCTACTTCACTGTTTATTCAGATAACTTATCTCCTATGTTCTTCAGGAAATGGCCATCTGTCTTCTTTTTCCCCATGATTCACATTTTTGAGGTTCATGGACATGTTTTGTCGCCAGTCTTTCTTAAAATAATGCATATGCCTATTGATTCATCATCATCTTCAGGATCATTATTATTGCTATTACTACTGTTGTCAGATAATTCTGGCCAATTTTGATAAGTAATAACAACAAGCCTCATGCTTTTTCATCCTCTTATTTTTGTTTGAAGGAAAAAATCTGTATTTGGTATTTATTATTTCTCTGTATTGCAGACACAACTGTAAGGTATTTTATTTTTCTTCTCACTTTTTTTCCTGAGAGGACAACTTAGCAAAGTCAGCATCTGTGAACTGTGTTTCAGTCTTTGAAGGGCCTTCAGGACCAGGCACCCTAAGGAAATAGAAGAAATCCTGCAGTTTAGGTCTGTTTTAAAATGCCTTCATCTCCGCATGATGCTCCCTTCCTAAGTCCAGAGAAAGGAAGCTGTTTATTATTGCTCCTTGCTAATAGGAATACAAGTAGATTTTAAAAGGACTTCAAGTCCCATGTTTGTCTTTCACAATTTTAGGAAGCTGACTGTAATAACTGCGTCAGAGATGAAATCCACCTGTGCTCCTTTTGCAGTCCTCACGACGAGAGGGGTCAGCTGGGGGGATCCTGGTCAGCGTTGGGTTTGAGTGTGTCATCAGCTCATCAGCTCACAGCCCTCCCCGACCCAGCCATACACAGACAAAATCAGAGGTTCTACATAGTTAGTTTGGAATGGAGTGTATAAGAGAAAGCATAGTATGTTACAGAGTTAAGGAACTCTGCTATACTGTGGAGGACTCATGTTTAAGTACAGTCTTAATTTGGTTTTGAGCTGATTCTAGAGATATTTTCTGTATCTCAGCAAGAGTCTTAATTATAGACTTTACAGAGTTTCTCCTCTTAAAGCCTGTGCCATCACCTACAAAAAGGGGCCAGAGTTTTAGCTGGATAATCAATAGAGCCCTACTCTGTCGACTCAACTGAAGTTCTTCTGAACCTGGGAAAATACAAGCCTAGTATCCCTGCAAATGCTCTGGTAGGTTAGTCAGCTGCACACCTTGCAGGCATAGAAAAGCCAAAATTTTTTGCCTGTGCAAAGCAGGAAAAAAACCCTAAAACCTCTTGTTCCAAACTTTAGCTTAATGCTGATTTTATTTTAGGTTTTGCATTATTAGACTAAGAAAGGACATTTTCCAGCCAGCATCATGATTACTTTGTGAGTTTTCTCTTCTAGTGCTTTTTATGCAGATACTCAGTCATCAACTGTGTTACGAAAACTGAGAGTTTCCTAAGAAAAAAATGGGGAAGGATGAACCTGCTACTGCAAAGATGGGAGTACCCCAGGGATTTAGCTTCAGGCACAATGAAAAATAGATACTGGGAAAGCTGTGAAATGTACCCAATTAACTGGTCGGTAAGAAAACCTCTTCCCTTGCCTTTTAAAGGAGAAACACTTGCATCTGTGGTAAAAAATCTATTTCCCCTTAATGCAGGTGTGGCTTTTGCATTCTCCTCCCATGATTCATATCCCTTCACTCAGACTTTTGGGTAATGCTACTGAAAAAGACTTTGTGTATCCTGTGAACTAAAATTAAAAAAAAAAAATTAAAAAGCTTCTTTATTCTAAGTGCCATTTACAGAAGAAGCTAAGTAGATTATTATCACAGGTGTTTTACCTTCATGCTTGCCTAGCTGTCCAAGGAGGAAATACAGAGTATTCAAGTGAAATAACAATGCGAAGCAGTTTTGTTCCATGCAAGGTAGTGGTATAGGGATTTGGAAAATTAGGGATGAAATAAAGGGTAGAAAATTAAAGAAGTTGAATAGTGGGGTAAAAGGTGGTAAATAGGCTTTTGGAGGTGTTGGTTGATGTAAAAATTTCTTGCATACTGGGAAAACTTCAAACTTAAGAATCTTTAATCCTGTGAAAAGTTATCAAGAAGCTGTGAAGCTTAAAGGAAAGGAGAAGGAATAGATCCTAGAAGCACTAAAAATCACTTTTACAGACTACAAGAGTAGAAAATAAATTGTAACTTTTCAAAGAGAACAATTCTGGAATGTCACCCTGAGACCAAAAAGAGTTTAAAATGAAATCTACATTCATAGACTTCTAGCTATTATCCTGTAAATGTAAAGAGGAGTCTCAACTGAGTTGCTATTGCGAAGTCCCCAAAGCTTTTGTGCCTTGTTAATTACCTTGGCATCTTTGTATGCATTTGGAATACAGGACTTAATGAGCAGATCATATGAGCAGCTGCCTTTTACTTAAGGCATGTGGTCGCAGATCAGATCTTAATTATGTTCTTGTATGAAAGAACAAACTACAAACAAGGTTATGTTTAACTAGCTTCTATGGGGCACAAAACGAGGGGTGGGGGTGGAATTCCCCAGCCTTTCCTAATGGAATTTTAGGTGATGATGCTAAGTCCTTTTATTAGAGTTTACAGAACATATGCATGTTTTCCTAAGGCCCAAGATCCTGGAGTCAGGTGAGATTATTCACTTCCTCATTTCTAAGTATAGAATGTGGATCATGTTAGGGTTGAATTGGCAGGTGCAGTTCCTGTTTGCAGGGAAAGGTCTGTCTTCTTTTTATTACATTTCCTAAGTGAAAGTTCAATCTTAATTGGTTTGTAGGAGTTTGATAAAGTGTAAAGGAGTGCTTTGGATATAAGCAGAATGTGCTGGATGGTTATAATCAGGCTGTTTATCAGCAACAACTTATACTAGCTGCTGAAATATGTACTCATTGTTCAGTTTCCCTTGTTAATCAATGACATAGGCAAAAGTGTGACTCTTTTAATGGTTATTTGTTTTTTAATATATGATCTGGGTTTTTTTCAGTAACTTTTTAAAGCTGACATTTAGAAATAAAAACCTTGTGAGGACTGTATCAACAAAGGAGAGAAAAACAGACGAGTGAAAATCAGTTGGCGCATGATTATTCCCCATCTCCAGGGAATCTGTGATCTGTATGAAAGTCTTTGACTCTCAAATGGAGAATAAAAATTAAATTTAAGTAAATAACCTCAAGCTAACTAAGAATGATTGAAATACTCTCCTTTACAACACTTGATGTTCCTCAGGCATTTTGTAGTTATTTAAATCAAATGACGGACGATGTGGTTTTAACAGAGTGGTTTTTAACAGTGGTTTTAACTCTCACACCATGTCACTGCAGATAGATTTTTTTTATTTTTTTTTTACATCTCCTATTTTCATTGTGCTACCTGTTGAGATGTCACATTTTTAGGACAAAAGTTCCCACATAGAGGGAGTATACTGAGACTGGAATGTGAAGGTGCAGTAGGTCCTATGGCAACTTCTCTTCCTACTTTAGAAAAATGTTTTGAAAAATGAACTTTTCCTTATTATCTTCTTTTCTGGGAGGCAGATCACAGCTGTTCTCTTTAAACTGGGAGATCTTTGCCAAATTTCATCAGCTGAGGATCTGGCTGATATTCCAGCAGTGTCTTTGTTGAGAGAAGACACCCTTGTGCTCTCTCTGTGAGGTGGGAGGTATTGCTGGAAGCAACTCTCAGTGGTGCAATGTCAAATTCTCAAAATGTCAGATTTATTTGTGCATGTGATGGTGTAATTTGGCTTCCTGCTGTGCAAATAAGAGGATTAATTTCCATAATATAGAAATTAACAGCGCAGTTGATATTCCTCTATCTCTCAGTACAAATTAGCAGCTGGGGATGACAGCAGTCAGTTTGGCCTCCTTTTTGTCCTCCTTCCAAACAGCCATTGGTGAAGACACTTGCTCCAATAAAATAATATCAGATGCTAAATTGGCCTTATCTCCTCCTGCTCCATTTCACTCTTTGCTTGTCTGGCTTTGAGGCTTCCAGTGTTTTCTACAAGTCATGGCTTCGACTGCCCTTCCCTGAGCAAAAGTAGAGAGGCTGCAAGGTCATTCCACCTTATGCTGTGAATCCTATGCATTATACATAGGACAGTGAACTCAGTGCTAAAGTAGAGGTGGAGATGATATTTCCTCTCTGAGAAAAAAGAGCCTGAGTTTGGGGTCAGTCACATTTTAAGCCACTCAAAAAAAGTTCTGCAAAGCCCATCTGTTAGAGCCCTTGCAAGTATTTTGGTAGATTTACAGGTGATTCAACTGTATGATGGACCTGGCTTAAGACACTTTGAGCTCTCATAGGCTTTGAGGTAAAATCTTTTTGTTAGTGTGCAGCAGATCCTAGAATCACATCTGGAAACTCTTGAGCCATTCCACTGCTGGGTCTTTTAGAAAAGCCTGAAATGTCTATAAGCTACATCTCCATAGATATGGAGAGATTTGTACTTAGCATTGGACTGAGAATATCTAGTCCAGTTTGGAACTTCAAGCACATCAGTAGGGCTGTGGAAAGAAGGGAGACTTGTGCTCTCCCACTTTTATTCCTTCAGCCGGTCAGCTGCAGAATTTCACTCAACTGAGAAACCTAAGGTTTCTGCTGAAGTTAATTGTAGTAACTCACATAAAGCAAATTACAGGACTTGGGTCATGCTTTTTAAATGGCCAAAATACATAAATGGATCACAGAAGCTTGTACATGACAAGAATTCTTCAAGGACATGGATAGTCAACAACATGTTTTTAGAACATAAGGGTATATTGAGATACTTATCTCAACATACTGGGATGAGTTTGGGTTTCTCCACTCAACTAGAGGCATTTTTCCCAGAAGTTTCATAAAGTGCAAGAAACATCTGAATTTGGCTTTTTAGCTCTTAATTGTTCCATAAAACATCATAAGCTCTGCATTATGCCTGTCTATAAATAATCAAACCTAAAAGAGGAGTGAGAATTAAAGCACTAATATAAGTTAGCATCCCCTATCCTGATAGTGAAACCACCTGGGATTCAATCCTGTTTCATGAATTAATAACTGAATGCACCAGATTAAAGAAGATGCCCTTATGATTTTGATTTCTTCCTTGGCTAAGTATATCTACGATAATATATAAACAAAAAGCATAGTGTGATTTTAAGCTCAGTTAGGAAATAGAATAACACAATTACAACAAGCTCTTAAGTTGATCTCTCAGACTTTTTTCTTTTCCAAGTAGAAGTTAAATGAGATATTACAAACTTAGTAGAAGGAGGAAATCAGTGGCTTTCAGGGGTGACAAAGATCCCAGCCCCTTCTAAATTCATAGCTCAGTGGAGACAGGAAAGTGGACCCTCAAGCTTTTGCAGATTCTCTCTTACTCCAAATTGTGACTCCCAGCTTCCATCTGACCTCACCAATGTTAAAAATCTGCACAAGTGCAGCTGAATGCAGTTGCTCCATGAGCTTCCCTTTCCTGAAAAAAAAAAAAAAAAAAAATCTGCAATAAAAAAACCATCAGTTGCTTTTTAAAATGGGGTTGAAGAACCAATATAGTGCAAAGACTACACCACAGCGGATGATACCTTTCTAGACTTTCTATACCTTTTTGAGCAGAAAGGTGTTTCCCAATAGGAGCAGATACATTAAGCAGTCCTTTAACAGTGTTTCCAAGGGCTTCCTATATAACAGTGCTGTGAAAAGCTGCAGGGCTGTGTTTACCGTAGATCAGACTTAGGTGGGAGATTGTCACAGCCCAGGGGAAAAAGCAGCCTCCTGCTTCAGAGACAGAGGGTGAAACAGACCTTCATTGAAGGGAGGAGCTGACTTATAAAGGTTAGGAAAGGAAGGTACTGGAAACATGGGTGGAGTTAGGGAGGAGTGAGGGAGGAGAATGTTAATGCAGACCACATAAGGAGAAAAAGGGGAGGTAATAACCAAATAAGGGATTACTAAATAATGAGTTACTGCAGTGCAACACCTGTGAGCCAGTCAGGGAGAAGGGCACAAACTAAGGTACTGAACACTGAGGATTTCTTATAAAAACCGGGGAATAGGCTACGATAAAGGGTAAAAAATATAATAAACATTGAACATGAACACAAATGCAGAGTCTCAACAGTCCCATTCATCATTTAAAGGGATAGAAGGTGTCCTCGGGGGTCCCGCAGATCTCTTTGCATATCTCTATTTCCTTTTTCCACTGCTCGTAATCAAACCTCTCCTGATCTCCAACAGGAGATGGCAGTTCCTCTGAAATCACAGTGTTTAGGAGTGCTTCTAGTGACTAACTGCTAACAATACCAGGTTTAATACAGTTGGGAATGTTAGTGAGTGATGCTACACACCTAGAACCTGGAGTTCCATGCTGGTCTCACTGTGTACTAATTTCTTCAATACATACTTTGCCACTGAATGTTTTTCATGGGCTGTTCTAACTCATGTAGTTGAAGGTTATAATGAGCTTGTTTTTTCGAGATGACTTTTAAAAACAAGCAAATGTTAAGAATAATTTGTTAATTACAGAAAATATCAAATTTTCATGCTTGATATAATGACATTGCATGCAATTCCCATCTTTTAATGAAATAATTTCTGGACTTGTTGCAAGGAATGAAAACAATGCTTACATCTGCCTTAATATAAGTATGTGATATTTCTGCAGTAATGTGTCCAGGAGTAATGTGTCACTATGCTTAGGACTGCTATTACTGAATTCCTTACTATACTGTGATTCTTGATGGATGGAACTCGTGGAATGATCAGAAATACTTTTGTGAATGAAAGGGATACATTTACTGCTGGACAGTGGTGTCATATTATTCCTTGGACAGTATCTGGGCAAACACCAATTTCCTGGTGAAAATAATTTCACTTTGAGAAGTTAAGTTTCCCAAATGGTTATGCTGAAGTTGTGATATCTGTTGATAATTTTTTTTTCTTAAATCTATTTTTCAAATGCATGAATCATCTGCATAAGAACTATCTTAAACCAATAAATCTGTGTGCCATTGGTGGAAACAAGGAAGCAGAGTCAGTCCATCCTAAGATGTCTCTATCATGAATCAGTCTCTAGAAGCTACTATCTCTTTTCATTGATTGTGAACTATTAGACTGCTATGCTTTCTCTAGACAGCTAAACTTAGCTAAGACAAATCTGCTGTTGAAGAAGCAGAAGTACTAACAAGTGGCTTTGGTAGAGGTGGGAAAAATGAGCATTGTTATTCATTGCTATTCATTGCACTTCAAATTGCAGGAAAATAACACATTAGACTAAGGTGAGCAGCACTTCCGAAAGATGATTTATTGAACCCAGAACACCCTGTACCCCAAAGTCAGTTCATAAACAATGTATACCCATGACTTTGCCCACTGGGATTCCTGCAGAGTGATTATTGTGTGCATTGTCACTCTGTGTTAGTGTCTGGCCAAGACTATGTGCAGTAACAGGCGAATGCTGTGTGTAGCTTGGAAATAGCATAACCACATTGGCAAATGAGCAGGGGTAGGCCTACTGTATAAATATTAATGATTCAGTGTTTTTGCACAAATCTGTATTGCAGAGTGCTCTTCCATCTACACTTCCGGGTGATTTGGGATGAAGAATACTCTGAGTTTTGCTTTGTGCTCCAAGGATGATATTAAGGAAAAGAAGTAATTTTCTGAAAGAACTGTTTCAGCTAGCTTTCTTTTCCTTTGGCTTCTTCTCAGCAATGTAGATGAGATTCCAAGAAATATACATCTACTGCACTTCCATTTGTTTCAGGGGCAGTAATGACTTATGGCAGTATTAATGACACTGAAGGAAAAACTAAGAAGCTCAACCAATTGAGACATTTGTGCTTTGCATCCCCTATAGACAAATTTTGAAAAAAAAAAGATCACTTTAGCTACTTGGTTTAAGCTTGCAATCGAGCTTTATGACTAGATTTTGCTCAGGTTCTAACATTTTGATGTAGGCACAATACAAGTTGGGGGTATATCCTAGACCTCTTTGTGTTGATATGCCCAGACAGCCCTTGCCTTAAAAAAAATGCATTTCAGGTAAATAAAAAAATGGCTTTGCCACCTGAGGAACAGGACAGTCATATATAAAATGGTGAAATGACATGGACTTGCTTAGTGCTCCAGTAAAAATTAACCAGCTCTTGACCAGCCTCCCTAAGAAGCATATGACATGTGAATTATTTCTGGGGTTCCTGCAGCAAGTCAAATGAGGTTTAGATTGGTTGTTAGAGAGTTTGGGGAGTTTTTTGGGTGCTTGACTTTTTTTCTCTCCTCCCCTCCCCTCTCCTGGAAACCTAGAAATTGACAGTATACTGTAGAGAATTACATCTGTCCTTTTCAAATTTCCTGCCTTCAGAAGGTCTGTGAAGGCTTTGGAAAACTTTTAGATTAAAATATTGTGTGAGAGGCAAGAAATCTAGCTTAGTACCTCTCCTCTTAGTCTGAAAGGTATGAAAAATGTTTTTGTCACAGCTATAGACAACAATGCACTCCCTTTCAATCCTCAGTAGTCTGTTGTGCTGGTACAAAAATCAATTTCCCTTGGAGGACCAACTTGGGCAGTCCTTGGAATCAGTGCTTTAAACATGGAAGGGTTTTGGTCTATTTGTTTCTCAGCTTTGCATTTTAAGTGTCATCTGCACTATTATACTCCATTTCCAGAAACAGAAGAATGAGTTATGAAAGGAGTGTTGATGATTTTTGTATGAGTACAATAATTAAGAGTTATAAATTATTTTAATAAGTGTTTAACAATCTCCTGCGGGATGTACATAGTTCCCACTATCATAGAAAACCCTTTATATATTCTGGAGGAAGAATGGGTGCTACTTTCCAATTTATACATTCTTTACTTTGAAATACAATCTATAGGTTAAGCCAAATAAAGGCTAACATCAGAGTTTAGGGTCTGCTGGATCAGAACTATGCTGCTTATGTTACAGATTAGGGCTTTAGTTTTCATAAAATCTATACTTCCCTGTTTCTCATAAAAGACAGCTTTAAACCTGACTATATTATGTTGAGAATCACCAGGTGGAGTTATTGCACACATTTTAGAGATTATTTTTCTGACTACATAAGCATTGTTAAAGACACGGTTACATCAGTTTTCATTTTGTGAATTAATTTCTGACTGTAGGGTGCATCATAAATCATGAGGGACGTTATTTTCCATTTTTATACTCCCTCATAGTCCCTGTGAAGCAAACTCTTATTTCTGGTCCTAGTGTTTTAAGACAATTGTCTGCATGTTATTTATCTTCTCCATTTTAGGATTGTGTATAGAGCGTAAGTAAACATTTTGAACAATATATAAACCTGATCTGTGCATGACATAACTTTGTAAAGGTGAGGAAACAGTGCAGGTAAAGGATGAGATGTGTTACTGTTGGGTAAGTTTGAGTTGTTCCTGTTAAGTGTGGAAGAGGAGTCAAAATGAACAGGTGTCAGGGGAAGTTGCCTGTTTAGAAGGTGCCGCTGGAGGAGACATGAGTAGTATTGTGCAGAGATAAGGAAACAGAAGGCATGCTGGTTGTATGTAATGCAGATGAGAAACAGGCTGAGGTCCTTGGGGTATAGGATAGACAGGGAGGTACAAAATAACTTTCCAGGGAGAGTTCTGACCAGGCTAGGGCTCATTCTGACCATCAGCGAGCATGCAAGGTTGGGTGAGAATGACAGGTATCTGTCACCAGCAGGCTCCCTACTGGGAGGAAACAGGACCTGTATGTATCCTAATCTAATGAAGGCATATTGATTAACTGGGAATGTGCATGCACAGCTATAGCTATTTAGTCTGATTGTCAGTAAGATGATGTGAATGCCTACTTTAAATGTTAAAATATTCTTTAGATTGGAATCACATGTTTCCTTTGCTCTTTGGAGTCAACCCACTGAGATCTCTGACTCATAGACAGAGTGATCTTTCAAAGTCAAGTTGGCATTTGAACAGAACTTATTATCTGTCCCAAAAAATCTAGACTAAATATCCATTAAATTAAGGCACCCAACATCACTCTCTAAACTGATGCAACAGATACAAACACGTAAGTAGTAATTTAAGAATTAAGGAAGAATTAATAGGAATTACCTGATTGCTTATTGTGGTATTGTGGGGAAATTATGATGTCAGTCTACCTTGCAAATAAAAACAAAAAACTAACAAATTAACAAAGTCAAATCAAGAAGAAGATGAAACTGTAAGTAATTTTTGCTGAAGAGCTTAGCACTGGATGTACTTTCTCTGCCACTTTAAATCACTATAGAGGACAGGGTGCTTAGGTATTAGCATAGATTTGCTGAGAGAAACTGCTGTATGATAGGCAAGAGGTCAGTCTTGGGAATCACACTGATCTTCTCTTTCAGCTCATAAACCCACTAAATGGCCTATTGGAGAGAAACAAATCCACCATTTCTATAAAAGAAAACCTCTCGGTGAGGGGTGGTTCAAGCACAAGTACTATTCTTTATTAAGATACTGAACTCTGTGGCAAACTGCATCAAAGTCCTGAATACAGACTTCTTGGAGACGCATGGAGGTGCATATCCTGTGTAACATGCAATTTTATAGACCACAGAAAGCTGACTTTTACAGGGTGAGCAGCAGAGACAGAAACCAAACAGTGGGTCAGTCACTCCAAATATTCGCACTGTCTCTTGATAATAGGCAGGCTATTCAGGATATGTTGTCTTTAATGTTCATATGTGCTTTGTTTACACCAGATAGAACACCTCATATCTCACTGAGATAAAATAAGAGGGGCTCATTTTCCTTATAGCATATTGAGTTAGAGACATGTTGGATGTTGCCACTTTTGAAACAAAAGCTCATTACTGAGCTTTAAAGTGCACGACCTGACAAGGAATGATTCTATATGGCACTCACCTTACTGGGCTGATAGACACCAAAAAGAAAAAAGAGAAAGTGTCCTAAGAAACACTTGAAGACTTGATTCCCATCCTACCTTTCTAACACTGGTGTTTGTGCATCTTTCTCCTCTTCTCTTTGTGCTTTTCTCAGATGATTTTTTATTGTCCTTCTGTTGCTAAAATGATATTGCAAGAGATTACCTATTGTGAAGCTGGAGAAAGAAATATTGCCAATGGCTTCTGACACTTACCTTTCTAGGAGTTAAGGCTACTGAAATAAAGATTAAGGGCAGGGGGAGAAGAGGGTAATAGGGTAGAGAAAACAACTAACTGGAAAAAAATGACAGCCCTCTGTCTAGGAGGATTCTCTGAGAATCCAAGAAAGGTGCTAGTCAAATAAGTGATTATTGTCCCTTTTATAACATATACATCTGTATATAATTAGATGTGCAAGCTGGCAAATCTCTTACAAGACATGCTGCGGGATGTGAATCATCACTAATGATATATTATTAATATGAATGCAAGGAATGTTAATATCCCTGCCTATTTACCTTCCAATATATTTTCTAGAAGCCGCTTCTCATAGAAGTAAGTGGAAAGGAGAAGAAACTTCTGTTAATTCCACTGAAGAATGCACTATGATGATATAATTTTACTGGGAAATACTTTGATTTCTTGCTGGGATGTAGAAGTGCAATAGAATGTCTTTGGTCTCCCTGCATTTTATTAGAGGTTTCTGCTGTAATTATTTCTCATTTCTAAGGGAGAAAAAAGTTGCACTATAACCATCAGATTAGTTAATCTATGTGCTTATATTCTGCTTTTGGAAATTCCTTGTGCACGAGAGCTACTTTCACAGAATCACAGAATATTCTGAGTTGGAAGGAACCTGCAAGGATCATTGAGTCCAACTCTGAAGTGAATGGTCCATGCAGGGATCAAACCCACAACCTTACTGTTAATAGCACGATGCTCTAAACAAATGAGCTCATTTTGCTAAATAGTAAAGAGGGACATGTGATATATTTGTATTTCTTGATCATCCTACATACAAGCCTTTCCAAAGTTCTCATATTTTAAAAATCTGATTGTGTTTATTGGCACTACTTGCCTGTATTGTACCCAATAAAGCAATTTCTCTGCCTTTGGTCTTGCCATTGTTAGCTACTTATAGCAATTGTGTGTCCATGCAGTGCCCATAGGGATGGATGTAGTTAGGTACTGTCAGACTTTACCAGACCCGTATTCTAACCAGATCTAACACCCATATTCTGGATCCAACAGTGATGGGCATAATAATTTATAGAAGATATGAGAAATAACCATGATGATAATTCCTATATATGCCTATTAAAAAATCCAATCAGTCCCCAGGTAAATAAAACCTGGCTTTAGCCTAGGTGTTTCAGATCTTTTCTCTCTCCTAAAAGATGTGTTTCCTTTCACTGTTAGTGATTTGAAGTCTCACAAGTCTTTATTTCTATGAATGTGCGGTTACTCTAGGGATCTTTTCAACTGCTTTTACCCCTTGATATCCTGTGGCAGTGAGGTTTACAGTCTTGGGGAAACTTTTTAACTGCATCTTAGGCACCATGATCATACCTATCTTCATGTTATGAGAAAAAGAGAACAGAATTCCAAATCTAATTATTCTTCCATGTTTTTTGATTACACCTTGTCTTGCACCTGTGTCTTTTCTAGAATAAACTTCCCCAACACTGAAAATCTCTGTTCATGTAAGGGTGCTTTCCAGACTGCTGTTTTGTTTCCTTTTCAAATCCTGTCTAATGCTGCAGTGTCACTTGGGAATAGAGTGAATAGAACAGCGTAGATGTAATAGACGAGGGGATGTGATTTTTTTATTCAATCATTTCTTATTTATCACATCCAACATACCACCTAATAGGCCAAAGAAGACTTGCCTAAAAGACAAGGTCATAGTAATGAAATACCATAAAAGAAATACAATTCACGGAATTTCAGTTTATAAAAGGATCACGCGTGGATTATCTAGAGTAAGAAAAGTTCAAGTAAAATGACACAAGCAGGTCCTTCTGTGTACTTCTAATCTGTGTACTCCTAAGAGGCATGTGAAATATCATCAGGAGGTCTGCTCTTGTGGGTTTTCCTACTTTTGAACGATGACAAATTAGTAAAATTTAGATTTCAGGTTTGGGATTATGATTTCAACTGACATTAGCCATGCCTAACAATTGATTCTAATCTCTAAATGATTTGGGGCTCTGCAATTGCTTTTAAAGCTTGAAGGGTTTATCTGTGATATCAGCTTCTGTGTACCACGTAAGAATGAGTAATTGTGGGAGTTTGGTACAATGAGCACAACCAATGATTTGTGAGGTCAGAATGATCTCAGAAAAGTATCACCAGCTGGTACAAATCTCACTATGAATTAGTGTCATACCTGACCCATCTTACCTGAAGTCAGGCATCAAACATTAGGCCAACTGAATGTTGCCTTTGCTTTACTGGGAACAAGATGAGGTAACCTATTTCCCTCCACAACCTCTCAAACTCCGGTGTTTTCTGCTAGGCTTTAACTTCACACTTAGTATTATGAGAAATACAGTGTTTTTGTGAGGCACTGTTTTCTATCTGGGACCCAATGGTTTGTTCTAGGGGTCTAGGAATGTAAGCCTGTTGCCAGTAAAGCTAAATTAGCAATGTGATAGTCTACACAGATGCTGTAAATTAAAAAACATTGAAAACTACTTCAGTCTAGTAAACTACTGTTGGTGAGTTCCCCACCTGGCTTTTGTGATGTGAAAGCAATCTTCCCACAGAAACCACTTATAGTTTCCCTGAATAGTTTGAAGAGGTTTTCTTTTGTTGTCTTGTTATAATTGTACAGTGAAACAACCTTGGGAAACTGTACGGGGAATATCAAAATATAAAGAAATGCCTTTATTTTTGTGAAAAGAAAGAAAAGAAATATCAGTAGATTATTAAACTCAAGACCAAAATGAATAATCTGTGAATTTGGGTTGCCATTTCATATGCATTAGCATGGTAACAGGGTAACGAATGTCAGCCTTGAGTCTCGAATTGTGTGGAAAGGAGTCTTCCTACTTTTCAGAGTGTTGACAGGACAGTATAAAAGGCAATAACAGTGGAAACTCTCTTTAAAGCTTTCTGTCATTAGGAGGAAAAATTTTTTCTTCTGAGGAGGAAAGGTTGTTACCTTAACAAAATGTTAATGTCCTCAAATGACCACAGTAGAAATTACATAAAGTGAACTGTTTGTGACATTCAGGAGTAGGTGTATCACTGATGTTTAGAGAGCAATAAGATAGTTTTTGGAATTGGAATGCAATAAGATGAAACAGATTCGTTCTGTTAAGAAGGAAAATCATGCACCTGATTTCTCAAATATGAAGAAAGATTGACATTCCTTATATACAGTGGAGTGGGTAGCAGAGCAGATATGGGAGTACTCTGTAGAATGCAGAGCTTCTCTACACATCTTTCTATAATATATCTTCTCTTCTCCACTTGTCCTGCAAAAGTAATTTTACAAAGCAAGCTAAATTGTCTTGGATCAGCAAATGGAAACCAACAACTAAGAAATAGTGGGACACTGTGGGGAATCTGTTGTGATCTTAAAAACCTCCACTCTGAAAAGGGACTGCAGCTCATGACACTAATCCATGCCCTTAAACTGGTAAGAATGTATTGCCCAGAATGACAGTGACATTCAGTGGTCTCTGTCACAGCCTACACTATTCATGAGGCACTTGTCAATACAGGCAAAAAAGACTTTATGCTGAGAAGCACGTGGCTGATGTTATGCAATTATATTGTTTTACATGCTTGAGTGGCCCATTAGTTCAATGAATCCTCTGTTTACCTAAGAATCTGCAGGGTCTGGCCTATGAACTGTGAATTCTGATTTAGAATGTTTGTACATCACCTTACCTAACCTGATAGACCCCAGACATATGGTGAGCTAGTGCCCCTCTGGACATGGAAAATGATACGTGTTCATTTGAGCTCCATTCTTGTAACATGGATGTATCTGATTTGGGTCCCTTGGCTCCATGAACTCTGTCTTGAATGACTGGAATTGATCATAGTGGTGGGGAAATACACTAGCAGAAATTATAATGGCAATGGAAATGTGTTCAAGAGAAAGCTTAAATGCCCGCCTTCTAAATTAATGTTTTGTCATTAAATAAAAAACAAATGTCAAAATACTGGACCCATTTGAAAACACCCCTCCCCAGTTAGAATCAGTAAGGCATATGGTTGATAGACAGCCAAGCTAATCGCCTCAGATTCTGTTCATATTCAGATTCTGGCATATCCCATTCATGTAGTGGCTGCCTCAAGCTATTTAGCCCTGGGCCAAATTGCCCTAGACCTATCTTATCATCTCCAGATTGATCTGGACTTTGTAGTAGACTCAAGGTTCATGGGGTTGGACATATCTGTATGACACATCATTGCATAGATGGATATCTACACCATGGTCCAGTACTTTTGCCCTCTGTTATCCAGTTCATGTCTTGAGCAACTCCACTGAGTGAGTCTGGATCTCTGGGGACAGCTATTCATGGATGCAGTGACAATGGCCTCAGCATGCAAACTGTATTGCAAATATATTAGAAATTATGTGGCCTCCAAAAGCCACTGTCCGAAACTCTGGGAGGAAGTGAGTAAATGTTCCCTGCAGATTTATTCCATTAGTTACTAGGCGAAGACAAAGCTGTCAACAATGATATCTTCTTCCCAATTAAGCTCAGTATTACAGTCCATAAATCACAGCACGCCTTCCCTGTGGGGAAAGAAAACCTGTACAATTTCTGAAAATGCTCACAAACACACCATGTAGGAAATAACTATGGTTTTTTTACAAAGCACATTCCATCATATTGCCTTAATATTGAATCATGACTAAGTTTATTAAAGAGACCAAGCAATTGTGTTACACTTTAATGCCAGGTGAAGGTCAGCTAAAATGTTTTTTTCTCTCACAGGGGAATGCTGATCATTTTGATTAGTATTGTCTTCTAACCCTTTCCCACCAAATCACAGAGAATAGGACTACAGGGACATCTATTCTCTTGTTCCAATGCAGAATCAGCTCTACTTGTGTCTGTCTTCATAAAAACATCCAGTGACAGAGCTGCCTACACCTTTCCTGGGAATTGATTCCAGTGCTTTGCTACTTTAATTCAGTGAGTTTCTATTTCTGACCATCTTGATTCCTCCATGCTACAATATGAGCTTATTGGTTCTTATTTTGGACTCTTTCAGTTAGACTCTGAATTCATCATAGGAGATTGGGGGGAGTTTAGTTTTGTTTTATTGATTTTTTGAGCTTTCCACCCTTCTCCCCCTCATCATTTGCTGTAAGAAAATTACATAAGTACTGTGGGACTGCTAGTCCTTTACACATTGGTACAAGACAGGATGGAACAGAGGGTGCTCATAAGATGATAGGTCAGGTATCCTACGAGAAAAAAATCCCAAATTCTTTAAGAAGGTTTCCCTATTCTGAAAATGTTCATGAAAGACATAATGAAATTGAGATACTACTGTGGCAAAACTCATTAGTATGTTGGCTTGGAGGGATTGATATGGCTCTTCCTGTACCTTGAATGACTGTCTGAAAGACTTCAGTATTTAAATAAGGAGGGTAATAATCCTGGGAAATATATAGCATGCAGTTTCATAAACCTCTGTCTTTAGGGAATTTTTTTAATAAGTCTCTCCTTTTAAATATGGAGAAAACACAAGTCTAAGAACTAGTGGACAGAACCTGGACTTAGTGGGAAAAGTAGAAGGTAGTTGTAGATCTGAGTCTTACTCATCCAGGCTGTGAGTATCTACAGGTAAATGTGCTGATTGGAATGATGTGCACACCTCTAGCCTGTGAAGGAACATGAGCCAGTGTCTTGGATTAGTGATGGTTTCCTATAGTGGTGATGGTCAATATATTTTATATTCACTTGGTCTAGTCAACCACTTCAGGGGCTTGACCTGCCCTTTGTTGCAAACTGAGTATTCATGGGTTAGTTTGTTTGGGACTCTTCTTTTTCTTGGAGGACTGAAATGTTGCTAATCAATAAGCACTGACTAATGAAATAGAAGTTGAAACATGTATGTACATAGTTGTAGCTGTTACGCATATTCTGTGACCTTGTAGAAAAAAATTTTAATAATTAGTCCAAATAGTTGATGATGTATTGTGCATAAACACAATCTATATATATATTCTGATTGACACAGTATTAAAAAAAGGCTGTGCACATTTTCCTGCTCCAATTGGGTTTATTTGTCCTAATAGCTACACACAGAGCTCACTTTGTGTACTGCTTACTTAGAAATGGAGTATATCTGAGTAGATGAATGCAATGATATAGAAAGATATTAGTAGGGTTTGGAGAAAAAGACTATAGCACTTGGTTTGCCAGATGGAGCAATTGTACTGGGTCCGCAGTGCTGCTGAAGGATGCCCTATGAGCCCTAGCTCCTAGAGAGATGGAGAAGCACAACTCATACTGGGCAAGCTCCTACCTCTCTGCTCTCTGACAAGGTCCAGTGTAGATGCCCCACTCACGCAGAGGGTTTTGTATAGGAGACCCCTGTCAGTCTTGTCTTAGAGGAGTCAAATGTTCTCCCATACCCAGAATCCTTCTGTGTGGTGTCGCTCAACAGAGTTTATTAAATGCAGAAATGAAAAGTCTGCCCTGCTTAGTGTGATAATATCAACTTCTTCATAGACTCAGATACAGGTAACTGTATCTGCCTTTCAAAACAAGTCTTCAAGTTTTCTCCCTAACCAATGAATATACAAATAAAATAACTATGATGACATTCATTCAGACACAGGAATAAAGAAGGAAGTATTTAAAATTCTTGTACCAGATAGAATAAAAGCACTGAGGAATTAGAAATGTCTAGAAAGTAAACTAGAAGCATGAAATTTTGAAACGTCCTGAGGTATTACACATTCCATTTAAACTAATAAAGGAGATATCCCTTATCTCAGAGGAATACATGATTAGAAAATATTTCCTGTGTGATCAAATCCAATCATTTCTTATTATACACAAAGCTGTTGATAAACAGATCAAACTCAGTTTTAAAAGTAAGAGGATGACAAGGGGTGCATTTTCTTCACTACTTGGAGGCTTTTTCCAGAATCTCAGCGCTGTAAGTGCTGTAAATTTTTCTCTACTTTCCAGTACGGATGTATTTATGGCCAGTTTGCTGCCATGTAGCATACTTTACTTGTATGCCCTTTACATGCTTACTGTTCCTGATAACATTGCAGGCTGTCCTTGCTTGGGTAATAGAAACTTAATATCAGGGTGGTTGCAGACACTAAGGAGGCAAGATCACACCTATGAGACCTAAGAACCAAAATGCATATAAATAAATCCTTTAAATTTGCTCCAACTGACATTTTTGAACACTTCTTTTGTCCCTGCAGTTCTGAATCACCTAAATTGCTTAAAGTAGGGTACCAAGTGTAGTGGGAGGGGGGTGTGTGCCATCAGGTGAAGTGGAGGTCTCTAGTCTCTGAACTTACTGGAGCATTCTATCCAGAATAAAACAACTGGTTTGAGAATCTGAGCTACCATGGTATTTATTAATTGGCTGACAGATTATTTATACTGCAGCTCTACTTTGAGCTTTCAAAACGAAACTAAAAACAAAATGATAAAAAAACTTCCTGAAAAAAGCTATTTCTGAAGTTGCTGTCCTTAGGCCTCTTCTGAAGGAAAAGTACACATTGTGGAGTGGACACATAATAGTAGCAATAGAGTAAGGATGTAAATGGAGCAGAAAGAGTCCACAGGTTGCTTGAGGTGAAACATTTTTCTTGCATCATTAGCACATGCTGCTGTTATTTCTGAACAGGAAGATGGAGAGACCCTAGAAAAACAGAGAGATCATCCTGTGCAAGGTGCTGTACAGTCATTTGTTTTATTTCAGCTAGTATCTTGTGTCCATTCGCACTCCCAAAACTATAATTCCAAATAACACTGAACTTCTTTCCCCACATGAAAACCCACACTACTAGTTTTCATTTTAAAGGATGTATTTAACATGCTACTGACAAATACTAAGAAACCTTTGAAGGAATCTGATCTAGTTGTGGGTGAACTGAAACCCATGGGCTTTCCCACAGTGCAAGAGTGATTGAAAATGATAGATAGCAGTGCTTGTATTTTCTGTACATCTATGTATTTTTGCACACAAATTCCAGTAGGTCTCCATATGTGCTTCAACACAGGCACCCTTTACACAAGAGGTAGGACCAGATTATCTTAGAAGTCCTTTCCCACCTGGGCTATTCTATAAGGATTGACACTTGTTCAGTGTCTTCAGTGCTGTTTCAATGTGAGGGCAAGCATCCCTGGACTGGGTGTGGAATACACGGAGTCCAGGTTTGCTTTGCTGTGTCTGTGGAAAGGGAAGAGGAATCTGGTGTTAACAGCTCAAGATTGCTTCCCAGAGACTCAGTAGTAGAAAAAAGGCAACATTATTGTCTCTAGGAGTGGTCTGTTTATGAGGTCTCCTTCCCTTTCAAGCTGTTTAGGCACAAATGAAAGAGTAGAACTTGGTCTGTAGTGAGCACTTGAAATCCACTGTAGGCCCCACAAGAGTAGATAGAGCACACTGGCATTACAGGGAGTTGATATACTCACTGAGTCAAAAGAGAATAAAGATATTCTTATTTGAAACACAAGCCTGTCTACAAATGACTCCACAAAGCTCTTTAAAAGAAAGAATCCTTTATGAAGCAATCACCCTTCAAGGAATGAATGCTCAGAGGTCAGAGCCACCAGCCTCTAAAAATGCCCTCTAAAGAATTAAATTGGAGACTGCGAAGGTAGGATTTTTTCTTCTGCTCTGTATGTGTGTTAAATTGTTTTGCTTAGGTACACAAGTTTTAAAAATGTAATTAAATGCTACAGTCACCAAAGACTTAGGACAGGGATGGGTGTTGACCCTTCTTTAAAAGAAATGTTAAAACAGGGATTCTTCACTAGTGGGGAGTTCTGAAGATATTAGATCAATGTCTTGGTGTTATTCTAACAATCTAGCGTTTTTAAAGGAAGCAGGTTTGAAATGCGATGTAACAGCTGAGATTGCTTTCCAGAAAGTTGTTATACCTTTTTTCGTATAGTGCTAGATTTCGGACATATTTTATTGGGGATTTTTGTTTGTTTGTTTGTTTGTTTTTCGTATTTCACCCTTTTGAAAATTAATTTTGAGCGCTAACTACGCAAATAACCTGACAAAATTGAGAAGTCTGTGAGGAACAAGAAAATGTGGTTGAAATCAAGACTGGTAAGTTGAATCTGTTGCAGTGAAGAATTATACTCTGATTAATGAGTGTGTATCTATTCAGGAGGTGTTCTGGGAGTCATGAATATTTAAGTTTGAATGTATCCAACCCCTGTTGTCACATGTGAGATGGACCTGTATCAGAGACATATTGCTTGTTTTGGTCACTTTTTTCCATGTCTTTTGTTACTGTTTTTTCTTCCTTTCAATAATAGGCTTGTGCACTGTTTCTTTGCTAGCCCCAAACCATGCCGTTTGTAGCTTGACTCCTTCCCTTCCAGTGTGTGGAGATGGTGTTTTCCAATTTTTCCAGACTTTTCACTGGACTGTTTCTGTTGTTACTTCTTGTCTTCAAGTATTACGGCAGCTTTTGCATATCCCAAACTTTTGGGACTCTACTGTTCTGGGCACTCTACAGGCAAGCAGACCAGCGAGGAGAGAAATTCTACCATGGTTAGTTCAAATGAAATGCTGAAGGAAAGCATGGAAAAGAGTATATTGGCATAAATTTCAAATAATAATGCTATGACAACGTTGGGAAGAACAGTAGTGATGGTTACTTAATGTCTCAGGCAATTCAGAACTATCCGGACTGATCATGATTTTGTTCTGATTACTTCATAAAATTGGTGAGGGTCCCAGTTTCACTGCCTATTTTGTAGCAGCCCTAATCAAGGTCTGTTGCTTTGTGGGGAACATGGCTGATAGCTACTAATTGTTGCAGTTGTCTTGGATCAATTGAGGATCTTAAAGTAGTTGTGTGCTCCTGGAGATGATGTAAAACCAACAAAATGAAACAATTAACCAAATTAAACACAACAAAGTAAAACACAGTGGTGGAGAGAGAGGCTGTTCAGTAGGGCATCTTGACTTGTATGTATGTTACTAGTAAGTATCCTAATTACTTATGCCCTTAACTTTGTCCTTAACTTGAGAAAATTACAATAGCTACTAGAAGATTGCTAGCAATCGTTCACATTTCAGCCTGAGTCCCTGCAAAATGTTGCTTTTAAAAAGAGAGGGAAAAAAAAAACCCCAAGAAAAACCCTCAACATATTCTAGGTAAAAAGGATGAGAACAGTCTCTTTCCTCAGCTGTAAAAGAGAATATATATACATATAGCTATAATTTTCAGCTCCTGACTAGATCAGAGCAGAACATACAAGACATTTTAACAGAAAGCCAAGCAATCTGCTGTGGCTCATAAAGCAAGTCTTTGTGGTGCTGTACAAAGGATTTTGACACATTTGCATGAGTAAAGGCTGATTTTTTTTTTAGGTGATGTCAGTAGCAGATTGTCTATGAAGGTAAAAGTAATTTTGGGGGAACAGAGTAAGATAAAATAGGAGAGAGGATGACGCAGAAGAGAGGGAACTTAGCCCTTTCAGTGAAGAATTATTTAGCAATCTTCAGCCACTTGCCTTTACTATCAGTTTTCAAAACATCACTCCTTTTCAAATTTTAATGAAAGAAACACAATTCCTCATGCTGAGACTGCAACTGAATGTGACTGTTGGTATTAAAAATATCTTGAGGTGTCGAAATGAGTTCTATCAAGCATTGTTTTATGTCTGGTAATACTCACCAGAAGTGGATATGACTTTCAGTGCATTTTCAGAGGAATTGTTGATCAATTTGCTTTAACACTGCCTCCAGAATTTGATGATAAATCAGGACAAATATGGGCTGGAGGATGCTATGGTAGATGCAAATAGAGATGATCAGATTTGTAATTTGCAATTTGTCTTTAGTAGCATTCATAAGCCACCTAAGCTAGGGACCTAAACTTCTGAAAAGGTATTTAGGATAATATTAAAATTTTCTTCTGTACCAATAGGAAAGTTAGGGGGGGGGAAGAAATTTTTTTAACATCTTTAACATTGAGTTAAATGTTAAACTGAATAGATTTAATATGTGCCTTGAGGCATAAAACTTTTGTGTTTTGAAGGAAAGAGGGGTTTTTTTTGTTTGTTTGGGTTTTTTTGTTGTTTTGGTTTGGTTTGGTTTGGTTTTTTTTGTTTGTTTTTTTTTTTGCAAAGGAATAAATTCTGCCTAGATTCCATCACTGAAAGGAAATTCAGTTGAGTGATTCCGATCTCTGAGAGGCAAAAAGGAGCCTTAAGAACAGAGAAAACAAGTAGAACACTTTGGATGTAGCCTTGAAAACAATGTTGAAAACTATGAATGACATTATTTGCACTGAAAAAAGGTCATGATCTGTAAACGCATGAAGAATCCTGCATTTTAATATAAAAATGTGTAGTTTAAAGTCATGCTTGTCTTGAAGGATTTTAAAACTAGGAGAGCATGAAACACAGGTGTCTTTCAAAAGAGAAATTGTAGCTGACAAAAAAATTGGTGTTCAAGTTCAACACTTAGACCATTTTCTCACGGCATGTTCCATGTAACTTCATCAAGCCTGCTGAGCATCATTTATATACACTATGTAAATCCCTGGGTAATACAAAAGATCTGAATCATATTTCCAGAATTTGGAGCTGAACAAGGAGAGAAGTTGGACGGGGTCCTAGTAGAATGGGGAAAACCTCGTAAAACCAATTTGAGTTGAGGGTCTCTCTGCCTTGGAGGAAGATGAATAATGCTGAACCTGAAATGTATTCATAAAAGCTGTTCAGAAAAAAAACCTCCAGTAACAAATTAATTTCTAGCTATCAGGATTTTATTGAAAATTGGGACACATTTTCCATAAATACCACAAACTACAAATATTCTTGTCATGGTTTGAGATCCCCAAAATCCAATTCCCTAGTCCAAACCCCCTCCCACATCTCAACCCAGTGTGAGATGCATTTTCCAGATACCACACAAGACTCGAAATGGGGGGAAGGGAATATATTAAAATGACTTTACAAAATAAATGTTACAATACATTATATACAATCTTAACTATCTCTAACCATGACAAAACAGTATTTACAAAGGATCAAATCTCTTCTCCCCTCCAAATAAAAGTCCAGGAGGGAAGAAGGAAGAGATCCTTTCTACTCTCAGAGCAGCAGTTTCTCCAGGGCAGCAGTCTCTCTCTCTCTCTTCCATGCAGCAACTGTAGCTGGATCTCTACCAGTACACACGAGGGGGTATCCAAGCCCCTCGGCCCGTCATTCCCAAGTGAGGGTCTTCTCTTCCGTGGGCTGTGTTCACCTGGACAAGGTCACTTCACCACGGTCATATCAACGAAGTACAGAAGCCTTCGTCACGGTCCGTATCTTCAGGGGATTCAAATTCCCTTTGCAGAGCTCTGTGCACTGTCTCGAGCAGTGGAGGGGCCAAGGTCACCCCCTCCGCATTCTTTCTGAGCTTTTCAACTCCTTTCTACAGTGCTGTAGGACTCCAAGACTCTTTCAAGTAAGAGTTCATCATCCTCCTCCTTTCTAGGAGGGGTCTCCAAGGAGTTTGGGGTATTTTGGTTCAGTTCTTACCCAAACTTTGCCTCTGTAGAGCTTAGTTCTGCTCTCTCTGCTGCTGGCTCTCTTTCCTTCAGACAACTGTGTCTCTCTTGCTAGGCTGCATGCTCGTTTGCTGCTTCTTCAGTCCTTATCTCTTAGCTCTCTACCACTTTCTCCGGCCAGTGTTGTTTTCGCCACTGCTTCTGCTGCTCACGGTGGAGGAAAAAACTTCCAGCCTCTCAGTCACAGACCTCAGTCCAGTTTAACACTGTTTCCGAGTTTCTATGACCACAGCCGGGGGCTGGGGGGCCGTGGTCCCCCAGAGGAGCTCTTGCCCCTTCAACTCGTGGCTTCAGAGCATGACCACCTCTCCAACAACAACTACAACTACTTTCTTTTCCGGTCTAAGTGTGATATGTTTATATTTTGTGGAAGCGCTCATTGGGTAAAACCTCAAGGGTCACCACCCCCTGGGGATTTGCCATTTTATAACTTCAGGGGGAAAACTGTTTCCCCCCCCCACAATTCTGATCAACTCTCAGTAGTTAAAAAAAATAAGATCCCATTTTATCTTTTTATTAGACATTGAAGATGATGCCCATATGTTAAGACCTATGTGATTTTTCCAAGATTTTCAGTGAAAGCATTTGATCAGTGACTTGGAGGTGGCCTCTTGTGGTGTATGTCTTTCTCAATTTCCTGAAGGAATATATAACTTTTGATGCAGTACGTGCCTGCTAAATGACTAGCCAGACTGTTAATTGCTCTTACTTATTACCAAAGGCTGATGGCTCTGTGCTACGCTAGGAAGATAATAAATATGTGGAACCTGTCTATTGCCTCTCTCTTCTTTCATCGGCCCAAAATAAACATTCTAAGGTATAACTGTTTTCTGCCATGAAGAGGCAAAGGATCCAAGATAAGACACAACAGAAATAGATGCTGAGGGGAAGCATAGGGCTCAGTTTAGCAGCCCAAAGGGTCAGGTTGGCCGGAGAATCAGACATTTCCTAGAGGTAAGGAAAAGGGTGTTTCTCTGTTCCTGGACTCTGTAAGCTTGTGCTCTGACCTGGTATCTATAGTCAAAAAAAGATGCAGAAATACAATGTACTATATAAACAAATTCACCTATGTGAATTTTGAATGTATCCAATTTTGAGGCTTTCTTACTTCATCACTAAGCTTTCCCAACCTGCTTGCTGTAGGAATTGGTGCTCTCTGCAGCACTGCTATAACATACTGCTTTTTGGCAAGAGAAGGAAAAATCTTGGATGGGATCAATTTTGCAAATAACTGACTTCTAAAAAACACTATAGAGTGCAGTATAGAAACAAAATAACAATGAAAAATCAAACCCAAGAACAGAGTCCTAGAAGCTCTGATGTGTCATTGATGCAAATAACTAGAAGATCCAAGGCTTAAGGAAATTAAAATGTCATGCTTCAGTTCAGTTGTAATGCTTAAAGGTACGTTTATTTCCCACTATTTATTCATGCAATCTTTAATATGCTCACAAATGTCAAGGTAAGTGCTATTCTTGTTCATTAAAACATTTTTTGGATCAATGCTTTCATGATGTGCAAGGAGAAAACAATCTTCTCTATTATTTTCTATTTTGACAGACAAATTATCTTACCTATACCTTCAAAGAGATCTGGTGATAACAGAAACATCTCTTTTACCATATACTAAATATTCATTAGCAGATCTGAACAGTCAGCAGTTTCTCATGAGACAAACCCTTATTAGAGAAATAATTACAGTGGGAAATATGAGATATGCAGTCACTTCTTAGTTTACTTCATCTGTCTTTTCGAACTGTTACATTCAGATCCTGATAGCTGTGTGGTAGACCCTCTTTATTATTTCCATTTTCTTTAAGCTGAGTGAAGACCAGGTTCTTCACAAGAAAAATCATTGCTTTGATGTCTTATTTCCGAGTTACAAAGTCCACATAAAAATTACTTTTACAGTTAGGTCTCAATTTAACTAGCAAAAGTTGTATTTTGTCAAAAATACCAAACAAACCATTCCAAGCTTCCCAAGATAATAATCAATGTTATTTGCACACATAAAGCTTTTGGTATAAATTATAGTGCATGAAGACTTGGTTCACTTAGTCCTGATTAATAACCCTGGTATGAACTTTTGAAGATTTCTGCAAAAGTTTTCATGAACTAAAGTATTTGCATGCAATTAACTGGGATTTTTGCATCATTCTCCCAGTAGTTAACTGAGCCACCTATGGAATATTTACTTACATCTCACTATATATCACCTTTACTCAGAAGAATTATCAGAACTGTTCTGACAAAGTTTTGCTTGTATAATACCTACATCATTACATGATACCAATCACCATTAATGAATGAATCCTCACAGCAGCCTCGGTAGAGGCTTTCTAATGCAGCTGGGGAAGTTGATGCAGAGCTATGGTTTTGCTTGATGCCATGAAAGTAACTGTTGCACACTAGGACAGATTTTTTCCTCTGTAGTGCTTCCCACAGCTGATTTACCCATAAGGGGATTCTTTGTTTCATGCACATCCCAGAGTGCAATCAAAACACCATAGTGCTCTGAGCAACTGCTTCTGTAATGCACAAATATGGTGTACAAGGGACAGGAAAATAGCCAGAGAGATGTTAATTCTCAAAGAGGTGTCTCTTCAGACAAAGTATCCTCTTAGAACAATTATGATTTGTCAAAGCCAAAGCAGTTATTCTAGTAAAAAGTGAGTGAAGGAATGAGGTCTCTGACTCATTGAATGATTATTTGTTTCTGGGGAAAAAAAATTTGTAACTGATTGATAAATCTAAGTTGAACCATTCTCTCTTTTTCTTTTTTTTCTTAAGACCATGCTAGAAAATAAGAGAAAAAGTGAATATGCAAAGAGGGTTACTTTTTAATTAATCTATGATTAATATTTGAGCCTTCTCTAAATGCTGCTAAATTCCACCAGATTTACTGGTGGACCTCCATGGGAGGATGGCCTGCCTCACCATTGTCTGCATCACAGGCTTCAGGGGAATCTCACATATTGTCACTCCTCTCTGACTGCAGTTGCTGTTGTGCACAGTGCATGAAAATTTATTAAAAAAATGATAGCGTCATCTATTTTTAAAACTCCTGGCAAGAGAACTATTTAGAGGAAAAGCAGTCTAAGGATAGCAATTTGAGTTCAGCTGTACTTTGGAAACTAGAAATCTTGTTAAATAAATCACAAAGCTTTCAGGTGGCCAAGCATCACGATCATCTCAAACTACTCCTCATTTCTTTAAGTCAGACTCATCTTTTGCATTTTAATTAAGTATTTACTGTAACAACATCTATGTCCCACTCTCTTTAATAAAACAGCCATTTTTCCCTCTAATTTTCAGCTGACTTCATGTATGATAGTTTGTTTTTTCTCTTCTTGCCATCTCTGCCTCTAATTCACCTCTATCTTCTCTGGATCCAGTGAGGTATCTTTTTCTTTTATTTCACTGCTGGAGTTTTGAAAATTATTCCGTGCATATGAATATTGAGCTCTATTGAGATATATTAGCTATTATGAGCAGGTGGTTGTGAAATTTCAGCTCTGATCTATAGTACTATGAGTATTATTGTATTATAATATGGACAAACCTTTTTTTAGATATATTGGATTTGTTGTGTATAATTCACTGTAAATCTCAGCTGAGATCTCAAAAGCTAATGAATTGTCAGATTAAATATTGTAAATTATTACTGAAGGATTAGATAACAAAGCACAGAATATCATTGTGCCATTGTCTAAAGCTGTGTTATGTCTTGAATACTGAACACACTTCTGGCCATCTCATCTCAAAGGATTTAACAGTATGAAGAAAAGTATAGAGAAGGGCAAAAAGGCAGATCAAAAAAATGGAACAGCTTACATAGACCAAATGTTCAGCAGAATAAATAGAAAAGAATTTCAAAGTGTATGGTAGGAATCCATGATATATAATAAGAAAAATGTACACAGCATGTGTATTCACCTTCTTACAACACAATAACTAGGAACCACTACAATTATAAGGTAACCAGATTAAGCAAACAAAGATTACCTTTTCACCACAGAGACTGATTCAATTGTGGAACTTATTGGTGCAGCATATCTAGAGGACAATGGAAAAAATGGATTTGAGAGGAGAGAAAAGGAGCTCATGGAACAAAACTCTTCAGAATGCATTTTTACCTAACTGTTGTGACACAGGCCAGGTTTGGCTCTTAAAAGGTGCTCTGTCTCTAGTAGGAAATACTTCTGTGGTATTTTGAGTTTTTGTTCCTGTTCCTCAGTGTTGGGATGAAATGAAGGTAAATATGGCACTCAATTAAGGTCAATATCAAAGTTAACGAGGCTGCAGTGATAAGGGGGAACAAAAGTAGAAATGGCTTTTCAAAGACCCTTTTATTTACTTTTTAATACAGATAAACTTTAAAAAAACCCAAACCATGAAGCATCAGCTCACTTAATCATAAAAATGAAATCTGACACTGACTTTTTTAACATGACTTTGGCCTCTTTCTCAGATCACCAAGCTTTCCAGCATTTTTCAGTACTGCAATCCATATTGATTTTTTTCTGATTTTTATAAGGTCAGTAAAAGTGAGTATCACAATATCATAGCCTCCATGTATAATTCAGCATTTGTTGACACAGAAGGCAGCTAAATAAAGGCAATTTGATTGCTTTTAGAAGAAATTCACAGAGACCTTATTTATAGAACTGGTGGATAAAATTCCCCTTCTAATTGTCTTAGTTAAAAAAATAAAAAGGGAAAATTATTTTAAACCAGTTTATCTACTTGAACTATTACACTTGTACCATAGTATTTTTTTTCTATCTTTTCCCAAAGTCTTTCTTGAAGAAGATTATAAATTTGTTACAGTATTTTTTTAACTTGAGGAAAGATCCTTCATATTCATCAGTCTAGTACAAAAAGAGCAATATGATCCATAATGTTTTATGGAGGCATGAATGATGAGGAGGTTCCTTCCTCAAATAACTATTAAGAATGACAAAATCCTGGGGAAAAAAAAATTCTCTTTCAAAACAAAGAAACAACCTGAGAATCTGCTTATTGACTGGAGAAATTCCTCCATGTTGTAAATCAAATAATGAAAAGACTCTACTCTAAACCCTTGAGAAATTTGGTCCCCTTTCAGTTGCATCTCTACTGCTAACTAAACTGTTTCAGTTGGACTGAAGGCCTCTAGTTCCAAGAAATTTGAGTCTCAAAAGCTGAATCTTCATATGATTTGCCTGTTAAAGACACCAAAAACCTGAGCTGCCAGACAGCTCTGAGGAATTGCATGCAGCATGTGTTAATTACAGCAACCCAAACACACAAGCATATTCTCAGCCTTTAGTAATGCAGACAGTCTGGTTCCAGCAGCCAGGAGCTTTCTAGATTATGTTTGCATTTGCCATTTATTATAGAAACAGCTTATGCTTTGACAGAGGCAGGTACGGTAACAGAAACATACTGCAGTTAAAAACGTTTCATTAGAGACTCATTAAGTCTTCTGAATTAATACCACAAATAGTTATAAAAGGTCTACCATTTGGATGATTATCAAATTTGGGCAGGAGGCCCAAATCAGAAATCATCTATAGGCTGGTCCTGTTCTAGTACTGGAAAAAGTCCCTGCAAAATGGCAATAACAGTGCCAAATATGAAGATATGCTGGGAAGGCACTGATTTCCCATGATCCCTCCCACAGAAATCTTGAATCTTGTTTTACTTTATGATACTAAGCCTTTAGGAGAGTAGAGCTGCTTTGTTGTCCTTCACATCTGTGTTTTCAGCTCTTACTTTGAACTCTGGCTAAAAGAAACTTGAATTCACCGTATGCTGCAACAAAGATACAAGAAAACAGCTGCTTTTATTTTCCTGAAACCTGTGAAATAAGACAGTTTTTGGTGCATTTGGAAGGGAAGCTGAGAACTCCATTCCTCAATACTTATCTTTTTCTTTCATCATATTTCTTTCTAAACAGTATTTTTAATTAGTTATTACATGGGCCTCTTGGGAATTCTGATTAAGCCAACCACTTATGCAAAAATCAGTCTTTGAATGACAGGCTTTGTTAATCTTCCAAATCCAATTTCCATTTCTCACATTCCAGGTTTATTGATTAAACTTCAAAATTCTCAAATCATCTGTCAGGCTTACTGAATTAGTCTGTGTCTAATAACTTAATTGCTTTCAAAAGCAGATGTGCTACTTCCATTGAACACTAAAATTTTGTTGGAGACATCTAAGAAAATGGCAGAACACACACACATAAATATTCAGAAACATTTCACTAGCTAAACTTTCACACAGAACTGAAGTGAGATTGTGAGTATGAAGGGACGAAAGGGTAGGCAGATTGCATGGTGTAAGTGAGCCAAGTAAGGTCCTGTTTCTGTGCTTTGCCATGGGAAAGTTTCAGTTTCAGTCAGATGTTGAGGTGAGCAACAGATACCTTCTTATGAAGAAACTTTGCCATAGCCCTAAATGAAATTAGGTTGCTGTCTTACTTGGCATTGATGAGCCGTAACAAAACCTAATTTCTCCTCTTAAAAAAAAAAAAAAAGGTATTTAAATGGATAGAAATAGCAGAAATACACAGAAAATGAGAGGGGGAAATGGTTTGTCTGTAATTACGTAAAAAATATTGGAATAGAAATCCTTTTCTACTTATTAGGAAGGGATGAAAGAACTTATGAGCTGTCTACTGGATTTCAAAATTACCTATAAATTAATCAAGTACCTGAAGTTCATTATACATAACTAAAAGTATTAGTTAATTAAATTAATTAAACTGAGACTTATTGGAATTATTGAAGTCACTGGCATAGTTAGTATAAGTGAGTAGAGTTTATTCAGGAAGAAGAATGAGGGAGAGTGTATGTCAAGAAACTATGTGAAAATATTTACTCTACAGTCATCTTCCTTGCACAATGTAGACCTGATGAAAAAGTCTGGGTGATAAGGAACCACAAAAGCCCTACGAGCACTATTATGGTAGGCATTTACTTTGAACCATCAAAACAAGATCAGGTAAAAGGTATCTTTATGAACAGCTGAAAGGTAAAGCAGAGTTCAGGACTTGCTGTTAGCAAGGGTTTTTGACTACCTACACATCTACAGGGAATGAAGTTAATTTTTTATATAGAAGGTAGATAAACTCTTAGAAGAAGGTTCTGTAGGTTTCATTCTGATCAAGTGATGACAAGTCATTGAGGTTATCAGGGGAGAAGATAATTTGACTGAGAGGAACCGGAGAGAATGCACAGGGTTCACCATGGTGGAAATAGGGAAGAGGAATGGTAAGGGACAGTTCTATTATCCTCAGTAGGTAAGACTTCCTTAGTAGCTGCTACCTGAAAAAAATACATCTTGTCATTTACTTTGACCATAGGAAATCTTCTGATATTTTCTCATGTCCCTTTCTCAAGAGCAAGATAAGGGAGGGTTTTCTGATGAAAGTACTACAAGGTGGATGCAAAGGTGACTGATAAAAACTTTCTTTCTCTTTGAACAGCTATCAAGGACTGCTGTTCTTTAAAAAGTATAGGAATTAAATTGCAGGAAAGGAGGCTGAAATTTCGGTCTGGAAAAATATGTGGCAGTAAGGATTGTGAAGCACTAGAAGAGCTTTCAAAGAGAAGAGATGGAGTGTTGTCTACCTGGATAAGGGTAATCTCACTGTGGTTTACCAGAAGAGACAGAGTGAGCACTCGAGGCGTTTTCCAAGCTTATATTTACAAATTGTTCTAAATGGTAATGTTACGTTCCTTTTTCTAGGTATCTTTTGAATGACTGTATGCAAACAGGAGCACAAGACCAAAAAATACAAAATACTAAACAGTAAATAGAGTATACAATCGATTCTTCTAGTCAGAAAGGGTTCAGAATTCATAACCCTGTTCAATAATTCACAAATCAATTAAAATAACATTATTATTCTCTCTTTCCACTTAGCAGTAACGATGTGTAAAGGTCACTTGCCATCTAGTTAGGGAAAAGGCAGCAATTAACATCAGAGTAAAACCAGAATATTCATTTTCTGTTGCACAATGTAAGCGTGACATGATTTTCTACTTAGATGGAGCCTTCAGTAATAGCAGAGCTGAATTTTCACCTCACAGAGAAGTTAATAAAGGATTTTTAAAATGTTGCACTGACCCTAGAAATCTTGTAATTTCCTGTGTAAACCGTGGGAGCCAAATCACATATCAGAGGTGATTGGAAGCCTGATTTCTGTTACCTTAAATGTCAGCAAAAATACTTTTAGGAAAAGTTCTGAAATATGAAAGGAAACACTTTTTTTCTACTTGGTTCACTTAGGCACCTGCAAGCTGGCACTCATGTCAGTACTTTGCTAGGATTTCAAGGACTTACGCTTTGCCTGTGCAATGGGAATTCTCTCTTCCTATTACTTTTTCCTTTTATTTTCTTTTATTTTGTTTTTCCCCAATAAGCATCTCTCAGAGAAATCTCTCTTTTCTTGCTGGCTTTACAACAAGGATTCTGTGGAGAAGGCTGAATGCACTGAGTACAAGCCACCTCTTGCTGTTTGGAGCTACCTTTAAATTAATAAATCCTAGCAGCAGTCTTGAGACAACCTTGGGCTAGCATAACTGCTGCATTCTGATGAGAGCAAGTAAGTCAGGGAAGTGTTCAGATGCTTACTGGCTTGGATTCCTGACACCTCTGCATTATAGTGCCTCTCTGTTACTGTGCTCCATTTCCTAGTGTTCATTTGAAGATTTTTAGCAGTTTCTGAAAAGCTTATGCCAAGTGTTCAATGGCTTTCTGGAGCTCTAGGTAAATCTCAAAAAATAATGAGGGGAATAGTTATTTTTTTTCCAGTTATAGATGTCCTTTTCAAAAAATCATAATATTAATGTTTATGCTTTGAAATGCATTAAAAGCTGTTAATGCTACATCAAGGGTTAAATTAGATCTTTGTCTCCTAAAAATATGTCATTTAGGTAGCTGTCAGCCTTCATCTTTCTGGCTTCAATTTACTAACACAAAATATTTTGAAAGCTGTTAACCAATTCATATTGATACATTTGGCCTCAAAGATACTAAGTTCCTTCTCATTTAGGGAAATAAGGGAGGAGGAATTAAGCATAATATTTATTATTGCTGTCTGCAAGACACAAACACTGAGACATGACCTCAGCTTTATTAACTGGTGCCAAGGAATCCACATATGTAACATAATACAAAAGGCCACCAAAAGCTTGGTTTTGTGTTCTATTAGAAAGTCTTAGAAAGATTTCCAATCCCTGTCGAACTGCAAAATGTTGGGTTTTTTCAATCCTTATTGTTTGTGTCCTGGGCATAAACTGTAATTTAGGCTTCCCCCCACTCTTCTCTGTGAGAAAGCAAACATACAAAAAATCAGGTGTCGAACAAGAGTTTCCTCCTTAATCTTTGACAAGATTTCTTTCAAAAGCAAACCAGCAAGTACTTTCTCTATGAACTACATAATTTTCCAAATACAGAACTTTGAGACACTAAACTCTTCTGAAAACCTAGTGTTACATTTGTCTTTTTGTTTTCTATTGACAGATTTAACAAATGTTAAGCATTTCTGTCATTCTCATGTTAGCATATGAAGTGTGAAAATTAATTTTACGTGCTAATCGAAAGGTAATTGGTGTGGGGGTAGCAATTGTCACTCCATCAGGGAGGAAATAAAAGTCTAGGTCGACTGTGAGCCTGAGAGAAGAGGTAGCATAGATAGTGTCTGGAAAAATGCATCTGCAAATTAGTGGAAAAGGACGTGTAAGATGAATCTTATGAACCCACCAACTGAAGTTAATGAAGGTACAACATATATTTTCTTCTAAAAATATTCCAATTCTAGAAAAAGATTAATGACTTTACTAACTTACATGGCGATTGCAGAAAATAACCTTAAGAGCTAACTAATACCCATAGTGGATAGAATATCCACAGAGAGTGAACAGTGTTGCTAAACCAATATCTGTCCTTCCCTTACCTACTACTGAATGAGTCTGTGCATAAAATGTCAGGAAGAGTGCAATGCATCAAGAACAGTATAAAGTTTTTCTACAATCTTTCCTTAACATATCATACTTTGCTCATTACTGAGATGTCAGCTCTTTTGATTAGTTCATGAAATTGATCTCGGTTGTGCACTATTAACTTCCTGGAAAACAAAATGGCTTTTTGCCATATAGCTTCACCCACTCAGATGGGAGAACTACCTGGCTTTTTGTCTCCAGACAAATTTTAATAGCCCTCCTCTGCTACAGTTCTTGCAAAAATATTGTCATCAGGGTTGTAGATGGGATGAAACTATTTTCTACTACAACGCCTTAATATTTTTTATGTTCTCCTTCTTCATCTTATATTTACACTGTAAATTATGTGGGTTAGAGATCACGTTTCAATTCTGCATTTTCATAGCACCCAGCAGCAGTCTGGACCCAAAGTAGGAGTAGTACAAACTGTTGTAATAAATTATTTAATATGTGTGCACTGTTTAAAGTTATTGGAAGGTCCATCTCTTAGTAGATTTTGTGGGAGAGAACAAAGTGACAGGGATGAGAGATGCAAAGGGGAAGCTCTAGAAAATTAATATAACAACTTTTTCCATAATCTTCTCTGAGCTTTAAACAATGTATAAATAATTAAAACGCACAGGACAGGACAAATATAGCTAGGTCTTTTAAAGTGACTAACATACGGTGATGAAGGGCTCAGACCAACTTTCACCAAAACCACAAGGGCATCTTTGTTATCTTTGTTTGGCTCTTGATCTGATTTTATTAGCTCCAACAAGGAACAACAAAATATGCTTCACCATGTATATTCAAGATCAACTGAGTGTATGTGACTGAAGGTTGTATTATTTCCCTGAACCAAAATCCTGAGGAGGGCGGATCCCATCCTCATGATAATCCATGGTGGTTTTATCGTTTAGTTCATTTGGGCCCATATTTTACCACTATTACCTTCATAACTCCCTGAATCTTATTTGGTTTGTCTTTCAGGGCCACCAGCACCCAACATTACTACACAAGGGAAGTTCCTCTCCTGTTTTTTTTTGTTTTGTTTCCTTTGTTTGTTTGTTTGTTTTTAAATGGTCTGTTTATTTCACAGTGACTGCAACTTAGGCTGGTCGTAGTGTCAATCCTACCTGCTCAGCAGTTCTGAAAATCAGCCCAGTGGCTTTTATCTGCTTTTACTATCTGTACAAATGAACCTTAAGTATTTTTTTATTACTAACAACGTGGTTAGGACTAAAAACTTTATTGGTCATTGTAAGAACATTAAAAAGGCTTTGCAGACTCACTAAGTTCAGTAATAATGTCCAGAACTAAAGAGAAATTAAGAACTTTGAACTAAACTTTAAGAACATTACTGAAATACAGGGCTATTTGGTTAGTTAGCTATCTCTGATCTTGAAAAGCAGAGACCAACAGCAGGCAGAGGTAACAAACTGATCACAAAGAAAAATCATATATTTTAAATGTGTATATATATATATAATAGTAAATAAAAGCTAATGAGCCTGGATCTAAAAGTGCTCAAAATCAAGTTGTTTAGAAAATAATATATTGGACTGTACAATATACAATATATTGTATATATCTATACAATTCCTTGGTAACATTAAAAGCATTTTAGATTAAATACTGGTTCATGTGTCTATGTTTTGAGGGAAACTTTCTCCTGAAAAAAGTTAATATACAAAAAATATATTACCTGAGAGGCAGTAACCAGCACAATAAATTCACCATTTCTAACCTTCCTCTTTACATGCAAATTCTTACTGTTTCCATAATATTTACTACAGAAGATATTAAAAGAATACTTTTCCATTCTTATCAATGCAATTAAATTGTTGTATTACTTAAAGTTTAAAAAACATAGCATATATTCATCAGGTTCATAAACTCACAGGCAGGCTAATCATTCATTACCAATCCACTCGCTCTTTTACCCAACTGATTACAAAATTTTATCAGGGATTGACCTGGTGAAATATTCTTTGAACATGTTATAAACCCAAAAGCTTTGCCAGAAGAAACTACAGCTGAAATAGGGACAGGAAATGTAAGGTGAGAGGGCATTTAAGAGAGACAAGGACATAAAGGACTTCATGAGAGAAGAACAGAATCCAAAATTCCTGATTGCACCTGCCAAAGTTTTGTCCACTAAATTGCACTAGTATAATTGCACAATTTTCAGGTCTTTAAATTTGTTATTTCAGTTCTATGTCCAGTATAACAGATACAGCCTTCTGTAAAGTACTTGGAGCCAAAAATGCAATTTTGAGGGGCTTTTTATAGAATGAGAGGTTGTTATTTAAAAGAAAGAGGGAAAAGAAAAAAATGGTCCAGTTCAGTAAGTAGCAGGAGACATCAGAACCACCAAATGGGTATTTTTTTCCAACCTGATAGAACGTGCTCATCTTTTGCAAGCAGGAGAGGTTTTTTTGAGTAATAATGAAGATGTGATCTTGAATTTAAGCAGCTTTTATGAGGTGTATGCAAGGGGCAGTATGGTTGTCATGTAGTAAGCCCCTAATGCACGTGGAAATCTCAAGACAAATTTCAATACACAGAAGTTTGTTTGAGGACATTGGGAATAATCTAATCTGTTATTTCGAATTTAATTTAGTTTTAAGAAGGGTTTTTATACACTTATACTGTGTCTCTGCCACAGTTACACGCTGAGAGTATTGCACATCACATTAGATTAAGGTCAGTTAACAGTGTTATAAGGGCTTTTTTTCCTTCCTCTCTCTCTCAGTCTCTCTTTTAAAATGAAGCATCACTGCAATTTCATTATTAAAATGCTGTGTCTTGAAGCATCATGAGAGACCTTGGCTGGCCTCCAACTGTGATTAAGGCTATGATTTTTGGCCTAAAGGGTCATGAGGAATCAGAACTTCACTGACCCTTTAATCAGAACTGATTAAGAAGTGGTGGCTTGCTCGCTGTTTGGTACTCCATTACCTACCATGTGGAGCTTATAATAGAGAGATATTGCTCTGTCAGCAGCCCTAGGAAAATTCAACCTTTGAAAGACTTTGTGGACAAGATTGTTCAAACTGACAGGATATTTTGAGTATTTTATCTTTCAATTAAGCAATTTGAGAGGAGGCTGTGTTTTAGAAAGGCCATAGAATCTTATTGATGGAAAGGTGAATATTTTCAAGACATCTTTTAGACATAAGGACCTGAGATTTTGGAAAATTCTTCAGATGTTTGGTGTGGCTCACACAACTCTCCCTAAAGTCCTGTACAGGCAGAAGAGGAGACAGGAGCAATGGCAACAGCTTAGAATTCACTGTTCTACAAGTAGATTTAAGGGGCAATGCAAATAATGGAAACATGGGCAAGTAAGTGATAACAAAGAAATATTCAATTCATCAGTTGGTGTCTTGCATATCTTCATATGTCTGCTGCCTCTTGGATGACAGGCTACTAAAATGTCAGCTGGAGAGCCCTCATTTAACTGGGGAGTAGATTTATGGAGAAGCTTGATAGTTCAGTCAGGAAGTTGATTGTCACGGAGTGTAGAGCTCATAGGAAGAGTTTCAAGTTATCTGAAGTGGAAATTATTACAGTGAAATAGGAAAATAACTCCCCATCTTTTTTTCAGTTTCATAGGAGAAGCTGTGTCTTTTAGTTACTGAGGACTTCTGAGAGTCTTCCTCTGATATCTAACTAGAACAGGAACATGAAGGTTTGAACACTTCTGCCTCTGAAAAGCATTTCCCTTACTTCTCTTTGTCTTTGGTTTGGGCACTTGGAGAACGTAGATTTTGCTAAGGAAATATTTGTCCATGTTAAATGTGTGTGTCTGCATATATGAGTACATGCATGTATATATATATATATATATATATATATATGCATATATATATATCAGTGGTTTAAGTCTGTTTGAATATGACAGCCCAGAATACCAGATGGGAAAGTGATGGGGTTTTGTCTATTCCTGTGGTCAAGTTGGTGACCAATTTTACTCAAATGAAGTGAGTAGACAAATTCCCATCCACTTTATTGGGGTAGGCCAATGGTAATCTGATGGTGTGTCAAAAGAAACAAATATGCACTTTTAATGACTTTATAATCTTCTGTTGGACAGTCATTAAAGTACAATTTTCATAATATACATAGTCCAGGGCTATCTCATTTTGCTTAAAATGTCATACAGGCTTGGGTATGTATTAGTATGCTTAATAACATGTATTACAACCTGAGAAGTTAATAGCCTTAATGTACTGGGCAATGTTTCTACAGATTAGTGACTCTATGACTTAAGGTCTTTCGGTTCAAATAGAACAGAAAATGAGCCAGAAATAAGTAAATATTCTATGAAAACATTAAGACTAATAAGACCACCAAAGAATGACTTGGCTGGTTATTCTACGTAGCAGTGTGTTCGCAATCCTAGGAAGGGCTGGAAAGTAGGAAATCTGATTGTGGTAACTGTGCAGCTGGAATAATGTAAAGCTGGTGACTATGCCCACAATGTGGCAAGACAGTAAATTAACAAGTGGGATGTCTGTTTACAACTAATGAGAGTCTACACAAGGTATTTTTGGTTTTAAAGGGGGGAACGTACAGATTAGGAAATGATAACATTTGAAGAATTACAAGAGAATTACAAGAAAATGAAGATAATATCTGGGTCTTGCATGCGTGGTGAGTGTACAGGTAATTTAGAAGTGAACAATAAGACTTGGGATAGAAGATGATAACACATTATATAGAGATTGCACGTTGTATAAGGAAGTTGTCTTAGAAAAAAAAAAGCACAGCTCATAGTCTGTTTTTATGCTGATGGCCAGCTTAACTCCACCATGACCTTCTTCACCCCTGTGTGATCACCTCCTTATGATGTTGGGTTTGCTATCCCTTGTACAGTCCTGAACAGAGAAATAGGGATGGCAAATCCAGCAGTGGAAAGGTGTGTGTCAGGACAAAGCTGAGTGTGTCATACTACTGGAAGAAGGGCTCAAGACCAACAATAGCCAGTGGATGAACAACTGTTTCTTGGATCTTCAATGGTAAGATAAAGATCACTAGAGCTTCTAGGGAATAAGTGGTCCTCAGGAAGTTGAGAGTAGTTAATATGGTAATGCAGTAAAAAGACCCTGGAAAGTACAAATGGTACACAAACTTTTGATCATTTGAACTCAGAAAGGAAATATACTAAAGCCTTTCTTGTCTTTCTGAAAACGTTGGTTATGACCTGAAAGCTAACATAGGTAGCACAGATGACAAATGCTGCCAGGTTACTAAGTTAAAGTTACAGATTAATCACATAGGTTGGATGTTTTCAAGCAGTCTGGCCTTTTGAGCTTAATTTTAAGATATATATATTGTATTTGTTTTTAAAAGCAAAGACAAAGAAAGTGGAGACAGAATTTCATAGATCTCCAGTTTAAACTTGATCATCATGAAAGAACAATTATAACCAAACAACATCCCCCTCCAACCTGAAACATATGTTCAAACAAACCATTTTTAGCCATACAAAACTTAACAAGCAGATAAGTTGCAGTCAGCAAGGATGTATCATGAACAAATCATAAACATATGATAATATGTGAACATCGTATGATAATATGATAAACAAAATTTTATTCTATGACATAGAGTGGATAGAGTGGCAAATGCCAGTTTTTTACTGCAATAAGATTTCTGAGTGTCTTAGATGATATACTGATATTCAAAATAGAGAAGCATTGACTAAATAAAATTACTCTTAGGTGGGTAGATATTATACAGTTGCAATATCACATATGAAGAGTAGATATCTCAACAGCTATATGGGATCTGCAGAGGTGAGCTTTGGCTATAGTAGTACTTGGTATTATATTTTCAGATTATATCCAACTGAAGGAACATTCAAATATGTTGGTAGAAAAACATTTGGAAAACTTAAATGTATTTTGGAGTTTTTAAACTGATCAAGTGTATTTGGTTAGATCACCAAATGGATTGTATAATTTCTAGTGTGTTTCTTTTTTTTCTAGTCTGTTTTCTTTTTTGAGGAAATAATAGGAGACATATGCACAGCTAATGGGGCTCACACTGTTGAAATCAGTGGGAGCCTTGTTGCTGAATGTCCACCCCTCAGAGACTTCACATGGGCTATATATAAAGACAGGGTCAAAGCTAAAATTCAACCCAACAGCTCTGAATTAAGATTCCATATCTTACTTATATGTTCATGTACCTTTTCTTATATTCCTTTGACAAATTTCCATACCTTTCTAACTCTCTTTGTCAAGAAATTTCTCATTAGATTAGTCTTAGTTTATTCACTTTTTGCTTATTCTGTCTCCTTACCAGGGTTAGCTGAACACTAAGGCTGATTTCCCACAAAGGTACGTGACAGTCGTGGGATCTTCCTGGGACGGTAGGAAGGTAAGAGAGTTTCTATGCTGCTTTTAATCCTTCTCTGGGTAATATCAGGAGGAGTATTTATAAGACTTAGTGAAGACATCAGAATATTTTGAAAGATTCAGCTTTTCTCCACAGTTATTTTTGCTATAACATAATAAAGTACATTATGCTGAAGGGGACTTAACCAGAAAGTCTACATATGAAGGAAGTGAAAATTTGAAAAAAAGCAAATTAAAAACATGTGTTTATGTTTAAAAGCTGGAAATTAACTCCATGAAATAACCCAATCATACGTAGAATGTAGACCATCTGTAATGATACCATTTCTTTTTTCTTAAAAAAAAGTAAAGGGGTAAAGACAAGTATGCAGTGTCTGATAAGTTCTTCAAAATAATTCCCACATAATGGTGTTGAGTCTTTCTTTATTTACAGCTACTTTTATCCCTGTGTAATTCCATAAACTTCATATGATATAAAGGTGATGGGACATCATGTATTTTTCACCCTTCTCAGGGTGAATATTTTCACAGATATTCTCTTCCTTCTCATGCAGAAGACCACTGTGATTTATCCTTCTTTGGTGCTGAATGAGGATATTCTAGCTGCAAACAAATATTCCTTGAGCTTATTGTTCTGAAGACTAGCTTGAATGAATGGATACCATAAATTCTAGAGACTGTATGAAATACTCTGATACACCTTCATCAAAATCACGTTGTTCACTGAAGGAATAGTGGAATTCTGGAAAAATGTATGCTGCTGTATTCTGTTAGTGTTCTCAGATCATTTTCTGTGTCCCATGTTTTTGTAGTTGTTACCTAATTCTTGTCATGAATTCCATACATTGGAATGGAAGGTGCACATAATATGTATGGACAAATATAAGAGTGATAGCAAGAAGTCGATGAAAATTGAGCTTTGTGTGTTTGGTTTTGGTTTTTAATCTCTCCTCTCTTTTTTATTTTTTTTTTTTATTTTTTAATTTTTTAATTAACAAGCCTTCAGGAGTCATGGAGGCAACAAAACCTTTTTTTTTTTTTTGCTTCTGTGTGCAATTTTATGGGCACTTTGTTTAACAACAGACTCTCAGTGTGAAGATTTGTAACCAGTTCAACAGGAGCCATTTTCTGGTTTTTACTATATTATCTCTACAATGTTTTCAGGCATGTTTCAAGTTGACAAAATGGTATTCAACTGACCATCAGATATTCATCTTCAGTGAAAGTGCAGAGCTTTCTAATTTTTAAGCACATTCAAGAAATTATCCTATGCTGTGATGGGGAATGTGTTCTAGCTAAGATATTTTGAATGGATTCTCGTACTCCTATAAAATAATTTCAGTGGCATTAGAGTAAAGGATGCTGTTTAAGTGTGACTCAATTGATTTCTAAATGATAAACATTAATTTAAGTTTCAAAAATTGTCCAGAGAATGTTCATTCATTTCTACCTGCAGTCATTCATCCTGAAAAGAGAATCAACTGTACTGAGGTAAAGATAAAATTAATAAGAGATTTACAAAAACTGCTTAAGAACTTCAAGGATTTTGTAATTCTAAAATAATAGAAGAAATATGAAAGAACTTCCCAAATAAACCAGAAGCAGAAGTATTTATCACAGCCCAGGACAATCCAGTAAATTTTCAAAGGTTAAACAAAGTATCAAAAAGTCTGAGGCTACATCTGAGTAGCTAAATGATTTTTTTTGCATTGTTGTTTGCAATGCAAAATAATTGGTTAAAGGAGTTACTATTTAAAGTTAAAAAAAGTTGGAGGACTTTTATTAAAACTTGTCGTCTGAAGGTGTTTTACAATAGTTAGACCCTAATGATTGCAAAGATAAAGTTCTTTTCTTGTGACATTTATGAACTTACCTATGGTTTGTAAGCACTCGTTAAAATGACCTAAAAGTAATGGGAAATGGAAAGTGGTGTCTATATTTAAAAATGGCTCCAGGAACTTACCAACAAATTATTCTCCAATTCTACATTAAGTGGTAGAAACTGTAGCGAACTATAAAATTATTAGAAATGTTGATTAACATAACGAAAGTGGTAAAGAATAAGGAGTGAAAGCAATTTTTGTGGCAGAAGCTTTTCTGTGAAATGCTCAAAACTTACTGAAGTTTTTCAAAGAGAGCATATGAATGCGTAATCCATGTGAGTGTAAAGGGTTAAAATGAAATGAATTTTTAGTGAAAGAAAACTAATAAATATGGAATAAAAAGGAGTTGTCATACCTTAGCAACTGATTAAAATATAAGGAAGAATGAGGGCACAAAAAAGTAAGTTTTCACACTGAATAGGTTATCTCATGGATTGCCACAAAGATCCATATTAAATCTTGAGTTTGCCATTTTCTTAGGTTGTACAGGAAAGAGATAAAAAAAGATATATCAAAAATGACACAAATTTATTCATGAAAATCCATTTTAATGAAAAGGTAACAAGGAAGATTGCAGATATATCTGACTTAGTGACTGGGCAACAAAAGATACTGGTGGAATTTACTAAAGATAAATGAAAAACCCTATATCCACAAAGTGAATTACTTTAGCTACATGTACATTAATGGGCTATAAATGTCCTTTTACATTTCAGAAAGGAGATCTTGAAATTGTTATGACTATTTTTCTGAAAACATCAGCATGCTAAATTGGGATCTGAAAGCAGAAAATACAGTTGCAATATTGAATGATTCCACCTTGTGAGCATTATTTGATAATTATTTGAGGCTGTATCTACACAAGCATTTTATTTCCTATTGTCAGGGCACTTCTGATCCTCCCAGTTCTCCTCACTAACTGTACTTTGTTGTATCCCATAGGACAGTCTCAAAGAATCATAGAAACTTACTTCCTATTGGATGAAACTAAACCTGAACAACCTGATCTCGTTGGTGGTACCCCAACTCATGGCGGGGGGGCTGGAACTAGATTATCTTTAAAATCCTTTCCAAATCAAGCCATTCTATGACTCTACAGTTCTATGATTTAGCATCCAGCTGCAGATGGGTGTTAGGCTACAGGATAAGAGAAGGTCTAGTCTGCATTAACTCCCACCTCTTCTCTGACAGGTTTAATATGCATTCTGGTTCTTCAGTTGCCCTTGGCTTTTGCTACTGTAGGACTGCACCACTGGCAAAAGTAGACGTAGCATTATTCATCCTATCTCTGAGAGGATATAACAAAGTCAGCCACTGTACAGAGAAAGATTGTGCAGAAGAGCAAGATGGGAAAGGCTTAGCAGCTTCTGTATGAAGGTATTAAAAATATTCTACATTATGGGGAGGAATGTAGAAGACGTGAAGAAGAAAGACTAGTCATTAGACCTGAAGAGCTGGTAGACACTCAAAAGGGAGCCAGTCGGTCATCTAGAGATGACCAGCAGCTGATACTGGTAATACTCAGAGTAACCTCTCACTCTTTGAGGACATAATGATGAGTACATTTCAAGTCATTCGGAAAGTGACCTGTCATTATCACTATTTTCAGCAAGGAAGGGTGCTTGACCAAGGTCACACAGGAGGAATATGGTTACAACACAAAACCCGTCTCCTAAACTCCCTCTCTGTGCTTGCCCTGACACTAATGGGAGTCAAAGCTTTGGCTGAAAGTAGTGGTGGATGAATCAGGCTTTCCATTCCCCCCTAGTAAAGGTGTCTGAGAGATATGTAACTGAGGGCCTGGTAATTGCATGGCTGATATTGAAAGGTTTCAGACAAAGTAGAAGACAGGAAAAAGCCTTCATTATTTCAATTAGGAGAGTAGATCATGTATAATGAATTCAGGCAGGAAAGCTGTTCCAGTCAGAGTCAGTTTAGGTTCAGAGGAGGGTGAATTGGTACTTTTTCTGAGGGCTTATCCTGAGAGGAGATGAAATGTATAACACAGCGTAAGTAAAAGAACTGTACAGATGGTGAAGGACTGTTATTTGTTAACTACTTAAATTGTCTTAGATTTTTGTCAATCTCCTATTTGGAAGGGAAAGGTAGGGCACTTTTTTTTTTTTTTTTATTGAGGTGAGTAATGATTTAACAATTATCCTGAGAAAATTAAACTATGATACACTAGAGCTGACTGGTACTGAAGAATATGATAGGTGTCTGTGTTCCATGAGCTTTAATCCTAACTGAGGGAAATCTATACTGGCACTGGAGGGTCCTTTGATCTAGCAGATAATGATGAGGTACCTGAATGCTGGAGCATTAAAAAAAAAGTCAAGTAAGATCAAATAAAATGGACCACTTCTTTTTTTTCTCATGACAGTACAGGTAAGGTACCAGTAGAGCAGAGGTAAATCTCTGGGAAGTATCAAAGGATGCAAGTTATCACAGGTCTTTCTAAAATCTGTGGCCTAATTTGATTGTGAACTGTGGGGCTTTATATAAGGTTTCTGCCAAAGCAAGGTAAGTTTCTACTGTGACTTAAGTGTATTTTATTGTAATCATGTATGAGGTCCTGACTCTTCTTGTCTATATCTCTATGAAGCAAATGCATTTTTCAGGGATGGTAATAGATTTAGAAGGTAATGATGAAAACAAGCATGCTGAGGACCTATTTTCTGTAAAATTTTTTTCCCCACACAATTTTTGTGCAGCTCTATACAGTTCTCTGTGCAGCATTTTTCTTCTCACTAGTAGTAGCTCCTTTATGGAGCTACTGCTCTGTTTGGATTTCAACCATCTTAGAAGCCTTGTCTAAGCATGTTCTTACTGAGAGATGTTGAATAATTTGAACTCATTTCGCATCCCTTGAGTGTTGCCGGACAGAAGTCCCCTCAGGGGCACCTGACACTAATATCCAGAGACCCCACAAAGGAGCTGAATCATATCTGAGCAGCAGGAGAAAGTATCGAGTGGTCAGATTTGTCTGTCCCTTCAAAGCAATCTGTCCTCTTGTTCTACAACACTCTGTATAAATATAGTTCTTTGTTTTAAAGAAATGACAAACTGATGACAGTCCATCTGAGTACAGCTGCTTTCCTCTAGCACACATCAGTCATCACTCTATTGAACAACCACTTTTATAAACCACCATTTTTAGTTCCACTAAAAAATGTGGTAGTATTCCAAAAAAAGAAGTTTACCACATAATACATACTTTATCTTTCCATATTTTTTCCCCCAATTTGGCAGTTTTTAAACCCTACAACAGTTATATAATAAACATGTTCAACAATAGGTTCTTAAAACAGTGAATTAGACACTTTTCAAAAGAGATACTGATGTGTAAGTTTTCTCATTCTGAAACCTTTCTTCTTTAGTTAAGTCTTCAAACTTTTCTTTAACACCCTAACATCCAGACCCTCACAAAGTAATTTGAAGCTGACAAGACTACATGCATTAAAAATTTTTAAACTGTCTTAAAATATGAAAGCACCAGAGGTTTACAAGCATCCATCTATATTGCCTTATGACTGAATCATGCAAATGAAAGTCCAGAATTTTACAGATTTGTCACAGCATTCCGTGAGGTGTTTTGAGGAAAGCAAATTTTTAAAAGAGCCATAATGAAAAAAAATGGATTCAGTAATGCTGGCTGATTAAAGAAGCAAACAGAGCATAATTTATTATTTTCAGATTAGCTAAAGAGTGGGTTTCCAGGGGATGTTTTTAAGTGCTGTCTTCTCTCATGTGCTCTTTCCTTCTGAGTGAGACAGCTAATTAAATCTATGTTTAACAAGTAGATATTTTGTTCCCCATCTACACACCTTGTAATTTTAGCATCAGTGGAACTAACAATGTACCGACTACTGCCTTTTCTACCCACTCTGTTCTTACTCCAGCTGTCCCCATTTTGGCTGTGGGTCCTACTAGAAAACCATCCAACTTCTTGCACTCTCCTCAGCCATGGAGCTGAGATTTGAGTGCACCTTGTTAACCCAGCAAGGCTTATCTATTTTCCCTGACTCTGCCAGGCAACCAGGGTAAGAACTTGTCATGCTCCATCCCTCATTAGTAAATAGTTATTTATCTGCCTCAAGTCTTCACACTAATCACTGTGGTTGTCCTTTAAAACTTCCTGTAATGTTGTTTCGGTTTGCCGGCTCTCAGCCCATCACACATTAGGGACAGCTGGCTGGCAACCCATCACGTTCCTTTACACATCGCCACACAGCTTGACTGACACGAGCTGACATGATCCCACATTTGGTAGCACAACATGACAGCTTAAAATATGGGAATGGGTCACACCAGTCCTCTTAAAACTCCTTACTCATTTCAGCCCCATGTTCACCTCTTTTCCTCTATGAAATAAAACAACTCTTGCTTCAAGAAGAGAAAAAAAAAAGAAAAAAATAAACCCTTGATGCATTACAGCCATTTCTGTGCTTTAGCAACGTGGAATCCAGAAATCTGGATATTTATGTGAAAATTTGGTATTGCTAATACTTAAAAAAATACTTCCGCTCTTTGATATTGGAGCTCCGGGAGGCTACAAGCTTCCAGGACTAAGTCAAGCGGGAAATGTTCTGAAGGCGAAACAGATGACTTTGACCTGGCTTAAGTTTCTGTCTTGCTACTGTCTCTGTATGACCCAAGGCTGGTCACTTAGGCAAGATTTTTAAAGACATTTGGATGTCAAGCCCTAATTTGAATAATTCCTAATACCTTTAAATAATTTTAGCCTCCAAATATGTTTAGTGTCCCTTTGTTTGAATAGCCTTTTTTTAAACTTCAATGTCTGCTCCCCACTGCATGGAAAAAAAAAGTTTGGTAGCATTACAGGAATAGCTGAGGAAGATGGATAGAAAGTATCACTTTTATTCTTCCCTATTCCAGTTAAGAATCCAGACTTAAAATGTACTGGGAACATTAAGGTAAATAGCCTTCAGAGCTCCCATACTTTTCTAAGGGTAACATTTTGGAATTCTGGTACCATAGTTTTGGCATCTGACATTTACTGTGCTAGTGGAGCTGCCTTTATTACAGTGTATCATATAGCTACCAAGGTCTCTGTATTTTAGCTTCATTTCAGTCTACTCATTGAAACTTGAATTGCATGGCATTCTGCAGGTGGGGGGGTTTTTTTGTTTGGTTTGTTTGTTTGTTTGTTTGTTTTCTTTCTTTTTTTTTTCAAGAGTTTAGTAGTGTTATACATAGATAGGAAAATCTTCCTTTTACAGATAGTCTTTCTATTCCTCTTTTTCTGTTTTAGCCAACATAAACTTCAGTTTTTTAAGTATCATTCTTTCTTTCAAAGCCAAGAAAAGTCATTCAGTCCTTCCTATCTCTAATCAGACACCCACCGAGTTTTCCCTCAGTCTTACTACCTCCCATTTATGCATAGTTGTCAATATTTGAGAAAAGAAAAAAAATATTTCCCTGGTGACAACTGTGACAAATGTTCATTCATTACTTTCGTGGATAATTAAGTTGTGTTCTTAATTGCATCAAATTAATTTTAAATTTTTTTCATTTAATTTAAGACACTTTCAACAAGAGAAGTTTCTCAGAATTATGAAGGACTGAAACCACACTTCTTATGTTTCACATTGAAACGAAAAGGGAAAGTTCAGAAGGGTATACCTGAAACAAAACCAAGGTGAATCCATGAGGAAAATACCCTTTGGTATTCAAAGCTCACATACAGCCTAAGTCCTACCACTTTTTAAATTTGTGCATAAATAGACACCTTGACAAATCTACTGATAAGAGGAGCAAAAATCATACCTAAAAATTGAATGCAGCTTTCATGCATCTAGAATTTGGGGTCACATCTGTCTGCCTTGCTACATCTGGCAGAGTATAATAATTAGTTTCTTTCATGAAACCGAGAAATACAAAAAAATGTATTTGCAGAGATTATTATCCCTTCAAGAAATTTCAGATTAATTTTTAATTGATGTAAATAACAGCTCTGCTGAACCATGCTGATAGATGCCTGCAGGGAATTTGTCCTTCCATTGCCAGGTCAGGTTTGACAAGAATTGTGTGACCCTCTGGTTTTTTGCTTCGACAATCTCCAAAGGATTTGTTACAATTTTGTCTCGGTGGGGAGGTTTCTTCACTCTAATTTGATTTCAAATTTTTTAAAATAAAAGGTAGTTAAAGGTGAAAGAGATTTTAAACCCCATTTGTCCTCGTGGATAATGAAATGTTTCACTGAAGACATCAGAATTATTTAGTTTTGGTCTAAAACACTTCCCTACAATTAGCACTGGCTAATTCTGTTCAAAGACAAAAAATGCCTGTCTACATCTAATATATTTATATAGAATGAGAGAGTATATTTTCAACCAATAAAAAACCCCAGAGTTTCTTCACTCTGGGTAAGCCAAATACTAAAAGAAGAAGCAATCAATGTATCTTTTTATGGCTTTTTGCACATAGTTGCTTTTCTTGAATACAAAGTTAAATGCAGTGTAGCTGCTGTTTGTCCCTTACCTTTCTGTGCCCTATGGAACTGTGTCAGATGACTTGATGGTCTGTGCAGAAAGCAGCTACAGTAGATTGGCCAATGGAAGGATTTTGCCCTCATTCATGTCCAGGGTGGAGGATGAGTGTTTCCTAATGTAGGGGAGGAGGTCAAGAAAAGGTTTTTATTTGCTTTCAAGAATCAAGCCCAGAAATTCTTTTGTACAAAGCTGTTGTGCCAAATCTAGCACTATAATGCTAGGATTGATCAGGGAAAAGAAAAAAACCCAATGGGAACCGAATTTGCAATGTTATCATGTGGGAAGGAATACCTTCTTGACCCCAAGTTTATGTCCTGAAGAATAATACCTGATAGAAGATGTCAGTTTTATCTTAAGCTGCAGAGCTCTAAGGATTATTTCAGCTGAGGATCTTAATATTGGTCTCTGCCTTCACACAAGGAATGACACTTATGTAAGGAGATAGCAAGAGCTTTAAGAATAAAAATGAGCTTAAACTGCCAGCTCTGTAAAGTATGGATGCACTTTCCATTTGGATTCACACAGACATTGCTAAATTTTCCGTTGCTTCTTTAACTTTTGCTAAAGACTGAGTGAAAATCCAAAGGCTGGATGCAGCAGCGAGGTTGTTTGCTGTTGTCCCTGCTGGGAGAGGGTAGCAAGGATGGTACAATTGTGGCTTCAAAGTAAAATTTTCCATTCCCATTAGGAGAGTCTGTACCCCCAATGTCTCTGCTGCCTGTGAAAGGCCTGTGCTTTTTCAAGGCTCTGGTGCAGATAAAGGTGATGTCAGGGCTGTGGCAATTTCCGTCTTGTGGATCTTCCTCTTGTGCGCAGCCAAATGTTGATCTCCAGAAATCCTTGGCAGATCCATGTCCTCTCTCAGTTGCTGGAAGTGGACAAGGGGACAGACTAGGGTTAGTGTGAGTGGAGTTGTAATTTGGGTTAGTTTTCTTCCCAAACTGGAACCAAGTGGTGAGTTTGTGATTTATTAGTGAGATAGCTGGATAGGCATGGCATGTATAGAAGTTTCTTTTTCTGTGAGTAGTAGTATATAAAACAAAAGAAAAAAAAAGATGAAGACAGAAAGCTATGAGCTTCCCATTCCTCTCAGTGCAATAAAATGTCTTTGTGCTGTTATATGTAAGTGATATCTGGATATGGATATAGCCATGACAGAGGTTAGGTGCAGGAAGCCCCATCTGCCACTCATGTCAGAGTACTCATTGACTTTATCCTAGTGTTTAGTGAACAGGATGAGGATGAGGGAAGCAGATGTGTTATTTACCTAAGAATTGTGTTACTTAATGCACTAATAGTCCACTGTGGTCATTCAAGTCACCTGGGAGCAATTCCTCCACTTCCTCTGTGATGATCGTCCAGGGACTGAGCACTGTTTCTTGCCAGGTACTTGTGGGCCTGCGAATCTCTCGTTTGGGAGAAAACAAAAGAAGAAATTCAGGGCTTTGGAGCCTGCAAAGGACTTGGGGAGCAGTGGGTGGCCATGTGGTCCCAAAGAAACAGTCATGGGAATTATTTTACCCAGAATGATGATAGCAGAGTCCTTCTTCTTAATTAAAACATGAGTGTTAAATCTGGAGATGTGCGTAAGATGCAACTAGAGAAACAGAAAAGAAGCCAAAATGGTGGGTGGCAAGGAGGGGCACAGAAACAACGTTGGATGAGCAGGTGAAACCTTCAGATCAGTTGCATGGTCAGGATATGAGCCGGCCAGGACTTTTTGACTGATTCCTAAAAGGGCTTTAGCAAGGTCTCTGAGAAGGGAAGACCTTCCTTCACAAGGTAGTGTTGGGAGACACTAAATGTAGGAGACAACAAAAATAGAAGTGTAAAGGTGTTACTTTGGGAGATGGTGGTCAGAGCCTGAAGTCTAGCACTATGTCGCTACCTCAGCATGTTTCAGGAAGGACCAGCCAGGAGAGGGAAATCTGCAGCCAACTGCAGGTGGTGTTTGATGGGACAAAGAAAACTTTGAAGCACATTTCCCTTTAGCTCACTGCTGGACACCTAGGCATTGGCTCCTAGTTACATGAAAGATTTTGCGGGACACTGAAAACTATCCTGGATGAGAGATAAATAGGGGAAATCAAGAACTGATTAAATAGCTCTCAGTCTCACATGTTCTTGTGTATTTTCCACTGGAAATTAGGACATATGAGAGATGTCTTAATGAAAATAAGAAAAAAAAAGTAAAAAAAAAAAAGGGGAAAATGAGGAGGAAAGAAAAAAGGAAAAATATGTTGGCAATCATGGCTCTCTCTAGGCAGTTTTAAGTACCTCCAATAAAATACTTTCCTAATCACAATCACAACTGCTTGCTTGACTAGATGGAACTTTTTTATCAATCCAAATTCCAGCTTTAACAATTTTTTCCAGTTTGCTATGGCTGTGAAAGTCTTTTCTGATATACTTTTAGCAGCCTTAGAGATTATTGTCTTTCCAAAGCTAGGTTTTTCAAATGAAAAAAGTTATTTTTATTCAATATTAGGGAGTCATCCGTAAGATATCCAGCATAAGATATCCTACAGTGGTATGTTGTTCAGTTATAATGTCCTAATTTAAAACTTTCTAATGAAGGATCTAGAAAATCTCTATAGTTAACCCATAATCTCCTAATGTTAGCATAGAATACATGTGCAGGTCAAACTGCAGTGCTCACAGTTCCTTGTTTCTATTATCAAGATCTTTAAAGCTCAGTCCAAGGGTCTCTAGAAATCTAGGAATGTTGTCTTGAAATAAGTACTCACTCACCATTAAATGTTGGCCTAAATTTCTTAACTTTCCCTTTTAATTACAAATCAGTGATATTCATCCTCACAGTATCTTCTCAAAGATTTAAATTGTATATATTGAGAAATGTATTTTATAATAACAAAATATTACCTGAACAATAGAATTACATAATGCAGGATTCATTTAATAATAGTTGTGGTTTAATTAGTTTAAAATTATGTAAACAGTTAATGTGTAATTATTTTTCTTTTAAATTGATTATTTCTGCATGGAATATTAAAACACTGAACTGTCACGCAGTATAGGAAAATAACATGGCTAGACACACAATGAAACACAGTTCTTTGTAAACACTTATTAGAATATTTTAAAATTATTTAACATTTAAAAATATTAGTTACAGGAATATTCAGAAGTTATGAATTGTAAAAAAACATATTATTAACATGACATCTTAGATATAAAAATTCTTACTGACTGCAAATCCTAGAATAGCAGCAAAATTTTGCTTATGTTGTACTATCTAAATGGAATCTTAGAAAGCTGGAAAGATTACAGAAAAACACTCCAGTGTATAATAAGAAAATTCAACAGAGAAATACATATTATAGATTAAAAAAAATCACCCTGTTTGTACATTTTAGACAAGGCTGTCAATATGTCATTTATGGAACACAGATAAATCAGAAAAATATATTTCATCTTTACTCCTTCTCCCCTGCCAAAAAACCTCCAGAGCAAACTGCACAAATAGAGACCCCAGCAGAAAGAGAGAAACTCATGTATATAAAAGGGTTTAGTTCTTTTTTACCAGGCTAAACTATGGCCATAGAACTAAATTAAAATAATAAACTAATGGGAATTACAAATAAATAAAGAAGCATTTTGAAATATGTCTTATCCCTAATTAATCATGTAATACTCAGAACAAAGACCAAATTTCTTCAAAGTTCCCAGCATTCCCTTTCATGCAAAACAAAATATTTTCTGGGTTCACTGATTCAAATACCACTCAATTCATAATTAGACTTTTCTCCTCCCATCCCACCATGCCAAATTATCAGCAGCTTTGGCCTATCTTTCTGGAAGTTTCTTATAAGAGTTTGTTTCTGTTTTGTTGTTTTGTTTTTTTTTAAGAACTGAGCAGTAGAATTTCTGCATTAATCAGGGTTTCATCTTTTGGGCTCATAGTCACCCAAACTGTCATATATTATTTAAAGGAACCCTGGAACTGCTGGACAGCTACAGGAAACCAATTTGGTGTCCACATGTGTCTGAGTAGAGACACAGTAGGAGTCCCGCCTGCTTTTGGACTTACAGTGAAAAGGAAACTGCAAGGAAACTATGAGAGTCAATAGAAATTGTCTTATTGTCAGAGCTGAAGCAGTAGCATTCCTGCCTTGCTCTGCTGCTGCTCTCTGTCTGGTGATGGCATTGCTTTTCCCTCTGCCTTCTTTAACAGAGGATGCAGCCTGTTTGTTCCAAAAAGGAGTGCCTGAATTTCAGAGCCTGGACGGTAGCTGAGGAGATCCATCAATTTGCTGCGGGTAGCCAGCCCAGCCACTGAGCTGCAAGAGTGTTAAAATCTGATTAGTGAGAGATGCCTCTGCCCAAATTAAGGTGAAAATGAGCCCACATGCCTAAGTCAAAAATACAGATTTTATTTAACCATAAATGTGAAGTAGAGAGAGAAAGAAATAGAAAAGAGGAAAGAGAGAGGGGGTGGGGAAGGGAGACAGATCAAGCAGAAGAAAGCCACCACCTGTGAATTCAGTGGCATTCTTCTTCACCCTGGGCTTCTTGGTGGTGAGAGTCCTAGATTCATTCTTCCCAAGGTACCACCTTTAGACAGTCTAAATTCTGGGTATCCACAAGGTGGTCTCAGATGCCCTTCCCATAACTTGGGATTATGAGTGGTGTATGAGCAATTGCTTCCTTTCCCACACTTTACCACAGTGAGAATTTTTGTCCAGATGTGTTAACCAGAATGTGTTAACCAAATCTTACCTTGTCAGGCCTGGAATTAGCACCTTTCTGTCTCGAATTTCTTCCTTCTGTGCTTATCTCAAGTTGGCACTGTGGTGGCTTATCTTACAGAAAGTTTCTTCTGCGGCTTTGACAGTGTTTGAGACAGACAGAGGTGTTCTTTAAGTCCTTACAAATAACCATTCTTGGAAATGTTGTTACAAGTGGCAAACAAAATTTAAGAAAACTTCTTTCAAATTTCAGCAAGGGTAAATTAAGGTCAGTGAAATTATTTCTAGATCAAGCATATGATATGCACATGTTAGCTACCACAGCTTGCTCAGTGCTGGGATATCAAGTCACGTCATGTAACTTCATTACAGTTCTGGCTTTACAGGTCTTTGTTAAAAGAAAAGAGTCTTTTCAGCTTTTGCAACATGAGAGTATTTTTATTAAATGCTTTGTGAATGTTCAGGCATATGAATGAGATTGCAAATGGAGGAGGGTATGTATTATTAGCGGAATATTGTATAGAACTGATTGCTTAAGAATGCTCCAATGCTGTAGAAGACAGCTAAAAATTAGGACCTGTTTAGCAGTCTTAGTTAAACAGAGTATTTCTTATATTTTGCATTACATACCCTTATTTTATTGACATGTGATGTACTGTCTGGTATATATATCAGAGAGCTTCCTCAGCTGATGCAGAAAGTGACTATGATGGTTGTTTTTATTGCCAATCTCTCCTCCAGTGTCCCCTCTGTTATAAAATCAGAAAACAAATGAGAGAACTTGATGAATAGCAGATTCAGTTTATTGGCAGTTACATTTATTTTTCCATCATTTATATAAAACATGAAGTATCAATATATCAATCTTTATGTACGTGATTGTAACCATATTTTCCAGCCTGTGCACAGTGCTTGTACTGTAGGCTCATAAGTTGTGTGAGAAAAGGCCCTCTGAGTGTTTGAATAACTTGTAGCACAATAGAGCTTAAAGGATGATTTGTGCCTTTGGGCACTACAGCCATGTAAGTATGGAATGTCTGAAATATATTCTGAAATATGGATCTGAAAATTAGACGTGAAATACTCATTATGTTGCAAGTGTTATGATAACCTAATTTGTAAGTACTGATGTGGTTTGTCTTCAGAGGGACATTAGGAAATATCTGGCCCAACCCAAAATAGCTTTGGCTCAGATCTGCAGTGTAATTTAGGCACTTCCCTCTCACTGATTTTGAAAGGCAATGGGGACAGACTGACTAGACTGTAGTGACTACCACCATTTATACTTTTTATCAAAGGGATGATTTGGAGCATATAGGTTGCATAGAATATGCCTGCTGTAGTGGGGCTCCTCATTGTGTCATGTGGTCAAGTAACTCAATAAGACAGTGCCCTGTTTGCAAATCTATCACTGCTTTAGGTATTGAATTATGCTAAAACAAGTCTGGCTCGTCAATCCCAAATCAACATCCTAGTTAGCAGGCATCCTAGGTTGTGAGGCAAAGATTTGGTAGAGAAGCTGCTAAGCTGACCTGGAGACATGTGACTGACAGATCACTTTATACTATAAAAGCCCAGTTCACTTTAATGCGATCAGATTCTTCTAACATACCTCTTCTTGGAGAGTGTGGAGTTTCTACCTTGAAGTTGGGATGCCCCTTCGAGGATACACCTCGAGGCTGAGAGACAGAGATCTGCCCAAAAGTGTTGGTATGGTGAGTTAACATTGATTGATCTCTAATTAATGATTGTTTCTTTTTGCTAGCTTTAATATAATTACTTCGATAGAATTGCTTTGATATAAATGCTTGGATATAGTGCACTATACTATACATTACTAGTAGTTTTAGCTTTTATATTGTGTAGTAAATAATTCTGACTAAGATCTTTTGTCTGATCATTTGTCATAATAAATAATTAATTTGAAATAAATATACCCAGTTTTCCGTCTTTCATCCTGTGGGACAAAGCTGTACTTAAACAGTTGACAAAGTCTAAGGCTAAGATTGGATCCAGCTGCAGTTAAGCTACTCTCTCTGAGAAGGAGTTTAGAAAGCAAGAGGGTCTTTTCTACACCTCGTGACTCAACAGGAGGGCTTTTGCAGTATACTTCGTCTGAAGCTCCCACTCTCACCAGCAACACCTGCTCAAACCATCATCAGTCTTAGAGAGATGATCAAGACCGTGACAATGAGCTTGGGGAAACAGAGATATTTCTTACCATCAACAGATGCTGAACTGCCAAGAGTTTTGGCCAGTTGAAATCTGTACCTGGACAGTGGCTGCAGACTTAAGGGTTGAGAAACCATTGACACTCTTCTCAATACAACTCAAATCTTAAGATTTAAATCTTAATATAAGGGGAATTCTTCTTGAGTGGATGGAACAGGGTATGGGAGGTGAGGAACAGTGGCAGCTGGGTTAGGTACAAGTACCCCAAGCACAACAGATCTGGAAAGAAGGCAGCAGCAGAATTTTGATGCTTGTTGGAGACTTTTTCACTAGCCTAGTTTAAACATGCAACTGAACTACCTCTATAAAACTAAGTATATAATTCATTATGTGAGTCTTCTGCATATCTTTTGAACACAAAACACATCTCATGCTATAAATAATTATTGATATTTCACGTAAGACACACTAACCATATTCCAGGACTGAGGTGTTATTGATTAAGCTATTACTTTTCACATTTCTTCTTTACTATTAGAAGATTTGCTGCTTACTGCATTTTATATATTATAATATATATTATAATTATTGCACTCTTGATTTTTAAGTGTTCTTAGAATCATCCCTACCTTTCAGCTAATAAAACAACAGACTAGTGTGTTAGATAGGCTCTTTGGTTTTGTCTTTAATCTCATGTTTATGTTTTACTTTATCATATCTAGACATACAACATAAAGAATTATAATATATAAATACAATCTCATTGGCCATATATCTCTATGGAAGAAGACCTTGTCTTGATCAGAACCCTGTGCTAGGTTCTATGTTACAACGGTGGCCTGAGAAGCTGTATAGAAATAGTGTAGCATCAGTTATGACAAAAAAAATCACCACCTTTCTCCTGCCATTCCCCCACTCACTTCGAATTTCAGTACTGTCTCTTTATATTACCAGGGAACAGGTCCTGTCTGCAGTTACACACATCACACCACTGAGTGTCCAGGAAAGCGTAACTGCAAGTACCTGATATAAACAGAACCTTAAATCATTGAAAAATAACAAGCTTTAGGTAGGGTTTCTGAAGAACAGGAAGTAGTACTTCAATTCTTAAGAAATAAGTATGTATGTATTTTCACATGTGCAAATGTAATTATGTATAGGTTTCTCAATATACGTACAATATACGTCATGTGCTTACTGCAAAGGTGAAGAAGGAGTGAACAGTAGATTGCTGTTTTTTCATTCCATTCTACAGACTCACTCTATTATCCTACCTAAACAATTTACTTTCAACTCATCCCATTTTTATACCTATAAATTGAGAATAATAGTATTTGCTGGCATATGGTGTTTATTTGGAGATACATATAGTCAGTAAAAAATGGAACTAATATAAATAGGACTGGATATGGGGTGTGTGGATGTTGATTTGTGTTCCTTGGTTGTGCGTGGCCAGGAACAGTGCTTAGTGTTTTGAACACTAGTCTATGCTCCCACATGGGAATGATGTAGAGTAAAAAAAACAAATTATGGACTTGGATTGTTGTGTAGCCTTGTTTTTTTCTTCTCTGTGCTTCAATTTCTCTGGCTTTCTAAAAGAGGCTCTGGCATTTTCCCCAAATTTTAAGTGAATTTTGAGATCCTAGAAGCAAGGCACAGTCTCACAAAAGAACCCACACTGGTTAGGAAGTATATCTCAGAGCTCATCTTGAGGACATTTGAAATCAGCTTCCTTTGTGTTCTTTTAATGAATAAGAGCACTGGCTCAGTTTTGGAGCCATACATTGTCATAAAACTCATGGGGTTTTATCAGTCCATATTTGTGACTTCATAAAATACTGTATCTAATAATATCTTCCATGTGTAACAGAGAATAGTTGATAGGTGGACAGTAGAATTGCTCTTATGCTCTATTTTCTCCCACTTTGTTCTTCTATTCTTTGCTTTTGTGTTTGATTTTGAGCAATTTGTGGGACCTCTGATCTGACACAAGCAGAAAAAAATAATTGGAATTTTTTTCTCACTAGTCACCAAGACAGGGTCCAGGTGCTGCAAGGTAACATAAAAATATCAATCTCATTTACCAATAAGCATAGGTCTCCCCTTCTTCCTATCCAAATAATGGTACTCCAGAGGAAGTTTGCTTCTAAAAAGTACTCAGTGCTGATTTAACTGGGTCACAATATGACCTGTACTGCACAGATGTTACCTTTTAATGGCTTTTATGGCTCCTGGTATTTATTGCTTTAGCAGGTTGGGAGGAGGAGGGTAGGAAACACATATACGGTAATTGTCTGGCTTATTTACATGAATAGTGTCTTTTTAAACAAAAAGATAATTTGGTGTCTTTTCAAAAAAACTTGATAACTTTTACTTTAACAAAATATTAAAAAAGTACTTGCAAGCCAAAAAAAATCAAGCATCTTTTCAGTTCCCAAAACAGAAAGCTGGATTTATATTCCATCAGGTTTCTGGCAGAAACATTAGAAATTCCTGGGAGAATATGACTGCTAATAGATTTTTATCATTAATATGAAATTCATTTAACAAACAGATCTAATTATTATTATCTGCTTCCTCGTGAGGGGAAGTGAAGGGGCAGGCACTGATCTCTTCTCCCTGGTAATCACCTATAGGACCTGACTGAATGGCATGAAGCTCTGTCAGTGGAGGTTTGAGCTGGATATTTGGAAAAGATTCTTCAACCAGAGCGTGGTCTGGCACTGGAACAGGCTTCCCAGGGAAGCCTGACAGAGTTCAAGAAGCTTTTGGACAGTGCTCTCAGGCACATGGTGAGACTCTTGGGGATGGTTCTGTGTGGGGCCAGGAGTTGGACTTGATGATCCTTGTGGGTCCCTGCCAGCTCAGGAGATTCTGTGATTCTAAATATGTATTCACAAGCAGGGTGAATAAGCGTGTCAACACTGAGATGAGGGGAACCGTGATGGTTGTCAGCAGCCAAAATGTTGCCTTGGAAATTATGGGCACAAGATATTTAAGCAAGTTAATTGTTTGGCTTATTTTTTCCCTTCACTGATATAGTCCCTTCTTAGAGTAGTCCATTCATTCAAGCTGGGATCAGCAGATAATTCCTCCTGAGCTGCTGAAGATAACTTCTTGTTTTACAGCTCACGTTAGCGGTATTATTTTAATAACCTAATGATTAGTTCATTCCAGTTCTTAATCTGTTCCATATGCAACATGTTAGTCTACTTTGGCTTTGAGCAACCTAATTTGAATTCCAGTCTCCAAATTTTAGTTTCAGTTATCCCTAATCAATATAAGTTTCAATATTTCCTGTTTCTGAAGAGTATCACAGTCACATTTTCTATCCAGATTTGATGTCCATTACTAAGTGGTATGTTTTCTATGTTTATAACTATGTAAACAAGTACTTAGATTTTGTACCCAATAGTACAATGTAACATTAAATTCACATACTGGCCCATTAATTTTGATAATTATCTACATTTCTAAAACTCAGTCATTCAGTTACTCTTATTTGTAACACAGGCAGTCTGGGGAAGAGCTGAGATATGGATATGAACCCACATTTTTTAGTTAGGTCCTTAACTATGGAAACATCTTTTTCAAAGAAACATACCTGGAAATCTAAACACATATGCATAAAACTATGAGAAAGAATACCTTTTCACCTTTTAGGAAAACAGGTTGCAAGAGCTTTCTCGGTGTCCCCTAACCATCACAAATATATTTCACTGGTTTGAGAGCAAGAAGCATGAGATAAGACAAATGTGTAATTACTTCTTGACCCACTCTTCTGGGTTATACATTTTCATGAGGTGCCACGATTCATTATTTGCATTGATATGTACAGAAGGATGGGGCTGCTTAGTTGATATTCATTTATTCAACAGTCTGTAATCTATATTTAATGGAGTACCAGACTGTGGCATAATAAACCGTTTAAAAAGATAGCTGCTGCTTACACAGGGGTTATTGCTTGCATAACCTGTACTTATTTTTCATTACAAAACTAAAAGAGCAAAGCATAATTCACACAAGAAAATGAAGTTAACATTTAATGGCTTGAAAAATGATAGTGTACCATAATGCTGTGCAGTACTCTGAACACTTATAAAACAAAACAAGGGAGCAAAAAAAATAAATACAAATAAAAAGGTATTAACAGTGCACTGTGAAATATGGGCACCAAAGCAAAACAATGCATTCTAGTTTGCCACCTGCTTAGCAGGACCACTCAAATATTGCTAATTAATCTGAAGCAAGTTACTGAGCACAGACAAAGACCTAGAGTGTCACAAATGCTCAAAGTGGTTTTGTTACATTTTTTTCTTACATTTGTTACATTTCTGTTCCTTACATTTTTCTCCATGGAAATAGAAGTTTTCATGTCATAGAAGCATAGAAGTGTTGTTTGGACATCTCTGCATATAACCATGGAAGCTATTGACAAACATGATTGCCTTTACAAAGACATCTTGCTGTAGGTCAAGTACCATCCACACTTTACTAGGATGAAAAGTTTGATTCCCAAGCTGATAGCAAAATGAGAGAGGAGTGCCCTGGTAATGAGGATCAGTGAGGAAAGCTCCAAGGCAGTTGATGGGATAATGGTGGGAGGCCCTAATGTTTGTGTTGTTTACAAGTCTGACACCTTTGACCATCTCTGTAATAACAGTGGTTTCCAAGTTATCTCTTGGACTTCTAGAGCAGCTTATCTTCTAAAAACAAATGCTGTTTCAGTCATCATCTGTTAGCCCTGCAGAATTTTGAAGTGTTTCCAACTGGGAAATATGACTTTTGTTCTTGGTGGAAGCTCAGGAGGGACATGTCCTTGCATAAACTGGAGGTTATTGAGTGACAGCAGCAGCATAGTATAAGTTCAGGGTTTTCAGCTATTCCTTCTTTGGGAAGTTACAGAGTACCCAGCACCACCCTCCACTGAGAAACCACTGAAGGACCTAAAACTCAAACCAACAGGTGGAAATGTGGGTTAAAAACCACATCTGTGGCCATCTCCTGCTGGCATTAATTGGTGAGTTCACCTACAGTGATTTGAAAGGAAACTTTCACCTTCCAGGTAGCAGAAAAATGTTTTCTATAAAGTGTGGTGACTTCTGCTTCAGACAAAAAACCCTCTCATAGTCTTCTTAGATGAATGTAAAGAGAGGGAAAAAAAGGATAAAATAAATAAATAAAACAAAACACCCTCAAGGGCATTAGAAATATAATTAAAGGTGGTTAGAGGACTTCAAGTTCCAATTAAGGGTCATTGTAGGGTTGAAGAAATCGAAGGTTTTTTTAATCCTTACATTTAAGAAGCTTTTTCTGCTTGTAATGCTATCATGTTGTATAATTCAGTGAGTAAACACGATATACATAGAAAATTAATGATCATGCCTTGTTACTTTTTTAAGCTTCCTTTTTCTGTATATGTCTGCTGAAGAATTTTCTGTTTTAGTATCTTTCTTGCTCTCTTCTGGGAGTTGCATAAACACCACAGAAAGCTGACACCTGGGAATCCTTGTTGGTGCCTTAAGGACAATTAGCTATAAAAGACTGGGCTAAAAGCTAATTGCTCTTGTTTAGTTCTCAAAGTGCAGGTGAAGCTTACTGAGAAATGAAAGTCAAACAGTAGAAAGGTGAGTTAAAAATTTCTCGCTAGAGTTTAACTAGAGCTTTTAGGACTGAAAACTTCTGCCAATTCAGCAGCAAATCTCATGTTCTGGTGTGTGCTGGGATGAGTTCCTGAGTTTTCACTTTTTGGTTTACATTTTTGGGGATATTTTGTACCTTTCCTTCCCTTGTTTGGGGGGCAGGCATGGGGTAAGGGGAGAATCAGCATCAAAAATGTGATGGGACTGGAAAGAAGAAAAGATCTAGACTGCCAATGATTCTAGATTTTGTGTGGCTGCAAAGTGTACTGCGATTTAAATTGGGTGTATAATGACAACCAGAGGATCTCAGCTAAAGGCGTTGGTGATGTTGTGTATTTGGCTTGATAAGTAAAGTCAATACACTGTTTTCCCAGATACTTTTTCCATTAGATATGTAGTACAAAATAAATGTTTAGGAATTTGAAGCTGGGTCTATGTATTTGAGTTTGGGTGTGGGAGGAGTGCAATGGAAAACTATGAAATAGCTACTGTATTCTGAACAATTGACTCTCCAGAACTAGGAGGGGAAATTGCTTTCCCGTTTCAAAACCTCCGAGTCCTCAAATAATTTTCCTGTCATGACTAAAGATTTTTAAAATGTTCAGTTTGAAACAAACAGATAAAATGCTTGTTTTGCGTCTCTAAAACATCCTGTTTCTACCATTTTATGTTGGTTTTTTTGACTCTACTATTTGAAAACAAAATTGTGACAAAAAGTTTTCTCCTATTCATTTTGAAATGTCAAGAAATGTTGTATGAATAATGAGTGAGGGAAAGAAATCACAAAGTTTGGATTCAGAAATCTGCCTGAATAACTCAATTCTACAAATAGCAGTGAAAATGCAACACGTCTTCAAAAAGCTCCCAGCTGGCTCTATTTCCATGAATTAGACCTAGATTTACTGACAGATATTTACTGACAATGTTGAACAAATTGTAGTTTACTCCCTCATACTTAAAAAACATGTCTTGGTGTAATGCATATGTTCCAGAAACGGCAGAGTACCTGTCTACCATCTACCTCCCCACCCACAGGATAGTTTTGTTTTGTTCTCTGGTATTTATTCAGCTGCAGAAGGTTTGCCAAAAAGAGCCCATTCTGTGCACATTTTTCTGTCTCTTGGTTTCTTTCTGACTGAGAGAAGCTGTTTGACCTCTCTTGCTACCATGTCCTTTGAGGTTGATGTGAAATTGTGCTTAGCAGTTTGGAGAAGAAGGAAAAACTAGGAAGGGAAGAGGCCAGGCATGCTCCCATGATTTAACCAGATCTGTTACATTTCTTTTACTAGGATTGAGGCAATCTAGATGTCGGAGACCCTATAATTTTACACTTGCTAAATTTATATCCTGGCTGTAATGAAAGATAAGACAGAGTTTAACAGTAAGGTTACCTAAGAATGGTTAATAATTTGGGAGATTTGGACCCAGGTACAGCAAATTGATTTGATGAGCATCTGCAAACCATCTCCTACTGAAAAATAGAGAGAGGTCAGGTCTTCACATGCCCTGGAGAAGGATGTTTTGAGACAGGTAGATATATGACTCACTAGAAAAAGAAATTTGTGGATTTGTGATATGTGCTATGAAAGGATATAGTATAAATTTTCTATGTTCAAATGCAAATGCATATAATCAAGAGAAGGTTGTCACACAGCTTGAATGGAAATCCAGAAAAAGTCTGTCCAGATTTCAGAGCTCACTGTTGAGACTAGCAAATTGCTGGTGCCTTTCCAAAACAGTCAAGTGAAATTTGAGGCTGAGATATTGTTTTTTCTTCAGTTTAATGTAAAACCTCCCCACCCCTGTCTACTCATTAACATCTCCGTATTTTCAAGCAAATCAAGATTACTTTGATACGCATGGGCAAGAAAACTCTCAGCTGAAATATGTTTTAGACTAGTAGTTAGAGCATGCCTTAAGGCAGTGGAGTTTAAATGCAGACAGGTGAAGGACAAGATAGATTCTAGGGTTCCCCTGCTCCACAGAGCAGCAGTAGCCATCAAGCTAATGACTGAGGAGGCACCATCACTGTTCTCCTCTCTCTCTCTCTCTCTCTCTCGCCAGACCAGAACAGAACAGCTCATTGTTATCTGAGAACTGAGACTGCATTGATTGCCAAAGGCCATTTAGCTGAGTGAGAAGGGAAGATGGCAGCTTATGTTTTAGATATAGGTTTAACTTTGTGGTTCCTCATATTAAATGCTTTGGCAATTCCTGGGAGTGCTAAAAATGGGCACAGAAATCATCAGAGACATTTAAAATATATGAAGATTAGTGCCTCGAGGGTCAGAAGTGGTGGAAGTTTGATAGATCTCTGTTTCAGATTGGGTTGTTTGGCTGGTTTTTTATGTATTTTTTTTGGTAAGCGTACATTTCTAAGATAAAGCTAAAGAAAGCTGGCAAAATCGGCTCCTTGTATTCAGCCCTGGGGAAGACCAATTGCCTGCAGAGGCAGCCACCTGCAGCAGGAAAGGACCTAGGTTTCCTGGCTTGTCATGCTGACCCTGAAGTCTTTATTGACTAGGTCTATCTGCTGCTCCAGTAGCAGGTATGGACTGAAAATGAACCAAAGAAACAAGTAGCAGGGGAAAAACATCAGGGCAGAAAAAGGAGATGCTTGTTATTTTGAAAATGCCATTTCACTAAATAATTACGTTTCCCCCCCACGCGTGCTTGTTCCATATGTTCAAAGTTTAAGCTAAGTGTTTGCTTCTTTTTATTACTTCTCTGTTATCAGTACAAACATGTAATCTTGGGCTTACTGCTAAGTGTGTATCTGTCTTCAGGTTTTACACTCTGTAATTCCCAAGGAAATCAGTTCCGGATATCTTACATTGAAAAACTATGCTCACTCAGCAGTCTAGAGGAGTTTTAAAACTGTAGGCAATGATGGTAATCCTTTGCATAGTTACACTGGTGTAAAGCCTGAGCAATTTTATTGTAGCAAAGAGAAGAATTAAGGTTGCTATTCTCAGGAGGATGTTCACTAATTATTTCTAGATAAGGTTGTGGGAGTAATTAGTGCTAGATATTGGAATCAGCACTCAATGTAATTTGTGTCCACATAATAATACCAACATCTACTTCTGTTCAACTTCTATTATCACCTTTTTTTTTCTTTTAAATTGAGAAGGTACAAGAAAGCCTACTAAAAATACATGAAATGAACCGTAGATGTGTCTTTTTGAACACTGCAGATCTATATCAGGCAATGAGGTTTATAATATGAATGGATTTGTGTGGCAGACAACACTGGTAATTGGATCACTGTGTAGTTAATGTAGCAGAGTGGATGGTACTGTGTTTGAACTGAACTCAGCCACGGCCTCAGCTGCTCAGGTAGAGGCTGCACAGAAGAGCTCACTGCTCTTCACAGGAAACAGGGAAGGTGACACAGTTTGAGCTGATGCAGAGGTGCAGGCTTTCCCATGTCATTGTGAAGCTGTATTTTAGTTCTGATCAGTTAAGAATTATTTCTAGTACTCTTTAGAGTCAAGGTTCTGCTCCAAATGAAACCACTGCATTTCCAGGTTGGTTCCCTTCCCACAAGGAACCTAGCGAAGTCCAGAATATCTCACCCTCTCTTTGGAGCATAGCACGCTGAGGTAATTTGTGCCTGAAGGCATCAGGAATATATTTCCCATAACATCCACAGAAGGATATGGAGGTTAAAGTTGTCCTAAGCATAATGAATAGTCTTCTGAAACTATTAGGATTTTTTTTTTACATTTTTCTTTAAGTCTGAGGAAATTCTTCAAATCCTGTGCTCTTCCAAGAAACTGCTGATTTCCAACAGTGCCTTGTACACTAATGTTTCTTTTTTTTTAAAAAAGAATTATTTTGCCTGATTAGTTGTCCACTGTATCAAGACACCCTGGTAGGGTGCCTATTTTGTACTTTTTCCTCTTTAAACCAGGTTTTCCGCACAGATTTGGGCTTTGCCAACCCAACCCACCCCCACTGATACACTGTTTCAGATGACGTTATTATACACTTTTAAAGGCAGCTGGGCGCTGGCACTGAGGAGCACTCTGATATCAGAGTATATTAGGACCCAGTTTTGTTGTTACAACAGTAGTGACCTCACGGTATTTCACCTATGATTTCTTTTACAGAACCCCTGACACCTTCAAGTGTAAGCATTGTATACTTTTATCAGGCCTTCAGGTGATGCTCCCACTGAACCATCAGAGATCATTTGGAAACCTTCCTTTTCATTCCCTGCAGTCACCATGAGATGGCAGTTGTCAGTTGCTGGACTTACTTCACCCTGTTTGAACCCCAGCGACTCAAAGCTTATTGATCCTTGGAGACACTGAGCTTTCCAGCACCGCTGTTCGCAGCATGCAAGTGTGAAACTTTACAAGTGACTTTTAAAGGCAGCCAAGGAATGTGTGAGACAGATTGTTAGGGAAAAAAAAAACGCCAACAACCTAACATTATTTAATTTGATGGCGCAGAGCTTTATGCCAAAGTAAGGCATGTGTTTGCTGTTAGCAATCAAAGTGGCTCAGCGAATGAAAAGTGACATTTTGTTTATGGGATTTTACAAGCAGGGGATCCCTAGGGAAATTAATTTGGCCCTCTGGAACATCGCCCTCCTCCATGTTACTTTCCCTGCAGCCCCAGCATCTTTTTACCGCAAAGTTTGATATTATTTCTTGGGTAGATGGAACCCAGAGGGAGGGATGTGGGTGCAGCAGGTAGCTCCAATGGTTCCACATTCCATCGTAAACCCATGGCAGGTCTCCAGCATTTTCATAGTGCTCCCTAATAAATCATCAGGCCTAGATCCTGGACTGCAGCTAATAAGCTACCAACCAGAGAACTGGGTTTTATTTTGTCCTTTCAATAAAATCCCAGAGCACAAACTCAAGCTTTTTAAAATAGTGCTCCCCAAACATAGCCTGGAGGCAGTCTAAATAATTTAGATTCTTCTTCATCTCTGTTATTCTTTGGGAAAAAAAGAAACCTGAAAATTCTCAACTTATTTCTTAATAACAGATTGCTCCAATTTGTGTCTCCATTCTCTCTAGCTATATTCTCACTCCATTTTCAGCTGGATGAGTTATTCTTATTTTTTCATGAACTGAGTGTTTTATAATTTTTTTTCAATGTGTGTTTTTAAACAGTTACTCCCCTCCACCACGTAGCTGGTCAAATGATGTGCATACATAAGTACATCACTTCTTAATGATTTTCTTTTTCTTTTTTGAAAATCAGTAGTACCTTATATTTATAGCTTGCAAATGTTACCATTCAATTATCAATGTAGCTTTATGTCTAAAAACCATGAGAGGATACTATAGTTGTATCACATTATCACTATGAATAATTTTAAAATAATCAATAAATGACACCTTGGTTGATTGCATCCTGAGGGTTCAAGAAATGAAAGTGATAAACACGAGTAAAATTGCTGTGTTTTCAGCCATTTTCTTACAATGCCAAGGCCTTGAGCAATGGAAGTGATCTTTACAATGTCAGCCATCCTGATCTACAGGATTGATAAAGGAGGATGAAATTGCATTTTCCAATGCTTAGTTTACTCCTTTTTGAAACGAGTCCCAGATTTGTCTAGGCTAGAAGGGACTGAGATGTATATGTCTGGGCTCTTCTATAGCAGGATATTAAATTTTATCCCTGTAACAGACAATTTCAGAGCATAAAGTAAGATTTGGTTAAGGAAAGACATCGAATAATGGCTTTGAAGAGGTGATGAAGGCTCTACACTTTCCTCAAGACTTTCTCAGTCAATCTCTTTGTCAAGCACTCATGTAGCAAATTTCTCACTCTTACGTGATTCAGTTTCCAGGCTGTGGTCATGCCTTTCACTAAAAGATTAAAGAGTTCTTTATGCACCATACTTCCTCTCTGAACATACATATTTCAACCAAGTTGCCTTTCACTCTTCTTTTCTGATAAGTTAAGCAGATTGAGCTCACTGAAAGCCACAGTCAGGCTTTTTTTTTAACCTTAGAAGAAATTACTGAGAGTCACTTTCTACTTTTCTAGTCTTGTGCTACTCTTCAACACCCTCAAAAAAAGGAAAAGGAAAAAAAACCAAAAAAACAACAAACAGCAAAAAAGAAGAGGTATTGTGCAAATTCCTTGTATCTGGAAATCTAATAAGCCATAAAAATTTGAAACTCAAAATAAATGTAAGAGGTCCTTCAGTGACCAAAATTCCTCTCATTCTCCCTTGGAGTTCATGAAGGAAGACAATGGTAAAAAAAGTTCATGAACCAGCAAAATCAGTCATCTTAGACTAAATTTTTTTCCCCTTTCCGACTGAAATTATGGCATGGACTTACATAAAGAAGAACAATTTTAATGGGAAAAGAGAAATCCATTGCATAATAAGCAGGGTCTCATGCTTGTGTCTGTCTGTCTCTAGTGAGTATCCTACTCTCAGTGGGATGGGGTAACGTATTTTTGTAATGTCTCCTAATGATTGCCCATGACTGTGATGCTGTCATACCAATAATGATATCATGTGTCTGTTTCTCTCTTTCTGGGGGAGAATGTGACCTTTTCAAGGTTATAGTCCCCCATGAGATCCCCTAGTATCTGGTCCCCTGGTGTTTTCCTTTCCAATTCAGAAAAGGGTAGAAAGAGCACTGCAGACAAGGACAAGACTGGTAGATTGATCGCTCTAGGCAGTACAGACCAATTGCCAAAATGAATATTAGAGATCCACGGTGCAGTGTTCAAGAATTTGTAAGAGTTTGGACACAAAAAACAAAGAAGAAAAAACAAAAATAAGTAAAGTTGTGGCTTGGAAGCATGGTATCCTGTCTCTTATGAATATTTCCTTCAAGTAAGTCCCTGCCCTGATTGGGAATTAGAAATTGGAATCCTGGGAAGAAAATGTAGATGAGTAAAGAATTATGGAAGGAAAGAAACAACAAATCCAACAAATCAAAAAGATCTTCACACTGGCAATTTCCTAGAATATCTCTGTGACAACCTGATGAAATAACAGCTACATAGGGTGGAACATCAGAATTCGTTTTCTACTAAGAGAAGGTGAGTATTTTACTAAAAAATTTTATTTTTCTAAGTCTACCTTTAGCAACACTAAACTTTGTTACAACCAAGGGCATTACATGTTTATATATATGTACTGACTTTTTATATAGCTTTGACAATATTTAAAGTCACTTTAGTCTTTTTCTCCCCCCTCTCTCTTTCCAGCTCTTTCCCACCTGTTTGGTTTAGCAGCTCTGTTTCACTTCCAGCAATTATGTATTATGCATGCACACTTCAGTAAGGCTAACGAGAGTTCTGCAGCACAGTATCTTTGTTCATAAGTACTCCTCTTGAAAGCATAAAATCAAATTACAATTGTTTAATAACAACTGCTTTTGTCATAACAAAAGAAATTAGGCTCTCAGAGACATATTTTTTATGGGAATATAAACCCTGTAGATACTTTGTTGCTTTTTATTAATCTCATGATTCTTTAGTTATATACAGGAAAATATTTAAAGAAATTACTTATTTTGCCTGGAAATTGTCCTTTTTTTTTATGTTCAGTGCTTAGTATAAGTTCCCAGTTCAGTTAATGTTGCACTTGCTTGATTTATACTACTGGGGCTGCTTGTATAGGTAGGTATATTTCTTAACAACCTACAAACCAAAGTCTTAAAATACTAGGGCTTTGCTAACATTTTTAATGCAATGAAAATGTCTTGGCTTTAGAGAGGATATTTTTTCAGAACTTGTAACAGAAATTAGACTGTTGTTTGTAACTCCCGAATCTCTAACTTTGTTATTCTAAATGTATTGGAAATGCAATTGTTCCATTAAATTAAGAATTCTGGAGATGTGTGACTGCTAAATATGAAATAACATTAATGTGAAAATAATAAAGAGAAAATCTGAACTATTATGAACTTTTAGGTACCAATAAAACATTTACAGGAAAATATCAGTGTTAGTGGTCAATAGCTCAGAATTTCATTGACGGATGGAAAAGAGGATACACATTTTTCTCTCTTCAGGGTATGCAAACTTAACATTTGCCTTCCAGGAGGCAATTTTGACTTACAGGAAAATTCCTGGTTTTGGGGGAAAAACAAGAGAAACAACCCTTCTCCCCTAATCTCCCAAAAAAACAGACCAAACCAACCAACAAACCAAAAAAAAAAAAAATGTAAAATCAAACGAAACCACTTTAGCAATCTCTCTTTTTTTTTGATCAGTTTGAGTATTAAAGGTGGAAGGGAAGAGGAGCACATCTGGACAGGCAATAACAAGGAGTCAGAAAGCTGTGACCACATCCCTACATGAAATAGAAGTTTACCAGTGAGATGTGAGAGGAAAAATTAAGGTGAAAATATAATTCTGTGTCTGTTAGCAGTCATTCCCACAATACAGACAAGACATAAAGACATTTATAAAATCTTATAATGTAATTTTTCATTTCTATGGATTTCTTTTCTTTTTTAAAACCTGAGTAACTTAGTAAAAATAAAATAATTCACTCAATATCTCCAAGTTGCAGAATCTGCACTTTAAGTTGAATTTTTTTTCTTCATTTCCTTTAATAAAAATATTTTTCATCTGAAGCCGAATTCTTACAACATCAGCAAAGCAAGGGGAAAAGCTCGGTTTCCTACTTTGACAGTGTGTCTGTTTCTTCATCCCTGTGTTTGAAACAGCTCTGATCTACGAATAGGCTTTGACTTTCTGAGGAGTGGAGATGGGACCTGGGGTAACACATGCTCTATTTCTGTGCCGGCTGATGACAGGATAGCTCAGTAAATGACAGAACCGGAGCCGGGAGGGTATCAAACACAGCAGCAGCTGTCACTGGCTCCTCGCTGAGAGTGCATGCAAGGGACTTCAAAAGCTGGAGTTCTCCAGGGATTCCTTGAACTTGTCTTTGTTTTTCCTTTTGTTGTTATTGTTGCTCTTTCCCCATTCTTGACTCTCTGCTTGGCTTTTCTCTATTGCTACATCTTCTTCTCGTCTATTCTGAGTCAAATCGGGAAGCTGTGAATATCTCCTAGTCTCATGTCTTCAGAGGATATGAATTTTTAATCATTACTATCATCCATAATCATCATTATTTTATTGTATTTATGTAGTGCTGCTGGTCTGGCTAATGTTGTTACTAAACAATGGAAAGGAAGGTCTTAACAGAAAGGATTTTACCAGTCTGTGAGACGAGCAAAATCACAGACAGCACAGTCTGGGAGTTGATGGGGAATACTAGGATAATGGAGCCAGAGGAAAAGAAAGTATCATTTACAACATATTTGCCTCTTAACTTGTCTGTTTTTTGACTTGCCTTACCTTGCAACAAACAAATTCTGTGGTTTTGTCAGGTCAGGCGTGAAATTGGCAACAGAAATGTAGAAAGATAAACACAAAAGCCAAAGAAAACCCAGACACACTTTATACACTTAAATTCAACTCAGGCTGACACAGTCAGGGCCACCAGCCTTTTGTTGAACCTATTCTCCTTTGGATTGTAAACTTAAGAAAGCAGAAATTAACAGTCAGGTGTGGAAGTGAGTCCCTTTCAACCAGAGACTACTTGGTTTAGAGATGAGGACCTCTTTAGCTGACAGATTTGGGGCTATCTGTCCCAAGAACAGGTCTGATCTCTAACAGCTTCAGAAACAAGTCACTGCAAAATTTTAAATTGCATGGCATGTATTTTCCCCTGTTATCCACCAATACCTTCCCTCTTGTGACACAAGCAGGTGTAGGAAAAGGAATTAAATGAGTTAGAAAGGCTATCATTTGCTCAGCTGATATCCTGGGGTTGGTGTCAGCAGTCATGCTGCTGACATATGTAGTCCAGTTAACATTAGGGTAATTTGTATGGCAAAATGAAAGAGTCATTGAAATAAATGCAGACACCCAGGGATTGCTGTAAGACAGCTGGAATGGAAACAACCAGTATATTTGCACTGGACGTTACACGGGAACCTCCTGGTTTTAGCAAAGGGACAACCTGATCTAACAGGGACAACAGCTGCAGAAACATAATGCAAGCCAAGAGCAAGATAAAGTGTCTTTTTCGTTGGTTAGCAAATTTAGGAGAGGTGATTTCTTGGATGCTGTCTGAAGACCACTGACAAATTTCAGTTGAGGAAAAAGATGATGGCTCTGACTGCTTAATGGAGCTGGGTGCAGTGGACAGATTATACACACTTTCATCTATTTCTGGGATTTACTGTAATTTAAGGTGGAGCATGATCAACTCTCTTATTCCCCCTTCCCCACCACCCATATACACACTAAGATCAACTGAGATTTGCAAAGGTTTTGGTTTGTTAGAATTTGTGATGGGACTTATGTTCTTCCAAACAATAAATTATTTGACCCCCACTTCAGAGTTGGAAAAGGTTAAAATTATAAAATACTGAACCTTTAAAGAAGTGATTATTCTGAAGATCTTTTTTTCTTTACAGAGAAGGCAAAACCCGTGTACAGCAAGGCAATACAGCTTCCATAGTATTTTTGTAAAATTTATTCTGATTTTTTTTCCACAAAAGCTTTGAAGGATGTTCTTTTTTAAAAGAATGCTAGGAGGAAAAGGTTTATCTCCAGGTTAAAAAAAAGTTTGCATATTTGCTGAGTTATCGAGATACCCTCTATGTTCATGTTCTCGTTCTTTAAATTATATTTCTCCTGACAAACTCATTTTCAGTCACAGTAATGAGCAGATAAACAAGGGATAGCAGTGGATAGCTGCAGACTGAATAGAATAATTCAGAGGGGGAACTTTTTCCCTGAAGAGCATGTCAGCTCCTAAGAATTTATGCATCTAGCCTTGAGATATGCAAGCCATATGCATAAATAAATAAGCTTTTGAATGCACACCATAGGTTTTGGCAGTGCTGGCGTTATCAGGGGGTGGAAAACAGGAAAAAAAAATTCAATTGTTCCTGACAATTGAAGATGTGCAATTATTGGGTGTAGTAATTAGATAATGAAGCTGTCTGTAATAAATCTATCTTATGGTTTTTGGAACTTTGGTAGCCGTGAACATGAAGTTTTTACAGGATGCTTTACTATCTTTTGCTGAACACATTATCAGCTTATGAAATTTTTAAGTTTTGAGAGAGAAACATGTCCATCCCATTATTTCACCATCAGAGGCACAAGAGACAAAAGCTAATGATGAGACGTATCTGTTAAGATACATTAGCTTTTCAAAAAGCTAAGTAAAAACCCCACCCAAATATTCAAACAGTGATGCTGTCAACAAGATGATAGCCTCATGCCTTAAGGAAAAAAGCTCAGAAGTCTCTTAGCCACCTCACTTACTGCAAAAAACTATTTTGGTCCTTTGATTTAGAGGTGTGTTTATATGCTTTGTGGAACAGGGTTCTTGGACTATTCTGCAATAGTTCTGGCTCAAGATGGAAAGAATGTCTTTGTGGGCTTTTCTATGGTGAAATCCTGTTGCACTTTCCAAAGTCAGTGCAATTTCTGTTCTGTAGATGAGTGTGTATGGAGCACTGGTAGCTGAGCTGATGTGGTGATGTTACTGAAAAATGGCAGAAATGTAAACTCTCTAAGACTATAATTTTAACATTAGAAAGCAGGTACTCTTTATTGTGATAAGAGATGCAAGGGAGATGCTCCACCTATCTTGAATGAGGAGCACAGTAAAAGCTCTTATTTATATACTATAGTTTACATACATAATCAGTGATTTTCCCAGAATAAACATAGGTATGCCAGGAGAAACACACATTTGATAACCTCTTCCCTGAAATCATTAAAATACATTCCGTCCCATTTTTGCATGCTTTCTTCTGTCCTGGGGGCCTCTCTGGTGGTTGTAGACCTCAAAGTTATAGCTGAGCACTTGATGAGTTGGTGTAACTTCCCAGATATGGAACTGAGTTGGCATACCTGGGCTGGTTACTCTCCCATTTCTCTTCTCGCTCATTGTGTATCGTGATCCTACAAAATAAACATTGTATGGTTTCATCGGCTGATGATTTTTAAGAGTAAGCATTGTATTTTCCCCACCAGATGAGGAAATAGTTCTTCATCTGGCAACAGTGGTGTTGGGCTTCTTGCAATTATATAAGATATTACCTTCATTTTGGTACCATTACCTGGTTTTTGCATTTAGACAAGTCCTTTTGGATTTACTGCTTGACTGTCAAGTTTGGCACTGACTGAGGAGAGCAGTGACCTCTCCTGCTCTGTTTACTATACTTGGTGTCCAAATCTTATGAAATAATACTCTTAAGGCTGTTTTTAATTTTTAACTGCAGCATGTCAGGGCTTAGCAGGTAGGTCTGGTAGGAACACAGAGGTACCTGTTAATGACAGTGATCCTCAGGGTCTCTTGAAGCTGTGTTTTGGAGAAATTCAGGGAAGGAACTATCTGTCTTTCTGAAATACTGTGTTATTAAATTGAATATACAATTTTTCTATTAAAAATAGAAAGAACAGAAGGGACCCTGTCAGGAAAAAGGTACCCAGATCTTCAGAGTTGGTCTAATCATTATCTGCTGTATTACTAGTACAGTCTCATCCTTAAAGCCAGTTCATGATAACACTAGAAATAAGATTTGCAGTGTGGTTTTTTTCCCCTTGAAAATGCAATCTGTAGGAACACAACGTCTTTTACTGAATTTTTCAGTCACTGAAACACCATGTTAATTTCATAGTTCCTTTAATATTGGGAAGCTCTCAAGAACTGAATGGAAAGCACTTCTCTTCCTGGGAGAATCACATACTGTTTGATTTTTTTGTTCCATTTCTTGAATTTTCACTTAAATTCAAAGCATTTTGCCACTTACAAATGAAGGAGACAAGGTTTATCATTTAGGATTCTGTTGTCAGCATCAGGTTTTTTAAGATAAAATGATATTTTTTAATTCAAAGTTCCATTTAGTGAAATAAAATTAACTTATAAACCCCTCATTTCTAGTCACTACCTCTTACAAAATATTTCATTCATGGTTTACTGAATGTATGGCTTGCAAGTTAGATGTCAGAGCTTAAAAAACCTATATGCAGTCTACATGTTGCGAGTAAGGAACTTCATAACTCTGCCAATAACTTGAGCTTTGGTGGTCTGTGTCTCAGTTTGAGCATATAACTTCCTTCTCTACCCTGAAATGCATGAAAAATGCCGTTTTTTTAATATTAGATTGCCCAGTAGACTGCTGAAAGTCAGTGTCTGTATATAGGTGTCAGACTGTCCTTTATAATTGTCAAAGTTTGCATGTCTAATATCCCATTGTTTTAAACTTTCTTTTTAGAATAGTATGTTAGAACAATAACTGATTAATTTTTGTCATCTTTGGTGAAAATATTTTTGCATGAAAAATATATGAAAAATCTGGTATTTAGCAGTTGAAAAGTTTCCACTGAACGTATTACAAATGCAATATTCCATTTCACTTTGCTTTAAAATACTGAAATTAATTCAATGACTTCATTTTTTTACTGAATGCAATTATTGGTTTGGTCTGGTTTGGTTTGGTTTGGTTTTCATTTTACAAGTCTAGAGAGAAAACCATTATTTTAATTTTTTTATTAGACTAAAATTTTAATTATCTCCCTTACTCCCATCTTGTCCTTTCCTCATCCATTTGGTTGTTTTCTTTTCTTTTTCTTTCTCTTTTTTAGGAAAAGAAAACACTTTTTTAGTCATCCAGGTATGGCAGGTAAAGGATGGTATGTGATGGCTCTTTGTTAATGGATTATTCTCATACGCTTTGTGCCAAAACAACCAGTGCTTTTTGCTGGCCTGAATTCTATCACTTGTTTTACCTTTTGACCTGCAACTCTGTAGAACTACGTGCTTACATGTTTGATGCTGCAATATATTCCTGAGTTGGCTGAGACTCCTAAGACCTGATGCTAATAGAGGCCTTAAATTGGCTTAATTTCCTGATCTATTGTCAGGTTATTCATTCCTCCTCATGGCAACTGTACAGTATTATGTGATACGTTCACCTTTGAAAAAGTAGCATCTCTTCAGTCTCTTCCTTCCATGGTGCTTCTAATTTGAAAGGATTTGGAGTTTTGAGTCTCACTGAAATCTCCTCTGATTCGGACTTGAAAGTTTATAGAATTGCTCCCACACATGCTTTATATAATTCAGAATAAGCATTTTCACGCATTATTCATGATCTTTCTAATGCTATACCTCCCACCTCTGCACATGTGATATCAACTTTAAGCAAAGGTCCATATTTTTTATTTATAAGCTGGAAACTATCTTTGTTATGTTTTCCTTATCTTCTTATTACCTTCACACCCTGACTCCTGAGACTACTGGTCTTTTTGCAAGTGTTTCTTATTAGCTGATACATTTAAGATATTTTTTCTGCATGAGGAATTAGTCTATTTTCATATTTATTTTCAATTTGCACATAGTTTCTTGCTTATCTTTATATCTTTAAATTAATTTTACTTCTTACATCACACCAATAACATCACTGTCACATGGGGCACTGGCACTAGAAAGGAACAGAAAAATAATCATGCATTCTCCTAATCAGTCTCCTGGTTTTCATCTTTGTTTCGGACACATCACTGATGCAGTTTAATCTCTGAAAACCTGGGGCACTATTTCAGCCAGCAGGGAGGACATGCTGAATGCACTCAGAATAAAGTTGGAATTTCTTTTCTACCAACCTGTAGAACCCTGAGCATTACCCTCAGGTAGTGAGAGTGGAAAAGAAATGGGAAATGGACAGGTCATGTAATCATAGAAAGTCAAACACCACCATTTAAAGCTGTGCCTGAGGAGTGTGCTGCCTTAAAGAGCTCAGCAGAGCAAGGGCTCTTGATGCCAATTCTGGCATCACATCTTTTCTGCATGTTTGTTGCCTGAGACGTCATGCAGAGGGACTGGCTGTGTTGCAGGACACAAAGCTTGTGATGTCCCACGCTTATACATGCTTGAAGTCTGCTGCTTTATGGAAAGGATACGAAAGAACCTGGCTGTCAATTTTAATGTAGTGAACGTGGTGATTTGTAACTATTGAGATCTGGTTCAGTAGCACTAAAGTTTCCACTGCGGGGTGGTGAAGGTATTTGGGCACCTGTTTTGGTAGAGAACTCAATCACCTCCATTACTTTTTTTGGAAAACTCCCATTTGGACTGCAACAAAACCAGGGAAAAATAAAAAAGGATAAATGTATGATCTTATAATTCTGCTGAATCCCAGTAAGAAAAAGCACATAAACTTTAAAATGCTAAAGTAGGGATTTTAAAATCAATGGAGTGTTTAATAGAATTCCATACAATGCATGCAAAATCGGAGAAATGTGGCAAGAGGCGAATTTGGAATGAGCGAAACCTTGAATGTGGCTTGGTTACATAATTAAAACTAGAAAAGAGAAGGAAAATGTCAATAATCCAACCAAGAAGTCACACAAATATGCGTGACTTTTTCCTTGATAGTGTCTCACTAACAAGGAAAAAAAAAAATGAACTAAGTAATCAAAGCAAACCCACAGCTTGGAAAGCAGCTAGCATTATGGGAAGGAGTAAGAAAAAAAGGGATTTTAAAATAAGAGTAATATCTGAGTTGCTCAAATTATGTGCTGAACTCCCCAGGGTTTCATTCAGTTGACAGAGCACCTGGGATGACTGCCTCTGATACACACGCCGCATATCTGCACTCAGGGCTGTCCAGCACTGTTACCCCTCTTAAGAGACCTGGATTTAAAAAAAAACAAACTAAGAAACAAAGCCAAACACAAAGATGTTCTCTAAGCAGGTAGAAGAATTATTTTTTCGATGACTTTGTCTATGACCCAGTCTGGAGGATGAGAATGAGAATGAGATGTCTTAAAGGCAAAATATTTCCATTTTGGTAAACAGGTACAAATCTCAACAACAGCCATGCTGACAACAGACCAATCCTTCCTATCATGGAACTTATCTCCCCTACAGAAAGGGACATTCTTCACCTTTTCCAGTACCTCATGCCCTGATGTGCCTTTTCTAGATGTCCAAATAATCTGGTTTTCCTCTGTGCTCTGCCTGACCCCTTTGACAACAGCAGCCAGGAAACTTGAATTTGTCATGGACAATAAGGTCCAGCTGATGGACTGTCTTGTTATGCAGACACTGACTCAGTTCCTGATTCAGCTACTCTTGTTATGGTATCACAACTGATTTTTCCATTTTTCTTCCACCCTCCTCTTGTCCATGATGTGGTAGAGATCCATTCTCTCTATGATTCAGCAACACTCTCACCCAGACTGGGCCATCTCATTGGAGTAGCAGCTATACTGCTAGCCTGCTCTATGATTACAGTGACAGAAACGTGGATAATCTTAAGGGTTTTAGGAATTAAAATGTACTCTGCAAATAAGAGGTTTGAAGAATAGCTGTTTTTACAGATAATGGGGTACTTAAAAAAGAAGCACTTGGATTAAAGGAGTCTTGGTTTTATTTTAGAAGTCAAAGACATGTCATACCTTTTTAGCAAAATGTGATTAATACAAAATTTTGCAGTCACTTCCTAACATTAATATGAAAAAAAACCCAGGCAGAATTGGATAGAAATCCCTTCAGCTGTTCACTTCATGATCCATTAATCCTCTGTGAATGAGAGGTATCAGATACAATTTTCAGGTGACATCACTTGAGCTAGTGCCCACCAGTTCCCTTTTTTGGCTAAATGGTAATGGGTCGTCTAAGATTTGATCCAATAATTTTATTTCACTAGAAGAGTCTTGGCTTTAGCAACTGGCCTCAGGAATAAGATTAATCAGAGGATGCTGGTTTTGTCTGAATTCAGATCTCAAAACACAGCTTAATTGCGAATATTTTGATGTCACATGAAGGCTGAACTTGCATTGTGACATTCTATGCTGCAAGGCCACCAAAGGCATCCGTGTAGCCCTGGCTGTTTTCATGGTCCTTTCAAAAAGGACCATGTTATTGTAGATCTTTAGTTTCTGCCATGTTTGTGGAAAATTGCCCAACAAATCCCAAAGAAAAGATAGGGATTCCTACCCCAGCCCACCCCAAACACTTGCAATTAATCACATCTCTTCCTTAAACCAGGTCAAAGGTCTTTACACTGTACATATTCATAAATTTATTTCATATAAGCAGTTTAAACTCTTAAACCAAACCAATTTTCTCTCCTGTCTAAAAATAATATTGTTATACATCATTACCAGTACTCTTTTTTTCTTCAAACTGAAATATAATTAAAAGCTTCATCCTTTCCCTCTGTCTCCCTACCCAGCTCTACAGTATCTCCTTCTATTTTTACATTGCTATTACCAATTTTAATCTATCCATATTAATCCTGCAGTGACCTTCAACGATTTCAGTGCAGTGAGCCCATGAGATGTGCCTGTAAGTCTCGGATGATTTGTAGGATTGTTTTTTTTTCATTGCTGATGATCTTAAAGAAAAATAGTATTTTGACCAAAGAAAGATGAAAATACATTTTCCTGGTAGGCAGAGAGGGAACATATTTGTTACAATTGAAAAAAAAATCTCAAAAGTTGTGAGGATGAAAAATGATGAATCTGGGATGCAAAAATACTGAGAAGAGGTTGGACATACTCATTGCACAAGCAAAGTGCCTGTACTCTCAGTCTGTTTCTACCAGCATGGATATTTAACAGGAATTTTGCATGGTATATGTTTCTGAACTCACTCGCATACATATTGTAGCATTAACACATCAAAGCTTATCCTTTAAGGCCCTCGAATCACCCTGCCATGATTACACTGCACATAAGAACAGAGATGAATGCTCATATGAGGGACTTTCTATACCTTAGGGAGTTCACTGCTAGCAGATGAGGATAAGGCTCCGAGTGAGAATCCAAAGGATGAAACAACACAGATTTTATCAGTGAAAAGGGACCAACACTCAGTGTGATTACTGAGGGTTGAAAGCATCTTAAAACCTCTATGATGCCTCTAGATGAAGTACCAAATTAAAAAGTGTTTTCTCTACATACACACGCAAAATTACACCATAATTTGTGTCCTAATCTGGGAATGAAGTAAGAGCACCCAAAGACTAAGTAAACATGTATATTTATACTGACTTGGAAAAATACCCTTTTTTCCTTGAGTGAAGAGTGAGGACCCCCCAGACCACCCATCCAGCATTGCCACTAACGAAGTGCTGCAGTTGTCCACAGGCAATTCCAACTGACTGACAGACCTGTGCCTTCTGTTCAGAGCTGGGAGAGGCAGAAGGATGAAAACCTCACCTGTGGAGAAGAGGTTTTAATTTTCTTTGCATTGCCCTTCTGTAGCTGCTTTTCTGAGATGCTGTAGTGAAGAAATTCTGGCTGCACACAGGGTTGTACTGTCCTTAGGGACAAAGTCCTTTAACGTTGATCATTTGTACATATAAATTCTATGTGTCGCTGACTGCAGTCAGTTACTCTCATATCTGAGTCCTGTTTAACCAGCAGGGATGGCAAAATCTGTCTGCTTATTTCTGACTTTCAATTCATGTTTGACCAAAGCCCCACTGATACATCTATCAAACTCACTGCTAACTTAATCCCTACTGCTCTCATTTTAAGTGACTGATTTGTTCCCCCCCAATATGTTCAGCCTGCTGTAAACACCAGCACTTTCTACAAATCTCTTTTTTCACCCTGCTGTTTAATAATCTCCGCAGCCTTTTTCCATGAAAAATGTGTTCATATTTCTGGAAAGTTTCATGCTTATTGCTTTTGTCACTTAAGCCCTCCTAGCACTGTTACCCTCTGTTACTATCTCTGTTTTGTATTTGTACCCCAATGACATGAACAAATGCTCAACTCTCTAGATTTTCATGCTTCCTTTACGTATGTGTTTCTAATTACATCCCACAATTTACAAACTGCCAGTATTAACAAATTATTAAATATAATTACTACCTGTGATGAATTTGTCCACTTCTTGGGTTAAAACCCTGTTGCGTTATTACATAAACATTTATTATCTTTTATTCTCAATTTACAAAATAATAAGACTGATTGACAGTTTAATGTATGGATTCAGTGAAGATATTATGTTCATGGGCAAATTTTGAGGTAAAACTTGGCTAATTCTTTCCAGAGGTGTGTGATGAGTCTTTAGGCATAAAATCTGCTCACATATTTTCAAGCTCTTGAACCTTCCTGCAAAGTCTGAGCATAGCCTCTAAATCCTCTTCGTTCTACATTTTATTTATTTATTGTTGTACAATAGCTGTTATTTCATAAGACTGACTATGAGTAAACAAAATTATATATCTATATATATATGCACACCATATATATATATAAAATATATTTAATTATGTTGTATTGTATTATTATCGTTATATTTTATTACAATCATTTTAAGGAAACAAGTACTCAATCAACATAAATGGTGTTTGGAATATATATAACCTCTCCATAAATAATGATTGAGATTAACACCAATTTAAAAATCCAGGATATATAAATTCATATTATGACGAATGGATTTTGAGAAAAATCTTGTGGCTCCTTTCTTTTTCTTTTTGTATTTACAATGGGCAGAAAGAAAGTCCTCATGACTGATGTTAGCTTTCAATTCTATGACTTGTTCCAGTTTGTGTCATAATATTTGACTGATGTAAGAGTGTATTGTTCTTTGTTTGGATTTTTTTTTTTTACTCGGTGATGTGTGACAGCATCTCTTTGAAATCAGTACAGAAGCAGGGCAACATGTCAACTTGATTTATTTAGTTGTTTTTCCGTTAAAGCTCCCCTTCATGTAGGTAGAATGATCAGGTAGCTGGCACTAATGTCATTATGCAAGAGGTATTTTAATCATTCAATGAATATATATAATATTGCAAAAAAACCCTGACTTCTTCATATTTGGGAAGCATATTTGCAGGAAGTTATCCAAGACATGCCATGAATTTTCAAGGGAGTTGATAAGACCAGTTGGATGAGCTATCCTGTCTGATTCGATATTAACTGGGTGTTTTGGAAGCTGCTGAGTCACGAGGAAATATTGATTTCAATACTTTTACACAAAGTGAGTCTTCATTAGTTTTCTTCAGGACACAGACTCCCAGTACATGTAGACCAATAAATTGTACTACATTTGTGGCAAATGTATTTCCCTGGTTATTATTGTATCTGGATTAGAAATTAATTATTTATATTACTCAGCACTTTAAGTTGTGCTAATAAAGCAGCACATAAAGCTCTTGTCCTTGGTTTGAGTTTTTGTTGTTAATTGTCATTGTACTGGGGTCTAGTTTGTATTGGCACTGCTGGGCTTATCCTTGAATCTTCTGCACCAGAAATTACAATATTAATTTTGGCAATTTTCAAGATTATTTGAAATCTTAGACTTTTTTAATCCTGGAAAGTAAACTGCCTCCAGTCTTACGGAAGAGTTCATCAACCTTGCTGCATCCAAACCACTGTAGATAGGATGATCTGTAAGTTTAGTTGGAAAGAAAGGGACAAGCTCTCTGGTGATTGCATTGGGAATATCTCACAAGTGTCAACTAAATTTTTATTGAGTGTAAATTAAACATCAGTCTTTCTGATTAATTTGCATAGGTGTTACATGCTTGTTCAGGTTTTCAGCTAATTCCTCCCACCACCTCCCTCACCAATTCTGAATGGCTGGAATTAGAAAGCAGACTTTCATTCTGAGCTGCAGGTGCACAGCTCTTCGTTTGCAATGTCAGGGAGGACGGGTATAGGTGTCCATTGCAGTGTGTGCATGTAAACAGATGGACTCACTGACAAGAGTATCCCACCATTCTCTTAAAGAGCCTGGAAGAAATCGGATGTGGAATTCTTTTCACTGCACTATTCTCTCTTATTTTTTTTTTCCTTTTTTTTTTTCTTTTTCTTCAATGTTTCTGAATGTTCTATTGGGGTAACTTGAAGGAGCAGTATTTTTTCTCTCTTTATATAGAGACATCAGCATCTGGTAGAACACATTACCATCACTATATTGATTAAGAATTTTTTAAAAAATCCTTTAGTCTAAACTTTCCTTTTCTTCCAACAATATATTTGCTTTTATTCATTTTTTTTTAGTTCTTGATGGTGAAGAGCCTTTCTTGTGGGATATAAGAACAATTTTGAGAAAAACATGAGAAGAATTTGACTTCACTTGTTTATTTTGATCATTTCATCAATCCTGTGGTGCCCTTGAGTAAACATTTTCTTTGAAGTGTTTCATTGCTATTATTCTTCAGGTTCTCTGCAATATGAGTTTTTCAGCTCTCTCATGTAACCTTCATATATATTCATCTTAAGGACGCTCACACTGCACATTGAGCCTTGCTTTGCTCTCACCTATAATCCTTTTACGCTTAATAGATTTTTTCCGTGGACAAGTATTGTTTTAGGCTTTTTGCCAGTGTTTAATCCTGTGAGCCAATTTTCTACACAAGGCAGTTACAGCAGCTCTCTGTGAGGAATGCTCTGGCCTTCACTTATACTGAGAGATCTAAATTAACAGACTTGCATAGAGTAATATGTAGTGTTAAGAAGACACAAATCATTCTTGGCCTCAAACCACAACTGAAATATTTTAAGTTTTGTAAAGTAGTATTCAAAGTAGTAACTGTCGAGTTTTTACTTTGCTTTACCTAAGCACTTTGAGAATGAGGGAAAGAGTCAATGTTTCTCAAGCTTCCTCATCTCTGTCGTTGGTACAGCATGGACTTGGACATGTCTGTTACATATCTCCTTGTTAGTTCCTCATTATAAGAACGAGAGAGAGACTTGAGTCATATCTGCAGTTTTGGTAACAATTCGGACAACGGGAAGCTGGAACTACACACTCTGAAAACCTATAAGAAGCTAGATTGACTTCCTTATTTTTTTGTACATTTGTTGTGGCGAAAGGTAAGGGGAGTCTTTTTTTTTGTTGTTTGGTTGGTCAGTTTGGGTTTATTGTTTGGGTTTTTGGGGGGTTTTAGGGGTTTTTTTGTGTGTGTGTGTGTGTTTTTGTTTGTTTGCTTTTGGTTTGGGGAGTTTTTGGAGGTTTTTTTTAGTTGGTTGTTGGTTGGTTGTTTGGTTGATATTTTCTGGTGTTATTTTTTGTTTGTTTGTGTATATGTGTTTCTGGTCACTTTCTGTATTGTAGCCAAAAAGGCAGAGGCCAATATTTGTGTTAACTTCAGTTCCTGACCAGTAGGAAATATTCAATGGAATCCAACTTTGTCTGATACTAAGGTGCGGTGATCTGCTAAATTCAACAGAATTATATGAACCTGAGACTTCCAATGATTTTGGAGAAGTCTTACTTGTTGACGTCTTGTTCTTAATTTGGAAAGCCCTTCCAAGCCAACAGTGTGCACTTAGTGGACAGAATTGGTCCTGCTGAGTACACAACGATTTGTCAAGGTTGATTCCTTTTTTTTAATGAGGATCTAAAGCTTTCCTGGAGTGAGATGTGGATCCTGTTGTACCTTAGTCTTCAAAGGTAGGGTACAGTGGATCAGCTGCCATCAATTTTCTTAAGTGGGGTGTAGAAATATGACAACAGGATGCCAGAAGCATATTTAAAGAAAGAAAAACAGTCCCTGTTTGAGTCTCTGTAAAACTAAATGTAAGTACCTTCAGGATTAAAGACACCTTTCCATTGACTCTGATAGATATTGGATGAAGCTTAACATATAAGTACTCTATCCATTTACACTTTACCATATTTTATTTTCTCTTTATTCTATTTTATTTTCTGTAGGAATCTCCTCTCTGTCATATGTACAGTTATCCTGAAAACAGGGATATGCTATTTTGAAGTGTTCATCGCCTCTCACAAAAGTTTAACAGACCCTTCAAAAACATTTTTTATAGCAGGAGTGAGTACCAGGAGTGAGTACACGGACACTTCTAACAGAGACCTTGAAAAGGGAAAGCTTCCTCATGGTAAAAGAGGAGGAAAAAAAAGGCCTGTATTGCATGTGTTCTTTCCTCATTAAGTTCTTGTATTAGTTCTTACATCTCTGGATCTGTCTCCTCAACTATAAAATGTCACAGATGTCCTCAGTAAAATACATTGTGAGGAAATACATCAACAAATTCAAGCTATTAAAACTTTTTTTTTTTTTTTGGTTGAGCTTTAGAAATGTTACATGGTGATCATTTCACATGTTTTCAGGCTGAGTATATGGAGTCTCAGTAACTGGACAGGGAGTATTAAAAACATGTGATGCTTGAATGGTAAATGTAGAACCAGCAGCTGTTTTTCTAAATTTTTATTCTTTCCCCTCTAAAATAGTCTTTTTGAGACAGACAGAAGTTCTATATATTTGTTTATGTTTGTGCATAAGAATACTCTGAATCATATCAATTATGAAAAATATATTAAATGTACTGGTGCCAAATCGATTTATGTCAAGTATTATTGATTTCAGTGAAGTTTCAGCTCAAGACTTTTGTGTGGTTTATTTGTTCATTATTTTTATTTGTGACATTTCTAAAATCTCATAGAAAAAAGGATTAATCTTCATGCCAAATAAAATGTTTTTATTTTAAGCATTTTTAGCCTTAAAAATATAAGTGGAAGGCACTAATTGTGAATAAAATATATGAATTATTTTTTCAACGTTTCATTTCAACAAAATGAAATGAAATGCTTCAGTTGTATAGAATTTTTTATATATGAAAGTGTTGAAAATATCCTTATGTTACAAAATTTAATTGTATTTTCTTTTCTTGTCTCTCTTTTTGACTGAAGGTGCTAATTGATAAATAGAGGGGGAAGACTGGCTGATATTCATGAACAAGAATCAGCAGGAATTTAAGAAAATCAACAATTGCATTTTTTCAAAGAGAAAGTGCCTCCACCTGGTGTAGTTACATATAAAGCATCATACAAAGCAATGATTTTGGTGGATGAGGAGTGGAGGTAAAATTCTTTACACCTTCAAGACTCTGTCTCTGATTTTTTTGGATCCTGATATTTCTTATTGAGGAATTCTTGGACCAATGAGGTGAGCACTAAGGACCAGTCAGGGGCTTCAGTGCATCAGAAAAAAATGCATGGGTGGGATGCATGGAACTGACCAGTTGCTTTGGTGATCAAACCAAAAGTGACAAACTGTGCAGCTGTGAATTCAGCAGGACTGGTGATATGGTTGGCAGACAGACTGAAGTGTGACATGCATGAGGGGTAAAAAAGTTTTGAAATCTCAGACTAGTTTATTTTTATCATTCTCTGTCTTGTTCGCCCCCTCCCCACCACCACCCTTGATGTCAAGGATTATTCTTGCTTCAATTACAGGCCAAAATGAACTATTGTAGCTTCAGTAGGATAGTAGGATTTGAATAAAACTCTTCAGAATCAGAAAAAAATAGATTTTTTTCCCCTCTCCCCCTACCCTGTCCCCTCTACCTGTTATTGTGTAGCAGGTAGCAAAAGAAATGGGATGAGCATTTTGCTGCTTGCTTCCAACCAACTGGATTATTTCTAGTTGGCTGATCACGTCTCCTACACCTAGTGATATAAATGATGGACTTAGTTAAAATGGCACTTGCTTTTTAATTTATTTTCCTTTTTTATTAAGACAATCCAGAAGATTGCTTTATTTTTCTTAAGTGTGGCAGAAAGAGCATGAGTTAACGTGCCTGCATTCCTGATCCCTAGAGAGAAATCACACATTTATGCAGATGTGCTCCTTGGCCCTGTGCTAAAAGGCTAATCCCAGAAAAACAGGGCAATGAAGCCTATCATTTGCCTGTGTGTTGCCTGTGTTTTCTATAGTGTCGAGTTCTCCTTTACCAGGCTTGTTGTAGTGTGTTGCTTTTTGCTTTTCCATACAATCAGGCTGCTTCCTCATGAATCTAAATCCTTTATATAAAGGCATATATTAGCTCCCTTGGTATCTGTGTATTTTATATTAATATTTTAGATTAATAGCTCCCTACTGCCTTTTATCAATAACATTGTTAAGCTGAAGTAGGGTATGGACCCTGGATGGATATTGTGCATCTCTTTCCATAACAAGACCTGTAGCAGAGGAAGTTGATTTCCACCGTGCTTAGGGTGGCAGGCATCACTGTCTGGGTTCTGGAGCCTATGATCCACTTGACATTTATCCTATGGTCAAAATTTCCAGCAGGGTTTGATAAATAAAAATTATTTCGCTTTTTGTCCTCCCTTTCTAGTTCCGTCAATATTCTCCCTCCTACATGACTCTATCTTCCAAAACTTTTGTAAAATCAGAAACAAAAATAATACTGGTAAAGCAGTGGGAGAGCTCCTAAATACTGTGTTGGATAAAAGTCATAAACTGAAGAAAAATTGCAATAATGTTGTAGTCTAGAGATAAAGGCTTTTTGGCTGAGAATAGAAAAGCTAAATGTGTAAAAATATCAGGAATGATGTTGCCTGACCATTTGTGTGGGTTTTTTTATCTCTTTGAGGTTTGTGGTTGGGAGTGTTGTGCTTTTTGAGGGGTAAGGTTTTCTGTATGTTTCTGGTTTGGATGTTTTGTTTTATGTGTATTTTGTTTTCCTGTTTGTTTGGTTTTTTAATGGAACCAAGCACTGAATAAAGCTATGGAGGAGAGCAATGAATGCTTCCCTGGAGAGAAAAGCTAGAGGGGTGAACTCAGCTCTGAGCTTACACACCAGAGAATCCTTGCTGCTCAAATTCAGAATTTTCTATGTCCCAGGAGCATTTAAATGCTGGGATAACTGAGCCACCTTACTACCCTTTTGAGTTGCTGTGGAACACAACTCCACAAATTGCTATTTTCTCAGTTAATTGGCAATTCAAGAGCACATTGCCAAAATTCTATAACGTGATGTGAATTAAAGTTTAAAAATATATTTATATTTAACCCCCCCCCCAATCCTTAAAAATGTCTCTTACCAATTAACAAAACATAAACTGAAAGATAATGAAAGATATATTAGTGTTCTGAGATAATCAACATGAAAGATATATTGGAATGTTCTGAGATAATTCTTGAAAAAGCATCAAAACAATATCTTCACATAAAATATTACTGTACAAAAAGCATTACTTGTTCTTAAAGAAAGTAGTGGTGCCAGTCTTCGAGGCTGGTTTAATAAAAATAAATGCACTTCTGATTTTTTATTCTCCTCACCCTCCATGATTAATTTGTTTGATTTTGAAGCCAGTAAGGAAAATTTCAGCCTTGTCCCTCAGCAGGCATCTAGACTTACACTAGGGATGGACTCAATTTCTTAGCCAAAGTTCCTTCACCACTTATGCACTGCCATGAAAGAACTCAAGGTTACTTGAAATAATATTTAAAGCTCAATAACCAGTGAGGTTTGGGAGTCAGGAGTGTTTGAGGCACCAGACTATGTGCATGGAATTTACAGGGCTGATCTCTGTGGAAGGACTGCAGCAGGTGATCTCTCTCCATTGATTCCAGAGTGTATCTAGAGAGATGAAAGGGTTAACTTGCCTGGCCAGTGTAATTGCTTATAGAGAAATGTGTACGCGGCCTTCGGTATATTGTGTGACAGTCTCATTCATGATATAAGGGCTTTTTCCTCATGGCTTTACACACTCTTCAGAGAGCAGACTCTGAAAAGGCCCTTTAGTAGGACTCGCTTTGCTGCCTTACAGTGCCTTACTTAGCTCTACTCTGGGGCATGTTGGGGTATCCATTCTGGCATGGCTTACTGAGGAGGAGTCAGTAAGCTCTGGTGCTGGGAATGAGAGGATTTTTATGCCCACTCTCCCTGTTGACATGCTGCCTGCTTTCGACAACCAGCAAAGCCAGGGACATCTTCCCCAGCAGCTTAGATCTAAATCCCAGATATGGAGATTGATTTCCAGCACAACCTGCGCTGTGTATAAATCCTGGATCAAACAGGCTAATCACTGTTAATCACTGCTAATCAGCGTGATCGTGCCCGTAGACCTTTGCAGCCCTGCTTACTGGCCTGGGGGGACAAACTGCCAGTAGATGTTAAATCATTAGTAGTTGCTCTTGAATTTAAGTAGCTGGAGGTGTTGAATTTAAGTGACTAGTGCTACTGTCACACGCTGCCAAGAAATGAAATATTCCAGAGCTACAGCATCACTGTGCATTTTTCCCAGCATGACTGTGATTCAGACTGAAGAAGCACTCATCTACCTTAGCACGAGTTAACTTAGTTGAAGATCTCCTCCCGAATAAACTGCTGAGTGCTGTACTGCTGATTAATTTTTAATAATCATGTGGAGTTTTTTTCATAACTCTGTCATAGGTTATGTTATTGCACTCTGCTATGTACAGTCTAGCATTTGTAGTCAGCACTTTGACTGAAAGGAAAGGCAACAATGGATCTCAAACCTGTCTATCTATCTTTGGTGCTTACCATATGGTTTATTCTTGAATAACTGTGGAATTTGGGAAACTTTCAAGTAGGCTACTCTGATTTTCCTGCTTTTATTCAGGTTTGATTGTCTTTTTTTTTCTCCCATTTCTTTCTTTTAATTTACAAATTACATTTCAAAATAGCAAGGAAATGTGGCAGGTTGCAGAGTTGGAGAGAATTATGGCCCCTTTCTGGTAGTTAATGTACCCTGAGCTTTTGGCTTAGGTGCCTCATAATGCCACATGAGGCATGCGGAAACTGCTCCGAAACACATTTGTTAGCTGTCATGTCACTGCTTAATTATATCTTACTTCTGTTTCAGTGCATCATGCATAAGTCTGCTAAATGTTCTGTGTGAATCCAAACCTGATTTATGGGCTCAAAAGTACCTTAGAAAATACCAGTGGAATAAAAGAGCTCCCTTTAATGTACTTTACTATCTGCAGAGCTCAAATTTAGTGTAACTTTGTTAATCTTTGAATCGGTAAACAATATTGCATACAGTGTGTAGCTTTAATTTAAGCAGATTGCTTACTTATGAGCTTACTCTCAGGTGTCCTGTGAAAATGAAATTTTCTTTCTTTGCTGGATCATATGAAGAGTTGAAAATATGTGTATGTGTTGCTAGATCCTCCTCCACTGTAATTCAGGGCAGTTTCAAAACCGTGACAATACTGCTGATTTGTACTAGCTAGTGTTCAGATTTTGATGTTATTGGTGATGGGAAACTATTAAAACACCATTTTGAGGTTGCAGTTTTCTCCCTGTAAGTCCCTGCACTAAGGGAATAGAGAGGGCAGGAGGGAGGAGACGATGCTTAGGTAAGGAAATGAGGTCTTGCTGCTGTGTGCTGGGATGTTTCTTACTGCAGTCTTCTCAGTAAATTATTTTATTTTTCTCAGTGGCTGGCAGCAGCTTCAAGACACCATAAGTGCTTTTGCTCTGAAATGAGATTTACTGAGTGAGTATGAGACTGGAGCCTGTGATCTTTTGGCAGCTGCAGAGTGGTTGCTCTCTGCATGAAAGGACTAAGGACAAAGTAGTATCAAAACATTTGGAGCGTGACTTTCTCCCGTGTCCTGTGATGCCAAAAATAAAGTTTGTTTGCTGTTTGCCAGTGAAGATCATGCAATATCCTAAAGATTATCCAAATATTTGTAGGGCCACTTCATGAAGGCATCAGCCTTTTCCTCTTTGAAAGTTGTGTTAAGCCTCATGAAGGGTTTTGGAGTGAGTCTGTTACCTAGCCTGTAGTACTGAGTGGTTTCTTGTGTTGGTAGCTGAAGCCTGTCTCTTTTTACCTTCCTACTTGTCTAATCTAACACACGTAAATGAGGCCTGGTGTTTCCCAAAGACCCGGGAGCCCTAAAAGAAAAAGGAGGGTGAGGGGGGAACCCAAACAACCCATCCCATAAATTTCTTGGTAAAAGGAAGACAACACATTTAATAAAAAACAGGGGCAATTGTGGAGGCAGGTTAGCAACTTTGGTGGAGATAGTCATCTACAAAGTTCTTCATTAGTGTGTTGATAAGGAAATAATTAGGAAATGGTTGAGGGACGGGTGGAGGATAGGTTGGGACAGGATAGGGAAGTAAGCAGAACTGAGGATTAATGTTTTTAATTACTTGCAGAATAAATGTAACAATCATGGAGATTCTGTCCTGTTCTTGTGGGAGCATTAGTATCATAGTAGCAAGGGCAGAGGGGGAAATAGTCTCATCTATTTAAACTAGATTTGCTGCTTCCTAAGTGTCAATATACCCTTCAAGTTTTTTTTAAGGAGACTACAAAATATTAAGCACCAAAGAGAAAATGCCATGACACTTTTGATTTGTGGATTCCTGCACAGGCTTTCTGATAACTGTAGCTGCTCCATTAAGGTCAAAGCATGTGAGATGGTGTTTGTAACCAAGTCATCCAGAATGGGGGTTATTTATCCTGTGAAACTGGTCAGCCATGAAAACCTGTTAGGGTTACTGTGGAAGAAATCAGGAGTAAGTGGTTCCTCCTGGAGTGATGTTTGGGTGAGCAAGGATATGAGGCCAGGTCCAGTCTGAAAGCCAGGCTGTGGAAATGCAAGCCTTGAAGAAGAGAGAAAGATTCCTTTCACAGTATGAAAGTGAAGTAAGCAGTGAAGTGCAGCAATGATGCCAAGAAGTTAATTCCACAAATGAAACTTTTCTTTTTTAAAATCAATAGACTTTTCACAATAGCTCAATTGACCTGGAGTTTTATCCTACATCTCTTATAGCTGTCAACAGGTCTAATAGGAGTGAGTGAAAATAACTCCATCAGAAGCAGGCTTTTCAATATCAGCTTTAAATGGGAGAAAACTGGAGAAGCCAGATCTTGCAGTTTCTTACTTTTAAACTTTCTTAAGTTTGAAAACTTGAGATTATGATTGCATAGGCTCTTTTTTGAAGAGAGATGAAATGTCTTTAAAATGCTTTTATGCACATAAGGTTATAAAGCTCCTTTTCCTTTTTTCTCCTTTCATCATGGTTGCTTACAACAGGCATTTTCCCTTTTTGTACTTCATAGTATAAAACCTGGTGCAGCTACATTGTTGTTAACCTTAGGAAAAGATAAACCAGGGAAGATTTGCATAGCTACAGTTGCTTATCTTTTTGCTGTTTTCTCACTATGCCCAGCAGGCATGGTAGGAATTCATCATTTATGGTGACTTTATACAGTCCACGAAAACCTGAAATTTCACTAGGAGAAGAAGAGATGAAATCAGTCATTCTGTACTGTTTGCAACTCAGTTCTTCAAAGATAATACTTGCAAGACTACTTAATGAAGATGCCTAGGATTGTTTATATAAATGCACATGTACGTAAAAATCTGGATGGTGCCCTTTATATTTTTAGATTATCATATTCAGTTTCAGTCTTTGAAGTAAGGAGTGAAACACCATTTAATTACTGAAGGTTAGGCTGTCTCTGCAAATTAGCTCCCTTTAAAATTTAGGACAGTTGAGGACTTAAACAGGGGTCTTGGAATCATAATCTTCAGGGCTTTAAAATCTATCAGGAGTAGACTCAGGTAATTAGGAAGAGGGAATCCAAAATTATTGCTGTGGTATGCCAGCTAATGAAGTCATCTGTGTCTGAGGCAGACCTGCTGTCTGCAGAATCCCACGTGCTTGAATTCTGCATAGTTACTTAGAGGTTCCAGCTATTTTAGTGAATATTCAGTTTAAAGAGCAAGGACTTGTTCCTATGGACTCAGGTTCATGAAAGTCTTCCATCATCCCCATATCACCATTGGCCAATCAGAGCTTAAATCAGTCCAGCAGTTTAATTACCTAGGTAGCCTCATGTCCTCAGATGGCAAGATTGACGGAGAGATAGGCAACAGGTTAGCAAAGGTATATAGTACTTTTGGAAAACTCCATAAAAGAGTATGGCGTAATAAACACTTGAAGAAAAGTACAGAGATCAGTGTTTACAGAGCCATAGTGCTGTCTACTCTCTTGTATGGTTCCGAATCATGGGTCATCTACCGCCACCATCTGCAACTCCTAGAACGCTTCCATCAACACTACCTCCGAACAATCCTAAACATCCACTGGTCAGATTATGTGACCAATACATCTGTTCTAGAACAAGCAGCAGTCACAAGCATTGAGGCCATGTTGCTGAGAACACAGCTGCACTGGGCAGGACACGTCTCAAGGATGAAAGATCACCGCCTCCCTAAGATCTTACTTTATGGTGAACTTGCCACCGGCTGCTGCATGAGAGGAGCCCTGAAGACAAGATACAAGGACTCCCTGAAACAACATCTCAGCCTCAGCCATGTTGATCAACATAACTGGTCTACTCTGGCCTCCAATCGGGAGGTGTGGAAACACACCATCTATAACACTGCCGTTTCCTTTGAGAACGCCCGCAGGATCACTCTCGAGGAGAAAAGACAACGCAGAAAGAACTGTGTCTTGCTGAATATACCACCTAAGGAGTCTTTCTGCTGTGCCTATTGCAATTAGACATGTCTATCTCGCATTGGCCTCATAAGCCACCAGCATGCTTGTAACAAATGTGGATAGAGGCTTCCTAAATCTTCGTTCGCAAAGCCTAGCCATGATTTACTAGTATTCAAACAAGGTTTTTTCTCATTGCTTTCCAGAATGTCTCCTAAACACAGATGTCCAGCTGTGCTAATATCAGAACAGTAACGTTGTCACTGGTGTCCTTTCTCAATTAGGTTGCTGTCCCCCTTTAGTAATAAAAGAATCTAAGCAGAAACTGTGACCTGCTGAATATTTGATAGACAGAAAATCATTTCATTGAACCTGTCTACAAAAACAAAGGGTGATTACTATTCATGTAGAGAAAAGTTCTGGATAAAGGAGATGTTTACAGAGATTAGAATAAGTTTGCACAAGATTGCATGGGAGACTTGCTGCTTTTCTGAGTGCAGAATCTTGATTGTGCAGGAACTTACTCTGTGACCCAATCATCTATTTAATTATATCTTGGATAAATTTGTTTTACAGTCTCATGCCCAAAATCTTTAATTGCTTTGGGTGATAGAAATGGTATCAGCTAGCTGCAGCTCAAGTTTCTATGTGTTAGCATTGTTGCCATGTAATTTGTTACTACAGAAAGGTTGTTCTATCTATGCTGCCTACTTTTACAAATGATTTAAATGCTTGTTTTCTCTCTCTTTCACATATGTTACCGTTGCAATGTACAAAGTTCCTCCTTTTTCCAATTCTGAATCATATACAAAGAATGATGTTTTCTCAAATTTCTGTCCATACTCAAATTTTCTCAATGTACAATAAAGTATTTGTCCATTTCAATATGGTTTTTTTTCTATTTGATTGTAATGGATAGCACAAAAGCGGTAGTGAAAGTTAGTCAACTCCATTACTTGCAAAAAATCATACAAAACTTATCTCAGTGAAAGTTAGGCATCCAACCTAAATAACTGCATAACATTATCTATAGTCCTTGAAGAGCAATTGGCCCACTTGTAAGCTGAATTGTGTTTCTGCTATTAGTCTCTAATAGTAAAGAATATCCAGATGCTTAGTTTAAGTAGGCACCTAAATTTTAGACCATTGAAGGGAAGTAAGATTTCAGAAGCAAGTTTCTTAATTAGGTGTCGTCCCCCCCCCGCAATCACCTAGTCTAAACTCCCAGGTCAGTGGCTTTCTACAGTCTGTGTTCAATCAACTTTTCTGCTCCATTACACCCAATTGTCTTTCCTTTTCCCTTGAAATAAAACTCTGCGTACCAGTTGGAGTGTTACTGGAGACTTTGCTCAGCTTAGTTCACTATGACTGACAAAAAGAGTCTTCTGATGTACTTTGGAGCTCCAGTGACTGTATTGATTTATATCAGCTGTGAGTCTGGCCCAGTGGCTGTGACCCAACTATCGATAAAATCTAGAAGTTCAACTAATGCAAAGAAATAGATTTTTTAATATACATTTGTATTTGAAGGGTGGTCCTTAGAGTCATTCTTTGACTCTGAGTTGTAATCATATTCGTGCTGTTCAGATGATATACTGTGCCTGGGGTTGCAATGCGTCATGAAAACCACACTGTGTTGGATAAAAATACAATCTGCAGTTGAATAGGACTTTTTTTCACTGTCTGTCAAAATTTCTATTACTAGCTCAGTCATTCATTAGCAAAAATACAAAGCACATGTTCTGAGTTCTGTGCAGGACCATCTATTATGCCAGTCTTGTAAAGAAGTACTGGCATTGATTTTGAACTGGACAGAAGATTTTTTTTCTCTTGTTTTCTAAAGGCTATTTTTATTCTTTCTAAAGTGGAAACAAGTGTCCTGGTTCATCTTCCAGGGTATGTCCATGACACAGAACATAGAATGAGTAATTTATAAAAAAAACAAAGCTGTACTTGAATCTAGCATTTGCTAATTTTTTTTTCTTAAGCTCTCGTGATTTACCACCCCTTGAGAGAAATAGTAAGACTCTTGTACTGCCTCCAAATAGCAGGATAATTTGGATAGAAGTGTTCCTCTGTTTGCTGGAGAACTGCAGTTTCAGTTTTCCTGGGTAAATGTCCCTTCTTAACTGTGGCTGGTTTTGGCAGACCAGGATGCTTTAGAATATTCTAGGAAAAACATTTTATTTGTGTGTGTGGTTGTATCTTAGTTCTAGAGATATCTATTGATATTGCAAATTATTATTATATTATAAATTACTATTATCATTGAAGTAGATCATCTGAATCATCATCATTTTGGGGAAACTTAATCAAGACCTTTATCGACAAAGACTTTTTAGCATCTAAATTTTTAAATATGTAGAAATGTTGCTACTTAAAAGCGTGAAGAGAGGATGAAGCACCCAGTCATAGTGAAGAAAGATGGAAAACAAAACTTGTTATGTTGCTTAATTTTCTGCTTGTCTTACATATTTACTAAGTTTTTGTTAGGCATTCATCTGTACCAGGTTAGCATATTATCATAGAGATTCAGCATGACCATGCTGATAGTCAAACTTAAATAGTCACTTTGCTTCAAAGTTAGGGAGACTGATTAGAAAAGAACACTCTTTTTTGAAAGTGAAAACCCTCAGAACTTTAGACATATGTTTACATGATGGAGTGGAAACAAACGTGTTAGATGTTTTTTTCATCAGAGCCTTGGAGGGGATTCTTTCTCTGCTTTGCAAAACACTTCTTTTTGGAAAAGGCACTCCTCCTAGTATTGGTAGGGGAACTGGAAAACTCATTTTGATTTAGCTGTGAAACTTGAAATTGAGTCTCTTCCATAAATAGCACTCATGGATTTGGCAGAGATATATTCCTGTCTCTGAAATAAAAATAGAAAGTTTGGTAATCTCGTATGAAAGGAATTTTTGCCTACCTAAGGGGTAAGAGCATACGTTAGTGTAGTAAAAACTGTACCAAAAGTGTCTTATTTTATTGTTCAAAAATATTTTTGATGTTTAAATTGGATCTTTAACAAAGGAGACTGGTTGGGGGGTAGGAGGAAGTAGACTCTTTTTGTTAAAATTCACAGTTTTTAGTCCAAAATCATAGTCTTAATGAAGTAACATATTTTGCTGGAGAAAGTTTGATTTAAAGAAAAAAAACCAAACAAACAGCACTCTAACCAGGAATTTGAAAAACTAGGGAGAATGGGACAGGAATAGTCCACACACAGACAATAATTCATGGACAGGTAGATTGAGAGGGAAAAAACTAGGTTAATATGACAATACATTTCCTAGGATTTAGTATTTTTCTATTAAAAATGACAGTGCACCACTATGAATAGAATGTACTCCAGGCTCTGCAAGAAGCCTTTAACAGTGCATTAAAAGGAATGTATGGCGATTCCAAATAAACTACACAATTCTGTACTTCACATGCTTGACCCGAATGTCACACAACATGACAGGAGCATATTTGTATGCTTACATACAAATACGTTGCTGTTAGCAACACCATCCCTTGTATTTCTGTCTGTACATAGCTTGGTGAACCTCACTGTTTGTTTATGATCCCTGCTCTGCATTGCTGTCACATAATTCTTCCCATCAATAATACCCCGAATGTGTTTACTTAGAAACATAGGGAATGAATATGCTTTACTTCAACCTAAGGGAACCTTCATAAATAAGCACCTGTGAGTGAAATAATGAACCTGTTGATAAAAATATGTATTTTTTGCTAACAATTATTAAGCATTTATTGGTAAGTCTTTTGAAACAGACTGAGGAAACCCAAGTTCATGGTAATTCTTATTTGACAGTGACTAGGATAACACATACCCTGCATCCTCATTTTTTGTTTGTTTGTTTTCTCCTAAATGCTTCCCTATAAATAATGAGCCCAAACTGAATTTAGTATGGCAAATATAGATTATTTTGTTTACTGTGTAGCATAATTTAGGATTTGTGGTCAGTCAAACACCTTGCTCTCCCATTTTCTTACTCTTACAATGCATCTGGGGAGAAACAATATATTGCACTTCATTAGTCCTTTTAATATCTGTTGTCTGCACTATTTGCTCTTTACTTTGTGATTACAATTAATATTTAACTTCCATTATGCAAAGTCCACTTAGCTATATTAAATTCTATTTGCTAGGCTTCTGTGTCAAAATGCTGCTGGGACAGCATTAGGAACTCGATATCTCTTCTTATGCTAATGTTTAGGCAAAGCTGTGAATTGTACTTATTCAATTTCTTGAATTTTTTGAAGGATTTCTTATTCCTTCATCTGCATAACTGATAGAGATGGAGAACAAGAAATACAATTTATACCCTATTTGCCTCCTTCATAAACAACTACCTGTTAAAACTTGATTTCCAATTTCTAGCCAATTTTCTACTCAACTTGCTGATTTTTTTTTTTTTTTGCTTAAGTTTGTTGGTGCAATTGACTACAGTCACTTGGGGTTTTTTATTTGGGGTTTTTTGTGTTTGTTTGGGTTTTTTGGTGTGGTTTTTTTTTTTTCCCTCATATATATTTGGTTGTAACTATTTACTTGAAATACTATTTCTAAACCTTAATACCCTTTTGAAGACCTAGATTGCTAAGTTATTTGTGTTCTCTCCTTTATATGTATATTAAAGGTAGTACTTAATGGGGCATTTTTAATTTTAACTGTAGGCATGTGTCTTACCATGATGTGAACTCTCCAGATACATGTTGAGTAGAAGATTTAGTTAAGGACAGTACAGCTTATTCAGGGATCTGATCTTGGGTACCAGGAACTCTGCAGGATACTAATGGTCAAACACCATTTCCCGTGTTGCATATGCATCACTGGAAAAACCGGGCTGCCATGAAGACTCTTCCTGTTCACTTTGGAGAGAACACTAGATCAATGATGGTTTCAGTTCTAGGAGAATTTATATTCAATTCTTTTAATTACTCACAGACTAGTTGTCAACAGGCTTTATAGATGGGACTAATATAGCTGAGGAAAGACTTTTAAAATTTGCTTTCACTCTTTTCCCTGAGTGAAAGACTGGTTTGGGTTTTTTTTATGTCAGGAAAAATAGGGTTCTTAAAGTATTAGGAAATCGTTGGATGGGATGATAATATTACTTCTACATCAGCATGGAAAAATATGGAACAAAAGTAAAGACTATGGAAAAAAATATTTGTAAACAAATGAATCAAGATGAGAAATCTGGACAACTTGGAGAAAAATTCTTGGAACTTGAATGTAATGAAGTCAGTAACAGTTTTAAAAATATAAGGAAAACAGTAAACAAACTTAGGAGTAGACTGACTTTTGGGAAACTGTCTGGGGGCAGAAAGAGGGGGTTTGCTGCACAGAATATATATGGAAAAAAATTCCTCTTGGGTGTCTGCAATGTGCCTGTCAAAAAGATAGTGATCAATGAACACTTTGGGAAAAAAAAGGACAGCAGTGAGCAAAGTGAGCAAAACAGAGCCACTGTTAGCAGGCAGGAATCCAGCACTGGTGCTGCCTGGAGTTCTGAGACTCTCCCAATATGCTTACTCCCCAGAGGAAACTCAAGACTGTCTTTGAAATTAAAAAGAAGAAGAAACAGTTATAAAAAAACCAAGCTTTGCAAAGTCAGCTTCAACCTGGCTGTCTTCAGTTTCCCCTCTGTCAGCAGAAGCTGTTGAGAGGTTGCTTGGCAGCCCACCTGTATTTGTTTTTCCAGGTTATTAAATATCAAACCTGAGCCAAACAGAGTGGAAGTTAGAAAATATGTTAGAGATTATGAAAGAAAACTTAAAGGATCAATTCCCACAAGTGTCACAAGACATATATGGGGAGCAGGATCAGTTAAACAACCCTGAGGAATATTGGTAGCATTCCTGTGGCTGGTCAGGGTATTGTTATGTTTCAGGTTTTCTGATATTGTCTTGACAGTGCTTTAGTTACTGGCTTGCAGATAGGTATGCTCTTACCACTGGTAGGAAGCCACTTTTACAAGAATCTTGTTTTTCTTTAAGTACAAGAGAATAAGCTAAGCTGGAAATCTCTTCCTACAGAACTGTGTAAACATATCTTCATTTTTACTTCAATTTCTTGTTCAAATTTTCAGTCCTGTCATGTGAATAGATCTTCAGCTGGTGTAAACGAGGAAATTATACTTTTGTTCTCACCCATCATTTTTTTTTTCCTGGACAATGTACCTCTGTTCCGAACTCAGTCTATATTTGAATGCTCTCTGAATTGAGAGCACTAGGTTTGAGACAGTGCCAACTCCTCAGTATGTTCCCTAATGCAAAATTTTGAGCTTTATTTCCATCTATAAGAATTTGTTTCTTAAGTGGTATTCATAATGGCACTATATGATAAACAAAGACTTAAAAATCAAGCAACTTAATGCATTAAAAGTAATATGAACTGTCCTGTATTGGAGGACATGGAGGATGAAGGCATATGGAAGGCAGCCTTCACCAGCAGCAGTGAATCAAGGCTGATGTAAAAACCTTGCAGTTTGGCTCATTAGATCTTTTTAACAGGAACTGGTATTGGTCTTTTTTTTAGTGTCTGGCTCAGGGTGAAATACGAATACCTGTAGAAACCCTACATACAAGTACAATAAAACCTCAATATGTAAAACTTAACCAGTTTCCTTTCCAATTTTGGCAGCTGCAGTCTCCTTAACTGAATTCTTTAGGTCAAGATGTCTACAAATTATACAAGTCACTGACCTTTCTGAGCATTTGGTGATGAAATTGAGATTCATACCGTCAGCCTGAGATTTTTAACTATTTAAGCACTTTGTTTAATCAGTGGGGAAAAAAAGCCAGAAAACACCAAAGTTCTTAATTTACCTGAGAAAAATTCATGTCTGCCCTCATCCAGTCTTTAGCAGTGGAGCAATTAGTTTTGGTTTTCTCTTGTTTGTTTTGCTTTTTTGGGGTGATGCTTTTTTGGTGATTTCTCTTTTTGCTTTGTGAGTTTGTTTGGTTTTTTCATTGTAGGATCCCTAAATATTCTTAGTGGCACAGACCACATATTGTGAATATCCTGTCTATAGCTTTTTCTTCTTGATTTGTTTCAAATCACGGGCTGAAATCCATCACTACAAAGGAAATGCAGAGCTGTGTTTTTTCCTGGAGCTCAAACAGCTAAGTGAAGTCAAACTAGATTTGAGCTGTTTATTTCTCAGAGACGAAGATTTCCATTCTTAGTAAAGTATCAGATAATGCAGATTTCACTCTTGTGTGTTTTGGAAACTGATATTTTAATCAGTGGTGTAGAATTTCTTGGGAATATTTGCTGTGCTTAGGAGAAAACAAAAGTGGTCCTTTCCAGCACCCTCTCTGCTCCTTCATCTCCTTTGTGTAATGTTACCTTGCATAAATTGCATGGTAAATTAGCATAAATTGTTACCATGGAACAAGAGGATAGCTTGAGTTGTACAGCTTGAACAACTCTCCTGATCCATGTTCAAGCTGGCAAACAAACAAGATGAGCAGGCTGAATAGGTTTTCCTAGGTGATTTGCACAATGGATTTTTGAACCTTGGCATGCTGGCCTACAAACTGAGTGCTTCTTCTTTTGTTTCCTCGACTGGAAACCTGAACTCTTTTTTCCATGCATTGGGGACATGAACTCTCACTCGTAATTCAGGCTAATCAAGATGCAAATTGGGTCCTATGGCCCAGTAATCTCAGCCCACCTATACGTGAACAATGATTCTGACAGAAATAATGACATTAAACCAAAGTCTTGCTCTTCTGTGACCATGTGAAAAATCCAGGAGGCAATGGATTTATTCTTGCTCTCTGAGAGTAGTTTGTCTTGGTCTCATTACTGTATTTCTCTGTTTAATTAGTGTTTCAGGCAGTGCTGTAGAAATGTGTTCTTGCACTCAAAAGCTAATTCAGAGTTCGTCACGTTTTCTGATATGTTGGCATTTCCAGTGGGTTTCTTTAACAGGAAGTTGTAAGAAATCGCAGCATGTGAGGATTGCTCTTATATAGCTAGTCCATGGGAGATATTCCAAGACAGCACAGTCAGATGAATAAAGTTGTACTGGGGGGAAGTTAGGCAGCCTTGAAGCTTTTTACTTTCTTAATGCTGAAAACATCATTGTGCCAGGACTCTGAAAATTGAAAAAGGAAAGAGATCAAATCAAGAATATTTCAGCTGTTGGCCTTTTCCTACCAGTTGTGTTCCTGCTCCTCTTGTTCCTGTGACCTTGCATTTGCCAGTGCTCCAGCACTAAGCCAGCACTATGAGGGAAGCATTGTATGCAGTGGCCAGCCAGCTGCTCTTGCAACGTAATTCATACTCACCTTAGAGACTGCAAATAGTAAAGGTGTGTCTGGCTGCCTGAGTTGCAGTCAGGCCCCTTTGAAGAGTGCTCTGCTTAGACTTAATCTGCTCCATTTTGGTGCTCCCCAGGGGCCTGTCAATGGAAAGTAGAAAGCACAGCTGTACACATCTCTTCCTCTGATGCCTTTAGTCCTTGAAAATTCAGGGGCCACTTCGCAGAAAACATTCAAAAATCATCCTGAGGGTTTCCTTGCAGCCCTACCTTAATTGCCTCCTTCAGCTCCAAGTGTCTTTCCTTCTTTTGCCTTGCTGTATGGCACAATCTCCTCTTATGCTGCATTATTTAGTATCTCAAGAGTGGGCACTGTGACTTCAAAAGCTCTAAAGCCTCCAAGCCAACTTCTTGGATTATTTAAAGAAATAGGGTTCTTCTCTGTGGTTCTGAGCAACCAGGTTATAAGAAAAAGATTTTTTATCTTTTTTTAACATACTGGACTCATAGAAAACAAATTTTCTACCTGGGTAGAAGAAATCTCTTCTCACCTCGGCTGTGACTCCTGTCTCACCCCATCCTGGGTAGTTCCAGTGGGTCCAAGTAAGCAGCTCCTCTTTGCTATCCAGTTCTTATCTTAATCTATGGAAATTACTATTTAACATAAGAATTAGTGCCAGTGTTGTGTTATGTGGAGGGGAGAAACAATGAAAGCAACTTGTGAGTGTGCTAACAGTGTGTTAGGGTGGGGATATAAGGATGTTATTTGATTAAACCTTAAGCACTGAAATTCAAACTAAACAACAAAATCCTCCTCCCTACTGGAGTAGCTTCATACCTACAGAATATCAGATTCTTCTGGGGGTGGATTACAGTTCAGATGTGGAGACTTGTCCAGATCTCTTTCCTGGAAAGACTTAGTTTGGTTTTGTATGTTTGTTTGTTTTAGTTGTTGGTTTTTTGTTTTGTTGTTGTTTTTTGTTGTTGTTGTTTATTTGTTTGTTTGTGTTTTGTTTTGTTTTTGTTTTTTACTTTTTTTTCATTGATTTCTAATTTGCATATGGGCTAGTATTTAATGAGAAGAGCCTTTGCTATGATATTTGTGTCCATCATCCAATAGGATAATCAGAATAGTGCTGAGATAGACTTTTAAATCAGCTCAATTTAAATAAAATTTTAACAACAACTTCTCTTTGTTCTTATAATGCAGGCATTTTTTATAGTCTTTTTTTTTTTGGTATCAAATCAAAAAGTGCATTTCTATTTTTGATCTCTGAAAGTTATTAGAGGTGTCATGAGCTATGTGTAGTTTTTTTGGGGGTGCACATGACTTGTTCCTGACTTCTGGTATGAAGAAAGACTAATCTAGACTGAGACCTCTCAGAAACTTGTGAGAGCATAAATTTGGTAGGATATAAATACTGTTAGTCTCCATAGAATTAAAGATTAATGATATTTAGTTTTCATTTTTTCTGCAAATAGGAAAAACTTCTCATTTAAATTTAACCAAGTAAGAGAACCTTTTCAACATTTGATATGAATGTGTCATTGAAAAAACCAAGTCGTGTTATTTATTGATTAAAACTTGTGAATATTTTGTGTTTTACTGTACTTAAAGGAATTTTTGTGGGGATGTATCTTTTAATGAACCAGTAATTGAAAGGATACAAAATTGGAAACTCAGACTTTAAGATGAGTACAGGATGATTCAGATAGCAAAGAATCTTTAAATACAATATGTCCAAAATAATGTGCTTACCATCTGAAATAGCTGTCAAAACCAGTAACTCTTAAGACTGGTTAGAACACCCCAAACCTCTAGTTTATTACTCTTTGACCTTTTCTTTTACATTAAATAGATCTGATTTCCATGGAAAACCAAGTTTTTTATTGGACACCATGTAAAAGATTATTTTTACCCCATGATAACATTTTTCATGCCATCATACATCAGTGTCTAGACAAGTCTAATAATCACATACAAATAAAGGCTGATTCACCCATGGTAACCATGCAGGCAACTCTTATAAACCTGGTGCATTCTTACATTATTGCTTGAAAGAACCGTATCTTGCCAATACCGCCTAAGGAGACATTCCACTGTGCCTTTTGTAGCTGGACTTGTCTATCTTGCATTGGCCTTTTTAGCCATCAGCGCCTTTGCAGCACTCTACCCACCTTTGTGGGTAGAGTCCTTTTCAAATCTTCGTTCACAAAGCCTGGCCATGATGATGATGACTTGAAAGGAGATAACTGCGTCAGTTGTGAGTTGTCTTGACTGAGTGCAGCAGTAGGTTTTGCTGTTGGGAAGAATATTCAAGTTGTCTGAGGACCCTGTGACCTTGGATGGTGAAGGTTTTAGTGGTGCTGCTTTGGGTAAGGTATGAGAACTGTCAGGGCAGTGGAGATAGAGCAAGCTCATTGTCTTCAAGGTCCTCTAGTTTAGGAGTGCTATGGCATTGTTCTGTCAGCCGGGATTGTTATGCTGGAAGGAATGCTGTAGGTGAATATCTTATTTCAGAGATTTGTTAATTATTATTTTGTTTTGGAAAGAGAGATTGTGCATCACAAAGGCAAAATTTTGCATTTACTGGTCATATCCTAAAGCCTTCGGCTATCTATTGAAGTGTGCAGCCTTCTCTTCTGTACTTTGGGCAACCTGCCTCTCTTGTCCCCAAGGAGAGTGGAACCAGGGTATGCTCTAAGAAAATTGCACAGATGCTGTTGCCTCAGCACTGTGAACTGATCAGGGGTTCCTCTTTTGTATTTTTAGTCTTCTATTGAAAACATGGTGAAACTGTGAGAGGACCTCACCACGACCCATTTTAGAGTGGAGGTCTAGGTGTACCTTCATGGGTTCTGTAGAATTGCAGTGTTCTTACTAAGTCAGGAAAGGCTTAAAAATGCATTCTGTTTTTAAGGGGCAAAGATGAAAATGACTGAATTACTGATTAAAAGAAAAGAAAAAGAAGTCCTAACCATTTTCATCAGGTTTCTGTTTTGCCTGACTGTTCATCAGTGTAGAAACTAATTGTTAGAGATGTGATTCTGGGGATATTTCTGAGGTACTGTGCCAACATGTCTACAATTCTTGATGAAAAAACCTTACGGTTTTTCTTTGCTTGATGGTTTTCAAGAATTTGCTGCTTTGAAGTTAGTGGCATTGCCCTTTTTCTCCCTTTACCATTTTTCAGACTTAAAAGCATCTTCACAATGTATATACACGAAGGTTTCATGCAGTCTTGACTTCTGAAATGGTGAAAAAGTTGAAAGAGAAATTTGTAAAGTGACCAGGTTTTCAGCTTCACTGTGAATCATTTGGTAGTCTTTAAAAGACTTGAAATATCAGTACATTGCTGCATTATATATATAAACAAACAAAAAACCCCCAAAAACAAACAAACAAAAAAAACCCTGTAAATTTTAACTGTTTGCACATTATCTTGGGGAAGAAAGACCTGTACTGCAAGGTGCTTATGCCGAACTGCTGAGAACACGCTCTTAAATAGAAACACAGCTTGTGACTTTGGTCTGTTTGCAGGCTGAAAGTACCTAAGACACGAGGAAATTCTTCTGCTTAGAAATGTGTGATAACAATGCCAAGACAAAATGTATTTTAAAAAAAATTTTACAGTTTAGTTAAATTAAACAGCATTTTATTCTTTTATGTGAACAATTATGTGAATTTTCCTGAAGTTCATTGGAGTGTACAATGTAACTCCTACCTCACTAGAGGTAATTGTAAATCATAATTAATGTATTACTAATGTATTACTGAATTTAAATATGAAAATCAACAGCCATAATCAACAGAGCTGGTAAAATGTCTGGCCTGATATCAGAAGCCATTATCCAAACTTATCTATGAACTGTGTTTTATTCTTCAACATGCTCTGAGTATGGCTTTTCAATAGCTAAGAAACTATAAAAAGCAATATTACCCCAAGAGATACTTTTGAGACCATTCACAGCATCTCAAACCCATCAGGACTGGATATTTCAGCAATCTCAAAATTTATCATTCTCATCAGTCTGTTTGATCAAATGAAATCTGTAAGTTGGTTGCTGGATATAAATTACCTGGGAGCTTGAAGATTAAAAGGAGTTCATGAACAACAGGAATGAGGAGAAACAATTTAGTCAGGTTATCCCAACTCACTGGATTTTTATAAGTAAACCTATTTCCAGGCAATTGATTTTACATTATTCATTATTTGTTTGAGATTTGAATGGCAGGTAGAATATTATAAAAAGTAATGAAACTCCCCAAAGGCAGTGGAAGTAAAAACTCAAACTCAGTTACAGGTATATGGCTCAAAGAATGCTCTTGTTCTTGAAAATCAGCTTCATTCATTTTCAACACACTGAGAAAAAACACTGCATTTGAAAACTCAGTGTTTGGTTCATTAGCACTTTGTCTTACCTATCTTGTTTTAAGCTCCTAAATTCTCCCACTGTTATGATTATTTCCCTGATAAGGTGAGATTTCAGCTGAAATTTAGGAGGTCAGGAATAGCCAGCCTGGTAATTCATTCTTGAAGAGAACAGGGATCCCGGGTTTGCCTGCCACTCTTATTTCCATCTCTTTCCTGCTCATCACTTGTAAATTTTCATGTTCAGAAGTGATGTTTCTTTCTGTTATGAAAACAATGAAAAGAAGTTTTCTGCGTATGATTCTGGTACACTAAGGAAAAGGATTCTACCCCTGATTTTACCTAATATTTGTAACCTATCACTGCTGAGCTGTTTCTGCTGCACAGCATTCTCTTCTCTGAGGGTAGACTGTGACTTTGCTCTCAGACATGAGTAAGAAGCAGCTCAGGGGTCCCATGGAAACAAACTCATAATTCAAGTTGAGACTGTCCCCAGTCCTTCATACCTCAGGACAAAAAATGGCCTAGGCTTTTCCTGACATTAATTTCTTTCTTACTCAGCTTAGCTGATATGGCTGATCTCTTCATCAAAGGCAGTCTGCATTAAAGACTTTCACCCTACTTTTCCTCTTTGTTGCTTACAGCTACTTTAGAGTACATTGGTCTTTGTACTAGAATGAAATCATAACTGTACATAGATATTAATGGTTAAGATCCAAATAAGCCCATGAAATGATATTCAGGGATGACATTCCTCTGCAGTGAAGTTGGGCAAGGAGAAGGAACTCTATTAAATCACATCCATGCAAAGAAACAACTCAAGCTGGAGTAAGGACAGTTCAGACATTGCTGAAATTATCTATTTTACCTTACGGATAGGGAAAGGCACATCACTGCCCAAAGTTCTGACATGGAACCCTAGCTGTGGTCTGTATGAACCTTATCCTGAACAGCTATTGCCAGACTGTTTCTGCAAAACCAGCTATGGTGGTTTTAAGATTTTGTTCCTTTCCCTCTCTTCTTCCATCATTACATTAGCACTGTTCTGCTGTCAGCTACTGCCCATGTAGCAAATCTGAGGAAAGAGATAATGGGAGGGCTCCTTGTGCTTCTCTGTGCAAGTTAAGTTGTATGAGACTGCTGCAGCAATCTGTGCTAAATTACGTCTATTAATGCCTGAGGACTGGCTTTTTTCTGAAGCAACAGCTTTGCTTTCTGTGAGATCATGTGCAGGTAGGGAAATATGCGAAAAGATGACTGGTTGCAACGTAGAAGCTGTGTCTGAGCAACTACTGGGGTGCTTAACAGTGGGTCTTAATCCCCTCTGGGCCCTTCCTCCAAACATACACTGACCTTTAGGGAAGGTAGTGGAAGAAGACTCAGACAATCCATTACATTGAACGAATGCCTGTAGCTCATCCCTCCTATTGCCCATGAGTTCTGCAGGCACACTGTTACCCAGGTCCCCAGACCACCAAAGGATCATGCTTGCATTACACATCTTGTTTGGCTTCATGAGTGGCCTTGAATTCATGACGTAATCCAAAGTTTGCTGGAATAAATGAATAAATTTCCTTTATCTTTCCTTGAATTTGTATCACAAGCTCAGGTATGGGCTGGAGATGATGACAAAGATTTCTTTTGAGCCCAAAGAGTGGAACTGAATGTTCCTTGGTGCTGATATCAAAGAAAAATAATTGCACAAAACCCCCCTCTAGTAGAAATAGAGGCTCTTAAGAAGCTTTGAGGTCATGAAATAGTCCTAGTTTAAATGGCTGGATAAAATAAGAGCTTAATCATCTGTGTGATCATGACAACCATGAGCAGGGCACAAGAGGGTACCTGAGCTGTGAGGCAGTGTTCAGTAACAAACTAAAGACAGGTGACAAAGGCTGTGTCTGTGGCTGGGGCAGTTTGCATTGTTCTGTGGGGTCCACCACTTCTGGATCATCAGCCATTCTTCCCCTTTCCTGTTGAATCACTGACTGGCACTGAATTTCCCCAACAGCTCTGTGGCTTCTCTGGATCCAGAGATATGCTGAAGTATGGCACAGAACAGACAAGTCCTGGTACTATGATGGTATATGAACAGCATATTGCTGCTTCATGGGTGCAGTAAGTCCATATCTGCTTAATTCCCTTATCTTCTTCACCCCATTATTTCTGGGGCACCCCTTAGGGCTGCTGAGTGCCTGAGGTCTCTCTGTATCAAAGCTGTGAACAGCTGAAGCAGACTGAATGCAGTTACAAGGCATCAAATCCTCTCTAAAGCATGAAGGCACTAAAGTTTCTTGAAGGATCAATGCCAGATAGTTTTGTATCACTTCAATAAAACCTTATATCTTTTTATATTGCATGTTTGTTCTTGAAAATTACAGAAATGTCTTCAGTGCAGCTTTCTCAATATGTTTTGCCTGGGGTAGAGACAAAGATTGGGAAATTGCAGCCCAAGCATTTACATTTGGCAAAGTTAGAAGCAATCAAGGTTTGTTGTGGTGTATAGGCAAAGTCTGGTATTAGGCATTGATGTCACTTCTGAGAACAGGCAAAGTGTTAAGAAAATAAAATAATCAGAAGTCTAAAAATTACATAGAGGTTGCTTGTTTTGCCTTTGAACCACAAAAGCAGAAGCTTTCACTTTGCAACTGGTCATTGCATTCAATGAACATTTTTGTGTTGTACTTTGTAAAATCACTCAGTGGAAGCTTTAAATGTTTTTAACATATAATGACTTTTAAAGTGGTGGTTTTGGTTTTATTTTGGTTTGATTTTTCTTAAGTTTTGTAGAGTTGAGCAAGGAAAATCTCTCACAACCTATTTATACCATTCTTTAAGTGTAAGAGGCTAGCATTGCTTTTAAAATTTTATTAAATCTTATTATTTCTGAAGAATTTTGACCATATTGAAATAAGGTCTTTTCAACCTAATTAATCCTTAACTCTGTCAGTTGCAAGAGGGTTTAGGGAAGTGCTTGTTCCCTGTACAGGAACATAGACCTTGAGTGACTGAAGCTCCCAGCCCTGAACAGGCAGTGTCACCAAAGGATGCTCTGGTCACTTGTTCCTTTCACACTTCTTGTTCTGAATCTAATATTGATATGATTATCTAGTAAGCTAGATTGAGGGATTGAATCAGCTGAAAACTCAGAATTTTTTTTATTTTCTCTTTTTTTTTTCTTGTCTATCTGAATAATTTCAACTGGAAGAAAGTATTGTTGTCTTAAAAAAAAAGTTGTCTTAAAAAAAAAGTTTAAGTGGAAAAGCCATTCTCAGCTTTAGCTGTAGTGATGGATGAGTTTTTCTACAGGTTTCCTCTCTAGGGCTTTTACAGCATTAATTTTCATAGGCAAGAATGTTGCATTAGGACTTGAAATTGCTCAGACCAAAGGGCTTTTTGTGGTGTTGTTTTTTTTTAACTTTGCTCTTCAAAGACATTACTTTGTTCATGACGAATCCATGGAAACTCAGTCTAGATCTGTTTGTTACCCAGAGGTATAGTTTAACCCTGCACTAAACACCGGATGATATAAATTATGTTTATATGATTCCAAATGAAGGAGAAATTGATGTCAAGTCTTTTGGACAAATTTTGTCATATAATGAGGGAGAGGGATCTAGAATAACCAACGTGTGCAAGAATACTATGGGAATGATAAGTGCTTGTCAGGTTTGAATATTATTCATTCTCATATCCAGGGCTTATGAGACATCCTATTTAATTCACACTATAGTTTTGTACCTCTTGGGTTTAATTAACCCTGATGTAACTCTGACAACTTCATTAAAGGTGGACAAGGGCGGTGCCTGAATCACTCACAGGAGCACAAACATGATATTTTGAAAAGGGATTTTAAACCCCCTCAAATCTGTGACAAGAATCTTAGAGGAAATAACCTTGACTGGATTTCTGAAAAGTACTGAACAATTTTTGCACTTATATCTATGTGAGTGATTGCTTTGGGTTGGATTTCAATGAACACAGGGATTTGTTACAACTTCATATTTGCCATGACCAAAGAACTAAAATGATTTAGCATCTTCAAGAGCAAATCCCAAAACTATCTGATGGGTTAATTAAGTAGGATCATTTTTGACTTGCGTTCAAAGGGCCATTCATTCCTGCAGATTATTATTTAGGTCACCTCTCAAAGGTACCCTTAAAAAACGCATTGCTCATGCATACCATGGGTTCTTTCACCCACCTCGTCTCCCAAGGGTTTTTCTCTGTCAGTTTGCCAACAGAATAGCCCTGCTTCTGTGTCTTCTTGTAGTCCCTAGGTGGATTACTGAGAAGAGTGACTGGAGGGATGTGGAAAGGTAAGTAAAGGAAAGACAGAAGCACAACATGAGATGTGAATAACGCTCTTCCAGTGAGATTCATAGAACTCCCTACATTCAGTTCAGTTTTCAGTGTAAGACCAAATATGAGAGGAAAATATCCACTGGATAGTAACCTTTTACTCAGAGACAGTAATCCTTGGCAAATTTTAGTCAAGCACTGACAAAACTAATCTAGCTTGACACCAATAATAAATTGTGCAAATTCCTGTGACCTTCATCATTCTTATTTTGTATTAAATGTCATCTTGTTAGATGATGCATGAATGAATGGTACAATATGATAGATAGCATGAATTATTGTTCACTAATGGATTTTGTTTAAACATGTCTCCTCTCTGGGCTGGTCCTTGAGAAATATGCCCAAAATTATTTCTTAGCAGATCTTAAAAATCAAAGGAATGTAGGGCCTTCTTAGGTGTTTAAAAATTGCTTCTGGTTGGTTTTGGTGTGGTTGGTTGGTTTTTTTTGTTTAGTTGGTTTAATTTTGGGGTTTTTTTTCTATTTTGTTGTTGGATTTTTTTCTCCTCAGTTTAAGATGTGGTTTTTCTCCCTGCTTTCATTACTGCATGAATATAGACGCTTGGACTGAAGGACACAAATACACAAGCTTGACTTGGACCTCACTCTGTAGATCATGCTCATCAAAAAACTTTGGGAAAGGAAGGCAGGTAATTTCTGAAATACATAAGGAACCCTCCAGACTGAGCAGAGTGGTGATTAAACTGAGAGGCGATGAAAATCGATTTCTGTCTTACAACCCATTAAGGCCTCCACTTCCTACCTAGGCTGTTTCCATGCTCCCTGCAAAGCCCTGCCCACGGGTAGTGTAGACCATGGAATTAGAGGAGGTTCAACAGGTTTTTAGCTTTCCCCTGGCAAACCAAGCAGTTCACTAGCAGTCCTTAAACCTCAATTAAAACAAATGGACTAGAAGAAGTGTGTTTGCCTATGAAATGGTAGACACGCTGTTATTGAATGACATAGATATTTGCTTAATAGCTTATAATAATTAAGATGGTATCTAGGCTGACCTGATAATTTTGTATGTGAAATGCTGTTGTCCCTAAACACATCAGTCTTCCAGCTATCTGTTGGCATATAACCAAGTTTTTAAGTTTACTCTTCACTAGATGCTATTGATGATAATCAGTTTGAATATATTTCCAGAGATTGTCAAATAGCAAAAATTTTAATTGTCAGTGGTTTTCTTAGAAAAAAATCCACAGAAACTATCTTTTAGGCTTCAAGATTGTAGAGAATTAAATGTGGTACATTTTCAGTCCAACCCTTTTTTCTGTCTACAGTTATATAAATATATGTATATCCACAGCTATATAGATATAGCCAGATGATGTTTAAGATACCAAACCAAATTCCACAAGGAAACAAAAACTACTCCCTGGCTCAAATCCCTCCTTTTCAAGACAACTGCCATTTTGTAGCATGATTGTGTGTCTCAGGGTGTGGATTTAGTCTGTGTCACTTTCCTTCATATACATGTGATACCTTTGATACACCTAGAACCACTCCGAATGGGTACTAAGAAATTGAGTGACTACAATGTCAAGTTTTCCTGATGCCTCTTTCTCTCCCACACAAGGTTATTATTTTCTTTTCAACCAGCATAGCTTGAAGCAACCTCTAGGCTACTCTAAAAAGGTTTGAGTTCAGCCCTGATATTATGTAGTTCAAATTGAAAAAATCTACCTAATATTGAAGAACTCTTGATTGGAAGGTAACATTCTCAGCTTCCATAATTAGGTAAAATCCTTACTAAATATTTCTACATATCTAGAGTGAATTTCTTTCAATGGAATTGAAAATCCCTGAGCATTATTAGTCCTGAAAAAGCAGCAAATTTTTATTCCAACAACTACATATCTGTAAAAGTCTTTTGATGTGTCATTAGGTAGCAACCCATTTTGCACAGGAACTGGTGTTTCTCTCTTATTCTATTGCATTATGGAATTGTCTTAGGTGCTTTCCACTCAACTGCACTTTAATTGGGTGTCACAGAAGGTAGGTGGAAGGCATGAGAATGTTTCATCTGAGAAATGTTCAGAAAATTGGTCTGAGTGCAGAAAATAGTAAAGGGAACACAGTGGCAGGCTCCACAGAGGCTGCAGCTTGTCTGGGTTAACAATATAGAATCAGTTAAATCCTGATACATATGTGTGACTACCCTGGGGAAATGAGCATATAATATGATATATGGTTTTCCCTGCCTCAGCGTTGCTCTTTGTCTTAATCTTTTTACCCAACTCCTTCAGTCATTCTATTTTTAAAACACTGAAAATTATTGAGGCAAGGAAGTCTCAAGATGTTATTTCTGAAGTGTATTTCTTCAGTCATGCATCTCTTGCTTGAAAGCTGGAATATAATCATGAGGACAGATATGTAGAACTGAACAGGTGATTACAATATGACAATTGAAAGGGACGGGATGCTATGCTGGTACTGTTTGTGTTAAATTTTGCTTATCAGACTCTACATGGAGTACATTTTCTGTTTGGTTTTGATAGGTATATAACAGTAGAGGTTTTTTGTGGGGTGCTTTTAGTGCTTTTTTCTCTCCAGAAACTTTGTTGTGTTTTGACTTTGATACGCTGCCAGTTCGATTTAGGTGCGTCCAATGCCAGAGTGAAATCTTTTCTAGTAAAAGTTACTAGCCAGATTCTTTTCCTTCTTTTGGGGCTATGCCAACCCTAAATAAGATCCAAAATCACCTTTGTCTTGAAGGTAGTATATGGCGAATATGAGTGCTAAAAGAAATGGGGCTGCCACCACACAGAGTTCGAATTTGGGATTTTCTACCAATCTTTCTGGTGTTCCCCTTTTATTCATATTCTCTTTTAAACAGCACCTGATGTTTGTCTTTTAGTTAACCAAAATTCCCAGGCCTGTCCTAAACAAGTACCTTGATCCCACACATTCACCTCACATCATGTGGTGGCTGTGTTCTGCCACGGAAGAAAAACCCATGCTATCATGCAGACCATTCAAAGTGGTGTTCCCTTTGAGAACACAGAACTCTCTTTATCAAAAACACCAGTCGAGGCCAAAACACTCCTTTTTGATCCTAATTAAATGAATGCAGCTACTACTGGCTTAACTTGTTCACACAGTAATACCCTCTTGCTTAGATTTTTCCTATACAGAACATGAACCCTAAAAAAGTGGGTGCACAATTTAGTTTGCTTTTGGTAGGAGTAAGACACTGCAGCAGGTGTTTTCTAAGAGTGGTATACCTGAGATTGGGTGTTACCATGCCAGCAAGAACCTGCAGTGCATTCATTTCCCAATGATTTGAGCAAATCTGAGCCAGGTGTATTTAAGTTCATGGTATCCCTGAACTTAACACCAGTGTGTGGTTTTCCATGAATATCCTGCCTCTGGGACTGGGGTGCTCTCAGATTTTTCACTTTTCAGTGTCTCATTCAGTAAGTACTTCTTCAAAAAAGGAGATATTTGTAAACCGTTACTTTATTGAATCATATAAAGTAAGACCAGATTCTTGTTGAAATCATTGGGAGTCTAATTCAAAGAATGTTTCAAAGGAAGAAAATCCTAAAATCAAATAAATGTTTACCTGACACTGAAGTCTAGCACTAATTCTCACCATGTAAACAAGAAGGATTTGGGAAAATGAGCCATGTTGATATATGACAAATAAACTGCACCCTGACATTTTGCAAAATTTAGGACTTCCTAGCATTAGAAACAGTGTAACATAGCTTTAATTGAAACACTGGAGATATAAACGGTATATAAAGAAACCCAACCAGTTCCAGACTTTTTACAGTCTTCCATAACTAAAGGATGTGAGGTCACATGAAGACAATCATGGGTAAATTTCAAGCAAATGAAATGAAATATTTCCTCACAAAGCACTTTAATTATGCTGGAGGTCAGAATCAAACAGTGTAGCTGAACTTTTAAAAAACACCAGCTAACTTTATGATCATCCATAAAATTTTTAGCTTTACCTGCTACATCAGGTTAGTCTATATTCATGCCTCATGGCATTAGTTGATTACCAAATGACCAAAAAGAATTTTTCTTTTCCCTATGCCTTTAATTTTTAGCAATGGTTTGTGGTAACAACACTTGTGTTTGTTTTCCAGATTTTTCATTCTATTATTCTAGGTTCTATTACAATACTCTGTAGAATGATTTAAGATAATTCACATTTTAAGAAACTCTGAAACCCTCAATTTTTCCAAAACTACTGTCCCTTTGAAAACCAGCTTTAAGTTATCTTATCCTCTCACAATCCTACTATATCTGTAGGACAATGGTACATTTTATTCAAAGATACTTTGTGCCATTAAGGCAATCCCATAATGCAACTGAAGTCCAGAAATTGTATATCAAATTTGGCTTTGAAATATATAAAGCTGAAGAAATTGGAAAAAGACTGTTTCACCTGGAACACATCCTCTAGTGTCTTCATAGGTTCCCTAAGATCCAGATTGTTTCACATGTCTGCTAGGGTAAGATCAAAGAAGATCCTAGGAAATACAGTGTGGAAACTGGATGTCAGTAAGGCCATGAAACAGGAGGTGTGTGCCCAAGCCTTGTACTCAGTGTGTGATAGTGAAGAAGAATATCGGGATCAGTTTCCAGAGATATTTATAACAGCACAAAACCTTGTGCAAAAATAAGAAAAAAACAAAAGCAAAACCAAAAAAAACACACATGAAAACCAAACAAACAAACAAACAAAAACCCCAAAACACCACACCAAAAAAACCCCATCCAAACCCGCCAGACAATCAAAAACACCAAACAAAACCAAACCAATCTTTCAGGTCCTATAAATAGACTATGGAATCACTATCAACTCATAGGAGTTGTCAGCAGTGAAAGCAGTGGCAACTGCTGGTGAAACTGCAGTTACCTTGATGGAAAAGATGTAGTAACATCTAAGAGACCTTCACTGTTATACGGCCATAACCAGGAAAATAGGGTGATTGTTTTCAGTGTTAGGACACTTAAATTAATTAATTTTACTTCTGACAATGTTCTGATGTTCGACAACAGTCTGTAAAAATTCCAAGGGGGCTGTGGCTATTTCCACCAGAGTACTCTCAGAAAGCTTAACACTGAGCCATTACTTTCTGTCTGTATCTCGATGTCCATCTGTGAAATAAATGCACTCTCTCCTGACTGAGATGCATTTGCTGCCTGCTTTGAGAATGGCGGCCTTTCCTGTTGCAGTGGTGACTTGCATTTGTTTCTGTAGTATAAGCCAGTGGTTGTTGAACAGCAGTGAAAGGAAAGCAGTGAGGAAGGAAGAGACCTGCACATGCAAAACTAAAGCAATATGTTGAAAAGACTGGAGAGAGTTGTTTTGTTTCACAACTGCAATTTTCAATTTGCAGGAGTACTGGGTAAGTGTAAGGACAGTGATTCATGAGTTTGAGACATAAGTGATTACCTGTTCTGGAGCTGCCATTTAAACACTTGAAGGAAAACGTAAAATTGCAAGTTCCTCAGCTAATTCTGCAGTGAGGCGGGAAACCAGGAAAAGAGGATCTAAACAACATGAAAAGATCCTGATCTTTCTTTTTCTCTAGGTGTATTTGATCATGTTGGAGCTTTGAGACCAAATAGCCTGCAAATTGCTTTCTCATTTCAGATGTTTTCATTTCTGCAAAACAAATAGCTTTATTTTACAGCTTTTAAATGATCCTCCCAAACATTTCTCCTTCTTTTCCTGTTTCTCTTCCTTGCTTCAGCATTTTCACTGTTGCTGCCATTCATCTGCATTTCTTTCTTCTTTGATATTTATGAACTCAGCTTCAGCAGCAGAGTTCACAGAAAACATCCCCTCCTTCTCTGTGCAAGACAAGCCATGTAAAAGAAGTTTACTCAAAGGAAGGAAGGAGATAAAAAATTAAGATCATCTTTGTAAATCAGGCCCTCAGGCCAAATTCCACTGTGTTGTGGGTAGTATTACCCAGACAACTCCCAGAGGGAGAGGTCTGGAACTGACCTACCTTCCTTTTCAGATGTAAAAACATGTCTAAAACTAATGTAGAAGGAGGAGTAGAGTTCTTTGGGAGTCTCAGGGATGTGGAAGAACAGGACAGACTATGGTAGAGTGATGGTTTTCAATGACTGAAATGTTCTGATGCATGAGAGACCTGCCTGGTGTCTCATGTTCTTCTAAAGAGGTTCTTCTACCTCTGTACCCCTGTGTCTTCTCCCACTCATATTCCAATAAGGTACTTCAACAAACACTTGTAGAAAGGTTTGGGTGTAATACTGCCTTATGTCTGTCTTGAAGGCAGATGTTAGTGCTACTATGTAGAACTATGTAACTACTATGACTTTCATTATTAAGGGACATCCTCTGTCCTCGTTTGGTATATATTTAGAGATATACTTGATGTTTTTTCTAGTATTCTTTTTTCTGTACTATGGGATAATTTTCCAGTCCCCAATGAAAACAAGCAAAACATATCCTGGATTTACGTGGGTAGGCATCCATATTGAAACTAGATTAATGAGAAGAAAAAGAAAGAAGAATCAGAAACTGGAGTAGGACAACCTTTCCTAGTTTTGTTATCAGCTGAGGTTATGTTGTTTAAATTAACATTCATAGTAAAAAAGTAGAGCTCCTTGAAGACATGAGTGTGACGAACATTTCTATCTTCAGGTAATAGGATCATTTTCCCTGAAACATCCTCCTCTAGCTTTGGGCTGGAGGCATCCCAGTCATGAAGGGAAACTGGCAGCATTTTTTGGCAATCCTTCACTGACTTTGATTCTTTTTTTCTTGCTTTCTGGATGTTTTAACTATTTTAAGTATTCTGGATAGCTAATTTCTGAGTTTGTGTGTATGTGTGAATAACAAATCTCAGAATACTTCATTTTGCATAAGATTTTTCTCTTTCTTCCACTGCTGGAACTACTGCAAGAAATCCAGATGAGCAATTCTGTTATATGAGACACCAAAATAAGTAGTGTGAACAATCTCTTGCAGCTTTAAACATCTATAAATCAAAATCTATTTACCCTCTTAATTGTTATGTTCCTACATCTCGATTAATGAAATCTCTGAACAACAGCCTGGGAGTAAGAGGTTTTAATATAGTAGATAAACAGAAAAAATTGAAGGAAAAAAGCCTGAGAGGGAACAAAAAGAGACTGTTTCCATCTCCTGGGCTGTTATTATGCCTTTTCTCTAACTTCTTCCAACAGTCTTCTTGAGATCAATTAATTTTCATTTTAAAGTTAATGTTTCCTCACATTTTGCTTTTCATTATGGTTAATGCATCACATTTTCTGACTTGTTAGCTATGTCCTGAGCATCCTGAGTGTCCTCCTCTTGTTAGTCATACTGTTATGAAAACAGTGATGGGGACTGTTTATCTATAAGATATTAACTCTTTAGGGTAGTACAAGATAAGAGATGTGGCAGAAAATCAACCTGGACTCTTACCAAACCATGCAGCAGTAAACTAGAAGGAAAAGAACATCCCCATCAAATAGCAATAGGTTGGAAAAGAGCATTGTAGGTGATGCTGGGAACCACAAATAAATGTGCAAGTTGGTAATACCTAGGATGGGCCATTCATGTTGACTGTATTTTATGGTAGACAGGATTTTTCCATTCTTTTCTGTTTAACTTGATATTTTACTTTTGTGTGCAAACATCTTGTAGACACTGACTTCTTCCTCAATCTCCACAATGTTGGCATGAAGGGCTCCAAGTACCTGAGTGTTTTACCAATTTCTGTTATTCTGTGCAAGGGAAGGTCTCTTCCTGTTCAAAAACACCATCATAGCTCTGTTAATGTAGCATCTTTCCTTTCTCACTTTGGAAAACCCACAAGCTGCATATGCTGTATTAATTGAAGTAATTTTATGTATTTCAGAGTGTGATGGAAATGGGGAAGCCTGTCATCTTAGGGAAAGAAGCTTTTTATGACCAAATTGTAGGGCTGGAAGTTCCCTGGGCCCTTTAATAACTTTGAAATTTATTACCCAATTTCAATAAAAGACAGTTACTTCCTACAAGTTTTATGAAAATCAGATGCTAGAAAGATAAAGGACACCTACAGAGAGAAGGGCACACACAGGTCAACTCTTACTGGTTATTGCCTAGTTCGCTTAGTGGGAACGGCCAATGCATGAGTCAAAATGCAAAATTCCAAGGGAAGCCACTGAATTTATTTCTCAGCTAAGGATGTGGGATAGAGATGAAGATATGGAAGCGGTGGGCTCCAGACGTGCTAATCAGTACTGTCAGGAGTACTTCAGTGACAGAGGCATGAAGAGGAGATTGCAGTTTTCAGAAGAACTTGATAACAGGTTAGTGGGTGTAAACCACCAAATTTTAGGAAAAAAACCCCAGCTTTTCTGTGACCAATGTAGTAAGTTATATTTCTGGTTAATCATTGTTTCTTGTTTAGTGTTTTCACTTCAAATCATGATGTTCAGCTCTTACAGGTAAAGGTGAATCACACTGCTTTTACTTCCATGTTGGTTTTCAGTAGACAATTAGAGGCAGTAAGAGAAAATAGTAATAAAAAAGGTAGAAAACTGTGGGCACAGAAAAATTTGGGGGATTGGGTATATAATTTGTGTGGATGTATTTTTAGGACCATTGTTTATGTTTTTAGACATTTTCTGATGCTCAATGGCATATGATGAGACAAGTTTTTAATTAAGATTTCTATCTATAATATTTTTATTGTAAACTTTTTTTTTCCCCAGTGCATTTCAAAGAGCTATAATTTCATATTGTTACAGTATATCTGGAAGAAAGGAGAAATGTGGCTTTGGATTTTAGCACCACCCAAAACAAGGACAGGATAATTGTTATTATAGCTTAGTCAGTGTTCAATCAACACAAAAAAATATCATGATGAATGGCCCTTTCTGAAGTGGTCTGTGCTCTTCAACTACTTACCTTTGCACAGATTGTTTAATTTTCTTCACCCAGTGGTCTTGTATTGTTCTACCTGTGTGACAATTTCTTTATGTGGTTCATATCTTCCTTAGGTTTCATCTTACATCTGTCTGCCTTCCCTTTTTTTGACTTCTTTCTTCTGATAAAAATTATATTCAACAAATCAAGTTTAAAAAAATATTTTGAAAGCTCACCCAAGTAAAGCAAAGAAATAGTCTGTAAACTGCTGTTTTGTTGCTTTGAATAGGTTTTGTTACAGTATGCTGAATTCTATGAAATTTTTCTTAGTATTTCTGAAGCACAGGATGGAACTTATAAAAAACAGAGTGAATGCATATGCTGTGTAAATTGTTTGTCCGCTCACCTGCTTTGAGAAGGAAGGTTATTGTGTATACAGTCACAAGTAAGCACATGGCTGAGCTCTTGACATTTGTAGAAGTTTCTTTTTGTTTCTTTGTTATCTCTGAAAAAAAAAATTTTCAGGTTTCTCAAAATCTGTTGAAAATAAGGGTAAAAGCATTAAAACTTCCTCATAAGATGGAATTGGTTTCCAAGTAAACCTAGCTAGAATTAGGTACTGCTTTAACTCAAAAGGAAAATCTGTTTTTACCTACATAGTGGTATCTTGCTGTTACATATAATGCTGGTAGCTATAAAAGTAATCACAGATTTTCACCCAAGAAGTCAATAAAAAGCTTTTTAATCAGCTATTGTGAACTAACAAATAGGTAGCCTCAGCAGCCTGTTGCCACCCATTGGCCTCTGTGTTTCAGAGGAATACATGCTTTGTGAGTATTCCCTGGGGATACTTGTCTTGATTCTTCCTGAAAGGCATGTAATAAATCCTTCTAATTGGCAGTCTGTAAGCATTTGATTTCTGCATACTCAGCCCAACCTAGTCCACAGAAGGTGAATGCAAAACTATGTGCTAATGAATCAAACACACGTTCAGCTTTTGTAGAAATTTGCATGGTAGTAATGTTGGAATAAGTGATAAATTCAAAATGAGATTCAATGAGACTGAATCAGCCTTTCTGAGATTTATTTATCTATCTTTTTCTCCTTGGAAAGCATCCTAGAGCAAAATGTTTATTCTTTTTAGTTACAGATGTTTGAATTTAATGCAAGACTCAGCAGACTGGATCAGATCCAAGTTCCACACTGGCCAATATTTTGTCTTCAGCATTGATCAGTGACATAGACTTCAGAATATGGTGAAAGAGATCTGTAGGAGGCTGTCAGAGGAGTCTTTCTTCCTGTTTTATGATAAGAAATTAGCTCAAAGTGCAGATCACTGAGGTTACCCCAAGTTACGTATTCCAGGGTGTTCTTCACATAGAGGTATTCTCCACAAGCATAGGAGCTATGGAAAACCCAACACAAATGTAGATATTTAGACACTGACTTCTAAGCTTGTTGTATAGGTGCATTTTCTGGTTGATAGAAAAGATGGGTTCTAGTAGGATGTAGTTTAGGATGCTTTAAGGGAGACATCCAAAATATCTGTTTGATGTCTAGGAGAGATATTCAGTGAACTGTATCTTAGATAAGTCCACTTCTTTCCACTGATTGCAAAAGGAACCTGGAAAACTACCTCAGAGGTAGACAAGTTCTGCAGCTATGTGAGATCAGTCTCACCCTTGTTGGCTTGAAATACATAGGCAGGACATGATGTTGATTGTTTCAACTTTAAAACATATTTCATCCTTTCAGGTTTTATAAAATGCTGCTAGGTTAGGATTTCAAGAATCTCTAGAAGCAGCATGGGAAAAACATGGGAGATCTCCAGGGTTGAGGGCAATGATGGGATAGCAATAAACACTGATGTGTAAAAAAAGGCCCAGCTATTAATGAAGACAGAAGTGCAGCTGTTCTCCTGTTAGTTGGTTCACTGTCTGCTGTCTGTGCCATGCTGCACTAAGACAAAAAAAAGAGACAGGACACAGAACACAAACCATGAAAGATCACAAATGTGTGCTGAGGAAAACTTACCTCTTCTCCTCCCTGATAACAACATATACATGAAGACAATGGAACAAACAACAGCTAAATAGTTCCTGGAAATGAACACCAAGGAAAAAAGATCAAACATAGCAAATAGGTCTGTGTGGAAAGACAAGCCTGGTTTCTGATGTGGAGAGAGATGTCTCTTTTCTTTGTGCAATATATATATATATATATATATATATATATGTATTAACCTTTTATCAAAGCCTTTTGTCCCCTTATTTTGCGGGGAATTTTTCAGTGGCAAACTACCAGACTGTAACTGTCTTAAATAACTTAAATAACTCTTGCCCTTGCTCTGAATCAGCAGCATCTTCTTCAGTATCAAAAGCTTGCATATGTCTCTAAAGAAGGTATTTCTGTGGTTGTTTCACTACTTTTCTATTTTTACTTACCAGTTTTATTTAAAATCCGTGTTCTGGAAATTTCAAAAGAGAATCTATTTGTCCAGAGTGATACTTAAGTGTTTAAAATAGTCTAGTAGTCTTTTTTTCTCCTTTCTTGCACTGGACATTGCATTCAACATGCAATTATTTCAAGAGAAAGGGGTGCTTCAGGCTTTGTATAGAGAAAACCTTGCTGGATACTTTGCATAAGGCTTCATCACTGCCTGTATACACAGAATTCAACTAACTTTAGGAATCAGCATTTTGGTATCATTTTTTAACAGGAGATGTCCAAATAAGAAAATAATTTATCTTTTCAATCTTACTCTCATGTATTTTCCATTTTGGTTTAGCTTTCCATTCATCATGTGGCGTTGGTGCATATTGTATTAGGGTATTAGATCAAACTGTCAAAAGCTGACAGGTTTTTTTCCCTAAGCATATGCATTTTTGGAATAGTAATTAATTCAACCAACTGGAAGTAAGTAATTAGTGGCTTCTTTTCCTTGTGCTTGTTGCAAGTTTTGATATGAAGTATTTTTAGAAGGTTGTAGTTTTAATATCTAAAAAGCCCTTATTTTTGGGTACCTTGGTTACACAAGAAGAATATGTGATCTCAGGAAGGACATTGGCACATGTGGTGCTAAACATGATTTTGGAGTGGGCAGTGCCTAAGTGTCTAATGACCTTAGCTTAGATCCTCATGGATTATCAGTGGTTGTGTGCATAGGTGGGTTCAATAATCAAGACGTCATGTTTTGTAACTACAGTCAACCACTGTGACTACATGTAGGACTAGTATGTTCCATTCCTGAAGTTCCATGTGCTTTAAGTGATATAAAGGTTAATTTTGATGAACTACATGAAAAGAGCAGCTGGTATGAGATTATATCCATAGCAGAAGCTTGCCTAATATTCCTAGCTGTTACAGCAGGATGGATGAAAGCTGTAAGTTTGAATTGTTTATACCCTGTATTTATTCAAATAATACAACATGGGAAAGGCTGTACATTTATTTTTTTTTTAATGTTATGAAGTGACATCCTTTTTTCATTGGGTTGGTACTTTTCAGGAACTTCCATCACCTGGAGAGAATTTCTGTTTCTAATGTTCTAATAAGGCTGATGCTGCAACTGTCTTCCTGTAGGGATGAGGGATATCTTGCCTATGAGATGTACTTGAAAAAAGGGAGCCTCTGCTTGTCTTCCATGTCCTTTCTGTGGGTGTTCATACAAGGTATCAAGGTGTCTTTCTAATTTTTTTTTCAGGGAGTGGCTCCGAAACAGAACTTCCTAAATGTTATATATTTTAGAAGTTACCATGTGCAGCTCAGGTTGTTTAATGAAACTGTTTTGAAATTCAGTTTTTCTTTCATCAATATTTGCAGCAAACTGTGATCATGGGTTATTAATGTTACCCTATCAAATAGGTTATTCCTCCAATACAGGCACTTCTTTTATCTAGCCAAAACCAAATTACTCAGTCTGTGGGATGGAGTATTAAGTAACTCTCAGTAAATGTTCCAAACAATAATGTTAAATCTATCGGTTAATTTTGGATACAAAATTAATGATGGGAAAACAGAAGTGTTTGGGAAAGAAAAAAGAAGCAATATTAATCAGAAGAAGGTATTCGTCCAGACTTAGCGGCAGTGTTTGCTCCTGATAACTGTATTGTCTTTTAACATTAAAATCCAAGATAATGAAACATTCACACACTAAGGGGGAAAAAAAAATAGAATCTTTTTTCAATTGCATTGCCTTAACATTGAATCTTTTTTTTTTTTTTAAATTTATTTTTATTTATCTTTTTTATTGCTTTTGCAGCTTACACTGGCCCTTAAAAACTACAGCGGCTCAGTGAAATGTTCAGACTGAACACTGACATTTTGAGTGGAAGGACCAGTATTTTTTATGATTTTGTTTCACTGCTATTTTGTGATGAGCAGAAATACTTTGGCTGATGCTCTGAAAACAACAGCAATAGAGGAAAAATTGAAAAATACAGATTGTCTTTAGATTCTGATATCAAAGAATGGTCCAGTTCTTCACTGTGAGGATGAGGCGTGGCCAGGTGGGTGAAATTTAACTAATCAATGATCACAAAACTAGGTAAATTGTTCTCTGTTTCATGCCTGAACTTCGAAAAAACTTTTGTGTTTTCTATTAGAGATCCAACCGAAGAACTTGGAAGGCAGAGGAGCAATCCGTACCCTAGATCTACACTGAGGATCTGAGGACATCCTGGATTATGAACCCAGACCACCAGGAAACCAGGTAAGCAAAACGGAAAAATCACTGGAGTCTCTTCTAGGATTTTTTTTTTAAGAAAGCATACAGATTAATGTAAAACTAAGATGGCACAAAAAAACTGAGCAGCTGTTTACCAACTCATTACTGTTGCTATGCAATTGAATCAAAGGGGAACCAGTCAAATTGTGACTGACAAGCAGTGAGATAATAAAATCAAAACCAGAATGCCTGTACTCTGAAAGGACTGGAAATCTGTGCACAGGAAGGTAATGCTGACATGACAATGTGCAAATATAGCAAATACACGGGTATACATAAACTGAACCCATCATCATTTATGCAAAAAAAGAGTGAACCCGAGGCTTTGTCCACCTCTATGTTCCCCCACTTTTACATCAACATGAATCGTTGAGTATCAGTGGGATTGATACTGGGCTTTTGTAAGTCAATGAATTTTTCCTTTTTTCCCCCATTATGTAGGGAGACATGTTATGATAAGAACAAAACATCCATTCACGAGTATGCATGTGTGCATCTGCATAGATGTGTGTATATATGTACAACATAATTTATGGTAATATGCATGTAGTGTTATTCGTCCCATATTCCTTGTTTGACCTTGTCTGGAAGACCACAAATATAACATTAACCTTGCTGCTTCTGTGATTTTTATTAACTATTTCTAGTTGTTCTAATTTCCTTTTTGTTAATACCCCCTGTAATTCAGACATGGTACTGCACAATTGCATGGTAATTTGGAGCAGGGGAGAAGTCAGGTTCTTTAGTGACCTTTTCACTAGAAATTTTTCATGAAAGCAACTGCTAGGAAGTTTGGATGTGTCTTTTTATAACCTTTAGATTTCAGTGTGAGTCCTTCTAATGAGCTATTCAATAACTCAGTCCTTCAGCACTGCTAAAACTAGTCATACCTGGCATGTGGGTGTGTGGCCCTGAAATTCATTTTATCTTTTTCAATACAGAAGTAAGAAATGCTGAGAGTTCATGCTAAGAATTTTGTTTCTGGTAACACCTAAGATGTCTGTAATTCAAACTCTTCAAAAATAAACAGTAGAAAATGCCTTGACATCATCTTAGCATATGAAAAAGGCAAATACATAATGATTCTTACATTCTCTCCCATCTAGTCTTCCAGACTTTTTAGTGAGCAATATCTAGTAAAACTTGATTATGATTTTATCAAATTAGTTTTGATTTTATCAAATATGAGTTTTAAAAATATTCAGAATTATTGTCCTAAATGCATGTCACTTTAATTATTTTATTGGTTTTGTACTAATAAATGAATGAATAAACACTTTTGGGTGATTTTTTTGTTTGTTTTGCCATATCAACATGGCAAAACTTTCTTGTTATCATTTTCTTTCTAAATGTAATAATTTTCAGTGTATTCCAGAGTAGTCCATCTGTGATGGCTCTGTGATCTGAGACTGGTTTTAATGTAGGAGCACTGATAAAGACAAGAAAATGCTTTAGAACTTGCCATCTAGTCAGAGGTTAAAATGCTGAGCTTCAGCTAAGGAAATTTAGGTTTCATTCCTAACTTCAACAGTCTCCTTTTTGACAGAAAAACAAATTTTGTATCTGCTTTATTTGTTCCAAGAGGGCTGATAGCAGTTCTTTAACCTGCAAAGATTACAATGATAAATTTTCCAAAAATTCAGAGGAGCTTAGATAACAGACTGATGGCTGATGAAGTATTTAAGAGCAAATATATCAGTTACTTGCCCACGTTTCTTAGCATTGTAAAAAAAGTTTAAAAACAAAAGGAAATTCTTTTACCAAGTAGTCTTATTGAGTCAGTGTTTCTCCATCATCCTTCTCTGTGGATCTTCTTACCTGTAACAACAATTCCAATGTGCAAAGTCACAGAAAAATGCTACTTTCCGCTCTTCCAAAATGTTAGTTTGGTGGTTTGCAGGTCTTTCCCTTGGAGTGTTTCTGTTCTGAATTGCTAGCGGTGTGTCAGATTCCTGCATGCTCATTTGGACCTGCTGCAGTCTTTGACACATCACTGGTTCTAGCTGAAGAATTTTATTGTTGTCTCTTCCTCCCTGCCCCCCATTTATTTATTTATTTACTTGTTTTGTTTTGTTGTTTTTTAAGTGTAGGTATAAGTACTGAATTAATCAGACAACACTGCACTCTTTGGGGGGGTTTTGCATGTGTGAAGGCTTACTCTGGATGGCAAAGTTTTAACAGTTTGAGGAAATATGTATCCATTGGTCCCTTACCAGCAAAAGCAGCCAACTAATTACCAGGGAAAATCATTACTGAAGCTACAGTCCAGCTATTGAACTAAAGCTGTTCCTCTCATTTATTCCATTTAAGAGAGGGTATAGATTTCCTTCTACCTTACCTGCTGCTGACTAGAGCTCTCACCTGTGACTCTAGATGAATGACATGGTGAGAGGACGGATTGGGAGCTTCATTCTTGGATAGTTCAGTGACCTGTTTGAAGAAACAGGGGATTTATTTTGTGGGATAGGGAAGCATGAGGATACTCAGCCAATAGAAGATATGTGAGACCCATCACTCCATGATGCTGAATATCTGTTGCTGTAACTAGAGAACATTCTGAACTGAAATGATAAAGAAAAGAACCAAAGACAGGATTTCCACATCCCCTCCACCACCACCACACCCCTGCCCTTCTAATGTGTAAAACTGATCTCAGAGTCACTTCCTTAAGACAGAACTTTGGTATTCTGAGTGCATTTTATCTGTAAAAACTCTTCTCTTGCATTATGTATGTGGGGTTTTATTGCAGGCATGGTGTGGAGATGTTCATGAGTGATGACAAATACAATGTAATTTCCTAATTAGTTGCTGTCTCTCACTTCTGTGGAAATACAAAACACCTCTCAACTACTTTTCATTAAAGGAAAGTAGAGGTGCTGTATCTGAAACAGCAAAATAGCTTTTCCCTCATGGTCTTCTGGCCATTTTTTGATTATCAATCAGTTTGAGTAAAAAGTCATCTGGATTAAGCTGGATATGAATAAAATTCAGAGTAGCTCATGCAAAATAAACAGCTCTATCATCTCCCTCTTTGCCTGGAATCCAGCCAAATTTCCTACAGTGTTGCCAAATAATATCTACTCTTTCAATTAACATTAGATACAGTGCTTAGGCAAACTAGAACTAAATTGCAAGTCACCCAGTCTGTTCTTTCTAAAATCAGAAGACTGCAATTTAAACTCTGTCTTCATGTAGAAATTATTTTTATCTGTAAAATTATATCTGTGTTTTACAGATTAGCTGCAAAGATAAACACACATGCTTTTCTTTATTCTGTTTGTGGGTTTCTCAGGATGTTATACAAGCTGAAAGCTAGGTATGGGGTCTGGTAAATAAAGATGACACAGCTGGAACTCAAGCTGTCTGGAATGCTATTTATTGTAACACAGTTTCTTTAGTAGACTTGTTATTTGAAGACTAGCTGTAAATCCACATATACTGAAACTTAAGAATAACTTGTTGTTGCACCTGTTACTGATAAAGCAGATCAATTTTGTTTATATGTGTTCAGCCTAGGTACTAATCTTAAAGCAAACCTACAGTGCATCTGAATTCACAGGTGCAAAATTTGCTTGTTAAATGTGAAACTAGGTGGAACCTTGTTGTGTAAAATAAAATGTGTCTCAAAGCCCTCAAAAAGAAGAAAAAATGCTAAGGTAACATGAATTTGTTGTTGACTTCTTAGCCAAAAACAGCAGGGAAGTCTGTAGTGATAAGTATATTCACCTAGAAGCTCTGTATGTAAAGGGCAAAGTTGTAGAGATGACAAGCTAGATGTTTTGAGATGAGTTTTGCTGCTGAAAAGCATAAAGAGTGTTAGAACTTGTTACATTCTTTCTGAAAAACAACTGGTGACACACTCTAAGGTCAACATGTAATATCTTTTCCATGCTCTTCTAAAAAGTCAGATTAATCCTTTCTGCAGTAACCTTTCTCACATTGAGTATGTTTGCTTTCCTGTCTTAAAATTCATCTTCTCTATTTGTGATTCTGACAGCTTGTAAGATTACATTGTCCATACATCAATTTGGATGTGCCCTCTTCGTCATATTTTGATTGAAAGCAGTGTAGTTTTACTTATGCTAAAGTACAGTGTACAGTGGATATATAACCTTTTAGCAAACCCTTTTTTTTTAAAGAATATTTGGATGCCGTTTAACTATTCAAGCTCAGTCTAGTAATACTGAAACAGCTGTCTTTAAGGAAGAGTAAGAGTTTGGTGGGTTACAGAAAAGATTATTGTCTCTTCATCTTTAGGTAGACGCAAAGGAAGCCAGGGAAATGTGAAATAGAAAAGTCCTTGGAAAAACTTAGGTAAATATATATCAAATATTTCCCATATCTGTTTTAGAAATGATCTAATAAAAATGATCTCATTCCACTCATTGTCACTTACTTTACAGTAGATTGCACTTTTCAGTTTGAAAATCACAGCACAAAAGCCATGTCTGCACACAAAATGCCATTTTTGGAATAGGAATCTGAAAGAGACCTCCTGTGTCACTAAGTCCAGTATATTTATTGTTTTAGGTAACTATGTCTTTTACATAATCTGTTTATTTTTCAAGTGATTATCAAAAAGATAAAAGAATAAAAATCCATTTACTCTCCTAATACAACATATTTTAAAAAGTGTAATATTTTATCATGTATTTAAAAATAGAATTACCATGAAGCATGGTTTAATTATCAGTACTCTGAAGATACTGATTTATCTGATTTTGAACACTTAATACTCTTTTTTTTTTTTGCTCTTCCAGAAGAAGGAAACAAGTATGACTATATAGTGAAAATGACAACAAACCATCCTTTGTTCTAAGATAATTTTATAAATTATGTCCTAATTCCAACATATTAGTGTTTGTGATCCCTTGTACTAGGATTGAATTATATTACTGATGTTATTTTACAAAAAGATATTAAATACATAAAAGTAATTAATTGTCTCTAACAAGATGATAAGATACCAAACTGAAACCAACTACTCTGATTGCCAGTTGAGTTCAATATCCTTTGAGCAAGATGCTTTCTTTCTACCTTCTTTGCTCAATGTAGTTGAGTTCTACAGAAAGTTTTTCAGTTATGTGAATAGTTTTTACCATGGTGGGTTAACAAATGAGCCTTCCTGTTGGTCTACCCACTCTCCAAATATTTTTTAAGCTATTGGTCAACTATGACTAGATTTAGAAATTTGTGGTCAGCAGTCTGTAAAGCTTTGGAGTAATGTAGGATCGAGCAGGACCTTTATTACTGTGATTTCACAGTTTTTTGGGATTCCTCTCACTAAGTGACAGTTTTCCGTCCTATAATGAGTAAATTTTCCTTGATGCTTTTTCAAGCAGGCTGTTGCAGAACTTTTCATGCTTACAGGCTTTCTCTCCACTTTTCATTAGGGTCATGCTGTGCCACTTTATTCATTTGCCAGCAGGGACCTTGAGCTTTCAAAATTCTTTTACCTTTCAGTCCTTTGCTGTATCTGAAGAGAACTCTATTACCTCTGCTTTCCTGGATAATCAGGGTGAGATCTTTTAGTCTCTACAATGGTTTTTAAGTTCCCTTGAGTATCCTAGTAGCCGGTCTCTTCATCTATTATCACTTTAACAAATTTCTCTCCGATATAGGTGGCCAGAATTATTTGCAGTATTCTGGATTGAGCCTTGTACAGTGTCGTTAGCAATCTTGTATCACTACTGCAACTACTTCATCTTTTAGATCCTAGTAGTTCATTCGCTTTTTCATGATCACACCAAATTAATTGCTTCTCATAATCCTCTCATTGAAAAATGCAGATTGGGTCTTTCCCCTTTATATTTTCCTACTGATGAGACATCAGCATAGATCAGATAGTCTTGATATCAGTCCCTATGATTATGACCTTGTACTTTATGATAGCACAGTCTACACAGAGATTATTAATACCTCCCAGTCTCGGATCATAAGGACTATCAATTAGCATATGCAGGCCTGGGTTTACTGGGAAGAGGTAGGAAATGTGTCTATAGCTTACATCTCCAGTAACACCATCTTCTGCTGGGTATGCTTTCATATCATGCTATGCAGATTGGCCATGAGGCTGCATGATTCCCCTCACAGATTGATATAGCGTTAACTTTTGTATTCCTACTCACAAGGAAGACCTATATCTCTCCTATTTTCAAGATGACAAGTTTTGGTTTTCTTTTTTCTTTCCCATGTTACAATCAGGATCATGGACCTTGGAGAAAGATTGTTCCCCTGAGTCTCTTCAGACAGGAGATACCCTCCAAAGTGTGAAGATTTTTGTCATTGCATGAGTATAGGAAATGGGTGGGAAGACTGCTGTATCTTTGGAGAAAAGCCAAGGAAAATTAGACAAGCCCACACGATCTCCTATGGCCACCAATGAACCTGTCACTTTTTCCTGATGAAATGTAGACTTCTAATGGGCACCAAAGTGTTTTCAGTTTCACTGGATTCTGGCATTTGTTGAGCTTTCCCTGAGTGTTCATTAATCTAATTGCAAGGCAAATGCCAACTTCAGACTAAAGGTGACCTAAATGTCGCACCACTTTTAGCATTAAAATAAAGAGTGCTCAGGAATTAATGAGCATAGTGGCCACATTTCTCATGCATGGCAAGCAACTGGTGAATCTCAACTCATGCCTCTTTGACACAAAATGCTCCTCAGTCAACTATGTATTGCCTAGGTGAGATGCTTCTCTTGCACTTGTCAGATAGCTGCTTTTTATCAGTTTATAACAAACCACGAAACCTGAGGATCACAAGAGTTGGGGCTTTTGATTAGCTCTATACAATATGAGAAGCTTCCTGTCCTTCAACAAAATCTGTTCAGCTTCTCTTTCAGTGTTTTCTCCAAAATTACAGGATACATTTCGCTTTCCCCTCAAATGCTTGAGAATAGCAACCTGACTCCTTTCACTTTTCCTTTCAGATATAGTATTCCTATTTTCTTTCCTCTTTCATCTTGCTTTTTATTCTTTGTGAAATGGTAAAGGACAGCACTGTGACTGACAAGGTGGAGAGAAAAAAAAGGAGGAAAAACCATTTTGAAGGGTGATCTGAATTGTCCGATTAACAGGTCACAGATTTAGAAAGGTTTATCTTGGAATAATGATAAGCCTTAACCATTTTTAACTTGTCTATGAGAACAAGGAATTTGGGCTATATTGGCAATTACGAGAGTATATTTGGCTGGAAAGGGCAGTGACCTTGTCAATTCAACTGTGTCTGAGTAGCCAGCTGCTACTCAACTGGTGCTGGGGAGCACCTATACCAGTGTTAGGTGGGAGCACAGCTGTAGGGCAGCAGTTAATAGGGATCTGACCAGTTATCCCAAAGATCTCACTCCTTAAAATCTGTTTTATTGCTGAAACAATCATAAGACCGTTCAGCACTTCCACAGTCTACCCTTTTCTTTAACAATGAATAATTTTTTATCAGCAGAAAATTTTGGCATATCTCTATGTGAACTCCAAGCGCTCCAGCAGAGTGGGCATGAGTGTAATTTTTAGGTTCTCCTGTGAAATACAGGAATTTATTCCTCAGTAGACTTTAGTAATATCTAAGGTATTAAATTAATCACTTAGAGTTTGGGTAACATACAATACCCAGCAATAACCAGGAATATGTCCTGATATTAAACTTTATGAAGTTCTAAAGTACACTGAGACCCCAAATCACAATAGTGGGCATCTGAACATATGAACCCTAGTTTCCGATATATTTATTTTATGTCCTGTGTCTTTGCATCACAGTCATTCCAGCTTCCCACATCTTCTATAATGCCCATTGTTAGTGTACTTTTTCTGTTCTCCCATGTCTTATGGGCTAAACCAGAGCACTTTTTGGCTGGTTAGGAGCTACATATGTACAGATTGGCAAGCTACTATTCATGCCAGGTTGGTCAAGCTAGGTCCTTACATATGTAAGGACTGAGTTTCATCTGTCTTTTTCTCAGTTAGTAGAATAAAGTAGAACAGTTATGTTGATCAACTGTCTAACTGACAGAATTGTAGGAAATTATCTTGGGTATTTCTATTTCTGATTGAAATTTACCCTTAGGAAGCAAAACTATTACATCCAGATAAATGGACAGCTAGCACAACAGCATAAGTTCTGATGGCTTAGGAGGCAAGGTTTGTGGAAGGAGGTGGCATCCTGCTGCCATCACTGTCCCCAGGACCTGTTAGGTTAGGAAGTGTACGGAGAAAGTCTAGAAGATACCACATGGTGATGGTTTGAGGATTTGGAAATTATGGCAAAGTTTAAAGGGATTGATCTTTTCCACTCTGGGTGCATGAGTAAGGGTGCAACTTCTCATTGTAGAGATTAGGGAAGAATGATTTGATCCATAAGTGTCAATGCTTTTGAGCTTGAGGATGTCAGCAGGTCTTGAACTCTTTCTACAATATCTCAGTTATAGTGTCCTCATAGTATTTGTCTCTCTTCTCTTGGCCCTCATGCTGCACGTGTGACTGCAGATAAACAATTAATATTGCAGATTACTAAAACTCTCATTCTTCTGTCCTTCAGTCCAATTCAAATGTGCCAACTTCACTTTCTGGTGTCCTCTGCCCATGGTTTCATTAATTCTCCAAAACTCCTGGAGAGAGTACAGTCAAACTCTTGGTGTTTATTAAGGATGTTTTCCCATTGATATTCTGCATGCAGTGTATCTGGCTGTCTCTGCTTCAGAAGAATCTATGACAGGCAGCCATATTTGACAGCTCCATGGCTTAATGTGCGTAAGTTTCTTAATGATTGACTTAAGTCTCAAACTTAAAGACTGTTGAGTGATGTCAAATAAGAAAACAATTTTTAATTTGTCATGCTGAATAATTGTTGACATTATACTACCATTTTCTTCCACTTTCAACCTGTCAGCAAAGAACTGTGGGGAATTCTAACCATCTCATTTTAACTTTATTATCAATACAGTCCATCTATTTTTCATTTATAATCCATTTATTTTTCTATCAAATGCATATCACAGCACTTTGCAGTTGCTGGGGAGTTATAGCATAACAATAAACTGAGGCTGCAATTGTAATTTAAATAGCTTTTGTTTGATCTTTCTTAAGAGAGAAGAATGTTGGTGATGGTGAATCAAAATGATCTAGTGAAGAGTTAATCTAGGAAAAGCATTTTTTTTCCTCAAACTATTAATAATTTTCTCCAAATTTCTGGGATTTTTCTGATAATATATGCGATCACATTATGACACAAACATTAAAACATCTGATAGAGATATACTAGTGTATGGGTTCTATGCTATTGAGAGATAATAAAAAGTGAGAAATTTCACTAAATATATATGCTCACAGATATCAAGAAATACAGTCTCATCAGTCTAGAGTGATTTCAAGTAGCATCCTTTAACTTTTAAATTTAGAAGAATCTGACAAGGTCTCATGCTTTCATAAAATTTGGATACTACTTCCTCCCTACCAGTGCTTAGCTTAATAATTACCATATCATTACTGAAATGGCTGCCCTTTCAAGGTCTGTCTTTTTAATAATGTGCTTTTCTAGTAGCTGGCCATTTAAATTTGGCCAGGATGAGCTGTCATGCAGTGAAGTGAGTGGTTATTGCAGTTTTCTCCCTCCCATCTATGCAATACTTTCCAGCTAAAGAGCACGTGAGATAGAAAGGGATTCCTCAGCAATGAAAAATGAAATAATGGTGACAGAAGGATTTTCAATTTATCAGAAAAAGCCATAATGAAATCCAATAGCTGGAAGAGAAGGCAGGGACAGACTTATTAGAAATAGAGTGTGCAGTTTTCACAATGAGGGATAGATGTCTATTGGAAAAGCATATCTAAAAATGTGGTGGGATCTATGTTACCTGGAATCTTTATATACAAAAATTGATGGATTTTAAAATATACATTTTAACTTCAGGGGAAAATATGGGCTTCTTGTAGATTTTTTTTTTTTAAGTGACATGCACTGGTCTGTTCTGTTCAGCAGCTCCAAAAAGAAGTCATCACAGTAGTTGTTTTCTCATTTCCAAGATGATGAATATATGTTCTACTACTTCTCAAAACTTTGACTTTTGAACAAAATGAAGAGGAAGAGGGGTAAAACATAGCTGCAATGTTTATATTTTTTATCTTTTTTAATCCTATCTCTTTTTGATTCTTTTTGCCTGCTAAGGAGATTAAGGATGCTTCTTCATTCAGAAGAAAAATTTCTCATTTGTGGAAAAAAAAATCTTAATGTTTAAAATAAATTTTCGTTTAGAGATTGGCAAGAAAAAAGTCCAAAACAGAACACACAATCTGTAAGTGTTTGAATTACTCCTTTATCATATTCTTTTCATGACGAACCAGAACAAGCTAATCCTTACATGTGGTGGGTGGCTGACTCTGACCTCTTAAGAACCTAGTCCAGCAACTTCAAAGAGAAGTGATAAATGTTCAATTACATCTACAACATGTCAAAAGAAAGGTGATGAGTAAATATTCAAAGACCCTTTGATGAGGGATGGAGGTTGGCCTTTCCTATAATTAGTTCAGAATTTTTGTTGAAATGGTATCTTTGGAAGGAAGAGGTAATAAGGAAACAGGATTGGGTTTATGAGGGATATTCTGCTGAAATTTATTTTATCATCTCACACGTCATCATTCCAATTGACTGGCACTGTTTGAAGAATTGCTTTATATGCAGAAAACGGGTTCACTGAGTAACTGAGTTTGTGTCTCCTTCTTTTGTGTCTAGAGATCTAGTTTTGTATTTTGCACTTATATTGGTTTCCTATTGTTTCTGGTCCACAGACCGTGATGGAAGGGAGCATCACGGCTCTAGTGAAGAATTTTCTGGGCAATCATTTTCATAGTAAACTGAGAGATTGCTTTCTATGAGAAGTGTGTCCACATACGAAGGAACCTGTGATCTTAATTCTTAATTTTTAATAACTCATCTATCAGATGGATCAGAAAGACTATTACTAATTACATAGGCCTTTTACACAAATTCATATTCTGGGCAGACAAGGATTTTTCTATTTTTCCCCAATTGTTTTTGTCAGAGATATACATAATATCATCATTAATCTGTATATGCACTTCTATAATAGGAAATTCCAATGTAAAAATTACACATTTATTGATATAATTCCAATAGGCTAATAGAGGATCTTTTTCCTTTCATTGAAGATCTAATGCAAAATTTACAAAATGTTTCTGTAAAAAGAAGTGTATTGGAATTTAGAGTGGTGTTTCATACCCTTCCCTCCCACAAAGGGACTGCAGATATAAAGGACATCTCTTTAATTGCAGTTTGAGACAACTCTTCAAGTGCTAGGTACAGGGCAGCCAGGCTAACATGGAGCTGATAGCAGGTGGCTGAACCAGCTGGAGTAGAATTGCCACCTGCTGCAGCATCCACCATTAATTAACTAACTCATCATTAATTGCACAGCCTTCTAACTAAGGTCATGTGGAATATCTGTATAGTATCTAATGAAATCTATGCTTCAGAATGATAAATGTGAACTCTCAGGGAGATTGATTATGACCTAATCATGAAGATGTTGGATGCAAGTTTAGAAAGAAGCCAACATTCCAGAAATGTTGAGTTCATAGAGGTAGATCTCAAGCTGTTTTGTTTGGGCACATTGCCAAGTCAACTGCCCTGGCAACATCAGTTTTGGCTTGCTGAGAATCCCAGTCTGGAGGACTGTGTAGAGTGCAGCTTCATCCCACCATGGATGATCTACTACTCTTGAGATAAAAGGATCAGCCACAGAAGGACCTCCATGTTCTGTAATTCTTTAATGTAAATAGTAATCAGTAGGAAGTCTGTTGTTAGCAAACCAGAAGCTTTTGCTCTTTTGGCTTCTGTTAGCTGGTAAGGTTTTTGTTTTTCACCTGTACCAGATACTTAGGGTTTATCTCCTTCTGTAATGAGTGTCAGTAATTTTGCAGTGCAGCATGAGTCAAAGAAACAGGGGTTGAAGTACTAGCAACAGACATGGTTTTGAACCTGCAAAATAACTGTTTGAAATTAATTTAGGCTATCTTACTAATTTCTAATACAGCTCCTTAAATTCCACTTGAATAAGCAGGCTGGCTGTTTCTTAAATATTTGCTGATGGAAGGACTGGAAAGATCTTCAGTAGCTGGATTTCTGAAGCAGCACTGAGAGTGATTGAAGACAGAATGCCTTATGTTTTTATGTTGCCGAAAAGAAGATTTTTTGCACTTTAGCTTTCATGAGTAAGTCCACTCAGTGGTCAGCTACTGTATGAGCAGCAGAGACGTTAGTCAGCATTCATAAAAGAGAAATCCAGGGAAGGGAATTTTGTCATTTGTGTCTATTTAGGCATTAAAATCTTAACAGATATGGTTGCTAAAGTAAATTATCAGTGTATCCCAGTATGTTTTCGATGTTCTAAGACCACATTTTTTTTACATTGGGTCTGTGTGATGTAAGGTCAGCATTTTTGTGTCCAATTCTACTGCCTATGTAAACCAAGTGCAAGTGGGAAGTTATTGGTAGGGGCCCTTTATGCATCTTTTCTGCTCGGCACTTTCCATGACCTTATTTGGCTCACCATCGAAAGTAGACCTGGTTTCACTAGAATAAATTATATAACAAGTCTGACAAGCTCTGGGAAATGGCAGGTTTTTGTGTCTCAGGTTAATCTAATGCTAGTAATCCATTCTGATTCTTAACTGCTGTTCTTGCTATGATGCCAAATATCAGTTCTTAAGCTGATATTTTCATACACTTAACTTTCCAGTGATTTCCAGTGATTTCCAGTGTCCTCCTGAAAATAGGTCTTTTTTCTTTATTTTCAATCACAATATTTAGTTAAAATTCAGAAGGGAAATGCTGTGTCACATTTCTGGATTGAATAGTGTGTGAGAGACAATTATTATGATTTTAAAATATATCTTACTTAGAAATAAAAAATTATAGGTACTCTGAGCTTGAATGATTCATTCTTCAGAATTGAAATGGAAATTATTATGAATATGCAAGTAATTTGAGATCAAATGAAATTAATTTTCAATTTTTACCATTAAAAAGTAGAAAAAAATGAAGCTCAGATGCTAAATACAATTATTAAAAAAAAACACCCAAAGTACCAAACAATTGAAAAAAACCCCAAAAATTGAATAGGAAAACCTTACAAATCTAGATTAGACAGAAATCCTAGATGAAAGAAACAAATTTTATTTTTATATTTATTTAAATGGTCTTCAAATCTACAGAGGAAAGGACGGTGCTACTCACTGCAGGACTAGTTTAAAGAGAAGGGAAAAGCAACTGTTTTGATGCAGAGCATTGTAATGTACATTTTAACACCTTTTGGCTCTGATCTCAATTGAGTTGACAAGCTTTGTCCTGCAAGCTACTGAGGTGATTCAAATTCTTTAGCATGGGGCAAAGAACAAGATAATTATTCTGATTTGCAGATGGAAGAGCTGTTCTAACAAAATGGTGTTTCATAAAAAACTGTCCCTTTTCTTTCTCACTAAAATGAATGTGTGCGTTTCTCTTTCAGGAATGCACAGCTTTTTTTGCACAGCAGTAGTTGCAATACAGATAACACGTTTACCAGGCAAGGAAGCCTGATGACTGGTATAGGTCTAGAATATTTTTGTTTGTTTTAAAATCAGTGCATTTTTCATGCAATGGAAAAAAATTATAAAAAAAATTGAATGTATGGAATGGCATTAGGTTGTTTCCTCTGATCAGGCTTGAATGGCATAACTTGTTCATCAGCAGGATGGGGATACTTTAGAGAGAGCAGATGTTTATTCTTACCCTACAACACCCTGGCCTTTCCACAGTGAAATCATAGAAGCTCCATATGATTTAAAACGTTGATAGAAAAAAATTATTTTAATCTCAATTTGATTTTTTTTCTGAATGTCAGAATAACTGTAGGACAGGCAATTCCTTTTGCTAACCAACAATTACAAGTCTGAACTCACTAAGAAATATCTATCTCAGAAAAAAACAAAATAAAAAAACCCCACAAACAGAATAAAAGGGGGCTTTAATTTTCTGGTTTTGATATTTGACTTCACATGGTCCCTGATTAGGGCCAAGATTCCCTTTCATTCTTACTGTGGCCAAATCTTGCTATTCTGTTTTGTGGTTTCCATATGTTATGCCATTTTTCAGAGCTGTAATTCATAATCCAGCCTTGGATACCTGCCGTGTTATGGCATTCCCACCTTTCCCAGGGAAAAAATTTATTCCACTGAAAAATAAGTATTTTCAGCTTTTCTGGTGATGTAACCTTCACTCTGATACTTTTTTGAAAATGAGGAGTAAATATGCTAGAATATGATTTGAGGATCTTTATGGCTGAGGTTTCTTCTATCTAAAAGAAATCTCCCTCTTTTCCTCCCGAAGATCCATATAGCACCTGGGAAGTGGTAGTCTTAGAGCACATTGTGTTTTATTGTAAAGATACAGCACTGCACTGTATCTACTGTGTCTACACAAACAGCTTTCTCTTGTCATCATTCAGACTGGTCTATTCCTCCTCTCCTTTAAAACATTTCCAACTTTTTATTTCTCAGCAGTATGATTAAGCATATAATAGTATGAGACAAAATGTTAATAGAAAAATAGAGGTTGTTTACACAACATAGGACTAATTTATTCTGTTAATTAGAGTGAAATTTTATGCAGTTATTCAAAATAAGTAGACATGCAAGTTATTCAATCACTTAATAAATTACCATAAAGTCTACTCTAAATCTAATATCTTTCAATTCCTCTAAGATGAACGTTCAGATATCAACGACTTAATCCTTTAATAAATTCCATGCAGGCAACTTCACTTTGGCATAAACACAAACAGTAATAGAGTTAATAGAAGTGTCTTTCTATACCAATTAAATTTGACCTTGAGGACCGGAAGGTCAACTGATATGATGTGGTGCATACCCTTTGTAGGATATCTTATAGGAGTAAATTCTATGACGATGTAAATGGAGTCCAAGCAGAAATAACTTTTTTATGTTTCTAAGAACAGGTTGATATACGATTAGTTCCATGAACGCTTCCTAAAATTAGCTTTAGAGTTTTCATTCAGGACTTTTGTTTTGACAGAAAAGGACATTGAAAGGTACCTTGGTTAGATACTTTTTTCAAATTATTTTCCATTAAAAATGAGATTTCCATAATATGTATTTTCAAAAAAAAATTTCCATTATAATTTTTTTTTCAGAAAAATATTTTATTTGTGCAGAAATGCCTTATTTTGATCTCCAAATTACAAAAAGATACTTCATTCTGTTCTGTGCAGCAGCTTCCTTTAATAGTTTAATATACAATAATAGAGGGCTTCTCCTATTGCATTCATTAAACATCTATTGCTGTATCATGTCTTGAAATTTTATGTCAGTAATATATAAGTTATGAAATAAAGGGGAAAGCAATTCTATGTAGGAGGTATTTTAAAATTAATACCTTTTTGAAATGTTACATTTTAGCAGACAGCTTTTATCAAACTCTTTTTTTCCTCAGGTTCCTAAGATGTTATTTGCTTTCTTGTCACTTTGACATGAAAATAGAAGTTTGAAACATTGAGATTTTCAGGAGAAGACAGGGTTTGGTTGTATTTTGGTTTTTAATCCTCTGATCTTTCTGCAAAGCTTAATAATCTCAAAAATTCAGTTTGGCTGTCAGTGCACAAAAAATCATGTAAAGGTTAAATGAAGTGTTTTATGTTGTTTAAATCTTGCATGTAGGTAGTGGGATGGCTGCTGTTTCTTGTGAGAATGATCCTAATTCATTTTCTGTTCAAAGAGCAAGTCTTGGTTAGCACAGAGGCTGGCTTATTGAACATAGAGTAGCTATGAAAAAGTGAGCCTTTTCAGGTCCTCCTGAGCTCACGTTTTCTCAGTTTCCTCCCTTTTCTGGATGGCTACAGGTATCAGGTTGATTTCTGCTGACTGAGTCTGAGTTGAGCATCTAGCTCAGAAGTAAATGGGAAAAATCTTTGATATATTACTGAAACATAAATAAATTAACATGTGACATAACAACACAGTCTGGTGTTAAAATTTGGCCCATATATTTAGTAATTGAAAACACTTTAACTCTTGTCATATTATTACTGTCAGCTGATTGCTTTCTGGATTCAAATCTCATAACCATTCACTCAGGCAAGCAAGGACTGTAGCGACAATTGGATTTAAACTCAAATGCTGCAGACTAAACATTATTTTTGTGCTGCATGCCTTCATAGGAGTATGAAAATAGCAATAGTTGCAGCTGAAATACGTTTCTCATGGTTTTGAAATGTTTTAATAATCAATAGCATTTCCATATTTTCACATGATACTTTTTGTAATAACAATGTCATATTTTTTTCCTTACTTGTCAAACTCAGTTGTCCTTATATGTTTTATGAACACGGTATCCTATTTAATATGAATAATTATTTAGAAATAGTCTTATATAGTACCTTCTCTTGTGCTAATTTAATCAGAAAAACTGATTCTGATTAAATCTGAGCTCTTCAGAGAAAATAACGTTTCCTGAAAAAATTGGATTCAGCAACTGGTATCACTTGTGTCGTTATTAATGTTTCACTGGACTAGCATTATCTGTAAAGTAATAAGTGTTTGCTTTTGAATCAATACTGAGGATAGGTCTTTGAGAACAAGTAAACTTGTTAATTTTAAAGTGCAACACTAACCTGAATTAAGATTGTGAATAATACTATGAAAAAGAATTAAAGCCATTTTAAATTAGTTTAACATAATTCACTTTGGAAGTCAAGAGAATTAAATTTTGTTGAATTCACACTTCTTTATTTGTTTAACCTGGATGGACCTGTACAGGACAGGTCTCCAGAGACAATGTCAGATTAGATGCTCTATAATTTAAATGGGCAAAGCAAATAGAAAGCAAAATGCAGAGGTGGGACAAGCTGCTCTGTGAGTGCTAAAGCTCAGGGTCCTTTTGTGTCCTCCCTGTCCAATCTTCCCAGGATGGAGCCATTTGTTCACATTGGTGTGACATTACCTTCCACTGTGGCACCAGCTACAGAAAACATGTGGAGGGAGGTGACCTTCCCAGCAAACTATAAAGCTTTCCTTTTGCTCTGTACTTGGATGGCAACTGTATGCCTAACTCTTCCCATAAATTGTGAGAGCAGTGGATTTAGGTACTCCCTCAAATTCACCCGATAAATCAATGAAACAAGCTTTCTGAGACTTGTACTTCCTGCTCTAAAAACAGGTTGAACACTGTCAAAGTAGTTAAGTGTAGATGTGCAGTATGAAAAGGGAGATGGAAACAAAATGTATGTGATGGGAGACGATGGCAAGTGGGGTCTCAGTGTGCTGTAAGGGAGATGGATAAGGGACAGAGACAGATAAGAAGCAGTAGAGCTGTGAATGTTCTTGCTGGCCAGGATAAATAGCTGTGGAGCTGTGTATTGAGGGCAGCCAGAGGAGATTCAGTGATATATAGGTACTGAGTGATAGATAGGTGCACCACCAATCTCACTGAAATGGTAGCAGAAATTTCACAGGATTTCAGAGCAAAACCAAAAGATTATTTTTTTTTCTGTAGGAAGAAGAATTTTTGATCTCTGTGTATGTGTGTGTGTGTGTGTATCCCCCATACATTTTCATCTGGAACTTTGAAATTGATTTCAAACAGTGATATCAGAGCTCAATTTTTTTCCGATTTTTTTGTATTTCACCTGGCATTCCTTCCCCATGTTATTTTCACAAAAAAAATAAGGGAGAAGGAAGATACTGAGACTGAGAGGTGAAGGGAGTCCTCTTTTCCCCAAAGCAATTTTTAAAAGCTAAAAAAAAAATGCTAATAGTGTTGAAGTTTGATATTTATTCTAGGAGAGAAAAGCCTCCAACTAATAAGAATAGTGGGAAATTAAATCCCCTCCAATTCAAATAGAAATGGAGAAATAAATAAGTCACAATGACAGAATTTTAGCTATTGGAAGAAACTACCAGAGGAAATTACAGGTTTTGTAGATTTGGAGTCTGTAGACAAGGTTTATTAGCAGAGTTTTTAATGCTCTGTTCTATAAACTTTTATTGTTTTGAAATAATTGAATGTTACATTGTTCTGAAAGTAGGAAGTTTTGGAAAGAAACCTGTCAGGTGCAATCAAAAACACCTGACAGAATCAGGTAAGTGATCAGTCAGTAAACAGGAATGTTGTTTGTGCAATCCCTTCCTTACCAGCCCAGGTAATTTCCACCCTTGTCCACAATTTTCTTGGACAGAAAATTACTTGAGTGGAGGTAGAGAAGGGTAAATGCCAGAGATAGAGAGGGGTGTGAGAGAGGAATAGCAGGCTGGGTTGCTGTATCAGGAGGGGTTCAGGTAGAAGTGTTGGTGTGTACATACCTATAGAAACTACAGAGAAACAGAGCCTGGCTATAACACAGGGGGCTGGAGCATTGTGTGGCATGTGTTAAAATTTAATTTTTGATTGTGTTATTTTTTTGTATCTTAGCAAAGCTAGCAGCCTTTCTTCAAGTAAAGACTGGATGTCTATTGAAAAAAAAACGAGTTTTAGTTAAACATCAGGGTCCTTTTTTTCTTTTCTGCTCACTGAATGTAACAGAGTAAAAGTAACATTCTCTGGCATTGAAATGGGAAGGAAAACTTGATGAACTAATGATACCTCCTAGCCTCAAATCTATGAATCTATTACCGGTTTGACTTATCAAGATTAAGTGTCTGTTTGCCTTCCTCTTCTCTTACACAGTGAGAACCGCAAGGGGAATATTCATTGTGATCAGACTGCTGAGGAAAAAGTGATACTGCAATCTTAAATATTTTTTCATTTCCTTTATCTCAGATTTTTTGGAGCAGTGTCTTACTAATATTACAATTAACACTGTTTTATGTAAAACTTGCATAGCTGCAACTAGAGTTTGGGAAACTGTAGTAGCAAAATCTTGTCAAGTGATTAATGTGTGTGTGGCATTTAGGATGGCACATTTTTATAACCTGTCTAAGAAGCACTGACACTGGTGAATAGCAAGCTCTCAAAGAGCTGTAGAAGATGATTATAGATAGGGTCACCATCGGTTACAATGATGGAAGCACCTGATTTATGACTTGCAACAGTAAAGAAAGACCAGAGATTAAAGTGAGCAAGGCAGTCAGCCTGTGCTGATGGAAGACAGATGTTTTCAGAAGAGGAGATGATTTTTGTAACCTGAAAAAATATGTGAGTGAATAAGTGTAATAGCAAAGCCATATAGAATTAGGTTTTTAGTGTTATTGAATGATCTGGATCACTACTATGGACCTAATGAAAGATCAATGAAGGTAATACAAATAAATGTATCTTATTTAAGAAATTGCACTTTCTGAAAGTTCAGCTGGTACCCTGTACGAATCAAATACTCACTTGATGGAAACCAGTATAGTTCAGTGGGATAATGTTAGCTCACAGCTTTGCAGAATCTACATCTGAAACTTCAGGACTGCTTTTGCATTGACCTCCTGTTTTGTCAATCTCCACTTGGAATCAGTATCCACTCAGTAAAAGAAACTGCTCTCTGAGGGAACTGTAAAGCATGAATAACATAATACCACAACACCAGTTGCCTAGTTTGTGATTGTGTCATCAAAGACTGCAATATTCACCAAATTTACTTAGAACTACTCTAAGCCAGTGAACTCCTCTCTGCTTGTTGCTCATTCAAGAAGGCTCAAATTTTATCTTTATGCCAGTAAATGTTTGTGCTTCCCTGACCAAGTCCCAAAAGAGTTTCAAGAACTTCCCTGCTCTTAGGAGTTTCTGATGGATAATGAAAAACAACTTTCTCAAATCAATCATGTTCATTATTTCCATTATATCCAACTGGGAATATATGCCTATAGAAAGAAAATGTGCAAATCCTACTCTTCTTCCAGGTTGCTTATGATATTTTTTGGTGTTGATACAAATTTAGGGTAGTGATTGGTTAGCTACATTCATCTTTTAAAAAGTAGCTTGTGTATTTCAGTGCAAGTACTACAAAGCATGACTGCTTTGTTAGGAAAGTACTGTGTCAGGGACAATCTTGTAAATTATCTTACAGTCTCAGTCTTTACTCTTTCAATATAAAAAAAAAAAAAATTTTGAGGAACTGGTGGAACTCAAACACCCCACCAGTCCTTTGACTTTCTTAGATTTGATTTCAGCCAAGGTAAATTATCGACCACATGCCAGACATGCTTTCTGGTAATGACAGAAGATAAAAGTCAAGACTGTGATTTCTCCTTGTGCCTTCGACCCTCAACAGTGGTAACAGAGTTCTCTATATCAAAGAGAGAATCCATTTTTTAAAAATTTGTAAAACAATTACGTTCTGTGTATGAATCTTGAAATCCCTGGAAACCCATTTAGTTGGAAAACAAAGATCGACACTACTAAAAAGTTTTCTGGAGTTCAAAATGGAAACGACTTTTGATTTTCTTTTTTTTTATTATTTTATTTCTCTTTCTTTTAAACTATTACCACTTGTTATGTCATGTCAGTACTACTTTCCTATGCCTAAGGAGTTTGATTTATCAGACCATAACATTAGCTCTGGTTCATCTCCTGCTGAATGTGTACATTCTTAATATCTGTTTGTAACCTCTGGTATTTGAATAAAGGTTATTTAGTTTTCCATATGAGCTAAGAACTTATTGCTTTTCCAAATACTTTTCACTCATATAGACAGAAATAATTAACTAATAAAACTTACCTTGGTATTTTAGTGACAGAGGTCTTTAGAGGAGGAAAAAGCAAAACATAGGCCTAATTGTAAAAGCAGTGACAACTCTAAGATTAAATCCAGGAGATTATATCTGAATGATGGTGTCAAACAATCTGTTTTGCATATGAAATCAGATGTATTTTCACCAGTGTATGCATTTTTTCCATTTACCAGACTCATGTACTCTTGGGAGCAAAACTCTGGCTAAGTGGGTTAAAATATGGGAGAACAGCTACAAGTATGAGAAGTTTTACTTGCTCTAAATAATAGATCAAAATTACAGTAGGTACACACTTATGACTTATTTTCTTTTGGGGATCAAGAAAAGGAGGTATTGCAGGAGAGAATGGTGAAAGCAGAATAACTTTCAGTGTTAAATTATGTGGATTCAATTGATGCAGAGAAGAAGCTGGAGAAGAAGTGTGTTGGAACATGTTAAAAGAAGCAGTTGTATTCTACTACTGAACATGCATTGATATGCCTGTACTCTGAAGCAAAACCAGGGATGGGCTTTTAGAACTCTCGTGATACTGTTTCATGTACTGTTCCATAACTCCCTAGATTTTTAGTAAATAAATCCCACAAAGACACCATATTCTAGTCTAAGAAGTGCAAGCACTGCAGCACTCAGGGATGTTGAGACCATGGTGTGGACATGGGCTTGGGCACCCTGAATAAAGTACAGTCTCTGCAGTACTCTGTAGTGTACATTTCAGAGAGTGACAAAACAGAGAGGAGGATTTTGGTGCAGAGGAAGAAAGGGGTGAGAACAGGATTTGAAATTTACTGCATGGTTTTGAAAAAGATTCATAATTATCATTCTCTTTTTTCCACTTTGAAAATCCATCTAAGATTTAGATTTCCTTTTGTCCAAAATGCCTGCATACCTAGCAATGCATCATCTGCCTCCAGTGCTTCTGTTGGACATTGACAGTTCTCAGCATATGCAAAAGAGTTGTGTGTAAGCGCGACAATTCATGAGAGTGTGGGAGATTGCCTTCATATGAACTCTTCTATTGATTCATGTAAGTGTAATCAATCAGATCTTTCATAAAGGCACTGGCAACATTGCGTTTATGTGTGTAGCTCATATTTCTATCCAGGAAATTCAGAGCAGGCACCACTTCCAAAGAGAGTATTTCACAGTTCATCTGGTCCTAACCTCTCTAAGAGCATTCAGACTCTAACAAACATCTTGCACAAAGTAACCTAACAGTTCATGGTTATAGCACCCTATAAATCAAAAATGCACTAGTTTTTGATGGGAAGGACCTTACATGATCTGCCATCAGAAAGGATTGTCTGTAAGTATCTGCACGGAAGCATGTTTCAGATAGAAATGATTTCTTTGATCCAATTCTTGGCTTCTCCTAGTGGGTGATTTTATAGGGCTCCCCCAATCTAAATATGAAATAAGTGTATAAATGAGACACTGCAGGAGGTGTTTTCATAAAAATATCTTAAGGCACCAGTTACTTGAAGTACAGACCATAATGTACGTCAGAACCTGAAGACTTTTGCTTTTAGAGACCCTTTGCTTGTTCTGAGGTCTGAGGTGGGCTATATACTATCCCAGCTCAGGTCATTTCATATTAGTAGCTATTTCATCAGCAGGTTTTGTGGTAAAACTTTTGAGAATCTTTCATACTTTTTCAGACTCCTTTTTTTCTTGTCTCTCACACTAAGGGATGATACAGGGGTTTATTTGGGTTTTTTTGGTTTTGGTTTTGTTGGGGTTTTTTTGTGGTGTTTTTCTGTTTGTTTTTGTAAAACAGCCACCTCACTAATCAAGCAGTTAATTTTTTGCTAAACAAGAATAATGACAAAAATTAGCTGATAAAATAGATTTAAAATGCAGAGATATCCTTTGAAAGCTATCTGCATATTTGGCTCCTTTTAACTCTTCTTTCCCATTTTATCTATTTACAAGATAGTATTCTATATTACATAACAATGGAAGTACTGTTATTTTGATCACAATAGCAGGCAGAAGTGAAAGCTACGTGTCCCACCAAGTGACCAAATCTGTGCAGCTTAACCTGTCTGTTTTTATTTTCTAATTATATCATTAGGTGTCTGCAAGATCATTGTACTCATTGATGCTAGTACGTACCTCTGAAAATTTCACCAAGCAGAATTTACAATCATCCAGGTAGAGATAAGACCAGCCATCACTACAATCTTTAGATGCATGGTTTTAGCTGTTACAAATTCAAGGTTGTTGGTCCTTTGCCAACCAACACATTAGCACAAACTTTATGCATTAGGTGTTGGTAGCAAAACAATTCAAACTTGAAATGTATAGATCTTCCAAGAGGAAGTTTGCTTGTTTTTTATGTAACTAACCTTTGCAATTTTGTTTTGCTATTTGAGGGAGTGTAGTCTCCATAAATAACAGAGGTAAAGTTCTGGGCTTGTAATCAGTCAGCTGTTATTTAAAGGAATTGAAAAGTGCTGGTTTCAATTTCAGACCTAAAATAAGTACCAGTGTCTGACAAAGCATCAAGATTTCCTGCAAAGCAAGATTTAGTGTCCTTATTTAAGACAGTAAGTTCTGGAAAATTCTAGGCACAACTGAACTTAAAAGACCACAATGAATTTGTCAATGAGTTGCAATATTCTCAAGAATCTGATTCTCTTCTGAATGAGTCTATTGAGGTATATCTAAAGCACCCTTAATATAAAGCCATTGACATGGGAAAAGTGCTAATTTGACCTTTTATTTTATTGAGAAGCATTTCTGACATATAAAGGGAAAATTGAATAAGCTTTTTCAGTTTAATACAGGCAGAATCAGGCAGCTGGGATGGTAGTTGAGGCCAGTGCAAAGCATTTGCAGAGAGCTTAGCATAGAAGACCCTAGCGTCAGAATCACTTGATGAATGAACAGAAGAAACTATAAATACAGTTTATATAGAAGTTTTCTTTTCCTCCTTCCTAAATTAAGTGCCTCAGAAGAGGATTTTCTATATGTAGCAACTGCTGCATCATTCTTATTAGTGGTATTCTATCCAATCAAATGAAACTCTCTTTTTTTAATAAATCAGAGAGAGAAACAGTCATAGTCAGCCCCTTGGGTGTTTCTGACACCCTGACACTTTCTGCTTTCCTTCCTTTGGGTGGGTTTGAGTATATTTATCAGGCACCAGTTTGACCCTCAGAAGAATGACTGAAGTAAACTCTATTTTTGCCACAGCTTTACTGTGGCTCTCACCAGAAATGCTTTGTCTCTAACTATAGCTTTTGATCTCAGGCAAAGCTAGTAAAACCTGTTTTTGTGAGGAGATTAGGACATGTGATATGCATGGAAAAAAAAATAAATATGGAAAAAAAATAAAAATTATTCTATTTTATCCATTAAATTCTTTATATAAGTCTTTTGAAAAAGCAGATTGCTGGCGATGAAACCTTTTTGACTCTTCATTAGCAAACATGCAATCTAAAATGCAGATGCTTAATTTATTACCATAGAATAATTTTGGTAGGGATGTGCCTGTGGAGGTTGTGTTTTTCACCCTGCTTCAGCTCAAACAGACCCAACTAACTAGGTCAAGTTACTCAGGGCTTGATCCGTGTAAATTTTGAATATTTCAAAGAACAGTCTTCAAGTGGTATTTAACAACAGGCACTGGTTTTGATTCTCCTTTGCCTTCTGTCTCCTGCAATTCTTATGGCCTGTGCAAAAGGGACTGTGGAATGCTTCAGGGTTGAAAGGTATATTGTACATGTGCGTTGCAGAGGCATAGAAAAATGCACTTAATCAAATTCTCAATTCTTCCCTCAGCCTTACAGTTTAGACACATCTATGGCATTTGACCACAGTAAGCTCCTCGGGGGAGGCATGGACTGTGGAGTTCCTGTATTCATCTTGAAAAATGCTTCTTTTTTTTTTTTTTTTCCCCTAAAATAATTCTTTGAGGAGTTGGTAGTGGCCTCTTGACCTAAAAATATCTTCCATTTCCATTTTAAGACCTATAATCTTTCTTCTAAGAAGCCCAGCTGTAAGGCATCTGCTTTCTCTGATAAAGGATCTACCATTTATTTCATTACATTGCTGCTCTGTCCCAAAGGTTTGTAATCACCCTGGTGATGTCAATGCAAATTCCCTCTGAAAGTCTCAAATTTTAGGGATTTGTGGTAAGTAAAGACAAGATGAAATAGTGATCACACTAAAACAGGATATATTGTACCATGGTTCAGGCTTATCAGAAAGCATTTTTGCTGGTTTTAGAGCAATACTGTAAGACAGTTAATCCATTGGGAAGATGTTAGTTTTCTCTTTGATGCTTGTAAGAATTAAAGGTGCTAAACACCTTCCAGAATGAAGACTTTACAAAATTGCCTCTCAATTTACTCAGATAATGAGTCTTCTTTTTTTATTTCAAAAGAAAACATTTGGTTTTTTTCACTTTGTGCATATAAAGAGTCATGACAGTTGGTTTCAGAGGCATCTGTACAATACAGCAGTATTTTCACTTAGATTTAAATTAAGATACACTAAAATAAAATTTATAATCTAAAAAAGACACATTGAGAAAATTAGTCTCACATTCTGAATGAAAAATACTTAGTTTGTGTTTCCTTTTTTGAAACAAAATTTCACACGTTATGTGGAGATATGGTTCAGCAGCATCACAGTTTCTCTTCTATCGAATATTTGCACAAATCTTTTCCTTGGCTCTTGCTAGTGGTCCATACATAGTGTTGATCTAAAGCAGTGGACTGTGAGGACCAGGGGATCCTACAGCTAACTCCCAGTAGTCACTTCCTTCCTGCTGCTCCTGTCTGCCCCTCCATGCCCCTTCCCCAGACTGGTTTGTTTATATTTAGGGATGGCATAGGTTTTTGTAGTTTTGTTATAAATCAATATTTCACAGTTTCACATACAGTGCTGATATTTGAAGAAATGTCAGAGAGGTGGAATGTGCATTTTGGAGCAATTGAAGCTGGAAGTGGGAGTCCAAGCTTTCAGAGGCAGAGGGAAAAAATATTGCTTGGGTAGCTTTCTTTTGTTTCAGTCAATTACATGTATCCAAGCAAGAGGCAAAAGTGGTCATGGTAAGAACATGTCTGGCTGAGAGAACCTTACAGGTTTTAAGATCCTGGCTTCCTCTTGTATCTATACCTGAAAGTCCACTCCTCCAATAACACCACTGCTGCAAGAGATTGGCTCAATTTAGTCCTGGAGAGTGGAGCACTACAGCCTGTTCCCACTGTCAACATAACCTGATGTTCCCAGGTTGTCTCTTCCCCACGTACTCAGGGATGCTTGACCTTACTTTGTAAACATAATATGGCAAAAGTCATGAGGATAATGTTGCAGGCTGAAAAAAATTAATATGTGCAGTACTTCATGCTGTCATTTTTTATTATCTCAAGTGTCAGTTCAGTCTTCATTACATACAAGACCAAATGCATCTTTTCTTGCCTTCCTTAGTGGCATTTTCTCCTAGTCCCTATCTGTTCTATATTTCTTATCTCATGGTTCTTGGCAGCTTTCAACCTGGTCAGTGCAGTGATATTCCCCTCATTTTATGCAGCTGTATGAACCACTAGTGCCAGCTTTATTGTGCTTAAACATGTGTATGAATTTCTGTGATGTTATTTCTAATATGATGAATTCAAACCCAAATTTTTTGCAGTTTTCCCAGTTTTCCCCGCTTCTGATGATTCAGTCTGAAAAAATACAAGGGATGCATCTTTACATCTTCTGTTTTAACAGTTTCTCTACATTGATTTTCCAAGTTATTATATCCTATATTTCAGTAATTATTTCTCCTGGTTTATTCTCCTATATTTTATTGGTATCTCCAGTCTTCTAAGCACTTTGGGATGCATAAAGTAATTCACAAAAGCAATTAGAGATAAAACATGCACAGTGAGATAAAGACATCATAAAATATTAAAGTAAATCTTAGTGGTCTTGTGACTGGAGCCATGAGACAACACTAGAAGCTTATTTCTTCCTCCAAATCTAGCCTGGGCAGAATACTACAAAACTATTTCATTGAAGATAAAATGCTTCTGTGCTAAAATGCTGAACTGAAGCTTGGGACAGCGGGGTTCACCTTCCAGCTTTAGAAAGAATATCCTCTCTTAGGCTTACACCTGAACAATTGGAAGGATACACTTTTTTTTTTTTCCTGCAAGTCTCTGTATTTAGACTAAGATTTATTTGTCATAGTGCTTTTTTTCTTACTTGCCAACAAAAAAGAATGTGTGCATAGCTGGGGTCACCAAGTGAAGCTCTCTGTCTGATTAACTGTGGGCAACTGAGGAAAACAGCTGAGGAGAGTATTCTATAAGGCCCTGAGATGATGATAATTAACTCTCCTGCTTGGTCATACCATAGATTTTGTGGCTTGAAGCTATGCTGTTTTGTAACAAACTGTCACAAAAGTGAGAAGTGTTTCTCTTGGCTGCACTTCCTAAGGGTGTCTTATTTTGCCAGTTCCTCATGAGTAATTTCTGTTTCTGATACATATGCAAAAACCCCCCAGGCTGAGAGAACAATTTATCCAGCTGTCCTTCCTGGTACCTGCCTCCTACAAGCCTCTCCATCCCTCTTCTCCCACATAACTGGAAACCCACCCAATTAAATACAGCAGATGACTAGATTCTTGTCACATGCTGATTAAACTTCAGCATGCAATATAAAGGAGTACTGTTCTCCCAGGCCTCAGTGTAAAAGAATCTTGCCATAATAAACAGAATTAATGAAATTCTTTATTTGAACAATATGACCAATCTAATCTGAAAACATGATTCTCTTCAGTTAGTTGTTATTTCATATTTATCATGAATGACTTGAGAATCCAAAGCAAACCCTCCCCCTCTCATAGCATATTGCCAATTACTGTTTGGGTAGAGGAAATTTTTATGATTTCCTAGTTTGGAATATGGACTTGACTCCTTTCATAGGACTGAATATTTGAAATCATGCCTTTCAGTTATGTGTGCAGTTCAGGTTTCTCATACTACATTATGCAAGAAAACAGAGCAGCAGGCGGAGAAAAAAACCAGCCTGATCAATAAAAGACCATTCTTGTTTAAACCTTTTTGAGGAGTAGGGAGAATAGTTATTTTCTTATCCCTACCCATTCTTTTGCAATTCAGTCCAGCTAGATACCATCTTAAAGTGGATTATATCCACAATGATAAATGGAGGAGTTTGTATTGATTTACTGAAATCACACTATAATGACATAATTAGTCTACTTATGAATTGTCTCTATTGTGAAGTTAAAAAACCCCCAAAGGACAGCAGAAAAAAAGTTCCTGCTTACTCAATGAATACTGAAGGAAAAAACAAAACCCAGGCAAAACTTTCACATAACACTGTGACAGAGACTTTGAAAATGTTCACTTTCATGTTCTCCATGGTTACTGATACAGATTTCCATTGTGCATCCTCATTTCACCTGTAGAGTTCTTTGACCCTCATCTAAGAAAACACTTAAATATTTACTGAGCATTTGTGGTTGTTATTTTTTTTTTTGACATCCAGCTTTTTCTTTCTGTTTGGGTGATTAGACCACCTCCTTATTGCAGCACAATGCTAATGCATCTATTAGGCATGTTCTGTTTTGCTGGGATAAAACATTTATTCAGTTTTACAGTAAGCTGAGCAATTGCAACGGAGTTTAGCATCCCGGAGAACTGAGAACCAGGCACAGACATTGACACTGAAATTCCAAAAACAGTACAACTGCTCACTTTCTTCTCTTGTGCTACACCAACTCTAACTCATTTGCAAACTGCATGATAGTAACGTGAATCCCGACTAATAGTAGGTGACAGGAAGGAAAAGAGGAATGTTTAAAAAAAAGTAAAAAAAAAATAGTAAGAGAGAAGGGAACAAAAGACTGTTTGATCAATTGAGGAAAAGCAGCAATTTGAAATAATGAGGCAGGTTTTTTTTTTTAAGTCTTGGAAATGAGTCTTCAAAGTATCCCTTTTACCTTTTTCAGATATTAAAATAATGCTAACCTGGGAGGTGATAAAGAGAATGCTGAAGTTTTTAAATGAAAAACTGAAGTTTAAACTAGCCCTTAGGATGTGACTTATTAAAATTCTTGAGCCTTATGTTCTTATTCTGAGCAAAAAGTCGTGATATTTTAACCCTTGAAGTCATAGACTGATAATACAAATTTCTAGCTAAAAGATCCAGTGAAAAGTACAGAAGAAAGGTATAATCAATCTCCATATGTGAATTCTATCAATTTTATTTATATTTTTACTAATAAACATGTTTAACAGGTCTGAGAACATATATCTTCTGTTTATGACACTGACTGTCATTAATTGACTTAGGTGATCAATCTGAACTCTAAAAATATGCAAGAAAATTCACCCAGTGCAGAATTCAGGTGTACTGAGAAGTGGAAATACTCAGTGGTCACCAAAATTAGGACACTAGCACATACTGATTACCCAATTACTATCAAATTGTACCACAAAACATAATTTCACTGTACTTCTGAATTAGTCCTTGAAATTCTGCCTCCTTCACAGGTTAAGGAGGAGAGACTGTATCAAGTACAGAAAGCTAAAAATAACCCATACATAGATGTATGAGGAAAGGCACATTTCAGAGATAAAAACCTCTGGAGAATTCATTCTTCTACCTGTACATGAAAAGACCTTATTCTTGTATGATTTTTCTGATGTCCACAATGTTGCCTAAAGTTTCATAAAGATAATGAATGTTGTGTTCTATGTACCCCAAGACAACCTTGTAGTGTGGTTTTCAGCACTGTTTAAACAGTTGGAGCCTGTACTTTGTGTTTGTAAATCACTGGGCTTTTTACCAAAGGATGCCAGCAATAAGTTGGTGCTCCCTAAAGGGTGGTATCAGAAGGTCAGCACTTTTCGAGTGGAATAAAATCAAAGTGAAGGTGCTGGGCAAAGCCAAGGGAAGATGCTGGTCAGCCTGCTGCTGGAGTGCTTTGAAGGTACCATCAAATTAAGCCGACCAGTGTAATCTGGGCAAGGGAGGAACCCTCTGCAAGTTAAATATTTTTCACTCTTCCTTGTACTCTGTCCTTGCAGTTCAATATTACAAACCAAAAGACAGCTCTGACCTTTGACTCTTCTGGGGACAGTATGAATCATCATTAGATTCCTGATTCCAATATGACTTTAGTCTTCATAGGAGTGAACAATTTGGCCAATGTCACTCTATTTTGGAGTTCCCTGACCTCCTTGATCTGTGCTCTGCCTCTGGGCAAGACGAGGCACCCAGTGTGAGGTGTATCTGGGGATGTGTTCAGAGTGAGGACTCTGGGGCCTCTTTTGGTGTATGATACAACTTTTCTTAGAAACATTATTGAAAACATAATGATTTGGAAGAGAAGAATTGTTTGGGTATTTTGAGTTGTCATTGACCTGTGTAAAAAGCTTACAGTTTTTCAGTAGCGTAAAAATGAAACCCAGTAAATATTACTCCCTTTTTACCTCTGCTCAGAGATGTAAGCCTTAAGCCACTACTAGATTTGGAAGCAAGAAGTTCTGAAAAATGAGATTCTGACTCCCAATTTTTATAAGCACATGGTTGGCAATGAAATGCTTCCCTCATAAGGAGGTGTTGTTCCTGAGACACTGTTGAGCCCAGTTGTTGGCTTCTGGAATTTTGTACTGGTCTTGAAGAGTTTCTGAGTTGTTGATGTCTCTCTACTATGAACCACAAAACCTTTTAAGATCTTCCCATAACAAGAGTAATTTTTTTGCTGTTCTGCATGATTTTTAGGCAGCATACTGAGAAGTGTTTTAATAAAGACATCGCTTTAAAGTAAACTACTACCATCTGTTCTGCCCTCTAATTACAAATAGGGAAAGAAGGGAGAGAGAATGATTTGCAATTGCATCATAGACAAAGCAAGGATAAAGAAGTGACATAAAGGTATGCAAGTCTCCAAATATGGCCTGCATCACTTATGTTGCTTTCATGATTCATATACAGATGGAAGACGAAACTGTTCCCTTGTGAAAGGAAAATTTCCCTATGACAGCCATTTATTTTCCGGACATCTGAAATGGCACGTCTGTAGCAATATATACCAGGGTGTTCTCTTTTGGTGTCAGTTACTTAGTCCTGCAGAAAGCTATAGATGTGAGTTGTGTGTGTTTGAGATAAAATAAACATTAAAAATATGATATGGTAGGCAGTGGATTGAGACTCCAAAGAATTGAGTTCAATTCCAGTTTCCATTCATTTCAAACTAAATAAACAACAACTGGATGTCTAATTTCAAATATACCTCTAGATCTGATGTTCTGTGAGGCTTACATAGTACTTTCTGGTACTAATAAAACAGAAATAACAATTCCATATTGCATAGAAGTGTTGCCAGGATTCAGTCAATTTAATATTTGTGAGACATGAAGGCTCTTGCTTGACAGGAACCATATAAGATGCACTGAGATATGAGGGCTTTGATTTGATTCCCTGCAGCCTTCCTGCCGTGCTTATGGCACCAGTATGCTCTTCCTTCTCTGTAGTACTTATACTTTTACAACAAATATGGACTAGCTGACACTGATGAACGCTCACCAATCCTTCGGTAGTAGGGAAACAACATTCCTAAAGGTGCTGCCCAGTATGGATCACGCTGCTGCATTGGAAACTGCAAAATCTCCTGTGGTTGTAATGTTAATCATAATCTTCAGGGATGGGAGGAGTGGCCAAGCAAGGAAACATCAGTTGCTTGAAGACACTTTCTTCTCCCTGATTATCTCAGAGGCATGAATGCTCAGAGCCTCTTTCAAGGCAGTATGCTGCTGCTTCTGGTTGGCAATTATGCAGTGCCTTAAGCTGGGGAAATACTGACTTCCTGAAGCAAATTCCTGCAGGTTCTGCAGTATGTTTATGAATTTACTTAATCAAATTATTAGAGGATTTATCTGAGAGCGTCTGAGCACACAGCACAAACTGAGCAGGAACGAATTCCCTTTTGACGCAGGAAAACAAACTCAAAGGTGTATAGCAAAGAGGACACTCGGATGATAGTTAATAAATCCTTCCTGTCAGAGAGGGTCTGACAGTGTGGACAATCAAATCATTGTATATTCATGTGCTTTTTCTTAAATATCCATTGGTAACTGAGTGATGCAAAACATGCTGTTCAAAGAGAGGAGATCAGGCTTATAGCTCTTCCTTTTTCTCCCACTTCTCCAGTTCCAGCCTGAAAATCTGAGAATGTGTACCTTGTTTTCCGGCTGTAAATGGGTCTATTATATCCTTTACCAAAATATTTACAGTCAAAAATGAAGCAGAATTCTCTTTCTTTCCATATTCTTCCCCCTTGGACTCCTGTAGTAAAAGTGAATGAAAGAAATTGTTCATAGATATGGCTATCCCCCTGTGTGCAACTGTAATCAAGGTATTTGCCACACTGAGGACTCCACCAAAATCAATAAAACGTGTTTGATTAAAGCAAAGAATAAAACCCAGACCTACCCTAACCAGTAATAATTTTCTGCAACCATATGGTGCAAGGGGATTTCAGCCATGGAGAATGCTCTCATATGCTTGTTTCAGTTAATGTCTCAGGCTCAGAAGGGATTGCAAGCCTGGATTTAATCATGTCTCTAAAACTAGTCAAATTCTTAGGCACTACAGGAATGCAAATTACTATTAAGTTTGAATCCCAAACATAGAGCTCAGAGGGCAGTGTGCTCTTTCATTGCATTTCTCTGTATGTAACTGTGGCAGATAAAAGATAGTGCATAAAAATTTCTCACCCGGCTCACCAATACATATCTTTTAGCTTTCCCTTTAATTATGGAAAAAGCAAACTCCAGGCCTGACCTTGTGCAAATATACTTACCAGGAAGCCCTGGAAACCTACTTACATTTGTAAATATGATTTTGGTTCTTAATGACTAAAGGGCCGCCCTAGGACAGCGCTGCCCAGGAGACTGTGTTGCCCAGGGCAGGTGGTGTCCTTCACATTGCTGCAGAACATGACAAAAGATGTTTACATGGTATGAACCTTCTTCATACACAGATCATTGCTGCTTGGAGAAAAATCAGTGGACACGGTTTGTTCTGAGGTTAGGGTAAGTCTAAAGTACCACAGAACGCATGAGGCTGGAAAAGATGTCTGAAACACATCTTTTGTATATGCATATGTAGCTAGGCCAAGCTCTAGCTTTACATTCAGTGAAAATTTTGGCATGTATTGGGATTAAGGAAAAGGAGAGGAATGGTTTGATAGCATTACTGAGACCTCTTGCAAACAGATGTGCTCTAAGTCTGCCTCATAACTCCCTGGAGGCAATATGCCGTCTCTCATAAGGGAATGCCAAGTCTGAATATTAATGTCATTTTGTAACAAAGGTTCTTGATTGAGCTGTGTGAGCAATTTTCCTTTCCATAGCTGAGAAACCTTCTCAGTCATCTAATTCCGTGAAACGGAGATTACAAGGTCAAACTGCTTCAAATAGAAAATGAAACTAGTATTGAAAATAAATGTAAATTATAAATGATCTTACTATTTCTGTGTTGTTATATTCTTTTGCACTCAGCAGACCGCAGTGAAGAAATCACCTTGGATTTACTTTCTGATTCTCTGCAAATATAGAAATTAGTTTGTGAGACAAATACTTCCAGGAGTCTCTAGTGTGCTGATAGTATGTCTCTAATTTAAAATATTTTCCTTTATCTGCAGCTCTCCAATAAAAGAAAGACTTTTTATATCTATCTGTGTAACAAAATACTTTGATGGCCAGTGATGGCACTAATACTAAAAAACTATTTCAACACTCCATGTAGTAGTATTCCCAACTTTTTAGTTCTGAGACATCAAATAGAATGGAAAAACTCTTCTTAAAAATGCACTTTTGGATGAACTGTCTGGATCTATAAATTATGTCAAAGAATTTAGGTTCCACAGTTGACAGGAGAGCATTGTTGTTGTTGTGATGATGAAGAGGATTTCTGCTCTTTGTCAATATACTTGTACAATCAAAAGAATTATTTCCAATAAATTGTTTCGAGGTTGCTTTATGTGTTTCTGGGTTTGCTCAAAAAAATGGAATTTTGAAGTGGTTTGTGGCAATAAAAATATTTCTATTCCTTTATTAAGGAATGAAACTCCTGGTTTGGTTTTTTTTTTTTTTTTTTTAATTTTGATGCATTCTGGTTACTGAAAGTATCTTAGCATTGGAGAAACATTATTTCAAGGACAAAAGTTAAATAATTTTTATTTTTGTTGAATAAGCATAAGTGTTAATTATATTAATGTGTGTGTGTGTTGGGTATTCAAGCTGAAATTATTGGTTTGAAAATTATTGCAGGGAAGAATGGCACCTTATTACTTAACAGAGCAGATCCATATGTTTATTCAGTCATAGTATATTTTGACTAGGAAGAGAGAAATAACATTTCATTTATTATTTATTTTTCTATTAGGTCTGTGTACTAGCTCATTTTGAACAAACTAAATTGTCTTCTAGTTCTCTGTGTAACAGCAAAATAATCCCTCAAATATCACCTGCATTATTCCTTTGCTTTCTGTGCTGCTTTAAGGCTCTAAGGAAACCACACAGATAGACTCCATGCACAGACAGTTTATATGAAATGTTTTTGTAAATATAAATTTCTGTGTTTTATGCAGTCACTTTTGATTCTTATGTATAGGGGTTTGAATTATTCACTGTCATGAATCTGTGCTTGCTTTCCTCATTATACAGCAGTCACAAATGTAAAAAGAAATTATAATATCGAGAGAGGACAAAAGAAAATGGAGAAGGGAAGGTAGACAAATTCAGATGTATCAAGGAGTATACTCTAGGGAAGGGTATATTTGTAAGAATAGCAAAATTAGTTTCTCCTCAAATATTTCTGCAAATACGTAATGGAAAGTAATAACAGCTGAAAGAATATCATTACAGTGAAAATAAATTAAAATTTGAAACATTTTATGGAAAAAATATCCTGACTTTTTGTAAAGAAAACCTCTTTTCCTTCTTAATTCTAGAGTTGCTTGGTAAATAGAAGGTTGTCAATATTTCTGGGTTTGTTTTTTTACTGTTTTTCTAACCCTCAGAATTTGATGCAAATATTTGCTTCCTAAATATGGAAAGGGTTTAGTTCAGCTATTTCAGCTGTAATGAAAAAAATCAGGCTTTAGAAGCAAGGAGAGAACCATAACTGATGGGTATTGCCCAGTCTGACCAGCTGCACAGCACAGCCTTAACATTTCATCAGGGTCTAGGAGGGAATGAAACGTGGCAATCCTGTTCTCAGGTGCTTTGACACCTGAATTATTGTCTTAAAAAGTGGTAGTCCCAAGGGTTCTCCCTCCTTCTCTGCTTGTGCAGGTTAGGAAGAAAGGAATAATTTTGTTCTCAGATCCTGTTTGATTTTTAATTAAGGGCTATGTACTCTGAAGAAAGATCCATGATTACTAATCACAGATGGAAGGATGCACACAGGCTTTGAACAGTAGGTAAAGCTCAATATTTAGAGAACTTACTCTGGGGAAAATCACCCAGGTCCCTCTCCCTGATTCCTAACTCCTCCTATGCCTCTGTGAGCATCACCACAAATGAGGGCCTGGGGTACTTTCATGGGCCAATTCCTCTGTTTAGACACTCAAATTTTTTTCATGAAGCCCAAGAGCCTTTTTCTCAGAGCTGACATCTCAACATGATAATGAGAACTATTCTATTTCATCTGAGAAAGTCCAACAAGGAATTGAGACATCAAACAAACAGGAGAAGCTTTCATGTTTTGAAAGCTGACTGTTTTTCTAACACACATCTTCACCGTATTTTCTCTTTTTCTACAGGAAAAAGAAGGATTTGCCTCTGCAAGAGGGTTAATTATATAAATGAAGCACTTTCCATTCTAAGATACAGGATTAATGAAATGAAATCTTGGGACCTCTTGAAGTCTGATCCAAGGGGAAATAAAACCAAACACAACACAGGGCAGTTGACTGAATGTGTTAAGTAAAGTTGGAAAAGAGAGAAAATTTGACCATGCACAGAAGTTTGAATAGAGAATAAAAAAAAAAGAGAAACAAAATTTGATGACGACTGAACATTCATATTTCCAGGTTGCTCCCAAAGCAAAATGCAGCTATTATTTGGAGTGGAAACAGTTTGTGAACAGTTTACAGGCTGAATTAAGGGCTCAGAATGAAAAAATTATTTAGAAAAAGTAAAAAGATATACATAGGTTTTCTTAACTCTTGAGCAAAAAACCCAACAAAATCTCTTTCCCTGGGTATGGTAAATGCTTTTTCTCAAACAAATTCTCAGTGTTGCTGGGAAGAGGGATACAGAGTTCAGTATCCTGTGTACAAATGCTTCCATTACGTCCTTTGTTCCCATCTGAAGGCTTCATAGTGGAAACCCCTCTGAGCCTGAGTTTATTTAGATCTTTCCTCCTAGATGAGGAAGTGATTAACATGAAACAGAAATTTTTCTATTAGACCATAGCAGTCATTCTGAGGGAAAAACCCCAACCGTTCAGATTCATCCTGGGTCTATTGGATCTACCTTATAAACACATAAAGAAATCCTCATTCAAATTCGTGGCTGCTTTCCATAGCTTCAGTTGTGAAATTGTATGGGTACTCTGAACCTCCACTCTCATTTAAAAACGGATCGCTTGTGAGCATTGCGCTATGGAGGTGTGCGAGAAAACACAAATCCTGAAACTGCCTAAACCAGGCAGAGGATATAAAAAGAATGCTAAATATATTATATCTTTTGTGATCTAACTGATACTTTTTGAGCCCTCATGTTAAATTTCATGAGGGCCTGATCCTGTTGGTGGGCTTTGAACTTGCTCTGATGAGATCTGAGCAGAGTATACCTCCACCTACATGGATGAAATCCAGGGACATTTAAGTTGAGAAAGTTCTGGATCCCTTCAATAGTTTGTGACTACTCTACTGTGGCCAATAAAAGCTGTCAGAGTCTTTGGCTGTACCAAGGGAGAAAATTTAACCAAGGACATAAATCTTGTGACCAAAAGAGGTCACAAAACTGCAAACACAAAAGGATTGAAGTCCTCTGGGATCAGGAGTGTTCTGGATTTTAATTTTCAATTGGAGAACTTTGTGTGTAGATTACACCTCTTTTGGATCTACCTGAATATCCAGGATGAAATCAAGCAAAATTTGCCTTTCTGGATTATTTGGATGTTAACTCCTGATATTTTTGAGCTACCGTTGTTCTTCTCCTCCATTTTTGGAGTGGCCCAGGTAAACTATGGTGTTCTTCCACATCTTCTTTTTTTTTTTTTTTTCAATATTGTCCTTTTCAGGAGAAAGGAATAAAATAACAAAACCAGGTGAGCTGTTCAGTGTGCTTAATTGTGTGGTTGGTATAATGATTGAACTGAGAGTACTTTTTAATATGTGATTTCAATTTGGTTATTTTGTTTTGGGCTATGTTTGGCTGATAACACTACACCTAGTCAATTTTTTACCTATAAAAAGCCTTTTTTACATTCTAAATACTATATTTAAGCCTCTTGAAATCACTGGAGCAAAACCAGGAGTCAATATCCTCTCCCTTCCCCCAGGGATGGATCCAGTGCCTCATGTCCTCTGAGAGCAGGTCAGGACAAGCATCTCCAGCTGGCTTAATGTTGCTGAGGATTTTTTCCCCCTCTGTTATGATTGGCAGAGCATTTCAGTCTGGTTTATGTGAACAAAGCCAGCGAGCGAGAAGCAATAGAGCACGGATTGTCTGAGGCTTCAAAGCCAAGCTTTTCCCACTTAAATGTCAGTCGACTGCTGTTTGTCAGCAGTGTGGAAAGCCCTGACAGAAGGAAATTGAGTCTTTTCTGCTTGTTTAATACCCCTGTGGCAGTGGGCTGTGTGCACTGCCACACCAGGAAATGAAGCATGCCCAGGAAGAGCACAGCAAGGAGAAGCTGCTGCCTCAAGCACCCCGTGCATGGACACTGCAGTGGGTGCAGGGCACTCTGATCCCCTCTTTTAAAGACTCACCCCAGGGGCAAGGGAAGTTTCATAATCTGTTTGTTTTTTTCCTGGAAGAGTGTGTCCACTCTTTCCATACCTTACCAGCCAGTTCTGGTTGGTTTTGTTGTTTTCCGGAGTGTATAATCATGCATAAGGATCCAGGAACACGTGGGCTCTTCTAGGGCAGCCTCTGGCTCTGAATATGAATTTATTCTCTGGCCCAACACTGAGTCTGGCAATGAGGGAAATACCAGCAGGGCTCTGTCTGGGCTCTAGGGGATGAGAAGGGGGGTATTCCCGTATGTGAGGGCAGTAAGGTTAGAGGGCTCTGCAGTCCTTGCTTGCATCACTGACTTTTGAGGGGATTCTTTGGAAATCAAGGATGCTGTTTAGGTAAGTGAAGGTGTTTGGGAGGAAAAGGATCCTGACTTTGCTTGTTTCTAGTTGTTCAGAAGTCAGGGATAGCACCTCTGTCATAACAATATAAATTATAGTTAAAAGGTTTACTCTGATAAAAATTAATTTTTCACCTACTTGTTCATAAACCAAATGTTGCAGATGAGTCACCACTGGGTGAAGTTCATACTGCAGGTATCACTGTCTGAATAATAATGTTATTAATTGTTTGCATTTAGTTCTGTTTGTAAACTCTCTTGGACATGTTATTTGCACTTGTCATCAAGATAAATTTGCAGCCTACCAAACTGCAAAACAAAGATTGCCATTCCTACCAGCTTATTCATGTCAGTGGTTTCAATTATCTGAAATCTGAAATACATCTGTCTTAGGAAGAGAAGTATCATACCTACAAGTCATATATTCTCTGTGTCAAAATAGCAATATCACAATGAAGATCTGATCTCAATGACCGGAATAGAACTATGAATAATAGTATCTAATCAAGATATTAATTAAAACTTGTAATATCATCTTAATGGGAACACTTTGCAAAGTTAAATTGGATTTTTTTCCCCTTTTAAATTAGCACACTCAATTAACAGGTGTTCTCCATATGTAATTATTTTCAGTGGAATGAAAAGCTGAGTTAAACATTACAGTTATATAGGGCTAGATTACGGTCAGGTACTTTGAGAGAATGAAGGCAGAGAGGAGTGAAAATGTGGACCAGGATGCTCTGGCTAAGTTCCAGTTTGCTAATCACATCCTACTTTATCAAAACTGCCTGATAGTTTCAATTAGTTGCTGTGTTCTCCTCATATTTCCTTGGAGGGCTAGGTGTTTTGCAATATAAAATTGAAAAGCTCCTTCCCCCCATGTGTGCCTGCCTTTAACTCCCAAGTGCCACAAATTTCAGATAACAAATCTATTTCAGCTTCATTTTTGTGTTCAGGAAAGACTTTTCAATTCATCTATCTCTGTATAAGTATATATGTATGAACATACATATGTATGTTTTTCTTTAAAAGCTACCTATAAACCTAGTCATTCTGAGAGTAAAAGAGTGTTTTTGCTTTTCTCGTGTAACATTCCTGGATGAAAAACTTGCCACATTGTTTTTGTTGAAAAATCTCATTCTATATTTTCCAGTTTTCTAGTTGTACGACTGATATCCTCACAGGCTAATTCAGCTCATCACCTAGACCGATTTTGAATGTTTTACCAGTGATGGTCTAGTATTGAGCTCCCACAACAAGAAGACTTTAGAATCAGTCCCTTTTAATGGGCTGAAGATGACGGGGGATAAAACAAGGATATCCACATCTGAAGGCATAGGATAGAGGACAAATCTGTGTTTGTCCAGACAAACCTTCTTCTAAAATGAATATTCAAGTGAATGAAATCTATTTCATTCAAAATCTAAAGCCTGACAAAATCAATTAAAGACTTTCTACAATCTTCGGAGAACTTTACTTATAAGTGAAAAGAATTAATTTTGCAGGAATAAAAAAATTTGAGGAGCCTTTACAAGTGAAAAGAAATCAGAGAAACAGTTTGTATGTATACAGACCTCTTCCCCTAAGGATTTTGTTCTTTCAAAATGGACTCCTTGAAGAAGTTCTAACTCCATTTCAATATGCATACCTATAGAAAGATATTATTTTATTCAAGGTGGTTTTCCTTTCATCCCATCAAGAATAACTTCTTAATCATGCTTTTTTCCCCCTCCTTCTGGTTTCTCAGTATTTTTCACCACCTCTAGCCAGACATTAGATTTCCTAAGACAGCCAGATCCGTGTCTTGACAGGTTATTAATTATCACAGCTGGAGGTGGGGTGTTGTGGCTGTTCCTTACTGTTTGTCATTTGACAGTAAAACTGGATGAAAACTAAGGCTTCGGAAGAAAACAGAAATAAACCCCAACATTTGTACACAGTGCACATTGGCTCAACAGATGCTGAGTTGTTTTTCAAACCATCTCCAATGTCTCTTATCCTTCTTTCTTGAACTTCTTTCTGAACTCAGAGATCTTAAAACAGAGAATAATGTGATAGCAGACCAGTATAGAAGGTAGCAAAATTTTTCTGAAAACATTTTCCTTACTTGAAATACATCCTAGAAATTGGGGAAGCAAGGCTGAAGAGGGATAATGATGAGAGGTTACATTCAAAACAAACAGGACACCCCTTCCAGCAGAAAGGCCATTTACCAGATATCACTTGGGGATCATAAATTCCCTACATCTTGCTTTTGTCTGGAATCGCTCATTTGAGAGGGTGGTTCATTTGATTTGGGGTGGTGCATGTGGCTGTCTGGGTAAGCCGGATGTTTGCAGTTTGGGTTGCCAAGAAGCTTTCTGTGAGCATCTATCCCACTGACACATTAAGGTGAAGCAAGGCTTTCCCAGGAGCATGCATGGCCCACGAGGAAATTCAGTCCAGGGAAGGAAGTTCCAGCATCAGTGGCAGGAGGCGTAAAAGCAGCTGAGGGGTCCTACTAGAAGCACACAGACTATAGAAATTGTCCTTTCCTCACCTTCTGAAGCACCTAGTGGATTGCTGTTGGGCAGGGGCATAAAGAATGAGTTGGAGGAGTTTGTGCAGCTCAAGTCAGGGTCATCTTCTGAGAAAACTGAATCCATATTTTTGTGAAGTTTCCCTTTTTCTCTGACAATCCTCAGGTTTAGCTGCAGTAGGAAGGCTCTGAAGAGCAGACAGCAACCAGAAGAGGGCAGTGCTGTACTCAGACATCAGCCGACTGGAAAGCCAGGACCGTTGTGAAAATACTGTGATGATAAATTATTCTTCTCATGTAGTCAGTTCACTTAATTAGAGACAGTGTCTTCTGTCATATTTATATTATTTTTTTTTATCTGGTCAATCTCTATCAGGGAAGTTACAAGATGTTGTCAAGGTAAATTGTGAGGGCAACACTGTCTTGTGGTTTGTTTGGGTTTTTTTCTAATTAAAATGAGATCTGAGAGGACGAAAAGGGACGGATGGTCACCTTAAGCTGGTATTTATTAATAATGATAAAAAGGAAAGACTTTATCACCTGAGGAACACTTTTCAATGTTTCCTGAAAGTGAACAAATTCTGTCTCCTTTCTTCTTTCTTCAGAAGTTTCGCTGTGCCCAGCCAGATCCCTCAGCCTGGGTGCCCATCACCTATGATTCACTCACACACTGTGCCATGTTTCCTCGTTCATTTCATCCCAAAAGGATCCCAGCAGCTTTAACTACACTCAAATGTGGCTAAATTAGTTGAGATCAGATCCTTTCTTTGCTTTACAGCATGGTACAAAAGCCCTATATTGTGTAAGAGGGTAGGAAGAGAGCTGATAACAAAGCCTCTAAAATATGAAAGAGGCAAACCACGTGTTTGCACAAACTGGAGCCAGACAGTGAACCACAGTGATCCACACTGGACATGACAAATGCGTAGCTCATCCTGGCCTCCACCCGTAAGAAAGGAGGAATGACAGACACACTTTGGCTCCCAGGAAAGACATATGAGGATCTGTGAACGGAAGTGTCCTGGGAGTCACAAGAAGTGTCTGCCACTTGGTGCTAGAAAAGTGGATGTTTTATGCCCAGCAAGCTGAAAGACTGGGACATCAGCCTGTGTCTGTATAAAGGCTGCTGAAAGTACCTGCCATTTATCTCTCTGTACTTATTTTCCAAAACAGCAGCTTCTTTCCTGTCTTTCTCTTGCCAAGTGTGCAGTCCTACAGTTGCTCCTCCACTGAAATGGAGATCTGCATCTTTGGCTCCTGCCTCCCACCTCACTGCAGGTCAGTCCACATCCCAGAGTTGCCCACAGCCTTTCTCCTGCTCCCAAACCAATCACAGTTGTGAGCATCACCACTGTTGCTGTGTGCATGCACATCTGCTGCCTATGTATCATCCTGCTCCACAAAGCTTGAATTTCAGGGTTAATGTAACTTGAAAGGGCTGGAGGAGATAAGTTTCCCATGTGCAGCATTTTAATGGCTCTCTTTGTGCCATCAAATCCCAAAATTCTTGAATAGCTGTTTCTGATATCAGAGAGAGTTTTCCCTGAGAAGCAAGCACAGGGAAGAAAAGGAGTAGTGAGACAAAACCAAAACCAATGAAGACCAAGTTCAAAACAAATGGTGTGATTCTTGACAAAATGTGTAGTTAAGTTGTTAAAATACTTGATGAAGGATATTGTGGAAATCATTCATTTATTTGGCTTTGGGGGAAAAATGGACATATCCTTAAAAAAATGTCTCTATTTATTCCATCCCTGCAAATATTGTATTTTAGAAGTTAAACACACCTTGGAAGGTGATGGTCTGAGAAGTCTCCATTTATCAGCCTTTGAAAGCCTACTATTACATATAGACAAAAAGAGAACAAAAAGTTACCAACTAGGTGAGTTTTCAGCTTTATGTCACCCAAACATCTTAGTGCTAATTAATCATGTTGCATATTAACATCAACATTCAAAGAAAACTTGTTTGAAATTTCTCCTGAGGACAACCTACCAAAGATGTTCAGTGAATGACCATTTTTTAATTCACTTTCTTCCTGAAGACATTTTGAAGTCACAACAAGCCTGAAACCATACTAGATACCATGGTACTTGAATGATAATCTCAGACTTTGCAAATTAAGCAGGGTCAGAATTGTGACATATTTAGCTGGAGAAACTGCCAAGACAAATCCAGCAACCACCAGGATGTGACATGGGAATTTTGGGGCTGAACCAATGTCACTGGATGATGACTGTTACTTACCTCTTGCTTTTTTACAGAACTTCACCCTTAGGTAATGCACTTACCTACATATGAGGATATTCAATGATGTATTTGTAATTGGAACTCCTTCCACTTGATGGGAAAGTTTTCAGACAGTTGGTTATTAGTCAGAAAGATCACATCAAACCCAGTGAGGGGACCAGATTATTAAAATGTTAATGTGGGGAGAGGTGAACATAAAGGAACTATTCACAGCCAATACATTCTATTTGCTTGACATTCGCTGCAGGGTCTGAAGTGAAATTATACCCAAACATATCTAGAGTGCAAATAGCTGTGATACAAAATGGCAAATTATTTCTTATGTCAGTGACAAACCCTTTTAAAGGAAAGGACTTACTAGGGGCCTTATCATGATTCTGATTCATACTTTCTGAAAGAAATAATCGTTTGAGGAATGCTGAATTGTTACTAGTTTGAAAACTTCAGGAGAGGAAAAGCTGAAATCTGAGCAGTCATCATCTGATTACACCAGTTCCTCCTGAAATGTTAAGTGTATATAATGTTTTTTTCCTTATGGATCTTAAACTGATAATAGTCTTGCTGTTAAAATGCCGTATTGTGCAATGGAAGAAGCAGATGCTTTCTGCTGGGTAGTGCAGTTCTTGTCAGTGAAATTTCTGTAAAGGTTTAATATGTTATATCCAAGAGGCTCTGTTCCTAGTTTGAATATTTGCCCTTGGGATCCATTTACAAGCAGGTACGTCTGCAGCAGGGAATAAAAATCTCTACCCCTACCTTCCTGCTTTATTGAACTGAATCTTGGAGGTAAACACATCATTCCCAGCCCCCTATTTACCACGAACGAAGGTCAGTCAGTACCCTACCAGTTTTCATTCTCCCTCCATAATTGCTTCTGACATTGAAAGAAACATTTTTTATTACTCTCTGCCAGTGTGCGTTCACGCATAGCTCATGTCATGGATTTATTTTCTCTTCTAGCTTGCTGGAATGTTCACTTCTTAGTTTATCAACTGATTCTTTTTCAAGGAAGGTTTCCTAAAAGCACACGTGTGTGTATAGAAGGATGCAGACTTTAGCTTGACAGTCATTCCTTCCTACTGGCCCCAGAAGTTCAGCCGCTTGCATCTCAAAAATATGTTGCAGTTGGGTTAATATGAAAGAAATAAAACAAATTAACTAGGTTTGTATTCCGAGTTTTAGAGACAGTTTATTGAGTGGCAACATATATCAGTCACGTGCATTTCCTACTTCATATTGTCTTGTATGAATAAAATATGCTTGTGAAAATTCCCTCAGAAAGGAATAATCTGGTAAAAGTGTTTTTAATTTTGTTGTTATGCTCATGTTACAAAGCTGAGTGAGATGCTGCCTTCAGCCAGAAATCAAAGCTTTGTCATAAAAGCTAGATTTTCTATAAGAAAATAGCAATATCTTCTAGAGAATAATAAAGAAAACATTACTTATGTGCAAGTGGAAAATCCAGTAATGCATTACGTGAGATATAACGTGTTCATATGATTATCTAGTAGATACCAAATTGTTATGCAGCGCCAATGTGCTTGCAAACCAAGCCAAGGTAGCTGCATATGCTGTTATGATAGTTGCAGAATCAAATTAGACTTAAAAATGTAAGCACATTTTTGGATAAAGCTGGATCATCATGGTCACCAAAAAAGGTGGCCCTTGCAGCCCTGGTTTCTGTGTGTTGAAGCAAACTGCTGCAGTGCTGACTCTCCTGTGCTCAGTGCCCACCCTATCCTGCCTCTCCATCTCTGTGGGCATAGGCAACAAGGGCAAACATGTGCCCAACACATTTTGAAAGCTTCTTTTTGGTATCCTGATGTGAACCCAGCTTCAAGGGTTAAGCTAATATATTGACTCCTGAGTTTGGTATCCAGCCTGTAAGCACACAGTCCTTTACAGTGTTTGTGGGTGATAACCAGGGACAAAAAGAAGAGGGGAATAACACCTTGCATTCCCAAGTTAGATTTCAAAAGCCCTTAGTCCCTCTGGGTGTGTCTCTACCTGTAAAAGGAGTTAGGAATATATATACCTAAAGGCTTCCACAGTGTTCCATAATGAGGATCACAAATGTAACCAAGCCAGACTGAATAGATGAAATGGAAATCCAAGCCAGTGTGGTTCTCAGCATTGAAAACTGTGGGGATAATTTGGACCTCTTATATTTTTCCTGGTTGTCCTTCTACAGCTAGTGTACCAGATATACAAGTTAGTTAAAGCATCAGTAATTATTTCCACCAATCCCAGTGTCGAAATCCCTTGCTGACATGTTGATGAAACTGTACTCAGAGAGTCTAATTAAGAGCACAGCAGTCTATAAAACTGGCTAAATTCAGACAACATCCACTGCAAAGCAGAGACATCTGAACAATATAAAAAACCAGGCTTTCTGTGAGACATTCAAAAAATTAAAAAACACCCAAACAAGCAAAGATTAGAAAATGAAAAAACAAAAGTAAAAAGGACTAATTATATATTATAAATAGGTACATACACATACATACATATATGTATGTGCATATATATATGTACCAGAAACAAAACCAGTGTTGTGTGTTTGTTTAATTGAGTGATAACAAATCCCTTGGCTTTTGCTGAAGTATTAAAGATTAAACAGCACAATGGTTTTTCAGAAAGTCCTCTCTTGTTTGGCAGACTTTTAAACCACAAAATAATAATTTGAGCCTTAGCCAAATCCCTTCTCCACTGAGTTCACTGAGATCCCTTTTGCTGAATCAGAGCGTAACATTACCATGTGTGTTTATGGTAACAGCTCCACAACGCCTTTTGGCTGGAAAATTAGTGAAACTGCCCATGCTTTTCATTAACTGATGAGTAATCAAATATCATCTAATATCCAGTTTCTTCAGACAGTCTGCTCATTAGGACTGAATTACAGAACTGAGAGATATAATTTTCTTTTCTTAGCTATCACTGAGCCCATATTTTACTGTTGGTCAGTTTTATTTTCCTTCTGCCTTTCTCTGTTTTATTTGTTTTATTTATTTGGTGGACAGACACAATAGCTGCAGTTTTGCATTGGATTTAACACAGTTAAAATCTAAACTATTCTTGAAAAGGATGCTGCTGCTTCTCCTTTCATCTCAGGCTATTCATTCCCTTGTCCACTTTTTGCCACACCAAAGCTGGTGTAGGTCTCTGATGAGTCAGGCCAAGGAGTTGTTCTGTTTGAAAACTAACTTAAAATAAAAATCTGCAGAGGTTTATGCCAGTCTTGAGCACATTTTCATAACATAAATGGGAAAGATGAAGTATTCCCTGCTGCACAGAACATGGATTTGAAGAGTCCTTAGATATCCAAAACTCATATTAATACATAAATGATCCACTTTGGTAGTGTCTCTCTGCAGATGCTCAGTGTTAGATGTAGCTTTAAAGGGAACCAGAGCTCAGACATAGTTCATGAACAGATTAAATTGCCCAAATGGAGATGGCAGTAGTCCTTCCCTAAAAGTCTTGGTTCGGTATAATTAAATCTCACCTGTTAGCTTTGCAAATCCTCCAGAGATTAGCAAAATTATTTGCTATTAAATCTTACTAAATTAATTAGGTTATTTTGATGGGCTACATTTGATTCATTTCAGAAGTGGCGCTCCAGTTTCTATAAAGTCATATTACCATTCTTTGCATAATCTTTGACAACACATGTTCTTTTAAGGCAGATTTTTCTAGCCTAAATCCACAGTCAGGAGAAAACTAGTTTTCTGTTCAGAAGTGAAGTCTTTCAGGTTTTATTTTTTATCATAAACCATTTCTAATTCTTTTATTTTGCTTTGTGTAAGCAAACTGGAATGAATAATTCACAACATAATCATTTGGTCATAGTTATTATAGAACAATAAAGATTTTGTTTTCTTCTTAGTGTTCTATCTTCAAAGTGGGAATAGAGTTTCTGTCTTAGAGAAATGTTACAAAGATTTGTTAGTTAATGCTTGGACGGCATTTTCTCTGTGCTAAATACCATATAATTATTTAATGTTCTTGTTGCAGGTGGTTGACACTGTGTTGCTTCCTTGGAGTATTGGTCACTTATTTTATTTTTTTTAGAATCTGAAAATCTGAATGATAAATTTGTTCTGAGTAATGCACCAAACATCAAATCACAAATGTGGAGGTTTTAAAATAATGCTAAGAATAATACTCCAATGCATGAATTTTTTTTTTATTTGTTTGCTCCTAATGCACAGTATGTTTCTATAGTTTTATACAAAACTGACAAAAAAATCTTGCTATACTTATTGGTAATCTCAAGAAGACTCTTCAATATTTTTTACTTCCTATGGCCTAGATTGTGACATGGTTTTATTGCAGCACTTACCTTTAGAGAATAGAGCTATTTATATGATTAAATTTCAGGTGTGTGCTCAAAAACATGACTGCGGTGTTGAGGAATCTAATAAAAACTCATCACTTATTAATTGGAAACTAGTTTTACTATGTGCACCTGAGCACAAAAAATAGCAAAACTGAGTCACTAAATGTACTGGTAGAAAAAAGTCTGTCTGCTTTTTAGAACAGATTGAGGACTTCAGCCCTCAACACCACACACTCTCTGCGTGTGGTTACATTTGTTTGATTTCACTCTCTGGGGTCTCTAAGCATAGTAGGCTCCAACCTGACACAAAACAGTCCAGCTGCCAGTGGATGGAGAGCAAAGCAAGGAAGGTCTAGAAATTGTAAATGTACTTCATGTTTATTTTTGCTAGATTTATGAAAGAGATATAAATAAACAGAAACAACTAAAAAAAAAATGCCTGTATGACTCAGTTGCCTTTGATATCCCCTCTTACACGCTGTGCTCTGACTATGACACTAGAGAGTCATATTCTTCCTGTAGTACATTGAAGGATCTCATATTGTTGAATTTGTCCCTGAGTGTTAGATGTGTTGGATAACTTTCCCTCCTTCCTTCAGAGTGTAGTGGTGGGACACCCTCCAAGGGAAGGGACCTGACTTCTTGCTGTGGCCAATGGGTTTGTGGTAAAGTTGAGGCTTACCTTGTACTTTAGGGGTACCCCAGTCTTTCCTTGCACACAGAGCAGAAAGCATATGGTCATAGCTTGTTAAAAACCTGTCCTAGGAATTTTTGGATCAAACCCACAAATGCCTAACGAGACTAGATGTTGTTAAACTGGATTCCTATTATACTATATTATAGTGTAAGACTTAGAAATTAAGACATCCTTCAAGTCCAGTTTTAGATGCTCAAGTTTTTTCGTTAGACCTGATCTGTGGGCTTTGAAGAGATCTGTCTCCTTCAGCAGTTCAGTTCAGGTTGTGTCTGCATTTTCACAGCTTTATGTAGGCAGCCCTAGGATTTCCTGTTGCCAAAGCTGAATCACAGGTGACTTTCAGAAATGCAGGCTGCAGACAGTGATCCAGTTTTGTACTAAAAGACATGCTTAAAATATGAGTCTTCAGATGTGAGACATTTGTCATGTATTTACCTACATTCTCTGAAATAAAGAGTCTCAGTTTTATGGAGGGCTAGGCTTTACAACCCACCATTTAGGGAAATCTCTGTTTGGCTGAGACCTATAACACATTTCACTTTCAGAACCTACATTCCCAAAAACCAGCACCCCAAACTTTTAACTCCGTGAATATATCTTTCCAAATCAGGACCATAACAGCATTTTTCTTTCTCACTTTCTGTGATATGCTTTCACCTCTCCAAAACATATACCTACCTACCCTTGCCTCTGTCTGTTTTTAACACCCTGGAAGATATGTTTGATTCCGGATATATTCAGTCTGGTACGTCTGTGATCTCATCCAGCTTCCCAATTCTCTGCTGTCCAGCTTGAAAGGCTGTCCAGCTTTCTAGTCAGTCAACACTGGTTTGACAAAGTTCCTTTGTAAATTGCTACACATTGCATAGTAGAAAAGCTGCAAGAGACAGAAGCTTTTACTTCCCAAAGAACAGTTACCACACAGTGTCCTATTCCTGCTTGAGGCAACAACTCCCACCTTTTGAACTTACCACTTCATTTCCATACATATTGCTGTCCAAAATTAATGCCTTTCACATTTCAGCGTGCTAAAATATGCAGTCAGAAAATCAGCACATTTGATAAGCAAGCAGATCATGAACTGCTAGTGAGCTACATTTTGGGCACCGTTATTACAGTCAATAGAGAAAAGCTACAGTGAAATTGCCTATAGTATCTAAATATGAAAGTTTTGAGAAAGAGATTAATGTTTTCTTTATCTCTTGAAGACACAAAAGGATGTCTTTGTCTCTCCTGAAATTCCACCAGAGGTACAGCAGGGATGAATTTGCTTCATAAAAACAAAATTACACAAAAGAAAATTAAAATAATAAAAAGAGAGAGATTACAACAGCAATAAAAAACAATTGGTAAAAGAGAAAACAGCTCCCCCTCCTTATTGTTATGCATTCAGAATCAGTGTCTTACTCATTTGTTAAACTTTTATGGAACAGGGAGTATCAAATACTAATTTTCTTCAGCATGAAAATGCCCTTTTTAATGCGATGAATATGATGCTTCCACTGCAGGCAAGAGCAGGCATCTGGGGGATGCTAATGATATATTCTACTCTGCTGGAATTTTGTGGACAAGACATCTTCGTCTTATTATTTTTCCCACTGTTTTTCTCCTAACCTGCTGATGCTGCAAAAACATCTGGTCGAAACCCATCTGTTAAAACAAACTGTAAAAGAATTTTGATATCGCCATGTTACAATTTTCACTGGCAGTGAGGATAAAAAAATCACTTTCCCAGAAAGTAAACTCTTTTGCCTCAAAAATCAAATGGTGTCCATGTGGAAATGAGGCATGCATTCCTCATGGGAAGTGCAGCCAGGAGATGTGCTGTCATGGCTGTCCATGAGCCACTAGTGTTCCAAGTGACATTGTTGGAGGGATAATTGTGACATTGTTGTCCCTTGCATTCTCCTAAGTGAGGATCTGATGAATCATAGGAAGGGTTATCCTACAGATGTGGAGAGAAAGAAGCACTGCAAGTGTTATTTATTTGCAAGAAAAAAATACCTTTCATCCTTCTGTGAAAAATGAAGAATTAAAATTTTACAAGTCACAAATTGAAAAAGCTGTGTATAGTGATCAAAACCTTTGCTTCAAGGTCTTCATATGGGTAAACATATCGCTGAGCCCAACATGACTTGAATTTCAGCACCCATAATAGAAATAATTAGCTTTACCTGTTCATTTGCAGAGGTTTTCATTATTTGCTGAATTTTATTTAGTGTCACTGTGTGTATACTAACAACACATACAGCTCTCCAGTACTTTTGAAAAAGTAGGCCATTTAAACAGGCGAATATCACAGGGTAACCTTAACTATTGGTAAGAAGATGGACCAGAAATTATGTTCATGGCCGTACTTGCAAGACTCTGATGATGATAATAATAATAATAATAATAAAAGAAGATATCATGCCGTTGACAAATAGAAACAATTTTATACCTAATAGGATTTAAGTAATAAAGGCTGAAAGGCTGCAACAGCTCAGCTGCAAAGAGATTAGATGCATTATGTTTTCTCAGTGTAATAAAACTTGTCAAATAAAGCTGAATAAAATCTTCTTATCTGTGTCTCAGGCTTATTTTTCCTCCAGCCTCTTTCTTTTCAGCTGATTGCAGGAATCACCATTTCTCTAGAATGGTTACACACACGACAGTTCAATTAGAGTCAAGTTAGTGAAAGTTATTGCTGGATTTGCTTTTGGCCGCATCTTTTTTTTAAAGCAAAGGACATCTGCAGCATTTGGGAAGAAGGAAGCAGATCAAAAAACCCACTCTAACTCTACCAATCTCCGCTCATATTTACTGGACAACTGGACTGAACTATGCATATAACTGTAGTGTCATTAGATTTAGCACTGGTTTACACAAGATCTAGTTCTGATTTAAAAATAAACCACATCAAAATAGCAAGACAGCCTTCCCCAATCACACTTGCTGCTGCCTTGGCTGCTCCAATCTGTTCCTTTGTAAGGTCTCCCTTTTCTCACCCTTTTCTCTACCACCTCTGGGCGCTATCCGAATTCCTTCTACATTCTTTCTGCTCCTCCTGCCTCAGTTTCTCCACATGTTTAAAGGAAAGTGTCATGGATAGTCTTTTTGTGTCTGTTATGCTAATTTTTGCTGAGACCTTTAAGATATGCGGATGGTATTTACATTCAGAAGTGTGAGTTGTTATTATTACTGTTAATAAGATGTGACGCACTGACATTCTGCTAACCTTTCCATGAAATCCAAGGCCAAACCTTTGCCCGGGTTACAAAACAGGCTTGGATTTGCTATGTGGTGCATCCTTCCATCCAGGTCAGTATTTCTGAACTTATCTGTGTGTCAGATTTAAATTGCACAAGCATCTAAAACAGAGGTACTGTTGTAAATAGTGGATGGGAAGAGTGAATTACATGCATGTTTGAGCAGCGTTGCCTTTGGCAAGTATTTGAACAAAGTATATTACCTTCCAAGGCAAAGCAGTGAACCTAGTAAGAAAAGCCAAGGGATCTGTCCAAGCTGATGTGATACGTAAAGACACAAACATCATCCATAAATCAATAGGCATTGATTTAGGTAAATGAGAGCTTTGCCCCTAGGTAAGAAAAAATTTACTTATTTATATGTATGTATTTGAAAGGTTTCACGCAAGATTTCGGGAGGCATATATCCAATATAAATTAAAATCTAAGTGTGGTATGTCAGTGCTCACAAACTCATTATTTAAGTTAGAGTTTTTTTGTTTCAAATTAAAGCTTTTCTCCTCCATTTTCCCCCTCCAGATAGAAAGTTCAAAAAACAAATGCATGATGACAATACAATAACCAGTTAAAGGAAAGAAAGCTGAAAACTAGTTTCTGGTGCTGAAACTACTCAAAATCTATGGTATATATGTGCCTTAAACAATTTCTGGCCACCTTTTAAAACATATCTGTTTCTTGGGGTAGAGGGGGAAAAGAAATTTCTATATAAATTTAATCTAATAATTTAATTTAGTGACAGTCCTAATTGCAGGCTGAAATGTGAGTGTGCACCATTCAACCCAGTGGTCAGAACAGCCCAGGTCTTGGGCTCTTTTCCCCAATTCCCCACTTCTTCACACATGTTTCTATTAATACTGCTACTGCAAGGATATTCTTCCTTCCTTACGAGATAAGGGAAGAAGAATACTGGGAAATTCTCTTCAGAGGCTTAAATCAAGAATTACTCCACTGATAGCAATGATGTTCATAGAATCATACAATATCCTGAGTTAGAAGGGACCCACAGGGGTCACCAAGTCCCTGCACAGGACAAGTTTGTTTGGTTTGTTTCCAGTTGAAGTTGTCATCCATTTGTTGAGATGACCTCAGGTATAGGTGCTGATAAAAGGTATTATGTTAGTATTTGGATGAGTAAAGTCACATTTTTAGAACGTGCAAGCCTTTTCCACTTGTCTCCCTGTCCTGTGACGTCAAGTTGTTCACAATGGCTCAGGTATAAATGAATGTAGGGAAGAGCCTACATAAATTGGCCAAGAAAGCCAATGTCACTCTGACCTGTGTCAGAAATAGTATGGCCAGCATGACTAGAGAAGTGATTCTTCCCCTGCACTCAGTACTGGTGAGGCTGCACCTTGACTGCTGTGTCCAGTTCTGGGCCCTTCAACTCAGGAAAGACATTGAGGTGCTGGAGCATATCCAGAGAAGGGCAATGGAGCTGGTGAAGGGTCTGGAGCACAAGTCTCATGAGGAATGACTGATGGAGCTGACATCATCTAGCCTGGAGAAGAGCAGGCTCAGGGGAGACCTTATCACTCTCTACAACCACCTGAAAGGAGGCTGTAGGTGCAGGTCAGTGCCTTCTCCCAGACAACTAGCGACAGGACAAGAGGACATAGTCTTAAGATGTGCCAGGGGAGTTTTAGGTCAGATGTTAGGAAGACTTTCTCCACAGAAAGGTTGATTAGACATTGGAATGGGCTACCCAGGGAGGTGGTGGAGCCACTTTTCCTGGAAGTGCTTAAGGAAAGACTGGACATGGCACTTGGTGCCATGATCTGGCTGATATGGTGGTGTTATGTCATAGATTGGACTCAATTCCAGAGGTCTTTTCCAGCATAATTGATTCTGTGATTCTGTAAAGTCACTCCTTTCCCTTACCTGATCAAACACTTGCTCTAAAAATCCCTTTCCACCAAGGTTCAGTTCTCCCTGTTTGACAGATTTTAAGGCACCTGCATATTTCAGCCCTCTGGACACAAAATTCTGTTTCTCTAGGAATATGAACAGAAGTCAAGAGAGCATAGAAAATGGAGAATTGCATCCTCTGCTTACATTTTTCCACCTTCCTCTCTTCCTGTAAGGTTATGAAAAAAACATGTGTTCAAGTAGAGACTTGCTTTAGTTCTTGTCAGAAGCTCACAATTTAATATCAATTTCTTTCTGATTTGTTTGGGTTCTCTCATTTTCTTTTGCTAGTAAAGACTTAATGAAAGGTAGCCTGACAGAAAATGCTGGTATCCAAGCTGTGGAGGGTTTGCTGCCACAAAAGTCCTTTAATACTTAAAGTTCATCCTTATCACTGCTATTGGATATAACAACATTGTCAGATTACTTTCTGGCATCAGTTTTCACACGTGATTGACAGGTGTAATAAAGAGGTAGGCAAGAAACTCAACTTGTTGCAGGACAATGGATGTGCACATTAGAAGCTTTCTGAATGCAGAATGTTACTAAAAGCCATAACCTGATATCAGTAGTGAAGGTGGCTGCAAACCACTCAGTGCACTTCAGTTCTTGATATTTTTTTGTTTTCTTTTATTGTTTACTTCTTGTAATAGATCAGTACTTGTGTCCCCAAGGTATTTCTTGCTTACCAGGAGCCGCCAGGACATGGAAAACAATTAGAGACATTGATATTCTTGCTTCAACATTAAACCAGGGAAAGAACTGACAGGAATTTCAAGTTCAGTTTGCATGCAGGAGCTGGTTACCATTTCCATATGGCTTTCAGACTGTCTCTACACTCAGTGAAAACCTGAGAAAGGCCCAACACAGCCTGAGGCATGATTTGCTCCAAACAGCTTTTGATTCCCACCAGCATAATTTACTGGAAACATTCTGCTTTTGTTGGAAACATTTGCAGCCAGTTTGGGAGCTACTGAAATATGTTCCTATAATGTAGAAGAGGTTTTGAATAACAAAGCTCAAAGTAACCATGGCCAGTGGTTGGACAAAGCGTCTTGTGACTGTCCTTGCCGCAGGTCCCAAAACATTTATGCACTTACAGTTTCAGTCACTTTTTTTTCTTTTAATATATTGAACATTTAGATGCCCTACTGCCAGGCCAAGCTGCAGTCCCAGTATCCCAGCCTTGCACAAGCAGCCTTGTTCTTTTGGATTTCACCCATCTGAACAGCTGCTGCTCAAGTTCCCCAGCTGGTACTGCATGAAATGCTGAGTGACAGTGGCTGGGGAGGAGAAGGGGGAGAAAGGAGGTCCTTGAGGTCTAGGGAAATGATGATCCATATGATCTCTTAGCTCATGCTCAATACACGTTGTAGCCTGGCCATGGTCTTGGGTTGTGGTCAGGAACACAATGAGAGCTCCAATGTGGTTTTATGAACAGTTTTTTCCTGCCTGAAAAAGAAAGCGATGTAGTGCTATAGACCTGAAGTATTTCTGGGATGTAGCTTGACATTTCTAATTTTGGCTTGCTTACTTTGCACTCACCAGCAGCTCTTTAGGTTTTAAGCACATAAACCATACATAAATATAAGCACTGTATTTCTCAGGAGTAACTCCATAAATTAATGGAACAAAAATATTTTATAAAAATATCAACCTGCGTTTGATACATGTGTAAAGTCCAATAACTGTATTATAGATGACAACCTTGTGTAATTACACTGCTGTTTTACCTAATCTCATCCTGGTGGTAAATCTCCTTCCCAACCACTTCTGACTAAATAAAGGGAGTTGCTCAGATGACTTTCAAGGTGAGACTTTAGTATGAGCCATCCTCTTCTTCCTATGTGTTTTCATTCCCCCATCTATTCCCATTTCAGCCTTAGGCAAGTGAAGACTTGTGACTTGCTCTTTTATCAGCAGTTCCTATGTATGTTTAAATGGCTGAAGTGTTTTTCTGCAAAAATTATTGTGTTTCAGAGAGAGGTGAAATGGTGCTGGTTATACTGCAGTTTGTATTTCGAGGTTGCCCAGATACACATCTGAGATAAGAGACGAGGGATGTTTCTGATTAATACTGCCAATGTTTGCTGTCTGTGCAGCAGTAGAGACAGACCTCCAGAGCTCCAAGTGCAACGGGTGCATCTAATGAGAGTCCATGGCTATAAAGAGTGAGTAGACAAACATTCATCTCTCTGACCTTGGCTATCTACAAGGTATGTATCTAATCTGATCGCCTTGTCCAAGCTCCCTCTGTACTTGGTGGAGAGGGTGATAAGTCCCTCTGGTTTCAGACATCTTTCTCAGGCTGAGATTAATCATCTCAGATGATAATCTTTCTCTGTTGGCTCTAGTGGAAGCTGATGTGACTAACATGGATTAGATAGTTATGTTTCAGATGACTGATTTCCTTGTACCATTATGTTTGGTAAACTAAAGTCTTCTGTACAGGAAGGAAGGAAATGGACGAAGCCATCATTTTATGATGCATGGTGCCAGGTAGTGTGACTGTCAAATATGTGCACTTATCTTCATTTCTTGTACACCCAGTTTGGGAGCTGGAATAGGAAATTTTATTATGATTCTTGCTTTCCTGTCATTTCTTCAAGTAGCAGATTGATAAGCAAGTACAAAACTGGATATTCACAAATCTAGAACAAATACATTATAAAGCAAACAATAATGAATGGACTCTTTTGATTGGGATTTTCTTACACTTGCATAGCATATTATGTCTGATTTTAATTGTTGAGGCTAAAGAAACACATAGCTGCTGATTTGCCTTTTTATGACTGAAAATCTAACAGCACTGTAATATTACCACTTACTTCTGACCCTGTGGAAGAATAATCATAAAAACAGCAATACTCAGGGGCTCAAGGTGAGATTATCTGTCATTCTCCTCGGCAGCAGGAGCTGCTCAGAATGTTAATCGATGCTATTTCCAAGCTCGGACCCATCCACTTCCAGAAGCAAGCACTTAAACAATTCAGTCCTAAACTATGTTATACTAATGGCCTGTCTTTCCTTCACATTCCACTTCTTGCACCCTTACACTGCCTGGATGTAACTGTCAGGGGCTTTACAGTCCCCCTTCACTCATAATTTTCATTTGCAATGAGGGTGATGAAAGAGTAGAATAGATTGCCCAGAGAGGTGGTAAATGTCCCATCCTTGGCAACATTCAAAGTCAGATGGGACAGGACTCTGAGGCACCTGATCTAGCTGAAGATGTCGCTGCTCATTGCAGGAGGGTTGGACCAGATGACCTGTAAAGGTTCCTTCCAAGCCAAACTAATCTATGAATCTATGAGCAGTTATACTGCTCAAAAATGACAAAATTGAAATGAAAAATTAGGAAGGGTCATTGCTGTGTTCTGGCTGGGAAGATGTATCAATATTGGATCGGATGCCTGCACGCTGTAAGGTGATTTTAGTTCATATGCCCTGTAAATAACCGGTAAAAAAATATAGGGACTGAGAGCTGAAACCTGCAAACAGGAAAAGCTCTTCAAATTTGGCATGATCCTGTGGATTTGACTTTGGCCAGTGTTTAAGTTGGTCCTTTCTTTCACGATGTGTTCAGAGATATCAGAGATACCTCACAAACCTCTGTTGTGAGATTTTAATATTCCTGTCATAGAGTCTGCTGCAACACTGCACTGAAGAGCACAGGGTGGTGATGCCTAAAAGAAAATTCAGGGAGAAGAAAAACTCTGAGGCAATTTAGTTTTGAAGGTGAGATAAGGAAAGGGTTTTAATTTGTGCCTAGGCAAAGAATTACAAGATGCACGCGTGCCCGTGTCTCAGATGTTACAATTTATAATATTCTCTGTCCAATCCCTCTTTTCGTCCACCCTGTGGCTTTTGCCCTGATCCACCCCTGTCCCACCCCTGGGAAATTGGGGCTGGGGGCTTTTTGAGTCCCTTTTTTCACCAATCTTCATCTTCTTCGGGGTACAGGGGGCATATATTCACCCAGTTCTCGACTGTACTTTCGCAGTTTAGGCCAAGGTACAAGCATTCTCCAAACAGAACAGGCCTTTACATAAAGACACTAAATATTTCTACTGTTCAGGGGGTAGAATTGATATGGGGAGCATGGAATGGGGTAATAGGGTTGGGGAATATGTGTAGCTTCTGTGTTAAGGGTAAACAAATGCAATGCTGCTGCTTCTAAATCTACTTCTGCTATATAACTACTTATAAAACTTATAAAAATTAGAAAAATCAAAAAAACCAGAAGGACCTTAAGGCATCAGTGGTTCACCTTTCCCAAAAAGTTCCCTCCAAACGTGTAAGAGCATGGTAGGAGACCAGAAGTTCTCTGCATGTTGCATTCAAGGAGCAAGGGTTTGAAACCAGGAGCAGCCATTTGCTGTCAGACTGATTTATTTTCATAACACAACATTTAAAGGAAGGATTTGACTTCACTTGCAGGAAAAGACCAACATTTAGTTTTTTTCCCAACTTTTAGATTTAAAGTCTTGTTTAAAGAGCTTTATTGAGGAATAAATCAGAGACACTTCTGTGATATGAAGAAATGGTGCAGCTTCTGTGTTTTCATCACCTGTGGATGAAACCAAGCATCAAGACCATGGAAAATCAACTTGAAAAAAAAAAATGAACAAACAAATAGAGCATTTTCCAATTTAATTATAATTTTTTGAAAAGGTAACTGCTTATTTTTGGGGGGACTGCAATAAAAATTTGCATATTCTGTTTCTAGAGAATTCTTGAGGCAACTTATCTCTGTTTGCAAATGACAGTTTCCTTCTAAGTATTTGTTGTGTCCGTTGAACACATGATAAACATGGGTTAGAGGGCATCAAGACTCTAACATGGTATGTGTTATTTTCTAGCTCCCCCTTGTTCTCTTTGGTTTGGGTTTTTTGACCTCCTGATGCCTTTGCTCCCTCAGCCAAAACATCAAGAAACATCAAATCTCCGCAGGGGAAAGGTACTCCTTAAATTTTTTTTGTTTCTTATGCAGCAGCACCACAAAGTTATACTGTTTTTGACACAAATAAGGTCAGCCTTTAATCTGCAGCCCTGCTTTACATAACATTCAGCAGTCTTGCCAATATGTCAGGAGAAAAAATATTCCTAGGTTTTTCTTCTTTGGGGCAAATACGAAAACACTTGTCAAAGAAAAACATTTTAATAACAGACTTATGTTTTTTCTTTTACTTTTTCATCTCTGTTATTTCAGTTACTTTAGGGAGGTGCTTGGTTCTAAGTGTTGGAGTTTGAAAACAGATTAGTTTAAATTTTAGTTTTTTTAATTGTATTTCATTAGTGAGAAAAGTCTCTGGGGGACATTCTCAGTGTGTATGAGTCTTATTGATCCCCCTATTGAAGATGCATTCCTGAACATAAGCCTTTTGGCGTCTGCCATAAGTCTTTCTGCCAAAACAGACAGGATCTACTGTTGTAGCAACCCAGGATCAGGACCTGGGAAGCACCAGCTCTGTGCTGTCTCTGGGGGATGTTACCTGCCTGTCACACATTCCCTACATGGCCTTGGGCAAGTCATTTGACAATGGTCAAAAGTCAGGGAGTTTCACAGGTTTGTAAATCTGCAGAAAGATTGCTGATCAGTTAGTGTTTTCCGCCCCTGTAGGATTTCCCTGATTGAATTTATCTTTAAAATTTGTTACATCTTTAAGTAAAAGTTCATGCAAACCTGTCTTGACTTTAGCGTGCCCAGTAACAGTACAACTCCCGGTTATCATTCCCCTGGTTAATTACTATTCATATCAAAGAAACCATGGTGTTCTTGAGGAAACACAAGGCCTGAAGTTTACGTATTTATTTTCCCTCTGCGGTATCATTACATAAAGAATACAACAGAGGAAACAGGATTTAACTTCTGACTCACAGTTGCATCTACCTCAGCAGAACAGTGGCACATGAGCTAATTGGATGTGAGAGAGTCCAGATCTCAATGCAGTTTAATTGAATATTCTGATTATTAGCTCAGGCACTGATCTAGGCTGTTTAGTTTAGTTCATGCAGCCTGAGTGGCAAGAGTGGAGCTGTGTTGAACCAGTGGCACTGATCAGCTTGTGGCTTCTCATCCCAGCTGCCAAGGCACCACTTCACAGTTCCTGTTAGTGCATGCCATGCTCATAAGGCAGGATTCTTTGGACAGGACAAGGTTTTAGGCAGGTCTCCAATTTTGCTTACAGGTGTTTGGAAGTTCTGTGGAATAATAATACCGTAATGCTGTACTGAACCTCAGACCAGGCTTCAGTATCTGACCAGGTCCAGCATGTGGCCAGCTTTTAGGTTCTGAGCTCTCATTTAGCCTATGCAAGAGAGACTCACATCAGCGATGCTGCAACATGATCAGACAAACAGTATTGTGACAGACTGATTCTCCTTGTAGTTTGAGCAGGACTAAGGTGCCTAAACATAAGCATCTAGGGGACGCCACCAGGTCTCAACTGCAGTTTTAAAAGAGTGTTTGTGCAGCACAAGCAGGCAATGCTGCTAGGAATTGTCAGATCTCTAAAGGCATCAGAAACAGCACTAGAGTCCAATGTATGGATATTTCAGTGACAGCATCACTAACAGAAGAAAAACTCCTAAATCTACTGGAGGTTGATTGAGAAGTATAGGTCACAAACCTTAGTGATCCATTAAAGCATCTGCTTTCACCAATCTAGGCTGCTTAAGCCCAGACTAATCCATCCTAAACTTAGACATTTAAGACAGGGTTAAGAACCCGTGTGCAAGTGTCACTTTTGTAGTTAGTCAAAAGAGAAGTATATTTAAGAGTTTATCTAAAATCTAACAGATTCTACATGGGATTATTCCAGAGTTTGCCAGCCAACTAATTCTTGGCCAGGTGCTTTCTTCCTGCATGCTTATTTTGATCCACATGAGATGGATTTTTGCTTTGTGGCAGCAGTTTCCCTGAAATAGATGGTCTAGCTGAGTCCAAGCCTATGAGTGACTACCCTGCAGCCAGTGGAGCTACATCTGCTATTGAAAACGTGTGAGAGTAGAAGCAGGTGCCCCCATTGTTCAGAAAATAATCTGGGTATCAGATAAAATCAAGCATTTGTCTACCTGAAAAGCCCTGTGGCATCTGATGAAATGTAACTCTAGTTAGGTCTTATTACCCTTTTGTCATATAGATCAGAACTATCTAGATTCAAAACAACTCTTCTAGTGAAAGGGAGAGGGCAGGGGAGAGGAGGAAACAGCAATGTGTGAAATGACATTTCAATGAGAAGTTTGCCATTGAGCTGACAGCTGAAATCTAAATTTTAGGAAGATATGGAGAGTGGAGTTGCATGGGCAGACCTTACCTGCTTTAAGGGCTCAAATTTTTGAGGGATGAACTGCTACGGACATTTGGAAATGGCAGCTTACGTGGCATCAGACCCAAGTGGTGTGGGGAATGGCCCAGCAAGGGGAATATCCATAGATTGTTGCCATGCTTTGTTTTATGATATGAATGCTTTTGAATGCATTCATGTGATAAATAAATAAATAAATGAAGTACATCACTGTCACCAAGGGAGTTTTCTGATATTTATCAGAAAGACATGCGGCGTTTTCCTTTTGAATAGCAATGCTTTTCACTGCTGACAGATTCCTGCAGGAGAATCTCAAAGTCTTAAAGGAGAAAAGAATAGATTTTCAGCAGAATTAAAGCATAGCAACTGACACATTGCAATGTTTTTGCTGACTAAGCATCTTCAATAAACTGAGAAAGTTAGATATAGAAAAATCAAATGTATGTCTGAAAGCCCTGAAGCAAGTCTAATTTTTGTGACATAAGAATCAAGACATATTACATCATCATCTCTTCTTTCACTGGCCCTTCTGCCTCTAACTGTCTGGTAGATTGCTGATTGCTTGTCTTTCACTATGATGGGAATCATACCAGCAAGAATATTAATTAAATCCTGTTTTCATTAAACTAACACCAAAAATGTTGTGACAACATTAAAGAAAGAGAGAAATAGAAAGAGGAACCATAAAAAATAAAATCTCCCATCAGAATGCAATTAACCTGCTGCTCACCTTCTTCTCTATGGACTGTCAGAAGGAAGCTTTCAAATTATTTATGTAATGACAACATAAGCATTTTTTCTTTCTTTCTTGTCACATATCAAGATCCACACAGATTGCTGGTGGTACTCAGCTCTTGAGTTCCCTCTTGTTTCAAAATTACCTTGCCTGAAAGTCACTATAAATTGGGAGAGTATTCCAAGGGAATATCACAACAGGTTTGTGCTAACTCTATATTTGATTCCTGATGCTTGCTGTTGGGGCAGTATACTGTGGTCAATACACAGTTAAGTTGATGTTGCCCAGCTGCTGCTCTGTATCTGTGAAGAAGCTTTCAGTGGAAGGGCAGGAGCACAGTGATTTTGCTTTACATGAGATTTGCTTCATCTCCTGCAGTGGCTTGCTGAAGGACTGGACATATATGAGTTTTGATTTCTAAGAGAAGTGACACATTATGGTTCTGAAGGATCAAAATCCCACATTTCTTATTCAGTGGTGTGGAAGGGCTGCCAAATATGGACACATGTTCCCTTTTCAGATGAAATGATGAGACTGAAAAAAGCAAGTAGAAGAGCAAAATCAGATCAAGGCTGGTCTTTATATGGAGGAATCATAAGGATATATGAATCAATTTTTCTTATTCCACTCTTCTTTCTGTTCACTTCTGATTTTTTAAAAGTGTAAAGAGCCAAAACAGTTATAAAAGGAAATATGCTAAAATAAATGAATGTTTTAGTTTTTAAGTAAAGTTTTAAATTTATTATTATTATAATACTTGTATTTTGTACAACATTATTTCCTGGGTCCAGGTGAAATCAAACACAAACTAGAGAGTTTGCCTCTTTTCCTGAGGGCCTCCAGTGTAACTATAAAAAGAGACATTACAGATAAATGCAATAAAAGGAAAACATGGAGGAAAAGCGTGGCAGAATTAAGCAGTGGGTCAAGGAACTTAGCATTACAACATCTTCACATATGCATATATTTTGGTTATTTATTATTTTGCAAATACATTTTCTCTGGAGATATACAAACAGAGGAAGAAGTAATTTTCAAGATCTTTTTTTATAATAAAACTGCCACATATCAGCTCATAAAATTTCAGAGAGCTCAACTAACTCCACTATTGATGAACTTACGAGGCTGAGCAAATTTCTTGGCTTCTTTTACCTTCATTTCAGCTTGCACAGGTGGTCTGTTCCTGATAATTCTAATATTTGCCTCTTGATCAAAGAATATGTCATCTGCCTCCTGCTACACTACATGTCTGCACTGAACATAGGATGACTGTGTCCCAGTCCTTTGCTGTCATTGTAGTACCAATAATAAAAATAATAAATTGTGTTAAGAACAACTGGTAGAAAAAGTTAAGGTGAAATTTTTGTAAACCACAACACTTTCTACACTCTCATTAACTGGATTTTGACAGTCAAAAATCAGAGTGATGCTCTTAGTTCCACCAAAGCTGGTCCAGTTTATCTTACCTAATATCTAAACTTACTCACTTAAAAAAATCTTAAGCACACAATTTTGATAGTATGATTTTTTTTTTTTCTCATTTTTCCCCCAAAAAATTGGAAGAAAACTTACTCTCTACCAAGAGGATATCTAACATATTAAATTAGATTACGGACCAAATATATTAGATCAACATCTGTGCTCCCAGAAGAGGTTTGCTTACTGTCAATAACATGACCTGACAGCTTTAGGATCAATCATCTTATTAAAATTTTCTTTTTTCTCTTTTTCCTCTCTCTCTGTCACTCCTTGAAGGAGCTTGGCAAGGTTTACTTTTTTGTTTGGTTGCTTGCTTTTTTTCTACTTCAGATTTTCTCTCACTAAAAAGTAGATTTGCCTCAAGTAGCTTACGTTAATCTGGGACACAATAATGAATAAATATTTGGAATAAATAATGCATAATGTCTAAGTCTGATAATTATCCTAATGATGACTGACATCCTCCTAGCACCTTCCAACCCCAAATCCCAAGGCACCTAATTGAATGACTAGAGATTTGGGGGCTGGAGTAGGAGATGAGGAAAGATCCTGAGCTGCACTGAGCTCTCAGGCCTTCTTTAATGTTGCTTGGGCCTCTTTACCATGTATGAAGTCTGCTTTTTTGACAGAGTCCTCACTATTAACTATAATATAGGATGGTTTTTATTATGAAAATGGCTCCCTGCATTTTTTTTTTTTTTTGGCTTACTGGGCAAAGAATTCTAAAAGGTCAGTACTTGGAAGAACTTGCAGGGTGGTAGGAGGGTGTACCAGCTTTTGGGTCAGTGTGTACCATGGTGATACCCATTTACTACTAAGGTAGAAGCAGGTAGGGAATGAAGCAGCCCAGGGGAGGCAACATCTGCTATTAAGGCATGGGATGATGCCCCATTACATCCATATCATTTTACTTCTGTGCTGGAGAATGGGAGCTGACCAACAAAGAAGCAGACCTCTTGCATGAAGACCAGAGAGACTTATGGGGTGCTGATGAGCTCTCAGGATTGTGTGGAAAGGACACGCGCTCCTGGAAAGCCCAAAAGCTCTGGCATGTTGATGAAGAGATGTTGCACCATTCAACCTCGTGCTCCATCACAAACACAGAGTAGTTCTTGCCATTGATATCAGTGGTCATGGGAGGCAGGATTCAACCCTGGGCCTTTTCTAACCAGCTTCCCCTGCACCTGATGTTCTCCAAATACAAAGTGAAAGAAGATATGACCCAGATGATGGAATTTTATAAAAGACAGCATTGGAAAGAGGCTGCTGACTTTTGCCCAGTATACCTAGAGTGATTTGGAGGACATTTCTAAAATCAATGTCCTGTTGTTCTGTCAGAACATCTCTTAGAGATCCAGCAGAGAAGGAAAAGTTATCTTTGAGGAATGACTACCTCCAGGTCACTTTACTCCAAAATTCACACACATTCTCCCTCCAGGGAATTCAGGGTACCAGAACCTCTGTGCTCCACCTCTTGATGTAAAATTCCTTCACTGTGGGTTGTTTTTTTTTCCTTTCCTCTGGCAGCACTCACTCACAAGTAAACACATTCTTTTTAAAGCTGGCAGGTGTTACAATGGCTAGTGGTCAGAGTAACATCTGGGCACCCCTTTCAGAGGGGCCAGTTCAGCATGGTAAAGTTTGTGGACCTTATACAAGGACCATGAAAAGGATCGTACCATAGATGTCAAGGACACATCAACCATTTTAAAAGTCTGCTTTGTCACTGATTGAATTCTAATGAAAACAGAAAATCATCCAGATAATATAGGGTTGACTCTGAACCCTACGTGTTCTGGAGCAGATCTGTACAAGAGGAGCACAGCAGAGACTCCTTCAGAGAGATATAAAGATTTATTGGTTGGGTCATAGCCTTTGATGAGCCATATACATCCTCCATTTCATAAATGCTTCAATGGAACTGTTCACAAGAGAAAAGATAATACAATGATTTGCCTATATAAGCATGACAGACAGAAAAACAATGTGCAGCTGGAGAGCGATAAGGGGAATTGATTTCTTTTTCCTATTCCTTTGTACTTTATTTCTCCTGAATGGCAGCAGCAGTTCTATTCATCAATGCATTGCCTCCTTCTCCTACATGGGGGCAAATTTTCCAGCAGGCTTGAGCTTGCTGCAGGTGTATATATTGAATAATCTGCTCCTTTAAAAGAGAACTGACTTTTCATGGAAATCTGTTCTATGTTGTACAAGTTACTGGAGTATTTTTTCTGTATAATCATCACAAAGCCTATAGGACAGAGAGTGTTGTTCTAACTGACACATAATTGTGCTAATCAGCTGGTGATTTAGAGAGATTTGTGTTACCTAAACCATGGATTTTTTTCACTGGCTCTTATTGGTGAGCTAGATATGGTATTAAGCACTTTACCACCCATAGGATTTCTGTGCAATCTCTGCTCGTGTTTAGGCTATAGATGAAGCAGTGTCAACACAAACATGATAAATTGGAGGTTTCTTCCTGGAGCACTTGCACACACACAAACAAACAATTCATTAGCAAGATGATAAACAAAACAAAATCCACAGCAGTCTCCACAAATGTGTCATTAAATTCCTTCAGGGTGAGAAAACACCCTCACCCTTTAGAGTGAGAAAACAGGATATCAGGGAGACCGGTGATGGGGACATGCTGCCAGGCCTAAAGCATCTCTTGGACTGTATGCTGCCTCTTCGAGAAGAGGCTACAGAGCAGAAATCCTTCCCTTGCCCAAAGGGCAGGTCCTGCTGACACCCTTCTGGCTGCTGCTGGGTTCCTACAGCTCTCCAGGATTTGGTTCTGTGCCTGAAAACCAATCCTATGAAATTACTCCAGATGAAGTAGTTGAAGTTGATGGATTCTGCCACATATGGGTTCACTCTGAGGAATGCCTTTGTCCCCTTCCATTTTAACTGCAAATTTTTAAATTCTGCTACAGGAGCTGATGCCTCATAGGGAGAAGGGAAATATTTGGGCTCTCTTGGGTGCAAGAAACAGTTACAAATAGAAGTTTCAGTACTGTTTACCTTTCTGCAATCAATTTGGTGATAAGGGCTTAGGAAATACGTACAAAAAAAGTCCCATTAGGAAGAGTGGTTTTCCCCTATGATTTTTCCTCCAATATTTTACTCTAATTTATTTAATTGCTGCACTTCTCATGCAGTTTTTGCCATAGAACACAACAGGAAAAATTATACTTTGGGATTCAGTGGTTTTCTTTTTTTTCCTCCACTTAAATATTTGTTCAGCTGCCTTCACTTGGTAAAAGGTGAAGATGCAAAGATGCATCTTGACTTTTTTTAATCAAGTGATGATGTATTTTTACATTATCTTTGTCTCAGATTGTAATTCTATTGATTTCAAAGATTGTAAATCTAAAGAAAATTAAATGCAAGAGAAGAGACAAAAAACGGCTCTGGGGCCTATTAATACAGCAAAATTTGGAGCTAAAAGTGATAGAAGGAAAAATATTGAGGAGCATATATTTAAACAAAGAAAAAGGGAAAAGCAAGTTATATGTTAAACTTCATTAAATAAAAGTAATACCGTATTGATAGGTTGTAAGTATATTTCTTTTAAGAGGGTTTTGGAAGGATTGAGCCTGGACTGTTTACTGAATAATTTTCTCTGCGACTAATCAGAAAACTATTTCATATGCTAACTTTAGATAGTGAGATGCTCATGCCCTCTAGAATCAAGGAAGCTTGGGCTGTCTTCGTTCATCCTTTTCACTTGCTGATTCAAACTATTTCATTAGGAAGAATCAGTGAAACTAAAAAAAGGTGCAATTCCTAAAAAAAAAAAAAAATCATAAGAATTTGAACAAATTTGCTACTGCTAACAACTTTAAATATGTTACGTTACACATTATTTCTGAACCAATATAGCAAGACTGTCTTTTCTGGAAAGGTAATCCACATACATTTGCCTTTTTCTGAAACATTTTCTTCCCTACTGCATGCTGGAGTGAAGCTACCTTTAAATTGGTAAAGACTTACAGGTGTGGTGGTTTTGAGTTTTGGTTTGGGTTTTTGGGTTTTTTTGGGTTTGGTTTTTTTTAGGGTTGGTTTTTTTGCAGCTGTATCAGAGCAACCTGTTTGCCTGCTTCTACCTAGTGAGTATTCTGTTTCATTTTGTGCCTGGTTTTTTGTTTGGTTTTTGTTTGGTTGGTTGGTTTTTGTCGGTGTTTTGTGTTTCTTTGTTTGGGGGGGTTGTTTCTTGTTTTTTATTTCATGATGCTTTGGTGGTTCTGAGCATGTTGTCTCAGAATATGCATCTGACTAAGTTCGTTGTGGGCTGAAATAAGTAACTGCTTGAAGTATATAAATTAACATAAAAGTCTAAGTCTCTCCTTAGTAGTGAGATAACTTTTTTTTTAGCATTAATGGTAGGTAGTACTTAAATATCTTGTGTAGTATGGTTTCTTTAAACAAGGCACTGAAATACAAGGCATGAATTCAGGAAAATGTATGTTGGACTTGTAAAAACAATTCTTATACAGTTGAATTGTTTGTCTTGACAGGTATGTTTCAGCCATGCATCTGCCTCTCAGTTTTTATATGGTTGTATATGTTTTCAAAGACTTTCTCTGAATTTTTAAGCTTCAGTTACTTTGAAGATATTTTTTATACTATGCAATCCTAGATTTGTACTGTCCTTTTGGTCTTTACTCAGCTAGATCATTTTCTTTCTTTTTTTTTCACTTCTTCTTGTTCTTTCTTTAATTCACAGAAATTCATGTTTCTTATTAATCATCTCTTTTTCTCTCTTTATATTTTTTTTTTTAAGTTTATGTATATAATCCCATGTCATGGATGGGACTCCACTAATGAGCAGCCTGAAAATCTGAGTTTGTAGTTCTAAATGTTCTAATTTTTCAAGTAGATTTTCTTTCATTCGTTTTTATTTTCTAAGTCGCATCATGTATGACTGGAAAATGACCTCACTTTTCTTTCCTATAAAAATATTTGGGAGTGTCACATGGGCTTCTCACAAGTTAATAAATTCCATACCTAGAATGAACTGCAAAAAGCAAAGGACTGGTCACATCAAAAGTGTCTACAGTTGTAGCCCCATACCGCAGATGTTCAATACTTTGTACCACTTAGCTTCTTGCTTATTATATCACTTAAATCTAATTGTTTTCAGGCATATAATTAATCTCTGGACATGAGAAAATTACTGTTCTTCAATTTTATGTTTTAAAGTAAATACCACAAAGACTAATTTTTGCCTCAGAACTACCTCTGTGTTTGGAAGTTTGATGCTTTTTGACTCTTACTGCTGTTACTGTATTTACATCACAAATAAGAATTATAAAAAGAAGCTTTAGCCAGAACTATCTGCTGCAGATGAATTAGTTCTACAATGTTTTATGTTCCATATGTGGGTAACAGTTTAGCATTATTCTTTTTCAGTTTTTATCAAGCATTATGTTTTGTGTTTGTATTTGGTATGGTGGAGGAAGTTCACAACATCACACTCTTTTTCCCACTCCCCTCCCAAAAATACAGTAGGATTTTTGCAGTGATTTATTTAGCAGTTCACTAGGAATTTGACTCTTCAATTTTATAGCTTACTTTTCTTTCAGTTTTTTGAACTTAGTATTGCTTGAATACAGAGAAGATTTCTGACTTTTAACATGCAGAAAACTGTGCTGAAAAGGCCATTACTATTGCAACACACCAATAAATCCTGAAGAATTTGTTTGAAAACTGAAATTATATCCTTAATTTACATGCTTTTCCTTCTCCTTGTTAAGAACAGTGATAATTAAGTGTCATCTTTAACTCTGAATTGCCCAGCATCTGTTGGTTTGTGGCACAGCTCAACCCTAGAATTATTTAAATGTATTTTTGTGCATCTGAATGTTAAATGGTGCCCCAAGGATTCAACTGAGCAGTCATGACTATGGTAGTTACAAGGTTATAATTTCTCTTGCGTTTGTTGTATGTTAAAACATCTATCTAACAAGTTGAGGGAAAAAACCCAAACCACAAAAACACGCACCACCAATAAAACCCATGGAAGAAGGAATCTAGATTATATTTGTGGAAATATTATGGAGGTAGGGTTACCAATCTGTTTCTTTCCTGTAAACTTTCAAGTTAAATCCCAAGAGTGAGAATACTTTGAATTTCTTACAGCACTTCGTGTCAGGTTTGCAAATCACAGGGAGTTCATCTGTTCTTAGACTTGCTTTGGTTTCTTTACCAAATGAATAGCAAAAACATATGCACATATAATATAAACATAACAACAACTGAGAAGCACTGAAAGTTGAAACCTGTTTCTATCAGAAGAAAAAGGTGGAACTAATTTGAGAAAAGACCCAACACATTCATCTAAGCCGGTAAATGGTGGCAAACTGTCAAGATTCTCTGTTTTCAAGTGCTGCCATGACTTTGTATGTGTTTATACAGGTTTAAATGGTGATAAATTCAGTAACTGTTTCAAATGCACAAATGGATTGTTAAAATTTGGATTAAAAGTAGTATTAAGAAATAGGGCTTTTGAGAATGTGGGGTTTGTTCATTTCTTAGGATTCACAGAGGTCATTTTTCAGAAGAATCCAGACAGCTTATGTAGGTGCTTTTTTTTTTCTTTTTTTTTTTTCAGAAGAACTCTTGTTTACAGCTATATGAGCTACTTTTATAAAATCTAAGTAATGCTGTGTGAAAACATTTTGTTTTACCCTTGGATTTCACATTTGTGACACTAAGCAAGATTTTTTTTATATTTTAAAAAGAGATTTAGAATCACTGATGCTTTGCCAATATTATTTAGTTTTCTGCCCTGGAGAACTATTTTATTTTCTAATTCTAATAATTTATTTTCCATCTATAATAATATTTCAGACATTTAAGCTTAGGGAAAAATAAATGCTAATACAATGTTGAAAGCAGTAAAATAATTAATGTTTTTTACTGCAAGTATTGCTTCTTTTGAATGTTTTTCACATCTTGCATACCAGGTAACATCAGCTGGCTTCTTCTCAGGGCAACTGCTAGTTTTGTCAAGGGGAAGAAAATGCCTTGCTGAGGGAAAGAAATAAGACCAATCACATTCTTTCTTCACCTTCTCTACACTTATTCATGTCTCTTCCTCCTAATTTTTCATCTTTCATATGTGGCCTGAAGCAGAATCTCATCTATTTACAATAATGGGAAAAATATTGAAAAATAGTAGATCCTTTCCAGGGTCCATTAGCTAAGCAATATGATTCATGTTGATGAAAGGTACTGACACCCTGTTGTAACTCAGGTCTGGCGAATGGTTCCATAACCAGAGTCAGCTCCATTGCTCAAAGCTCACCCTTAATGCTACTGCTTAAGAGGGGCACATGAGGGACACCTTCCTTTGACTGGGCTAACATTGGAATAAATCCTGCAAGGAGCTTGATTCCATACCTTGTTCTCTTGTGCTGATTTCATGTTGTTGTGATACCAGTGTCCTTGCGGAGAGAGTGCCTTGGGACCCCGAAGTGCAATATTACCTTTACATTTCTCTGATGTTTCTAAGCATAGAGGACATATGAGTAAATCATAATAAATGGTAGAACTGCTTCAGCATGACACCTGCAGACTCTTGAATCCTTACTGGTGTACTCTGGTTTGCAGGTATTGGTGGCTCACCCAGCCTTGCTTTGTTGGACTCTGTCTTTACAATTAGTGCTTTGGCTGCTTGAGCGACCACTTCGTGAGACCCATTAGAGGCCTGCTGGTTGGTGGTGGTATCCGAAACCGTATCACTGCATGTGAACACGTGCTTGACTGAAAAATGTAAATCGCTTCTGAGATGAAGTAGAATAGCTGCAAGTGAAATATACTTGCCTAGAATTAAAAACCAAGTGCAAACCAGTGAGGGCCAGTATGCCACACAAATGCCTATACAAAGCCAAATGTGAAAATTAGCTCTGATTTCCAACATATCTTCATCCAAAAGAAAAAGAGAAACAGACTTGAACAAGAATGTTTTTCATCCTACTTTTATTGTTGCTTCCCAAGGTGTTATTCTATTATGTGAGGATGATATACATTGCATAGATGTCAAAACATCAAGCAACCACATCCAGGCAGTTACTGAGCACCCACAAATCCCACTGAAGTTGTGGAATATGCAGCTATTAAACTGTAGCTCAGCTCCTTGAAGGGGCTGACTACAGTGACTAAAAACGAAAGCAATTAAAAGTCACAACTACCTTGCAATGTCTGTTTTAGGATGATTGCTTATATACAGTCAAACTCCATTTCTGTACTGGAAATAAAATGAGACTAATTAACTGTTGCACATCAATGGCTATTCTCGTTGTTATACAAAGCCTATGTAATTTTTCTGCTTTTTTTGATTTCTTGGAACTTTTAATGTTACTGCCTCAATAACAGTTATACCAGGTTTGAAGAACCTGACAGAAATTCTGATAAACACTTTTTTTAGAGGGTTGAGAAGGATCATGTATAATTGTTAAATATAAAGCAGGAGCACTGAAAGAAATTAAATTGCTGTACCTGATACCAACAGAGGGCTGTAGCCAATGTTGACTCTGAAAATCTGAATACTAAATTTAGATCACTGCGTCTGCAGGAGATTAGCAAGTAGACATCGAATTGAGATAATGAGTTTATGATTAAAGAAGTAAAAATCACCTTTCCTCAAGAAGGAGCTGTATGAGGGCCTTGAGGAACTCAGTGAAAGTCAATCGGTGTGTGGCCTCCTAAAGTTTCAGTAATGATCTCTACCTCCTTTTGCCTCAGTGCACTACAGACAGGTAGGTATTTGCAACATTTTGTAGTCTGTGTACAATGAGCTGCTCGTTCTTCAAGACCAGGTAGAGAAAATGACTCGGCAGGCTTCCAGTTCTACTTCCTTAAAATATTTTACTTACAGAGGGAAAGGCTGCTTGATTCTTCAGTAGTTGCTTTACATAGGTATGCTGACCAGCTGATAGATTGCATTCACTTCAGACCTCAATCATTTGTGCTTTGCTAAGTAAATCCCATGTTCTTATATCCATTTTTGTCTTTTGGAAAGATGTAAGTGGTGTTTTTGAAGGAAATGTAGATGGCTGTACTTCTGGACACTTTGCAAACCTCTCAGTGGGACTACTGCTTCTTATTCACAAAGAAAGTTGTCGTTGTGAAATACTTGTATGTGATGCCCTTTTGAACTTCCCCTATGGGACAAAGGAGGACTGCATGAGTTATCGTCTAGCTTCATTCATGAAATTCTTCAATAATTTCAATTTTACAATGACTTTTCATGTGATTTCTTCTGATACTTTTTTCTACTTGTTTTAAGGCCACACTGCATAGAACAAAAAGTACTGCATCAGTTATTTTATTGATGGATGCTGGGGACCTGCTGGGAACTTGGAGAACAGAATTGATTTTTTGACTAACTTTTCCTTTGTATCTGTCTTTAAGAGCGGCCTCATAAAGTAGACAACGTCAGTACCAGTGCATGAGCTTCAAATAGACAGAATCATCTTTGTGTTATATTTTCTTTGAACTGTCATCATGTCCTTGCCTCCTTTGTGGGTTTATTTGGTTGCTTTTTTTGTTTTCTTTTTTTTCCCTACTCCTTGATTCTCTTTTCTATCTCAGGCCTTTCATGTTCTTCAACTTCAAGTTAAAATGACCTGTATGTAGTTTGCAATGTGAACACAGAATTTAATTTATATTTGACACTTAATCAAAAGGGAGCAAAGCTCAATGTCAAATTACCACTATTTTGTTGTGACACTCCCGAGATTTGCCTGAATCTGTATGAGTGCTTGTTTTTGAGGGTAGGTTGCTTTTATTTTGTTACAAATATGCCTTTGCTTTCTTGGGGTGGGGTGTTTTTGTTTGTTTTGTTGGTTTGGTTTGGTTTTGTGTGTGTGGTTTTTGTGTTTTTTGTTTTGGTTTGGTTTTTTTTTCTTTGTTGTTTTTGTTTGGGTTTTTTATTGTTGTTGTTTTGGGGGTTTTTGGTTTTTTACTGTGTTTTGTTGTTGTTTTAAGGCATACCAAGAGCTAGGAGCATCACACTCAAAACAAATGAAAGAATTAGTGTTTTGTGGCTGGTTTAATATGCTCTTTCCACTATGGCTTGACTGTATCCCACACAAGAGATCTAGTCCAAGTGTTGCCTTGTATTGAGGGAAGGTGTGACACGAGTGACGCTGATGACGTTAGTGGGCTGCAACCTGGCTGCTTCCTCATGTCTTTAACTGGCTTTGGACACCAGACTAAAAGTTGGAAGCATATGCCAAATCTTTTTGTTCAAAGTGTAGCCTATGTGCATGCACACGCACAAACACAATGTGCGTTTGTGTGACAATTATACTGTTTGAGCATTGCCAAGGGATGCAGCAGTTTCCCATAGCTTTTCTGCGTGGAGCATGTGGATGAAACAGTCTAGCAGCTCAGGAGCTCTGTAAAAATAGGGGGGGGGGGGGGTGTCATACCGGGTATTTTGTAACATTTCTCTGGAGGAGGGCTTTGGGTTCAGACTTGTAAAATTTCTGTCAGTCGGTATCACCTCTGTAGTTCCCCACACCTACATGTTGACTGCCCTGGAGCAGTCAGGCCCACATCTGAGGTTATGCACAAGAAGACACTTCATTGGAAACCTGCATGTCACGACAGAGAAAGGCTCAGAAAAGCTTGCTTTGTATCCTACAAACTTACACTGTAAGATTGCAAGGAGAAGACTAAGGGCAGTAGGAGACAATAGAGTGCATTCAGTTATTAAAGTCCTCTGGACATCATGGGTGGTGATTTTGCTTTTTAAAAAGTGGAGTTTTACAAGTAAATTTCATATAAGCTTTGGGAAAATATGAGTATTGATATTCTTATGTGGTGAGACAGATCTTGCTGTACTTTTGTAGCTCCTTTCATAGAGCTCTGATATATCACAGTGTTGAAGCACTGATTAAACAGATATTAACCACTTAAAGGATAAAAAGTTTTCATTTCCTAAGGACAAGCTATTCAGAGTCATTAAAATATTTATAAGGACTTGTCCAGTTTTAATACATTCAAGAAAATAATGTTTTTTTCAATTGCTTTCAAGGTTGGAGGAGAAACTTTTTTACTGCCATTTTTGATCTCTGGTTTAATGCATTCTGTGTATTTTTCCCCTACAACTTCTATTTGAGTTATGTCATATAATTTAGACAGCTTTTAGCCTTGATTCAACAGTCACAGATAATGAAGACTTTACCACATCTATAAGTAGTTTCTCCTAATGGCTAACCACTTTGCTGTTAACAGTGTTTTGTAACTTTACTGTGATGATTTATGTTTTTTTGTCTGTTTTAGCCATTGTCTCTCACTATCTTAAAAACTTCACCTGTCAGTTGTGGGCAAGTTGCTTTAAAACACTATATCGATTAAATTTCATTGAGAGGCTTTCTTTGTTTCTGCTGTTTTACTCAAGTGTTGGTTTATCGTCTAGCTCTCGTAGCCATTCTCTGATTCTATCCCAGCCTTGTGACATGGTGTGGTTCCACAATAGCTCTAAGAAGGATCCCAGGCCCTTTTTTCTGCTCCCCATTGTACTTGTCATTATATCATGCCAATCCATTTATCTATAGCATCGTACTGGGGGGTTGCTGGTTTTTGCTTCACCAGACCTTACTCAGACAATTGGTTGCCTCTGGGATTCGGATAAGTGTTGTGCTACTTTGGCGTTGCCACACATGTTTTAATAGGTCATGGGAAAATATGTGTTTGAAGAAGCAAAATAAAAAAAAAAGCTGATGAGAGTCACTTACTTCTGAAATATAAAATGAGGATTAGTATAATTGGTAAAACACTCAGATTTCTATAAAAGTGCTATGTTATCCTAAGCCTCTGTAACTCTCTTTCTCTCTTTTGAGTCTCCCACCACAAGTAACTTTTTCCTTATACAATTCTTAAGAAATACAATTATCTGAACACTGACTTTAGGATAAGCTGACCAATTCGTTCTGTGCATTTAAAACTGTTAAATCTCTGCTAATATATCCACTAGAAATGAATGAAATGATGATGTGGATGAAGCTAAACCAAAACACACAATTAATTAGATTTCATTTTATATTGTGATGGATTCCTGGAGCTCTGTGGGCACTGACCAAAGATACATTTGCTTTTCTCATGCAGGGTAATTGGATTACTAGGTAGTATGAGTCTTTAATCTTTGCTGATAGAATGAGATAAATGCCTGTTAAATACACTGAGCAAACAAGAGTAGCTTAAGAAAAGAAGTGACAAAAAAAGGTGTTGTGAACATAGAAGCTTAAACAATATTTCTTCTAGTGATGGAGAGGAAAAAGAGTTTCTGTTGTCACCTGGCTGGTTAAACATACTGTGACAACAGAGGTAGCTGCTTCTCTGAGCACTTTAATACAGTCTCCCTGTATAAACTGAATTTTGAAATGGGGTGTCTCCTTTTTGTGTCTGCATAAATGTCTTCACTTTTCAGGGAAGGGGTGTTTGAAAATACTTGAAAATTTTTCTCAGCGAGGAACTCTGAAATATAGATTGGAAAAACTGAGTTGTTGGTAGTCATATCTAGGGTAGAAAATGAACACCAGCTTTTCATCCTGTGATCAGGAATGAAAATACAGTGTGTGCTTTGGTAATTTGGAGTTGAGGTGTGTGTTTTATTTTTTAGGGTATTGGAGTATAAAAAGAAATATGACAAAAATATGACTTCTCATTTCTGGTAATTCATCCTACCAATCGCCACTGTGAAAAAACAATGCGATTCATCTGTGACTAGTCATAGACTTGCATTCAAGCAAAAACAGAGCATGAAAATAGAGAGAAGATTATGGGCTGTGCTGCTTGGTGGGGAAAAATAAATAGATTGCTGTTGTGCTGGTTTGATATTGGAAGCAATTTCCTGTGGAAGACCTTTCCACCCGACCTGTAATTTATGCCCTGCCTGAATACTTAGGTGGAACCTGTACTCTTTTGAGTACTTGAGAAGCATAGCAGGAAGCATAAATGGAATTCCCAGCTGTGGGAAATAACTGAGGTCTGAGTGCCTCTGCAGAGCTCCAGGGCTGTCCTACATAACCAGAGAGGGGGACTTTCAGAGAAGCAGCATGCAACCACCTTTCCTTAAAAGCCATCTTAGCTGAGTGTTCAAATCACCCATGGTGTTTGGAAAACCCAGCCCTCCAAGGAGCAGGTCGGAATGACTAAATAAACAACTTGAATTCCAGTAAGTGGGCAGACTACCTGCAGTAGTATTGATATCCTGATGTCCTGTCCTGAAGGTAACTCTGGGCTGTGAATGAGCTCAATGGGTTGCTCTCAATCTGAGGGGTCAGATCATTACCAATTACAAATTCAATAGGAATTTATTGTCCAATTCATTTGTTAAAGCTTGTTTGAGTCGGTATTCTGATTTTTCTCCATTTTAGGAAAACAACTAAGAGCTGACATGCAAATCAGACTTTACAGAAAAACTTCCTCCCTTTCTGGGTTATTTTGTGACTGTAGGATTCTGGGAGATATGCAAACATATCCTGGACTGTTTCATAAATGCCAGAGAGGTCAATCTTCTTTCCTTGCTGTTTCACAAGAAAGTGATTGATGCTTGGTACTTCTGTATAATAATAAAACATTTCCAAAGTTTATGGTCAATAAATTTGTGTAATAAATAATGCATCCCAATGCTATTATACTTCATACTTTTACTTCAATAACTTTACAGGTTAAGTTAATGCAAGTTTATTCATGTTTTTTTTTCCTTTTTAAAGAGCAAAGACTTTGAAATTCCTTTTAAGCCTTGTGCATGTTAAGGTTAGTGTCTCCTTCTAATTTCTGCTTGAGTCAAAACCGTGATTTTAATTTTAATTTTCTATGAGTGTCTGCAGAATGGTGTGGTCTGTGGCTTTCAGCGTCAAATATTCTCATGTTTGTTTTTATTCTGGACACTTCTGAATACACTCGTATTTTTTTAGTGAAGTACCCTGCAAAACTGGCTTTCTGATCAAATATCATTCATGTAGTGTTTTCACATATATAATCTAACCCAAAGAGCAGTTCAATCACTGGATAACTCTTCACTGCCTCTACCAATATTTGAATAAATACTTCAGGTAAAGTGATGATATAAAAGCACTCGTCTATCTTCAAGGAGCTTACGAGATCTTCATTTTTCATTTTTTTGTTTGGTTTTGTTTGTTTTGTTTGGTTTGGTTTTAGTTTTTTGGTTGGTTTTTTTGTGGTTTTGTTTGTTTTATTTATTTTATTTTTACTGTCAGTGCCTTTTTTTTTTTTTTAAACTTTGAATTCAGACAGCAACAGTAAATGGAGCTGATAAAGGAGAGGATTTCAGTTCTGTTTCCACTAAAATGATGATGTGGGTTTGTGCTAAGAACTATGCAGTTGTTCACATGAGGGATGTAAATAGAGGTTGGAGACCAGATTAGTGAGATTTTCAGTCATGCAAATCCCTAGCTGTTCCAGAATCACATTTCAGACAGCTTTAGAAATTAGATTAAAAGTTTTAAACAGCCATTGTTTTCCTTTTAAAACCTCATATCAAGTTTTTGGATGTGTTAGGCCACTTTTTGTCTTTGCTGTTTTCCATGAAACTGTGATAGTTAGGCACCAACTCAGTTGCCAGAGTGTAAATACAGAGAGAGTGGCATAACCAGGCTCCAGTGAACACAGCAGAAGGCGAGCAGTTACTCTCTAGATCTGTGCTACTTTCACTGGAGCATTTCAAGGGGTCTGTGGTAGCACCATGTCTGCTAGTGTGTGGACAACTGAATTGATATATTCATCTTTGGTTTTGCTTCCTTTTGAAAATATGAGAAAAAAAAAAGATATTCTGATTGGGAAATGCCTTGAATTTCCTTTTATTATTAATTTTAAATTGATCAAGTTTTTAGGGTAGTTATTCTTGATTTTTACCTCTCTTCTCTCACAAAACTGAAACTGTTGACTAATAATATGTTTAGAATGTATTATAGTAGAGAACTTTTTCAAGTCTATCTTGTAAGAACCTGTTCTCTAAAAACTTATCCTGAAAGGTAGTTTTCATGAAATTTGTTCCCCACAGCAGATATTGAGGACATATGCTATTCTGGGCTATTTTCCCATTTGGAAATGCCTGTTATCTGTTAGGTTATTCAGATTTGGTGGAGCAATGGTGTAGAGACACAGGAAAAACACAGAAAAACTAGAACTGATAAAGGAGAAAAGTGTCAGTGGTTAGTATCTCAGACTTTGCTTGATGAGGGATTCATCTTGCCACTCTGAGCCTAACCCGCTTATCCAGGTCGTCCTGAGAGAGAAGAACAATCTCCGGGAAACAACTTCTCTCATTATCCCAAGAAAGGTAGGCCAGAGGCCATATGAGATCGATCCTAACCTACCTTTTTGCCTTCCTCTCAAGTTGACTTTATGACATGAAAATTATGACTTAACTCCTTTGCTTTCTGTTTTGATAAAACTTTTAACGTTTTTCTTCACAGTCTTGTCAGAAGATATGTGCCCTCATGCCTTCTATCTCATTTTTACTGTCCTCATGTATGCTGATGGTACATAATATAGCTTCTACTATCCAAAAAAATGTAGAATCACATTTCTAGATCTGTCCACTCCTGTGCAGTAACTCGTATCTCTGACTTCTAGTTTTTCTTCTCATTTCATAAAGACCAGGGCAATGTTTTGCATTTAGACAGTCCTTCAGCCTCACTGTAGCCATGGTACCCCAATTTATAATCTATTACCAGCTGTTGTCCCCCTTTTGAACTGCCACATAACAGCTGCCTGCAGGGAAAATTGATGCCTCCAAATTCATCCATGAATGCCAGAGATTAATTTAGGCACACAAAGCTAGTTCATATGGAGTCCTCTGTGTAAGTGTATAAAAATACTACAGTAGATTTACAGCTTTTGAGGCGTGAGCTTAAAAGAAGAAAACACGGCAATTGATGGCCAAAAAGAGACTGCATGGGGTAGAAAATACACGGTCACTTGTAAGCTGCAATCTGCTGAAACCCAGAGGGTTCTTTTAAGTTTGTCTTTTCTCTGATCAGTGTTTGTTTATTCCAGCAGAACATGTTTTTGTCCGGAAGATATTTTGTGCCTTGAATAAAGCATACGGCTTTGCACAAAGAACTCTCTATTTTAAACTTGTATCAACCTTTTATGAAGTTCATTGTGGAAACTGCACAAATAGAAATGTGAAGATTCCAGCTTTTAAGGGCAGGCTTTTCTCTCTGACCAGGGAGGTCACAGTATCTATCTCTTTTCCTTCCAAAATTTGTATATTGCCAATAAAAGATTTTGAGACCACTGCCTAGCAGATAGCAAAAGTAGGACAATTTTTACATCTCTGGACCTAAAGCTACTGGTGACTTTGTTCTGTGAATTGTTACTTTTAGGTAAAGAACTTAGGTTTAAATTAGAAATATTTTTCTTTGTATAAGTCCTCTCTTTTTAATTTATTCTATTAGATTCAGACTGAATATTGATGCAGAAACTGAATCACACTGTGTGCAATGTTATAAACACATAATAAGCTATACATTCTGTGCTGAAGAAGCAAACAGGCCAAAGAGATGAGATGACACAGAGGAAGAGTAAAGAAAAATAAGTCACTTTGTTAGTACTGGGATCCTGAAGTTCAGAGCTTGTTCAAGGTCACTCAGGAGCTGTGCACCACAGATGAGATTTAACCAGGTTTTCTGAATCTGAGACCAGCCTTGCAATCACTGAAATATCTCTTCATCCAGAAGTTTGCAGTCACTTGACATTTGTGTTAATGCCTGGCACTTGACTTCAGCATTTCAGCTTTGATAAGGCCACACTGGCTTCACTTAAGATGAAAAGTGTTAGAAAAAAAAGAAAGAAAAAAAAAACCAACCTATGAGACTATTTGTTATGCAGACTTCTCCATGGCATGTGAAGAGAGCTCACTCACCTTCAATGAATTTATACCAGTAATGATCAGAATAAAACTTCAGTGTAAGGATAGATTAATATGATCAGTGATTGCTTGTAATGCTATTTGAGGCAAGGGAGGCATCTTTTCAGCATGAATAGCTCAGGAAAATATTTACCAAGACAAAGTAGGGGTGTTTCTATGCTTTTTCCACATACATTTGTTTATGGCCTTATAACATCTTTGAAGATGTTAACAGAAAGTAGAAGATAGAAGTGGGCTCATCTAACCTGAAGGTCCAGGCTATTTACTGTTATTACTACTATTATTACCACCAGTATGGTCTGAGAATTTTCAGATAATCTGTGGAATGGCTTCTGTGGGATCTATGGGATATGACAGCATAGTTTTTGGAGGGACACTTTCTCTTCATGATCTTAAAGTCTTTTTCATATGCTGCCCAGTCCTTCAGGGGAACGAAAGAGGTCAGGGTGAAAAGCAGAAGTAAGTCTGAGCCTACAAGACACACAGCTTTTGCAGAAGTGTCACTGCAGGGTAAAGTGACTGGCAGAGGCCACCTTGTGGAAGCCAATAACACAGCCTTGCTTTTCTGCAAACCAGATGGATTTTTTTAGTTTTGTCGCTGATTGTTAGCTATTACGACTAGGCAGGGAAAAAAGAGACCCTTTTTTGAGACTTCTGTCAGTGCAGTTTCATGAGCTGACATGGAGAGTGCTTAAATTGTAGCGTTTAACCTAATGGAGGCAAAGAGCTTTGCAATTTCAATATTTTCAAGAATATCTCCTTCTCTCTTCCTTCTCTTTTCTTGTACTCAGCTGCCAATTCCCTAATTATTACTGTGAATCTGTTTATTTCTAATAGGTTTTAAAGAGGCAGATTGTCATAATATCAAAGATGTCTCTCCAGGTTTCTAATTTGTTACTTGTTTTTCTAATAGTGCTTGCCTCTGTTCTGTGCTTTTCAAAGGCTCTCATAGCTGTTAATTTCTTTTGGCTTATATTCAGAAAATTATTTTATTTTAACTATATACTCAAAATCACTTCTCTGTTTTAATAGAAGAAAGGAAAATTGTTGGGACAAGTAACTATAAGCAAAAAAATAGCTCTGTATCAAAAATGAGATTAGAAAGGAAGTCAGTGGCAGGTCCTGTGAACAAACAGTTCCTGCCAAGGTACCTAGGTACCCAATTTAGGAGCAAAGGCATAACATGGAGGCAGGATATGGAGTACACTGACAATTTGGGTACAGTGCTCCCATGTTTCAGGGTGGGGGTGTTTCTTGTACCTCATATTTTCCCATGGAATTTTCCTTGTGTTTTCATTCTGACACATCATGTGTGTGAGTGTGACCGGTGGTCAGGATTTGCCTTGAACAAAGCAAGGCCAGAAAAGATGAATGGTGTATAGGACGTTTTAACAGGTAGGATAAAAAATGAATTGCTGTGGGTTTGGGGTTTTTTTTCCTTGTTAAAGTAGAAATGTAAAGCACCCATGACCATACAATGGATTAGCGCCAGACTGGTTTCAGAACCTAAAAGAATAGGAACATGCAAAAAACATATTAGTAACATTGGTGTGTGCTTTTCTGCCTGAAAGGTTAAAAAGAGAAGTCTCATTAAAAATCACAAAAAAAACCAAACCTTATGCAAGACAGTTAAAATATTTTGTTTAACAATCTTTGAAGCAATTATATAGAATAGAAGGCCCTGGTTTTAACTTCAGAGTAAACACATCAAATGAACTGTGAATACACTTCTTGAGTTTTCCATTGGGGGAGGCAGAGACAAGTTGTTTTTAAAGTACCTAAATGGGGGTTGAGTGGTTATATGACATCTAATAAATTAAAGGAATGACATCTTGTCTCCTGAATGATTCCTTGCAGTCACCCCTGTTGGGATCCTAGTAGGGGGTGGAATATTGTATTGAATCTTTCTTCTGCCTGGCATAGCAGTAATGTGTTACAGCAAAACACATAAAAACAAACCAGTATTGTGGTGGAGCCTCCAGAAAAAAAGAGAAATCAAACAAAAGATGTATTCAGTTGAGGAATCTGATGGTTAATGGCAAATGATATCTCATCACTGTGCAGAGAGGACCAGGAATTGCTTGTCTGAAAACAACCTATGTTAACACAGCCTGTAAATCAGTGTGGTCTCAATGAAAGGAGTGGTGTGTAAGCTAGTCCTAATGTCAGATTTATGTTAACATGTGCTGGGGAAATCAATACGAGGTAACACTGTTTGCATAGGGCAAACAGATTTCTGGCATGCTTGCTGCTTTTGATTAGCTAAAAATCCTGTACACAGAACTGTGAGTTTGCACTGCATTGTACAAACCAGAGGGTAGTTCTGTGCAGAGAAAATAACACATTTCAATAAAGCCTCAGAAAGATCTTAGAGCCAATTTCCCTGTTGCTTGGCACAGGGGTAGCGGCTGCCCTTTACAACAGTGTGTTTCTTTGCTCTGAATCTTATTTGCTTACATGTCAACTTGTTCTTGGGGTAATCTCTTTAACTCTGCCAGGCAAGTGTAAACTGAATTGTTTGTATGATGAAGAGAGCATGTGGGAAATCTTAGACACAACCAAAATAAAGGACTTAGAAGAACTTGTTGTAAAGGAAAAAGGTGCATGTAAGGACACTCAAAATGTTCCTTTTTTCATGAAGCAGTTAGAAAAGCCATGTGCAAATCTAGTCAGAAATAGTATTTGATCCCAACTGGGCTGATTTTAAATGTTTTTTGAGATTCTAATCTGTTCTCTCATTAGTGGCTGAAATTTTCATAAACTGCAAGCTACAGACTATTTAATAAAAGTTGGGAGAATTTGCATCTCTGCAGCTTAGATTTTCCCCTCCCATATTATGATACTATCTGTTTTATACCTTTAATATCCAGATGTTGGTTTAGTACAACTTCTTCCTAGGAGAGCTACTAGTGAGCTTGGTGTCTCACCCCTTAATGAACCATGGATTGTTTACAGCTAATGAAGTTCAGAGTAATCCACTTTAAACTGAGGCTAATTTTCCTGGGCCCAACCTATAAACCATAAAGAGCATAAGTGAGACTTGATTGAAGGCCTGAGGTTGTTCAGTCCTCAATTCCCTCTTCTGTTATTCCTTTTCATAATGCACCGAGGATGTGACATTCCCAGCAGAATGGGCCTGAGGGGAAGCAGAGAGATTTTGTCAGCTTTTAGCTGCTGCTACTGCTGCACCAGGTGTGATGGACTGGGACTTCAGGCTCTGAGTAGTGTCTTTGTACCCCAGAGGTAGGACATTTCAAGCTTCATGTACTGATTCTCATTTTCCAAGAGCACGAGATTCTTTTCTTACATTGCTGGGTGTAGAGATGCTTCCAGTTTGGGAACTGCTAGGTTGCATCCAATCCTTTTGGCCTTTTTGGGACCAGCTTCACTAAAGCAAAAGCTTTCTCAGTGAAAAAAATAGAGAAACACTTCACTGAAGAGTATATTTTTTTCCATCCCTCTCCTACCCTGACTGAATAGGTTAGTTTTGTACAGAGAACTGTTTTGGATGTATATCCTTTTAGAGGGAGCCATCTTCCAGATCCCATAGGTGCACAATGTCCTTTTGTGGTGGTAAACTTCTATGGAGATTCCTATTTAGGTAAGAAAAGGGAAAAAAAGTAAAATGTTGCTCTTTGCTACAACTTCAGACACAGCAGCCTCTGCATCATCTATTTCTAGACCACATGATACTTGGTTTCTGCATCACAGGATGGAAGACTGATTTTCTCACTGCTTTTTCCCAACCCATCAGTATTAATAATCCAAATAATAAATCTAAAAAGGACTCCTCAACTCCCTTTCTTACAAGAATAGCCTCTGTGTGTTGTGTTTTGGTTGATATAATATTTATGCTTTGTTTAATTCAGATGCATTTATTTTTCCTTCCATCATTCATTTTACTGCATTAAGTTAGTGGTTCTGTGGGGATTCAGTTGATTAATGACTAATTTCCATCCTATGCATGCTCAAGAGGAATCTACTTTCACAGTACTGCCCTTCAAAATAATATAATCTTAAGGGGGGGGGGAGCAAAACCTTCATGTGAAAACAAACACCGAGTAGAACTGCAATGGAAAAAAATGAGCTGAATTAAAAACACTTTCATTTCAGTAATTTCTTGAGTGTGAGAGCACCTCTACTGAACTGGATGCCTATATTCGTGCATTCCCTTTTGACTACCCCAGCAGCTGAAGATGTTACTGTCACCTACCGATTGCTGTCATGACCCACTTGAAGGTTAAACCTCTACTGGCTTAACTGACTGTCTGAATTCCTTCCAGCTTATTTCAGTTTCCCTCTTAGAGAGCTAGAAAAGGATGGGTAAACACAGAATCATGATCTTTACTCCCCTGAGAGGGAACTGAAGCAGGGGCAGCAAGTTCATTGCTTTAGGTTTTGCAACAGATTGGTGGCTGAGTCGAGAGTTGGTCACAAATCCAGTTTTGTCCTAGCTCTTCATATTCACACTTTTGGTGCATGCATCCCAGTCCTGGTCTTTCTCCAAAATATGCCATAAATACTCCCTCAACTGCTAAACGTAACCTCTGAGACATCAAAGTCAAAAAAATGAGAAGACAGCTCTCAGTGATGATTGAAGATATCCAAAACCCCATCAAATCCTTGAAAGTGTGTGATACTTCTGAGTACCTCTGTCTGTGCAGGGAGGAAGATGGTGCTTTTGTAAATGAAGTCAATCTGGAAGTTTACAGTAAAATTCAGTCAGTTCCTGGTAGTGGCTAATCTGTGAGGAGGAGCCAAACCTTCCCCTGCAGGATCGCAACATTTCTTTTACTTGCAATATTTTAAGCATTTGTATGATGCTAGTGTACCCTTAAAAATGACACAGAATTCAATTAAATACCATAAGCATTTTGGCAACTGTCCTTTCAAAGAACTAGCCATATACATTAGTAGGTCAGCAAGTGAATTGACATGCAGGTAGATATTGCAGGCACCAGATCTTTGAATTTCATTGTTTAGCATGCCTAAGAGCCATAGTCATCTATCTGGCAAAGGACACCAACAAACCAACCTCTGGTTACTTCTTCATCTGTTCTCTAGGGGTGTAACAATCTTTTAATAGGTATTTCAATGCAATCATAGATTCTTTTTCTTTTTTTTTTTTTTCTGGAGATGAACCAGACGCAGAGTTCCATAGCTAAATCAATTAGAAATAAAACTACAGGTGCTCTTGTAATGCTGCTTGCAGGAAGGCAGATTTCCTGATAAATCAGTTTGCCTGACACACTGCTAATGAGAAATTAAGAACCGTGTTGTGTTACCATGTCTGACTGACTCAGTTTTTTTTTTCTTGCCTCTTTGATTGTAGAGCATGGGGGGTGGTGGGGGGAAGGTGTAGTAATTCCTAATGTAAAGTAATTTTTTTTTCAGTATGCACATTTATATATCAGCCTAGACACACACTGTCAATATCCTGATAGGACTTTCCTTTGCCAGCTGCAAGGATGCACAAAAATTGTTCTCTCATTACTGGCAACTAAAATATCTCATCAAAATATTCTGAACTAAACTTGTGAAGTAAGATATTAGAAATGAGTATGTAGCATCTTACTAAAAATCAGAAGACATAACAGCTGTAATATAAGGTCAATCCCCGAAAAGAGCATTCCTGTTTTGAACTGTCATCTTCTCCTGTCTTAGACTTTGACCCTGTGTCTGAGAGTTGTTTTGTGAATGTAGTTTTGGTCAACTGTGTTGGATGGACTGACCTATGAGCGTTTAGGTTCTGATCCTGCAAAGCGTGAAGTGCCTAGTAAGAGCTGTGAAGTTTCTGTCAGTGTGATGAGAAGTAACAATCTTCAAATGCTGTACCTCTCTGGTTATGAATGTAAAATATACAACTTGGTAAAAAAATGGTTCTACTGTACTGTTACCTGACCACATCAAGTGGAAAACAGGCTCAGTTTCCAAAGCAAAAACTCATGCACTTGTCTTGCCTGTTTTACTGGGAAGTTGCCATCCATATTAGTACTGGAAAAGGACAAACAGGATCTCTCAGATGTCACAGTTCATAGTCACAGCTTAAATCTGAATTCCCCAGCCATTAGACATAAGATGTGATACTGAAGTCTAACAATTGAACAGTCAGCACTAATTCCATTTTGTTGTGTCTGGTCCATGGAGAGTAACCTCCAAGATGAAGACTGCAGCTTGATCTTAGAAGATATTAAAGTACAGCAGCAAAGATGTTTAGACCCTATGATTTTTTTTTCTGGTTTGCTTTTGTGTGTGTGTGTGTTTTTCTTTGGGTATTTTTGTTTGGTTGTTTTGTTTGGTTGTTTGTTTGTTTGGTGTTGATTTTCTTTTTCTACTACTAAAGGCAGTGAACAGGTTGTGCTGGCCTTAAGTTATCAAGAATCTCTCTCAGTGGAAGATAAACTTCATATTGGGCTAACTCATGATATTATTTGTCCCAATTTTATGACAGCAGCTTGAATTTGTTAGCTATGCATGCACAGACTGGTCTCACAAGATCATTTTTCTTCTACAGATAACTACTTTTCCCCATGAGATTTCAAAAAGGCAGTACATATGCAAAAACACACATGCACACATATTCTATGTTTAAAAAATTCTGTTTGCTGTTTCATAGTGGACCAAATCATACTGTGCTACCACTCAGATCTGCTTGAGCATGGTTCATGAGAATGCCAAATTTATGAATATTAAGCATTATGTTTTTTTCCTATTTTATCTTTTACCACTCTGCCTATACACTTGAATAAGTATAATTTGCAGTAATTAAAGGCCTGGGTATCACTTCATTGACTTTGTTAGTGAAACCTTCATTGACATCACCAGTATCAGGTAAACCCCCAAATAATTCCATATATTACAATAACCCATCCTGTTTTCAAGGATTGCTTAAAGAAGGCATTCCCTACCAGTCCTCATATCCCCAGAAAAAAGCCCTTTGACTGTTGAGTCTTATAATGTGTCTGCTCACCACATTCACTTGCACCCAGTGATGGCGAGTATTTGGTGTTTTGCAGGAAATCCTGCTTTCTTTTCCTCCATGGGACAGGTTAGATGTTGAACTCTTTTTATCTTTTCTCATTTTTATCAGCTGGCATACATCTTCCCTCACCAATGAATAAATGTGTACAATAGCAAGGCACTGCTTACAATAATTTATTTGTAAGGCTTTGAAAATGGTGTATGGTCACAAAAAGCATAATGTTATACAAAGCAAAACACCAGAGAAAAACAAATTCTTATCAAAGAAAAGGCAAAGCAAAGAAAATCAGAATGTGTGTTCAAGATAAATCTTATGTCACAACCTTAAAAAGCTCCAACTGGGATCCTCCTATTCAGAATAGCCCTTGGAAATCATTTTCAAAAGTTAGCTGCTTGTGAAAAAGGAACAAAATAAAGTTTGACCACCCAGGGATTTGCAAACGTGAGTGGGAGCCACCAGAAAGCCCTGTACAGATGACTTGAGCAGGGAAAGAAATAGTTCAGTTTTCTAACCAAGCAAGAGGGAATGAATGTTCTGTAAAAATTTGAATATCAAAAGAGACCATTAAAACCATAACCTGACTTCAGAGGAAGACAATTTAATGAACTCATTTCAGAAAAAAAAAATTGCAAGACTGGGATATGTTGCTTGGTGAGATCACACCATTTTGGTATCTTGTCATTTCCCAAAGACTTTTCTGTGTAGGTCAAGAAGCAACTTCTGATCTAAATCTCATCATATGATTAGTAGGGCAAGAGAAAGAAGCTTACATTCAGAAAGGCCCTGCACTAATGTGTAACATTTGAGAATGCACCTGGAGCCAGCTGCTACTAGAAAAAAAATAGACACTTGGCATGCACTAATCCTTTCAGCAGGTTTAATGAAGCTTTGTTTTACAGATAGTCCCTTCTGGCTTATAATTCGTTATTACTTATTGCTGATGAAAGAGAAATATTGCAGTACCTAAAAGCTGTGTTGAATTCTGGCCTTGGTTTTTGATGCATCTTTTCAGGTGGACAAAGATACAAAGAAGCCTTAAACAGTTCTCTTATGGATAGGCACCTCGAGGGCAACAGTTCCAACTGGGTGAAGGGGAAATGACATTCCCATCAGTTTTGTACCACATAGCCCTATGCACCAACAACTTCCATCTACTTCCAGTAAATTAAGAGCAAAAGTATGAGAAAAAAAATTGCCTTGTTCATTTCAACTTCTTTTATTTCTCCTTTCCGAAACTTATTTCTAAGTATTAGGGCTATTTTCAATCTCCTGACGTTTTACTTTGTAAAAGAGCAAGCAGTGAAATCCCCTGTCTATATCCACCATGTGCAAGATTTCTGCACACCTTACTGACAGACACAAGCAAAATATTTTTATTTCTTCTGTTTTATAATGTCAAGAGTACAAATGGGTTCACAGAAAGGTTAGATAAATTCATGTCTTTTAATAGTAGTCTGGTTGTTACTTCCAACTCCAGATGTCTCTGTACCACTAATTACAATAAATCAGGAAATTGTACTGAGGAAAAAATTGTTCTCAATATGTCCTCATTATTACATTCCTCAATTAGCTCTAGACCCCTGGTGGAGCTGGGAGGCTGAACTTGATGGGCTCAGCTCCACCTTGGTGTAATGCCTATGTCCACCTTACATGTAAAACCTTTACAGAAAATAATCTAGTTTTGATATAGAGAGCCTGATAACAGGCAACAATGTACCTAAGCAGGAGATACAGGGGCAGAAACACAAGTATGATAGGAGATAAAGAGGAAAAAGAATTAGGTCAGTACAGATCCACTGAAAGCACTGAAAATGTGCTGATTTACAGATACTGTAGTCTTTACTAAGGTAACAGTATAAAGGATCACGGGGAGTGTAACAAATGTTTCTTTGTAGGCCCAATGGATTCCAGTCAGCCATGGCTGGGAGATGCCTGTGCTTACACCAGGGTTCAATTTGACACAATAGCTGAGAGCATGACGTGGCTTAGCAACTGTTTTATATTGGCTTTGTAGGCAGCTGACAGCAGACATCTCCAAATAAAACCCTATCAGTGAGATACAGGAAGAGAAGTGTGTAGCATCTTGGATAGCATGGCCACCCATATCTGTACGATATTTGTGTTGTCTCGGTCCATCTGTGTGAGCAAAAGATGCAGAAGAAATGCATGACTGGAGCCATAAAGATCATTGGATGGGGTGGGGAGATTATTATGTCTTGTGATGACTCATTCGCCTGTGGAGGATGTCAGAAGGGATAGTTGACCAGGGGTTATTAGGTGGGGGGGATGTTGTCCCCATCCATGCCACTGGATTTGGCAGAGATCCCAGTGTGTTTCCAATGTGGTTCTTTTTTATCTTGAAACTATAAGGGGAATAAGTTTGTCCTTAGGTTAACAAGTTGAGAAGAGATGGAGGGGAAAATCCATTGCTCTAAGAAGAACTGTTGCAAACTGATATTGCTGTTTTCCCCTGGGGTGTTTGGAAATGAACTACCCAGGCTGAGCTATTCAGTCAGACAGTCTCATTTGCCATCCTGTAAAAGCTTGAGCAAACTCAGAGAAACAGCTCTGTCCCATCAGAAAGTAATGAAAACCACACATACCAGAAATATTGTGAAGACATGAGCAAACTATACATCCCCGAAAAATATGGAGAATTCATGAAATAAGAGAAGTTCATATCAATCACTTACCTGAAAAAAATCTTCTCTATGGTAAAGGATCCAAGTTCCTGTTGCTAGCTCTTCTACACAGAATTAACTCTGTTTGCAAGCAACAACACTGCTTTGGGAAACAGACTGCTTTTTATTTGTTTTAAACTAACCAGTTAAGAAAGTATTTTTTTAAGACAAATATCCACAAAAAAAATCAGATTTTAAAGTTATTGACACTTTCAATACTTAGGAAAAAAGAAAAATGTTTGGCATGTGGTCACAGGTAGAGATAGGACTATGGTTTAGGTGAACTGTTTGTTTCTGGATTAGTAACTCTCAGTGTGTGGCTTTGCCTTTGAGTGTAGCAACCAGGGCAAGAATGACCACTGAACTGGTTCTCAAAGACAAAAACATCATGTGGAGAAGCAAAGCTGTAGCGTGTGGTCATATGAGCTTGCTACACATGGAACTTAAGGCAGCTTCCTTTGCCAACAAAGCAGATGTATAATGATAGATACGTAAATATAATTATGAGAATGTGTAGAAGAATGTATATTGAGACTATTCAGAGTCATTAAACCATGCACTGGAATACATAGTAGTCCTGTGGTTAACACACTGTGAACTTCCCATGTTTTACTTCTGAAATTATTTGAGATCACCCATCTGCTTCTGTTCTGCAAGTTGACTGCTCCTTGGGAAAGAAATTGCTTTGTATGTCCCATTAGGACATAGATTAAAATATTAGATTGCATTGTTGGCTTTCTCTCCACCATGGACCATGTTGAGTAGACAACATCAAAGGATTCATGCCTGGTCTTATGTCTGTGGCACATGAATACACCCAGAACAAGTTTCCGTGCTGTGAATACAAGGAAATATACTCAACAACAGGAGCAGGAGTCAACAGAAGCAGGGGTAGATTTTTTTTGGTTTTTCCTTTCTTTTTATGATTTTTCACCTTTATCTTGTTAGCTGAGAGAAAAAGGGAGTAAGAAGAGAAAATGGATGATGGGAGATAGTCTTCAGTATAAATGTCTCCCTTTTGACATATGTTTGTCTCATTTCTGTCTTTTTTCTATATGTGGAGTTTGTCTAAATGTCTCAACGGTGATGTTTGCTAAAGACTAGCTCATATAACATTCTGTTCTTTCCATCTACTCTATAAAACATGATCATTTCCGAGCCAAAAGGTCTGCCTTAGGAAGAATTGTTAAAGCTTTTGGAGGGATGAAGGGGTTGAGTACTACTCAACTATTATATTTTTTTTAAACATTAGCTGCAACTTCTTAGAAGATTGCAGGCTCAGTGCTGAATGATGACTAGATCTGTAGATGTTGAGCAGGACTTCTGTCGTGCTGTGCACCTGGAGAGCTTGGCCCTTCTGGGTGTTCAAGAGGATGTCAATTGGTACTGAAGGAACATGCCAAAAACAGCAGATGGAATGTATAAGGCTGATCAAAGATGCAAGGTTCCCAGAGCAGACACTTGGATTGTGTGGCAGGGCTGCATACACACCTGATGAAAAAGTAGCTGAAAGCAATGAACACAGGGGTTGTTTCTCCTAAGAGTTCTTGCACCTCTTTTATCTAACACCTTACACAGAGGTAGAGCAAAACCAGAATGCAAATAGGAAGTCACCGAAGCAAGAACAGTTATAAAGCACCTGAGGAATTAGCAGGCCAAACATTGTTTGGTGTGTACAGTTTTTAATCAGTTTTCTCATGTGAAGGATTATTTTGTCATTGTGTGTGTGAGACAAACTATGTGAGTAAAAGATAGTGGGGGAGGGAGAAGAAACATGCAAAAAGAGGAATTACTCCCTGAAAAGTAGCTTCCAAATCTCTCTTTAGTCTTAACATCTCCCCTGTGCCCTCTGTTACTGTAACACCTCCTGTCCTCTGCCTCTCTTCCGTTCTTAGGGATCTGTGCTGAGAAGTTGGTTCACAAGAAAATCCAGGACTCTGCAGAAGAGGATGTGTTTGTTTGAGTGAAGGTTTGAGCTAGTGTGGCTGGACTGTCAGTAATAAACAGTTTCACTGAACCTGGGACCAGTGGTCTTGCCGTAGCACCAGCCTTCCCAGGTCCCTTGGGATCCTGGTATTGGATTTCAACTGTGCTGCTACAGTGCAGATGAAGAAGAAAAAATATATATAATATATATATATAATCCTGTAATCTTGGGTCCTTTTTTAATTTTTATAAAGAAGAACAGTATTTCCTTCCTTTTTTTCCCCCTTTTCTTTAAACAAAGCAGGCAAAATTACCTGGGGTTTATTTTTGTGTTTGCATTTGGTCATTCTAATTTGGTTGTTATTCCACTCTGTTTGCTTCAGTAACTTTAATTTCATTTTAATTTTATCTGACTTTTTGAATCAATATATTCTTCAAATCAGCATTAGGTGGTAATCTAAGGTACATTTTTAAAGATCTGAGCCCAGTTAATTTTTTCAGAGTGACAGGAGGGCTTAAGATTAAATCAGGGAATTGAATTCAGGTCTTTCCAGTCTTAATAAATATCCTAGCTCCTCTATCCAGCAAAGAAACTAACATAGCAACAAGGCTGAACAGCAAGACTCTCTTCATGATGCTTTGTCCAACTTTTCAGATTTTCTTCTTTCTTCTCTTCCTTTCCCTTATCTTCTAGTACCAGCACAGACTAGATTCCTTTTACTTCAGTAGTGTCCTACAAATATCTTCCTATCTAAGACCATCACTAGTCTTATTAGAAGGTTTAATTTTATTTGCGAGTAGGTATAAGTATTGTCTGATGCTTGTTCTTCTGCTGTATTTTTCATCTTATCATTTTATTTATATTAATTCTCTTTCCCATTTAATCAAACTCCTGTCCCACTCTCCTAGTGGTGTGTTTGTTAGTTGTAAAAACTTTAAAAATAAATTAAAAAAAAGAAACAATACTTTAAAAAAAAATTGATAATATTCTCCCAGTTGTCTCAGATTCAGTTTCACCACCAAACTTAATGCAGAATGGAAATACCCTTTGCTTTGATTTGTGACCTCTTGGAAGTGCTTGGTGGGAGAGGTGCTGTGCATATGTTTCATTAAGGCCTTAAACTCCAAACACTCTCAACAAACAAGACAGAGTCAGGAGGGAAATAAGGGTCTAAAGATGTGCATAAAACCATATGGTACCATGGGCTAGGTCAGTAGGAACCCTGCTAACTGGGAGAAAAGGTTTGGCCCCATCTTTCCTGAGTTACATAGGAGTGGCCACCCTCTGCCTCATTTGAAAAATCACCACAAAACAAGCTGGAATTAAATAAGTACTATAACTGTTGTCCCATATCTCCTGCACTAGAAGAGAAAAGTATGTTTATATAAAAGCACTTTTTTACTGTTCTTACACTTTCCCACTCTCAGCTAAAGATATTAATGTTATTCTCACTGTATTTATTTATAAAGAAAATTTATTCTGTTGGAGGGGGGTGACATTTATGCTGATTTTACCACAACCTTTTCACTGCCTCTGTCTTTTATTATAGCTGTATTTCTTTCATTGCCTGATGTTCATCCCCTCTTAGAAGTGAAATATTTTACCAAGCTGACCATCTGATGAAACATTTTTTCTGCTAGCTTCAGAATATATTTACGAAGTAGCATTGGAGAAGTGAAGGCATATAGCATTTTCAGACAGCGTGCCACAACATAAGTGTGATAGAGGTTTATGGGATTTATAAGAGAAAGGAGTGAATTACTTCCTTAGGGTGATTAAGAAAATTTTATTTACAGTATAAACTGGACACATGCAAATTGTGTCTCCATTAAATACAATGCTGCTTTAGATTTTAGGCACTTGGAGATTAATACTTTGGTATTAATTTTCACCTAGCATATAAATGTTAAATCCAATCAAGGTTTAGGATGTGTCAACTATTTTAATTTAAAAACAAAACAAAACAGGGATTTTACAATTGCCCTAGAAAAACCATTGCAAGTACATTAAGAAGAAAATGCAAAGTCAAATTTGCAAAGCAATTAAACCACGTAAGAGAAAGCAATGTGAAGTTGAGTCATAAAGGCTATTTAAGCTCTGCTATCTAGTTCTTCATTACAGTTCTTTCACACCATTACAGGAACAGATGAGAAATGGTAGAAGTTAGGTTCTTTTCCTGTCTTGCCTCTTCCTTCATTCTCAATCTTGATTCCCAGCTGCGTAATCTGTGCTTCCCGCTGTGCCGCTCTGTGCAGGAGAAGGGAATCAACTCCCCCTCCACCTTCGTAGTGGGGGAGGCATTGGGCTATGTGCACAGTGTAGCCTGGGAAGGAGGTACACACACCAAAGGGGCTGATGGAGGCCCAGGAGATGCAGAGAGGTTGAGACCACCTGGGTCTGGCACAGAAACTGCTGATTAGAATAAGTGAGAGAAATTAATAAAAAACAGCCTGAACAGTCATGATGCCAGCTGCTCTCTCAGGCATATTGTAAAACTGCTTTTTGCCCACTTCAAACTAAATAGAGAAAACCCAGCATGTGATTGTGACTTTAGAGTGAATTTCCTTGCCTGATGGTAGAACAAGACCTAACAGAACCTATTCTCTGGTGGATCTCAGAGCTACCTCCAACTCACAGCATTTCTTATGCAACATCCCGTTATCATCATCCTGAGCTGCTGCTCTCTATGAGGTTCAGATACTGGGAGTAACATCAATGGCATCCTGTTCTTGCTTGTGCATACATAAATTGGGTGTATTTCTGGAGAGTTAGACCTGTGCTTCTGATAGCAAACAAGTAAACATAAAGCAGGCAGTCTTTTATACCTTTTACTTAATACCTTGTGCTTTGCACATATTCCCTCTCAACTTCTTGCTGATTTTTTTTCACAGGAGCAAAAAAAAAAGCTAAAATGTAGGAGATAAAAATCTTTCTGGCTTTACAGGTTTCAATTAAAAACATATATTAGTGTTATCCTTATGTGCTTATTTATAAACAAAATTTATTCTTTTCTGCAAGTCATTCATGTAGCCACTATGAAAGTGCTTTCCTTGACTGTTTTTTTATTGTCAGCATATTTCTTTAGCTTTTTCCATTCGTCCTACCTTAGAAATAAAATATTTCATTGAAATCCATTGAAATAAAATATTTCATTCAAGTCCATCTGATAAAATATTCCCCTTTAGACATATATTTTCTCAAAAAGTATTTGAAAAGTAAATTTGTATAGTATTTAAGGCAGAAAGTAATGCCAGCAGCAATAAATTAGCAGCAGACTAACCTGCAGGTTTGCAGGCATTCTCTTCCTGCAATCATATACAGTATGTCATTTTTAGCAGTGATACAGATACTCCTATAGATGCCAATTCATGAAAGACTTAATGCACAAGATTTGAATGAAGTCAAGTGCTCCAGTTATCCAAACTGGAAGGGGCTTTATGTACGTATCTGAACTGCAGAGTAAAACTTCCCTGGGAAGTTGGGGTATTCATAAGCCCATGCTCTTTATGAGTTCCCAAACTGAAAGAGCAAAAGAGCTTCAATTAGATATAGAAGTAAGCATACTTTTCACTGCAAATTTAAGTGACTTTTAATTTAGGACAGACTGTATTTTGCATTCAGCATTCAAGGATATCCCAAATCCTTCAACAGAATTTTCCATCAACCCATGGGATTTCCACCACAGGCTGAACGTGGTTAGCTGCCAGCTACCACATTTCAACGAATGGTGAATTATCCTTCCCTTTGGCTGTATTACAAAGCCTGAAGCCTGGTTTGTTCCCCACTCACTGCTTCAGTATCGAAGAGCCAATACACATCTGCCACTGAGCAGTTCACTTTACACAAATCTGCAGTGCACAAATTCTTTGGCTAGTTCATCCATCCCCTATCAAACATCTTTCTGTAACCTCAACTATGTGTCCACCTGGTAAAAAATGCTACTTGGCTTAAGGGGTCAAAGTTCTGCTCCTTGGAAGGCTATAATGAGTCTTCAGTGTGACTAAACTCAAAGTTCATGTACACTCAGATGTACTGAATGTGATATACATCACGTATTATACCGACCAGAAAACAATGCAAGGATTTACCTCACTACTCATGAGGACATTTCCACAATCTCCTGCTTAATGCCTTGAGGTTTTTTTTCAAGGAAATCTGTAAACACAAGGGTATTGAGTGCAGGGAAGATCCCCAGTCACTGAGTTGCTTGCTCTCAGGGTTGCTGTTGAGGGTGTTTTGGCAGCTGGCAACTGTGGACTGTTTGTGTACTAAAACAGACAAGGGACTCTTCTGTGCCTGACTAGTGTTTGTAAAAGGCTTTGCAAAAGGTAAACTGTGTGTATTATTTTGGCCCCTTAGTTTACTTGTTACACAGTAAATAAAAGCTCCCGAGGATGGTGGAGGGGTGGTGGTGGGTGAGAAATACGGATGGATTTCAAGATAAATAACTCATATGTACTTCTCTTTTCTAAAATCCTTGTTGCACTGGCAGAGCATGGAAGGATGCTTTTCTTTTTGTACAGAAATTCTTTTTCTACAGTGATATTCTTCCCTCCCTCCCCCTGTAAGATCTGATATAGGTTTTCTGGAGTGTTCTAAGAATAAGAGAGGGATTTTTACTCTCAAAGAAGCCCAGTACCACCTGTTATCTCTCTAAGACTCTGTGGTTCCTGCCAGAGGCAGCAGCTGCCAATCCATTTACATTTAGGAGCTGTTGCCTTTCATGGGCACTTCACTTGGGGTCGCATGGATCTCACCTCCTTTGCTCCTTGCTGTGTCTGACCATTGGGATTCCTCTCTTTCTATAACATTGAAGAATGGCAGGATGTCACTCCTTAGCAAGAGTTAATGGGAGAGGGAATTTAAATGTCATATTAGTGTGGTATTACTCAGTGTGAACATGGTACTTTAGGTCAGCATTAGCTCAGTGACCCTGCTTTTGCAAATGACTTCTACTTTCTCCATAGTAACCTCAGTGTGTGCTTTTAAAGTCAAATGACATTGGAATGCCAAACATTATCTCTGTGTTTTTTTCTTTACACTGGTTATCTCAGCTCTTCTCCCCTATAATCTCAGTGAATGACCTGATGAGTTAGATCTGCGTGATGGTGGAACTGCCTTCCCAGGCGTATGCCCTGTTCACCTGACTGTGCCCCTGTTAAATGTGTAATCTTCTGTTTCTGACAAATTAATCTCTTTTGTTCGCAAGCACTAGCCATGACATTACAAGCAGAGGATTATGTTTGCATGCAGTGAAGAAGTACCAGAGGAACATCACTTTAAACACTCTTTGACATTCCTGTTTCTTGTGTATCTTAGTAATAAAGATCTATGGAAGGGTGAAAAATGAGAATCTCTAAGAGTAATATAAACTGGAATATCCAAGGTGCATTTTAAAAGCCCCGTAAAGTCTTCTTTTTGCCATGCAAAACCATTAAGTAAATGAATACTGCTTCTTTGAAAATCTGGTTATGAATGTCTCACTGAAACAGATTTTGGACTTTGAAGGAACTTTTAGATAAAATGCACAGATCTGAGGCTAGAATGAAAAGTGGATGTAAAATTTATTGGGTTTTTTTTGTCAGTGGTCAGCCAGACTGACATGGACACCTGTCTGCTGGCAGGGTACATCCTACCCTTCAGGTCAGAAGGCATATGACCTGGTGTGGTTGGGGACATCTGCCAGATTCAGAGCACTTCCTCGCAATTTTCTCTTCTTTTCATCACTTTGCCTCCAAATTGTGCCTGTCAACATGCATTTAGCATTAAACTCGGCTCAAGCGTGGCTTCCCACAGGGTTAAGGCCATGGTTTGTGACACGGAGGCAGGTGAGGAGCCTCAGATGTCTGCTCCAGTTTGTGCCACTGAAGGCAGCTAAAGCGTGGCCCCAGCCAGTCTGTATTCTCCTCTTCCTCTCCCCTCTCCTGTGCTTTTTTAAGGCAGGAAGATTAGCAAGATTTTCTACAAGATGCTTGCTGATCCTATCCTCATTTCTGCAATTCTCATAAACTTCTTGAAAGCCCTCCTTTGTCTTGCAGCTTCTGGCAGCACTTCATGGAGGAGGGAAGTAGAGTCCCCTGCAGTCAAACTTACTGTCTTAGATAGAAGTTTTACAACAGCAGAGTGTTCGGGCCACAGATATCTTTAGCTATTTTCTTTATGTGTATTGCTGCACTACTTTTCCCCTTGATGCTGTAGTACCTACAATTCAAACTGTAAAGTGGTGCAGCATGGTGCAAATATTAGTAATTTTTTATCTCTGGCCTTTTCTTTCTAACTCTCTTGTTAAATCCCAGCTGAATCATCCCAAACAAACAAACAAACAAACAAAAAAGAAAAAGTATTATACTCCATTTTATAGTAAAACACCCCTATATTTTTATGAAAGAAAGACAAAATATTAAATAAGCATAAGTAGCATCTAATTGGTAAAAATATTTGTCCTTGGATATAGCTGGATACATTAGATAGGAAGGCTGGGATACTTAAACTGAAGGAGAGAATTCCTGCTGGTGATCCAAATGATGTAGAACACAGAAGTACCTATAATGACTGATACACTCAGTAAGTACAGTGGAAAACCAATTCCATTCAACTGCCTGTTTGAACTCATTTCTAAAATTTTCTAAAACATCCAGTATTCTGGATAGCATATTTCTCTAGAACTTTGGAGAAATTCCTCTACTATATTTTAAGAAGCATTTTAATTAATACTTGCTTTTGTAATAAAAGCCTTTGTCTTCAGGAAGCCAAAGTGAGAAAAAGAACAACTGCAGATTGTAGATATTTTTGTAATGGTATGGTGCATTGATAAATACAGGGTTTTTTTCTAATAGAGATTTTGATTATTAAAAATACAAATTGTTTGGTTAATTATAAATCATAATTTGATTTATAGGATGATGTTACATATTAAATAATGCCAGATGGTGCCATGAGGGCATTAGCTTTCCATAATAGATTCTGGATGACAAGGGAATTAAAAGGGGCAGAATCCGTGAACCAAATTAAACAAGCAGTGAAAACTGTCAGAATAACAATAGTTTCCAACACATTTCTCTCTCTCTTCCCCTCTCCCTCTTTTTAAAGGTAAATATTTAAAAAACACCCCAAAACCTACTTATTTTTTTGTTATGCTTTCAGCATTTATGATTGCGGTAGGACTCCAGAGGCAATAAAGTATGGATTAAATTTTCAATAACTTCATGTACCTTATAAGCTTCCTTTAATACATTTACATTGGTTAGTAAAATACCTATTGCTATATACCACCATTTGAAAAATACTTCTGGATTTAGAGCAGCAAGCTTTGCTCCTTGTACTATTCCTGCGTAAACAAATCCCTGTCCCTACCTTAGCAGTAGTGGCTGAGGTACATCTTTGCTTTGAAGTGCAGTTATTCTTCCTATGCAGATTTCAATGATGTGCTAAATTGACTTTACTTATAAATAGGAGTTACCAGGACCAAAATACATGCTATACACAGAAAGCTTCAAGTACTATTAGAGTGAATGAAAAATCTTCTTTTCCCAAAGGCATGAGGGTAGTAAAAGAATAGAGTATGCAAATACATAGATTAAAATTTCAGTTGCATAGACATTGTTAACAGTAAATTACAGGGGTGTTTAAAATCATCTTCAATATTGATTTTTTAATAGGAGTGTTAAAGTCATGTGAGGAAGGAGATTTTATTTCAGCCCTCACCTTAATATCTTTCTTCTGCCCCTCAGTTCTGACTTTGTGTCTCTTCAGTGTTAATTAAACATCTATCACTGCCTATGCTTTTCTTTGCCATGGTTAGTTCCACTGTATCTTGCTTCTTAAAGGGATATTCTGGAATCAGCTAAAACATGCATCTAAAACAAGCTTTATGCTGAGTGGTATTCATTAAAAGTTTGCTTTTTCTTTGTCCACTGATGTATTACCTTGCTGCAAGCAATGTGTGCTGATGTAATACTATCCTCCAGAGCATTATACTTGCAGCTGCCCCAACAGGTATATTTTAATATGCTACTAGTTTTAAGTTTGGTGTCCTTATTTGGTATAATGTTTAAATATCTACGGACACTTTCCTTTCCCATCTAGTGGTACATGGATACTTCCGTACCTGGAATTCAGAGAGGATGCATGAGACTGAAAGCTCTGTAAAATAATCCTTGTTATGATCTGCAATAAGTATCTACAGAGCTTGAGAAAGTCTTTAGGCTTAGCAAGTGCCTCTTTCCTCTGGGAGCTGTGTTTCTTCCTATTTGCATCTTTTTTTGTGAAGAGAACAGTGAAATAGTAAGGCTATCTTTCTTGATCTCAACCTCATGTATTTTATTTTGAAGTGCCTGATTCAAGAACACCAGTTTTTTATCTTGTACTCTTGATGTTCTTGTATTGATATATTATCTTTCTATTGTAAAATGACTGATGACTTCAGGCTCTGCCTAACACGCAATGTTTATAAATGGATCAGAAAAGCAACATTGCATGTATTTGCATGAGAAGTAAAGTAATGAAGTTGAACCAATTTTATCTCTGAAATTCCCTGTTTAAAATGCAGTGTTCTTCAATGTAAGATGATGCAAAAAGTGTTGAGTCTGGACTTCTTGTCTTAAACTTTGAATTTCCACTGTAGGTAAGTCCAGTATTTCCAGATTTGCTTATAAACTGAAAAATTATGTTATCATACAATTTATGAAGGAAGTTTTACCTGAGTAGGCTGTCTTTTCCTCATAAGTTTCAACCATTTTATTTCAATGTTTTGTTTTGACATTTATATTATAATTAGTTTTAATTCAGTAAACAGTCCATTTAAAGATGAAATGATGAATTACACTCACTGAAAAACTCCAGTAATACTAGCGCAGACATAGAAAAAAGTGGTCTCTATTTCAGTTACAAAATTACAGTATTTCTGAAGAATTTACAGATGAAAAGCACTTTTGTTTTCCATGTATTTTGAAAAAATACGTGCTTGCAAGTCATTAAGTGCTGGTTTTCATTTAGTATCCAGAATGCACAGAACTCTTATCTTTCTATTTTGGTCCTGTGTATCACAGACAGTAGCAAGAACTGCCTGAATCTCTTGAATTTCACATAACATAGTTTTTAACAACTTTAAAGAACAATAGATTTTACAAATTATATCTGATTCTGCTAATCTTTAAGTAAAGACAAAAAATTTCAACTTTATCATAGTTGGAAGGTGTTGTCAATCTCAAATTTTGTTCTGGTCACATCTGATAAGAATCTTATAAGATCTTATTTGATTTAGATTGGAGACAGAAGTTGCTCTCAGAAGATTTCAGAAGCATGTGTATGTACTTGTATATATGTTTTAATTTATTTAACTCAGGTAATTGGTGCTTTGAAACAATCCTTTCACCAAAAAAAACCCACTATGTTTCAACACCAAAGGATGATTGTGTTTATCACGTAATAGGAAGTTGAATTCAGAGTTTCCTTCCCTCTTGGAGTCTCATCTGTGTGATCCTTCCCTCTTGGAGTCTCATCTGTGTGATTTCCTTGTGAACTACTCTCTTTCCTTCTTCAGCTTTCTGCCTCTACTTTTATGAGGTGTAGGGTCTCTGTGACTTTTTTTAAAATATCTATATACTTAAAGGATTATGAATCAGCTAAAAGGAATATCTCAGCAGGAAAATGTAACCAATATTGGTGACCCACCATTTGATATTCTGATCCTGACCTACATTACTGAGTGGATGCTCCTGCCCAGTTGAAGCCAGACTGCTCGAGACACAGTAGGAAATAGGTTAACATCTGCCTTGCAGTTCAGAGGGACTTGAGCCTTTGATTTGCCTCCTCCTGGGTGTGTGGTTATATCTCTGCAGAACATGGAGTCCATATAGCAGAGGCTGACATAGGTCAGCAAGATAAAATGGACTGGAAAAGACCTCTCCTTGTAAAATGCTTGAGTGTTTCCCATTGCTCTTCGAAGGCTTTTGTAGAGGTAAGGCATAAGAATAGGGAAGTAATCAGGGTAGGGAGTATGAGAAAGATTCAATATAAAAGCAGACTGAAAGCATTGGAAAAGGAAAAAAAAAAAAGAAAAACTGGGAGACAGTGATAGATTACCAAAAGAAGGTTACCCAGTTACTCATGTTTCCATTTTCTTGTATTCCTTAATCAAGGAATAATTAAGCTCTCCAGAAACATATTAAAACAGACTAAAGGAAATGTGTGTCTTCTGGGCTTTTTAAATTATATTAAGTATTGTACAGCAAACTATCCTGAAAGAGGGGATGGAAGGAAGGAAGCTTTTATATGAATCATTCAAACCAGTTACATTTTAGACAAATCTGTCTTAAAATGTTCAGCTTCTTAGTTGTCAAGACTAGTCTTTTAGTCAGCACAGTTTAGAAGGATTGTTTTCTTTATGCTGTAGGGGTACCTTCTACAAAAGTGTCTTTGAAGTACTCCAGTCTGGCTCTGGAAGACTAACAATCCCATTTGCAGCTGCTTTTCATATATCAAAACTAATAATGTTTACAAGGAATTTCCACCCCGCAATTACTTTCAAGACCTGTACCAGAAAGTGTCCTTTTAGGAAAAGAGAATTCAAGACAATTTCCTCTACATTAAAAAAAAAAAAAACCCTAAATAAAATAACACCAAACACCCCAAACCAAACAAAACCAGAAACCAAAACAAAACCAACCAACTGGAAAATCCCACTTCCCACCAAAAAACAAACAAACAAACAAACAAACAAACACAAAACAAAACCAAACCAAAACAAAAAAAAAACCCAACACCCAAACAAAGCAAAAACCTGTTGAAATTAATTTATTATTTTAACTTCTTATATTTAGCAGTTTAAACTATTAAACCTTACACCGAAAACAGCCCAGCATTGCTACTGTTACTCTGGTCTTTTTTGTTTGTGAGTATTTTTGACACTGTCGGTCATCATTTCATATGTATGAAATCAGGAGCATGTTTCATACTGCCAGTTCTATAAACAACAAGAAAATCTATTGGTGCGTACTTCCACGGGCATGCATTTGAGAGGCAAGCTAGTAAGCTAGTAAGAAGTTGGGAGAACAGAGATTTCTCTCTGATGTAAAGTTTAATTGCCCGTTTTTTCCCCACATACATATCAGCTGTAGAGGTGAAGCACCTCTGAGTAGGTTTGCTCAGGTACATAATTCTCTTAAGAGTGTTGTTCTTATACAAAGATGGATGTAGAGTGAGACTTTAAAAACAGATCTTTGACAAAACACGAGAGATTGTTGAAATAAATGTACAATTAATTTAGCTTGTGTTTCTAACACACACAATACTAGGCATAATTTTTTTAACCTCCCCTGCTTTCTCTCTCTATTCATTGCACATTTAAATTCATTACGGAAAAAAAAATTAGAAAAAAGATTCCTGATAGTTATTTTTATGATTAAATACCTTTTCCAATTAGTCTTGGCACCTCACTATAATCACGATGAATGTTATTAATTCAGCAGTCTACATCCTATTAAAAGTTTCATCATATCAGTGTGTTCAGGAACTTAATGGCTTCTGCATATTAATGCTGCAACCTGTGGTCTTGTGTCCATTAGTACTATCCCTTAGCATGGTTTTGCATTCATACATATATATACAAACATAGTAACATATGTTCGGTTACACGCAAATCCCAGTCAGGTGAACACAAGGCTATGAAACTATTTGGAATTTCCTTAAGCAATTCCTTTAAGATTATTGCACTTTCAAAATGTTCTCCACATAACAAAAAATGTAATGAGATTATAAATCAGTAGGATACCAGTACAACAAATACAAGACAAAGTAGTAGTGTTTGCCAGACATGGTGCACAGGTAGTGCACATGCATCTTTGAGGTCATGAGAAAATTACACATTACACCTGCAATATTACTGTGAGGATATTTTGAATAAAAGAGTAATTAAAAAATGGGGACAAGGTGCTTTTTGAGAAGTTTTGAAGCTTTGCAATGATTTGTGGGACAAAAATTTTGATACTTACTGTGTTATAACAGTCAATCAGACAGTTGGCCTTGCTTTCTGTTGGCAGTAAAATAATTAAGACAATGTTGGAACTATCTAGTCTTCACAGGAGTTCAAATTTTGGCATAAAGTTATTATTATTATTATTATTATTATTATAGGAGGCTTAATCTAAGATTAGTTTTTGTACTCTAAATTTCTGAGGATAAGGGTAAGGAAGGACCTTTTTCATCATTTACTCTCACTCCACACTAATACTGATGGAAGTCCTTAGCTCATTTTCCTCCAGTAAACCTATAGCTTCTCTTCAACTTTCTTGGAAGATAATCTGGACATATTTTTGAAATTTAAGTGATGGTCTGTCAATCTATCACAATTTAAATTGCACTATTAATAACCAGCAGTATTTGAGTCTGTACCTTAGAATTTTCTCCATTTTTTCCCCTATACTGTCCTGTATTTTTTAATTTAGTCAAATTTTCCTCTGTCTTTGAATGGTAAATATCTGGAACATCTCCTGCAAACTTCTGCTCCACCAAAGCTCTTGAGTGCTCCTGGTGCTTTGGCACCCCTCAAGAGCACTCCTTTTTGCACTAAAATATACCAGCACATACCAAAATCTTGACCTAGACTTCTAAATCATTCAGTGTCCACCTTGCACGACCCTGAAGCCCTCACAGAGGCAGATTCAGACAGAACACTTCCTTTTGTGCTCTTTCTTATAAAAAAAAACAAACCAAAAAGGCAGTACGACCTGATAATGCTACTGCTGAGAATCCTCTAGTGCTGGGCAGGCCTTTAACTTGGAGGGAATGGACCTATTGCTTCAAACCTGAGCTCTTCCCCTGTCTTCCTAAAGGAACACTACAGAAGATCTATTTAGGTATTATGCCCTCATCAGAAAGCGCATTTAGAGCTGAGCAATGAAATAGTCCTTGTATCACTAATTAAAATTCAGTGGTGAGGTTGCTTAATTACTCCCTCCACTGAAAATTCTTACTTTACTTTTCACATTTATTCTGGTAATAATGCGTTGAAGAGCTCATCAGCCTCTGAAGGAAAGCAACAATTTTTCTCATGTACATAATCATTAAACTGACAAAAAGGCACAGCACTATACAGTTATCAGTATTAGCACTGCAGACCCTTCACTATTAAAATTCTTTGCAGCAGAGGATTAAGTGCATAAGTGGGCGGGGGGATACAGGGGGAAATGGTGGGAAACAACCAAGTTTGAGATCCTTCCCTTTTCTGTCCTAGCAGCTACCTCAAATCAATTCATGTTGAAATTCCTCCTTCCTGTACAAAAGCAAGATAATTGAGTGCATTTGATTCTGTAAAAAATTAATGACCTTATTTGCTTTTTCTTTGTGGCTTAGACTAAAATGCTTTTCTTCTTTTTTTTTTTCATTCATGTTCTTAGGATTTTAAAACTGATAAATGAGTATAACTGTCTCCTGCACACTGCTTTCGAAAGCAGTCACCAGCTCTGCCAGTGAAATAAGTGGGGTAGAGGGTAGAATTCCCAAATTACCTTGTTGAAACTTAATGTTGGTAAAATAATTGGTTTGCAGCTCCTCAGCCATATTCTCTGACTTCAGAGGATCAGAGTGTAGAGTGGAGACCACAAAATTTGACAAGAATAGCCTTCCCATGTATAAGCTTTCAGAATCCTTGCTGTACTGGGGAGAAGCAGAACTGCAGCAACTGAAAATAAACAAATACCTGCAGCTGTTTATTGCTGATGAAAGCAATGTATCATGACAGGAGCAGGATAATGTGCATTTTGAAAGCCTGGTTTAGTAGTTCTGAAGCAAACAAATGGAAATTAATAATAAGGTAAAAATTGGATTTAATAGTAAGGTTATGAGATAAAATAAAAGGGGAAAAGATTCTGTTTCTTCACTCACTAAGCTGGGAAACTGAGAGAATTCCTAAACTGCCATTACAAAAACCAATATATTTTGGAGTTGGAGATGAATTATCACAATTAACTCTAAGGGAAATCCATGTTCTGTTTCTCATCTTGGTCATGGCATGCCAAGTTCCAGCTTTGAGTTTTCATTTTGAAAAGCACGAATTAACACCAAGCGGGGGTTTTTTATGTTCTTTGTAACGTCCTTTTGGGTCTGGCTCCCCAAAAGGCAGAGTTTTAGCTCGACTTTGTAAGGCCAAGGTAGCAATAGCACAAAATACAATCACAGCTTAGAAAAAAAAAATTTCCTATTTCTAACTAAGAAACTTCATTGTATTGGAGACTCCAGTGATCAGCTCATACTTACGTGCCTCAAAATGGGGAGAGGGTAGTCTCCAGTATGGCTATTTCACACCAGTGTATTCAGTTTTACATATGAGTTTGTCACCTCTGAAGATGTTTGACGTACCATCTGCTAGAGGCAGCTATATCCTATCCTGTTATTTGGCAGATGAGGGTGGGGTGGTTGGGCACTCTCTTGGGATAGATTCTGTCCCTAATGGACAGTGCACCATTATTGTCAGCTTACCTAGAAAAGAAAACATGTGAGGAGATCTCATTCCTACTGCAATAGCATGCAAAGGGACTGAAAAAAACAATGTATCAAAATTTATATATGGGGACAATTGCCTTCCAGTCCATTCCCTCTCTGTCAGAGGGAGGCTGACTGACAAGGTCCACAATTCAATGCCACCACAATAACTTGCTAGGAAATGAAAGACCCAGAAGATCCCCTGGATTTTCATGTCCATTCCCCCAGGACACCAGGCAACACTGTAACCTGTGTGGGACTGGAGGGATGTGTGGTGTGATGCTGCCTCCAACTCTTCCTTGCTTCTTCTCATGCAGAGCTATAGATCCTGAGGTCTCTATACACTACAAATAGGCCTGACAGCACTGTCAAGATGGGTAGTTTACTAGCACTAAAAATCACTTTGAATAAAGAAGGAAATGATAGCAAATCTAAGCTGCTTAAGAAAATAGCAGCACAATAAATAATGTATGGAAATGGGATGTTTCTTCAACACATGAAGGAAGGAACGCTAAAGCTTTTATTAAGCGGTTAATGCCCTCTCTACTTATTATCTTTGGAGTTTTGAACATTCTGGCAGTCAGACATTTTAAAATTGAAGAATTTAATCTCTTCTACCATGAAAAAGAGGGACCAAAAATGGGATTTGACCTTAAGTTCCAGGTTGTTCGTTTAATATTGCAGAGTTTGATGTTTTCTGTTGGTTTACTTTCTTGGAATCATTTTACTATTGGTCCACAAACAAGGAAGTAAAATTCAAAACATGTACCTGGAGTGTGATGCAGACATTCCACAGGCATTTTTGCACTGGAAAGTGCAAAAAAGTATTTCCTTTAGGACAAAAATTACTGTTTTTCCAAGTTTTCTGATGTTAAGGCAGGTGAAGCAAAGTTCAGCACTTCTAGGAATCATATCCTGGGCTTGTATTCTGAACTTGAGATTTTTGCTCACTGTGATGACTTTGGACTATTATTTACTTAACTTCATATTCCAATCCTTTGAGGTACATAAAAGAATTATTAAGAGGTAGAAAACCCACATGACTTATATAATTTTGGCAGCATTGCCAAATCTTTTAATGCAGTCTTACAGATGAATGTGCTGTTTTTGTCCGGAATCTGTTCTATATCCAAATTTCCTTATTGTACCATGAAATTTGGAGGCAAACAGTTGAAATACTGTGCTAAACCTGTTGATTTGGATCAGACTCCCTGAAGCTTAGAGTAAGTGATATAGTCTTTATTTTGTATGCATAACTAGAAAAAGCACTTGTAATGGATTACAGGAGGATTCAATTTCAGGTAATGGAAGATATACTTTGTTTTGGTGCCTCCAATTACTCTTCATTACACTGAAGTCTGTCAGAGTCACTATTGGATGAACCTTCTGAGAGGGATGGTGGCAGCTTCACCACTTTGAATTATTTAAAAAAAATCTCATTCTTCAGGCAAAAGTCCTTGGGTCTAATGAGATACTAAAACAACATATTATGGGTGCTAAAGACCAAACTTAAATGATCCTTCTGACGTCTCTTTGTCTGGCTCTCTGAGTTACAAAAGTGCATTAAATGGAGCTGAGGAAAGCAGCATACTCAAGGGCATTGCTTCTGGTGAGGACTTGGATAACTCACGCCCAGCAGAACACACAATTCAGAATTATATTTTCATCTAGGGAGATGATTTTTCTGAAAATGAATATTGTGCTGGATATGTTATAAAGCAATTATGCAGTCCTCTATGCTTTCAAATCAAAAGATTTACTATTCTTAACTTTTCTGAAATTTTTTTGGGGGGTGAAACAAATGAAAGCCATTTTTCCCAAATTATATGCTGGCTAAGCAAACTAAACAAGCATAGTAATCATTCAATGAATGTCACAGTGTAGTTGGTTATTTCTATTCAAAAATTATATATAGCAGCTCCCCAAACCTGGCTGGGGTTAAAGAGCTTTCAGAGGTTTCAAACTCTAATTTGTTGTGCTGGGTAACCAAGGATCTCAAGAATTATTATACTCCGTGGGATTTACTATGGTGTAATCTTCTTGCTAAAAGACGTTTTCTCTTTTATGTCTCTCACTAAGCACTACTCAGAATGCAATAAGGATTTGTATTTTCTTGCTTGCTTTCTTGAAAACAAAAAAAAGAGAAAAGCAAAAAAGAAAAACACCGCCACCTCTCCTCCCAAACACACACAAAACAAAGAGCCAAAATAACCTTGTGCTGAAAGCTAGCCTATTTGCAGTGACAAAATACAGACGATTAATAAGGATGTGATTACCTTTCATACTTTCCACCTACAGGTGTCAATGATGGCATGCAAGGCTTTTTCGAACTGGAAAGAGGCCACCCTCTGAAACTATATTGAGATATTTGATTTCAAAGGATACCAGTGTAATCAGTTACCTCTTAGAATGAAATAAATGGAAGTGACATTGTTCCTGCACTCTGATGTCTTTGGAACGAAAAAAAGTATTTATGGCTGTGTTTCCAGAATTACACCATTCATAAAAGTTCCATTTGGGAAATCATTTGTTGGAAGGATATTGAAAATGAAAGGGGTAAATGGACAAGAGAATCACAACTCATATGGCAAAAAAATGTACCGGGTATTTTTTAATCCTTTTTTTTTTTTTTTTTTTTGGTAACAGTGAGATATTACTACCTTTTCTGTGTCATTTTTAGACCAGAGAATATGTCATTAAAATATTTAACTATTGAGTTAGCCTTGAGAAAATCCCTGTGACTGAAGAGTAGGAAGGAATCACCAGCTCAGCTGGTGAAATTGTGTCATAGTCAACAGTCCCTGAAGCTGGAGATATGATGTTACCTCTCTCATGTTAAATTTTTTAATTCAGTATTGAACATATCATCCACACTCATAAAGAGAAGTGAAATTTCCTCAGTATAGCACAGGCTGCATCAAAAGTCCAAGAAAGAAAGGTATAGCCAAGAGAACTCCACATTCTGATTAGGAAAATATTCTGCTTGATCAGTAAGGAGTTATTGAAAAATTAATGCCTGCAGAAGATCTGAGGGCTTCAGTGTAATAAACAGCTGTAGCAGTAATATGTAAAGGCATCTTCTAAGTTGATTAAGTGCTAAGACTCCTACTCTTGCAAGTAAAATCTATATGATCTGAGCTATATGCTTGTCCACATTTTAGAGCAAAGAAAAAATATTCTTAAAAACAACGGCTTGAGGTGTTTCTTCTTTTTTTTCTTGAGAACATGTGAGACAAAATGCTCTGTATCTATTTGTATTGAGAAGTAATGAACTTCTCAACTGATGAAGCTTGAACAGTGACTTTGTGCTATCCCAGCAAAGCCGATGAGCCCAAAGAAGCTCTAACTTAGTGCAGATCTCAATGATACCAAGTGTGCCAAGCAAGGGGAAGAAATAATAAAGTTAGTTTTCCATCCATTTGGTTCTAATGTACAACTTTTTCAGACCCTAGTAAGTCTTGAGCTCTAATTAAATATTTTTCAGCACATGGGCTATTTTCAACATCTGTTTACCTCTCCTGCTGTCAGCTATTAATGTTTGAACTACCAATGCGGTTTGAGGGGTTGGAACTTTTTATGGTTTTGTTTTTTTTCTTGTGAGATAATTGTAGAATTCTTTTTCCTTTAACTTGTTACTGTTTATTTTCATATCAGAACTCCTGCTGGCAAATCTGATTGATAGTTGTCAAAGAGCTAAAAAAGTGGTTAGAGAAGCACATGCACAGACAATATTGGTAACATTTGCTGAGGAAATAGGGCTGAACAATTGGTTCTGGTTCCCAGATACCTAGACCACCAGGTGCTCAAGAATGTTTTAGCTGTTAAAGCAGCATGTCAGAATAGAGATGGAGGGATGGAGCTGATGTCAAATCATCAACCTGTGAAATTAATTTTCTTCTTTTATTTCCTTTCAAAAAAAAGAGAAAATAGTGTGGTTAGGATGCAGGATTGAGATGTTCAAAACTATCCACAATAGTAGCTTTGAAGTTCAAAATGGGGAAAATACACAAAAAATATTATTGCAAATGTTCACATTCCTTCCCTCAATCCTTCCATATCACACTCCTTTCCTGTAAAAGGAAAAAAAACCCTAAACTGTACAATATTTGTTTGTGTGTGTGTGTGTGTGTGTATGTGTGTGTTGTATTCTTATTTCTCTTGAGATTGTAGTTTATTGACTTAAAGTTCACACTGATTTCCAGACACCAAATGTTTTACTGGGTCACCAGCTGGGTCTGCAGTTTTATAAGCTGTCTTGTTGCCAGGCTGCTCTCAGTAGACATAGCACTGTTGGGTGTGAGGTTATAGGGATGAAATAGAGAAAAGAAGTAAATAGTAGAGGAGTAAAGAAAGGGAGAAGGCAGAGTGGAGTGGGGCAGGTGGTTAAGTGGAAGATGGTGGTGTTTGTGTGAAGCATTTGTACAATGCTCTGCACAGCGTGGTTTCTCTGAACCTAAACAATGCACCAATATACAATTACAGCTTCAGCTGGATGGTCACCCTCCTGTAGCATTGAATACTCCTGTTGTTCCTTCCTTCTGTCTGTGTACATGCTGGATAAATTTTCTGTTTGTGTTATAAGCATGTGATGTTATTTCTTGGGCTGAATTCTTTTGTATTTTATTTTACTCTTCTTCACAGGACTCTTTGCTATTTCTTTCTTGAGTGGTGTTTGCAGCTTCTCCTAAATTTATATTATCTGTGAATTTAAATAACATGAAGTTTGTTACTTCTGGAATGTAAATTATTGTATTAAACAATCTAGATAGATCCTTTCAATTTTCTGCATTACATTTTATTAAAGCACAGTGGTAATTAGGTAATGAACCCTTTTAATGAACCATTCATTCTTAGACCAGATCTGAAAATTAACATCAGTACATAGCACTGCACATTAGCTTAACTCAGTCTCTGCTTAGTTAGAGATGACAAAATGCAAACATTGAATCACTGAAGTCTGCTCAATCCATGTGAAGGGATTACATGAAGAAAATAACCTCCCTGATACAGAGACCACACTCTATCTCACCACAGAAAAAAGAAGAACATATCATTTTGTATTTTCTTTAATGAGGATTTCACCAGGTTTAGTCACAAATTAGACTCCTACAAAGTAGGGAGGATGATTGGCAAGACTTTATTCTGTTTGTTTTCTCATTTTTCCTTTGAAACTCCTTTTGATTTCACCAATATAAAGAACAGGCAGACACATCAAATTAAATGTTTGGAATGGGAGGATCAAACAAATCTTATCAGGCTGCAGGACAGAAGAGAAATTATTTGAAAAGTCAAGATGTCCATGTCATCTTCTGTTCGTCCCCTAAACAATGATAAAGGGTTTGCTAAAAGCTCTGGAAGAACATGGAGGTCTGCTTTAGTAAACAAGTAGGAGTTCAGGTTTTTAAGAGCTTTAGCCTCACAGCAGTCTTGTGCCACCGCAAAACTGAGACACAAAGATATGAAGTGATTTGGCTGCGGTTACAACAAGTAGAAGACCCCTCACCACTGGTTCTCTGCATCCCTTTTTTTTTTTTTAATCAACTAATCCCATACATGATTGGAGATCAAATACATCCCATTTTCTTTATAAAAGAAGAAACACACTGAGCTTTTTCTGAACCAGAGGGCTTTGTTTATAGGTGTGTGACTACTTAGTTTCTCCTAGCTTGAGCTGAGAGGAAGTAATTTTCAAGTTTAATTCTGTTTGTCCCTTTAGAAGCATCTGGTATTATCCATTTTTAAAGAAAAAAACTAGGTTGCCCATTCAATTCCATCTACAAAAAGAATATATTTGCATTGAGACAGTCTTTTTTGTTTGTATTTTAACATAAATATTGCAAACAGGTAATATGCAGACTGACGAATGCTATAGTTTTTCTATGATATATTTTGATGTTATGTCTACAACTTCAAAGCATTCCCTCCTTGAATTAGTTGTAAAGAAAGGAAATGTATAGTAACAGCCCATCATCTGCTTGTGTAACTCCCTCATGTTCTGTTGTAGTGATGCACAGGATGTGTTGCATACGAAATATTTCTTTGTCACACTGGCAAGGAGATCTGAAATGGGTGGAGATCTGTGTGAGAAGGGCATTTCATTCTGTGACCTGTGAAATACTACTTTCTCTTTGTCCTAAATTATTTTTAAAAATCCTGGAGGAATGTTGACAATGACTTTTGAAAATTATACTATCTGCAAAGCTTGCCTTTCTAGTTGTATTTTATGAAATAAGAGAGAACAATTTGGGAAAATTACCCAGACACTTCGGTGCCTGTTTCCAGATGAAATGTGGATGGTTTGTTTTTATTGTAAATTGCATCTGATCTTGTCAAATTTCTCTTTTAAAACCAACAAGAGAGAACAAATTACGTTACTAGTAACGGTGACTTAAACTGGAATGACTCAATTTTCTCCATGTTTAAGTCCCAGGCAATCCTATCTCTGCTTTCTAGCTTAGTGTTTTCTCCAGTGTCTTCTGGTGAGTACCCAATTGATTACATACCAAGACTCTCATGGCAACAACCAACCAAATCCTTATGGACATGCTGGAGGTGCTTTTCCTTCAGTGTCATACTTTTCCTTCTTGTTTTTTTTCCTTTCCCTTTTTTTTTTTTTCAATTTTCTTAGACCAGTTGGGTTAACTCAGATAAACCAAAGCTGAATCTGTTTATTGTCAAAAGACGTCCAAATAGAATACTTTAACTGAAGTAAGATCAATTATGTTAAAAGGTCCATTGCTCACTAGGGGATCTCAGAGTCCCAAAGTACAATGAAATTTGTTGACTGAACTTGAGGAGTGTTTCCCCTTTTTTTTCAATTATTTTCTTTTTTTGTCTGTTTAATTGCTTCCTCTGTATTTCTGCTCTGTGGGAGAGTTAGAGTGATTCTGAAACAGGGCTATGTCATACTTATTCTGTAGGCATTAAGAGTTCTAATTACTCCCTGACGATTCTCATACACAACGCATTTTATTTATGATGTTTTTTCTTAAATGGTTAAACATCTATTGGTTAAATGCTTGCTAAACATAAGGACATCACATCCTTGATGCTACTTCCCAGTAGGAAAATAAGAATAAGGAAATATTAGGTAGCTGCTATAGGAAAGTCTTTCCCAATAGACAGTAGGTATTTATCAGAAAGATACAAGCTGTCCTGTTTTTAAAAATATATATCTAATTATACCAATTTTTTTTTTAATATGGGGTTCAATCTAAATGGCTTTCTTTTTGTTGCTGTTGTTTATGATTTTTCCTGTTTCACATCTGTCTTCTCTTCATCACATAAATAAAACCTTTTGAGGTTTGACTTTGCAAAAATATATCTCAGGTAGCTCATTAGAGTCACTGCTTTGTTTCTAAATTGGCAACAACATTTCTTTTAAAAGTTCTCACCTTCAGCATTCTGGAGATCAAATGAAGTTTGTGCAAAGAAAACCAAACCAAAGGGCACAGAGTGGATGTTAAACAGGGAAAAGCCCTGAGTGGCTGCCCTAGGAATGTGAGCCTCATAAAAGTTGCCTCTGCATTTTCAATTTATTTTGGGACCTGTCCTTGCCTACTGCTTTTTCTCCCTTCTTCCCTTATTTCATATTGACTCTTGGGATTTCCTTTATTTAATTTGTTCTTCTCTTAATTGACATTTTTTCCCTTATCCATTAACAACTCTACTTTCTTGCCAGCTCTCCTTCTCCTTTTCACACGCAGGCTGCATGTTGAGATTGCTCATTTTACCCTGTCTCACAGTATTTTCAGCTGTTTATTTTGTATTTGTAAGCCAACATCAGTGGGAGAGGTGGCACTGGTATCTGATGCAAAACTGCACCTGCGTATCAGCTCCCATCTCCTATTTAAAACATGGTTGTCAAAAGCCTTGAATGATACTCTGTGTGTGTATGTGCGTGTGTGTGTTGGCACAAGAGGTGGCACTGGGAAGAGCTGGTTGAAAACCATGGTAGAGGTGGGCATTTTTAGGCGGGAAATGGGTGCTGACTACTCAGGCAAGGCCTTTTTCCGGCACTCAAGCTGTCTAGTGAATCTGTCCCTCCACCCTTGGCAGGTTTTTCATATTCTGAATTTTTGGTAGCTTGTTCCATGCTCTCAGTGTGAAATACATGCACATCCTAAAATGATGTCACTTTAATCTTGATGAAAATAAGGAAGAAATGATGGATGCCTCTGTTATCATTATATCTCTTTCATGAAACCAATAGCTTTTAAGAAAAACAAAAGAAGAAAGAGGCAGCCACATAAATCACTCTTGGTAGTGCACAAACTATGTGAACTAAAATAACCATGACCATCACGGATATTTGATTGTTCCAATAGAACATGTCAAAACAAAAGGGACAAAATGCTTAAGGTATAGCTATGTAATGAGAATGGAGTGAAGCTTTGGGCTCAACATGGACTTAGGACTTGAGGTTTTGTAGGTCCTATATTGAGGCCAAAAAAATTACTTGAAAAATGATGTCCTTCTTGATGTAGTGTAGACAGGCATTCCAAAGAGCTGCAGCAAAACTGATGTATGTCAGTGGGGGAGTAAAATTAAGAACTCTGGGCAGGCAGTACATCTTCACCATGGCACTGAAGGCTGAAGACTCAGAGCTGTTGCTGCCTTGGGAATGAGCTTTACCCCTTGCAGCAGTGACTGGGTAAACACTTTATTTTGAGATGTAATAGACCAGTCCTCCAGTCATTGAGCAGGTCTTGAGAGCTGAATACCATCAAGAAATGCATTTTTCAGTGCTGAGTGATTGGTAAGTTTGGCAAGTCTTAAATATGTAACTCTTTGTGTGTTAGGAGCAGGCTGTGTGTGGGGCTGCAGATAAAAAGACATGATGAAATGGATTTCTTCAAAGCATTTTTATTTCCAGGGCCTACTGTACTGCATAACACGTAAATTCAGAACAGCCCCACCAAATCCAGGGATAGATGGTATTTACTCTATTGTGGGTGAGATCAAAGTGAGGCTGGAAGATGTATGTACTTTATTGCCTGTAACGTTATGTATTACGCACACAAACCGACAACTCCTGAGTTCAGTTCCTGCTGTTAAGTGCCTTCCTCACAATCTGCAAAGGCAGATTCTTTAATTAACCTTTAAATGATAATTATTTCACTGGCAGCGCACCAACCTAGAATCAAAGTAACTCAGTTCATCCTGTATTAGGCTTGTCTCCTGAAAATACGATAGATTACCTGAAGTACCTTGGTGAAGCTGTAGACTGCTTCACCTACTTGTTTTTTGCTGTATCTTAGCAGATCTGTGGTAGATAGGATAAGGATGGGGATATATATATGGGGCAGGGCAGACAATTTGCTTTCCTGAGAAAATTGCGGATGGAAAAGGCAGAGTGCAGTCAAGAGTCATTGGGGAAGCAACAAGAAAATGTACTGGGAAGTCCAAAGGAAAACTGGCCAGCTACTGTGACTTTGGAAATCACCTAAACAGACCTTACTGTGAGAAGTGTTGCTGTGCTGATAGGAAAAGATTTGCTGTGATACTTGAGAGACATACATCCAGGCAGCATTAAATGAGTGACACCATTTTCTGGCACTTTTATGAGCTGATCATGGAGTTGTTCAGTTGCACAGGTGGCTGGTGGACATGCCTGGTCTATTGGGGCTGCAGAGAGCAATAGACTAATTCTTCTCAAAACAAGGGAGGTAAACTGATTACCCAGGTATCTAATGTGTTTAATTTCTAGACCATTCCCTCACTCCTCACTGAATTTTATGTGGTGAGTCCGTGATATAACCTGATAGTTCAGTACCATCACCTAAACCAACATATGAAGAAGTGCCAAATAAGCAGAGATGGAGGCAGATTTTTACCTCCTTCAGGTCTTTCACAGTGTTGTGTCCATAAAAGCTGTGGTAGAATTGACTTTCCCAACCTCGAATAGAGATGCCAGTGAACTGAAAGCATGTGTCTAAACATGTTATTATTCACTGTAGACCTATTTTAGGGGAGACAATGATGTCATGGCAAGCAGCTTCTCTTTTCCAAACAGCTTACTTGTTTCCTCCAAGTCTACAGGAAGAAACTACCATGGGATAAGGGAAGGAAAATGTGGGTAAACCAGGAAATTTTTTCACATCTGACTGGAAATCTCCCTGAGAGTGATAGTACTGTCTTTTGTTATTTAACTCCAAATATCTTGTCCCAAAAAGCTTAATGCTCCCATCTCTACCTTTTTGATTCTGTCAGCAGCACATCTCTAGAGGTGTGCTTTACCCTTCACTAAAGCCACAACATGGCTTTGCACACAATTCACTAGTTCCCATTTATTCCCACGTGCTCATCAGCAAGTCTCTCAACTGAATGACTGGAATATATTGCTGTCTCTAGGCTAGTAAAGTAAGAATAAATGGATGTGATTCCTTATCTCCAGACTGCAGAAACTTTTGTCAATCCACAAGATAGACCGGGCAGAAGCTGAATGCATAACAAGATCATTTGGGGTCACGGTACAATGATTAGATTCCTACAGCCTGTGTTACTGTAGATTAGTACTCTGGCTCCCTGGAGGAAAAACAAATTTGAAATTCTACGCTACAGCCAGATGCCAAGCAGGCCATCGTAAACAGTGTGTGAAGCAGAGAAAAGCACACGTCCTTTTTAAGGTACTGAGCTCCTTTCCCAGCAAAGCCTAATCTTGGTCCTAAAGGAAAAACTCAGTTCAGCTTGCAATGCTGTGCTCAAATGGGATGTCTCTGGCTGCTTGTAAGGATCACAGCTGTGGTTTCGTAAACTTTAGGATGTGGTGCTTTTTCTTGAAAGAGGGAGGGAGGTCAGGAATGCACAAAAGCTTCAAATGACACAAAGTTTTCAGAAGCTTTGTAGTAAGATGCAGACAAAACTGACCAGGGATTGCCTTTGTGTCATGGAATCAGTGATGCTATCCACAGAATACACGTGAGAGACCACAATCACAGAATATACTGAGGTATTGTATTGTTTAGAAATGAATGAGTACAGGGCATGAGACAGACCAGGGAGATGGTCTTTATTCAGCACTGGCTAAGGGAAGTTTTCCAGTTTTTGGATGTCTGGCTGGAGTTTCATAGTGGTCTGATTACAAAGTAAAAGGCATTCTCCAGGTCAAAGCTAAAATTCATTTCTAGTCTGTGCATTTCCTCGTGGGACAGGGATTTATCAACTTTCCTGTACCACCTGACTTTTGCAGCAAGGCAGCTGCTTTGGCTTACAGAGAAAATGGTCTTAATCCTGATTTTGGGGCAGCTCCTTAGAGTGCTTGAGAGCAAGTGGTTTTGTCCAAAATCTTGGCATCATGTAAGGAGAAAAGTTCAGATTTCTCTAGACACACTACATGCCTTCCATGGAGAAATACAGTTGTGGAAAGCTGATTTTCTGATACAAGCATCAAACAGGGAAGTATAATTAAGCCCCATATCATAAGAAGAAAAAAATAATTCTCTTAACAGGGCTCAAACCCAAATAACTTCCTAATCTTTTCTTTTTATACGGCAAAAGAAAAAGAAACATTTCATCCTGCCAAAAACCAGAAAGCAACAACAACAAAAAAGGTGTTAGTAAATGTGATCTTACTCCAGCAATGTCCAACCTAAGAGAACAATTTGTGCTTCTGCCAGTAGATACTGCAATTGGATACTATTTTGTGGCAGCAGAATTGTTGTAACTGCTGTGGAGGCACAGCATGCTGCTTAAAACCTGGCAACTTTTATGAACGCCGTTTATATTACTGTAGGCTTTCTATAAACAGTGGCAATAAAAAGCTAAACTGTTTTAGGAATAAGATGCAGATATTAGAGATGAGTTTTTCTGCAACAGTAATGCCTTTTGGCACGTGTGCTGTCCTTTAAAGAAAAAATAAAAATAAAAATAATAAAAGTATCTCTAAAGACTTTCTCACTGCAACCTCGACGGCAAGCAGAACTCCGTTCCCAAGACAGAACAGCAGCTGCAGAAATTAAACAGAATTAGTTTTCTTACTAATCTTGCAAAAGAATGGGGACAGAGTTCTGCTTCCAGGTAGCAAAGGCATCTATTTTATGGATGAATATTCAGAGAACAAGGAGCAAGTTTCTTGGCTGTTCTCTGATGCATGGTCCCACTAGGGAAAGAACAGCTTTACAGGTATTTATGTTGATCCATGGAGCTGTTGCATTCTAGGATTTTCCTTTGGGTTCCAGTAGAATTTCTATTAGTTTCTAGAGTTAGAAAGGTTTTCTTTCAGTCAAGTTCAAAACAAATTTTCTCCAGAAAATCCCTAAGCTGAAAATGGCTTGAGGCTAAGGAATGTGCTTGGTTTGGTTTTATATTCTTCACTGGGCATGTCCATTTGGTCATCACCAGAGATGGCTACTAGGCTACTAGGCTTTAGTCTGAACTATTGAACCCTATTCGTCTTTTCTTGTGTACTGGTGGTGCTTTCCATTAAACAGCTGCTGGCCAAAAAGAAAGGGGAACATAGTGGGAAATATCTTGCTATTTTTAAGGTTCAACATCCTTTCATACAAGAACAGCTGTATACTGAAAAATCAGTCACGTAGACACTGCTGCACCTAGCAAGAATGATCCTTCTATCCCAGAAGTCCTCTCTTTTAAAGGGGGTGTGTATAAATCTGCTTTATGCTTTCCTGTGCAATTTAAACCATTAATAGAATCCCACACATGCCTAAAAGTGGAGAATTTAGAAAATGTGAGGTATGGTAAATTTATGGGGCACTTATAGGCATTTACACTTAATTGTGGGCTAATGGAGAAGTGTAGGAAGTGTTTTTGAAGTGTATGGAACTTTTCCCAACAGAAAGCTGTTTTAAATACATTGGCACCTGCTCCCCAGCCCAGCAGTGGTGCCAGGCTTTGCAGAAGTGTGCCTAAGATTAGGTTATAGTTCATTGTCTGCAGCACTAAAATTATGCCTACCCAAGCTGTGTTCAGTACCTACTATTTATCCTACCTGGAGCAAGATAACAAGAGGCTATGATATCTCTGCCTACTCTCCTGATCTTAAGTGATCATTTCTCCCACATTGCAGGAGGCTGTGAATATAAATATGGTTAAATATAGTTTACCCCCGTCTCCCTATTGTTCCACAGAAGCCTGAATTCTCTCTGCTGCATTTGGTATTAGCTATCTTGCAGAGCAGGGTACAATGTATGCCCCCTTTTTTTTTGAAAATCAGATTTTATTTTCCCTTCTATTTGTGGACTGCTGGTGAAGAGATCGATGTTTTCTCAAAATTATTCAGTATGAAAATAATTAGGGACCTTGAAGCATAAAATTTGAGGGGAAAATGGAAAAGGAAGGATGCTTTGCTGGCTGTATATTGCTTCTTTAGGGTTTAAATATTTACTGAGCAGCAAGATTCAACATCCAAGCTCTTTGCATTGGATTGTCTAACTTCAAGGTTTTGTTTCTCCTGTTTGAATGGTAAGGAATCAGGAATCAGCACAATAGAGGTTTTTTTCAAAAATAATTGCTCTCTACATTAAATCTGAAATATTCGCTTACAGTTGCATTTTGAGTAAAAGTTTAAGTCCATACATGAATATGTGAGAATTGAGTGATGTGACTTAGAAGATTTATGAATGTATCTTAAGAAACTTATTTAAATCATTGTTGAAAAATGTACAGACCTTTTTTTTTTGGGGGGGGGAGCTAACTCCCAATTTATTAATTAAATAAATATTTCTGTAATTTTTGTTTGCTGAGAAAACAAATCTAAGAACTATCAGGGGTCAGTCTGCTGTTCATAATATCAGTAATTAGATATTTGCCAAATATGTTTGATGAACCATTGAGCTGAGAGAGGCAGTCTCTGCTTCCTCCATAGCCTTCACATCCTTTCCCAAGTGAGGCCTTACACTCAGAGCTCCAGGACGTTCCTATGGGATTCTTTAGAAATCTGCATTCAAAACTAACTGGGGACACTGGTCAGAGTGTACAACTGAGCCCTCAGCATGTAGGCGTAAACTTGCATTTGGGCTGCTTTAAGATATAGGGGGACCTGTGTGCAGTGAACCGATGGGAAACAAGACCTGCAGGGTACCAGAATCTCTTCAAAGGAACAGCTGGATATCACATGTGGATTCCTTCATCTCTGGAATCACCTTAAACATATTTTTATAGAATCACAGCATTGCTGAGGTTGGAAGGTACCTCTGGAGATTGCCTAATTCAAAACCCATGATCAGAGTAGAGACACCTAGGGCAGATTGTCCACAGCCATGTCCAGTTGTTTTTAATCATCTCCAGGGATGGAGACTCTATAACCTCTCTTTGCAACCTGTCCCAGTCCTTGTTTACCCTCACACTAAAAATGTTGTTTCCTGTATTTTGAGGTGTTCAGATGGCAAGGCCACCTGAAATATAAATCCTGTTATATCTAGATTGAGTGCTGTGGTCACCAGCCTTGTTTCACTAACATATCCAGGTCCTTTTCTGCATAAGAGTGAGAAGTGCAGGAAGCTGTCTGCAGGGCTGGGAGCAATGTATCAATGACAAAAGGTGCCTCAAACCAACATTGCTCTAGTTGCCAAAATCAGAGCATATTGCATTAAATTCACAGTGGTCGGATTCATGTGATGGGTTAGAATATGTGATTTTAATTTACCTGAAGCTCAGATTTCTTTGTGTCCCACCAGGAAACACTTATGTTTCCTAGGATATGTTGTTGCATTTAGAAATATACTCCACCTGTCCCCTGGAGCACACTGTTTCAGGGGGAAAGGAATCACACCTGTCACTTCCCTTCCTCCACCAGGAGGGCAGGAGCTGCGAAATCTCACAAAACTTCTATCCAAGGAAAAGAACATCAACAAGGTATACATAATTTCTAAAACTTGCTAGTGGCATAAACATACATGGCAATTCACAAGGCAGGTAGGAATCAGTTATGCTAAAGGTAGGCACCCTAGGCAAGAGCACATTGATGTAGCTTTTTGCAAGGAAATAGAAAAAGCAAATAGCTTTCCTTATTCACTGCAGCAGCCCAAGGATGTCAGGTGCGGGAACTGATTAATCTGAGGTAAACCAGGGTGTGAATGTAGAGCAAGTAATCCTGTAGTCATTACCTGAGCGCTCGCTGTTCCCGACAGTAAATGCAGAACAGCTCATTGTGTTTCTCTTTTTGTGCTCATGGCCAGCTAATGTGAGACACATCCCTGCTCAGGCTTGCCTCGGGTACTCACAGCCTGCAGGATGTGTGAGTCAATCTGTATGTCCGCCTGAACAAGCTTGTTTCAGGCTGGGAAACTTCTCAATAGAAGGATCCATATTTTACTGAAGAATTAGGAAAGGTCCTGGGCCCTGTAATAACATTAGAAGTGGTCTACTGAGTCAGACCAAAGTTCTGTCCTGCGTGGAACTGCCACCAAAGGGGTCAGAGTGACTGTGTGAGCCTGGGCACTGTCTGCGGGTGATTCTCCTTGTGCTTCCCTGCATCTGCAGTCACTGGATTAGCAATGTGAGATGGCACATCCTTCCATATCCCCATCAGTGTCTGTGGGGACTTGTTGGCCACGGCTTATTTTATTTATTTTGAAGCTGTTGGTGTGGCTTTCTGTCTCCAGCTTCCTGCTGCAGCAATTTTTGTTGGTTTTTATAATTCAGAGGGTTTATTTATTTATTTATTTATTTATACATAATGGTGTAGTTTTTACCTGCCCTGAAGATCAACACTCTAGACAATACTCACTTAATGTAATAGCCCTCAGTACCTTTCCAGTGAAGGAAGCTGGCCATCAACTCCCTTCTAATCATTCTCTGACTTTCTTTCTACAACAGAAGCAACAACAAAACTAGAGTTCACCCAAGAGCAAGTTAAGGGGGGTTGTAGCATCTCCTTCTGCTCCAAAATGGTTCTGCATGCCTGTCAAATGAAAGTAATTAAAAACAACACCGTTGGTTTGGTGTGAGAGTTTATCCAGTCTTATGATGACTGGATACTTGGGAACTTACTCATTGTCATCACTAGAACAAAGCTGGATGAAAAATAATCTATAGACATAATCTAACCATGGCAGTGTTGGATCAAGGGTTGGACTTGATGATATCCCTTCCAACCCAGTTTATTCTATGATTATTTGAGTCAAAATCTTAATATCTTTATACTAATTGTTATGCATGTGATTGTATATACCTAGGATATGGCTTTGCATGACATAAGATCAGCGTAGGACAAAATATGGCCCTGTGATTCTCAAGCATTGAAGAAAGAGACCATGTATCTTTCCCTTTCTTCTACAGACAAAATATGCCTTAAGTTCCTGAGGAATTTACTGATGCAGCAGCCTGCTACAATCAACAGGAACTTCACTTTCTAGTAATGTCACACATAACATCTTTGTTAGCACGAACAATCACAAAAAGAAAATTTGAGAGTCATGCATGTGGTAGTGGAAACAAGATTTTAAGCTGGCAGCCCAAGAAAGAGACTAGAAACCAGACTGTGTGATTCCACCGATGCTTGGAACAAAGTGATAGCATAGCTCAAATGGCTCATAATGATCCTTAAGCTTAATATTTGAAAAAAAAAAAAAATCAATGTAGAAATCTGAATAATGAATATGTTTGAGGAACTCTATCCTTCCCAGAGATGAGCAAAAATAAAAGGTGAAATTTATCAGACTCACTATTGGGAATTCACTGAAATCTGTTCTGTGAGAAGTGATATGGGTAGACATCTTCCCACTGCAGATCCACACAGCAACTTTCATAGAAATAATTTAAACTTTCCAATTCCATTGCTATTGTAAGAACTTTGCCACTTTGTACCAGCTAGAGTTTGTGAAATTCGGCTGCTTGCTATTACAAGCACTTGATTGGTCCCTTTGATTGGAATTTTTACCGCAGCCACAAGCATCTTGGGTTCTTCACAACAGCAATAAAAGGATTACAGCTTGTAGTTAAAACTAGATGATTTTTTTTTTTTCCCCTGGAGAGGAGCAGAGGAAAATGAGAACTAGGTTTTTGTTGATATTACCCTGATTATTTTTCATCCTTTTTCTTCACAGAAATCTTAGGAAACAAAAATTTTTCAGTGATAACGTGTGTCTCTATTAAAAAAAAGGTTCCATAGAAGCAAAGACATTAAAAGACTAGCTGTCCTCAAACAACCTGATTCTCAGATGTAGTCCATCCCCCTGAGAATACTTAATTTTGATTTATTTGGCTGTGAGGTAAGGCAGCCTCTGGAACTCCCTTGTTGGCTCTTTCCACCTGGGAGGTTGCTAATATGGTTCCCCTGAGACTTGCTGACCAGTTCTGCAGATACCTGAAGTGCAGATTTGTTCTGAAAAGAGCAGATCTAGAGAATAAATTAGGTTGTTTCAGTGTACCTCATACTCTTTCTTTGCTTGAAGAAAACTTCCTTTGAAAAGACTGAAAATAATAGGTATTTTCTGTCAGCTGGCACCAAACACAGTGTGATTCATGTCTTGAGGTTGTTAGGATGCTTCTCTGCAACCTCTTGGCCTGGTAGCCAGCTTGGCCATCACAGGTATCTCTGTTCCGTGTTTGTTCTCCGCATGGTTGATATTTTTCTTACTGGCCCAGAGAAATCTCACTGCCTGTATATAAAACACATCACTGATTTCTTTGACTTCATTTATTTGCGTTCTGACAAATCCTTTTTAATCAGGCTATTTACTAAATTTGTTTTCTCCAGAAATAGCACGGCATTAACTTGTGACAAATGACATTTCAACTTGTGACATCTCAAATTAGTTTCAAGTGATTCTGAGTAAATTTGTGATTACATTAAGCATGGGCTTAAAAGAATATTTTGCCATCCAGTATTTCACATAGCAATGAGGCTTAAATCCTTCCCATCTCAGCTTTCTTTGGCACTGTGCAATGAGCTCAGTGACTTCAGGGGCTAAACCCTAAAGGTTTTGTACAGAAGAACTAGAAGAGTTGAATTGCAGGGCGTTAAGAAGAAAAGATGATAGACACTTGTCACAATAAATCCAGGTTCTTAAGGACCTGTTAAGGGGAGTGGGTGAGAAGATCCCCAGTAATCTTTATATATCTGACAGGTATCAGAGAGAAGTTTGTATCAGTATATCACTCAAGTGAACTCTAATCCCGCTTTGAAGTCCTATTAATCTGTAGGATTTTATGCATTAAATCATTTCATCTCTAGGGTAGTAAATAATGTTTAAGAAGTATAAAAATTCAGCAGTTTAAAAAGTAAACATTAAAATGAAGAGAAAGAAATTGGTTATGACTAAGTAAGGAGTTCCTGAATGAAAATATTCACTTTCAAAAAACTAAATAAAACAAGATATCAACATGTCTCCATTCCTTATCAGACAGGCAGAAAGAGGCCACCAAAAAAATTTCTAAATCTAAAAACCTCTGGTTTTCAGTGTTGCTTATGACCGTTGTGTGGCCTCTGAAGCCAGGAGTAATCCTTACTGTGAGATTCAGAGAGGAGATTTTTTGATCTTCTCTGCAGTGGACATTGGTCTTTTCCCACCATGTGCAGAAACTCTGGTGAAGGGCCAGACCTTGCAGCTTCTTTCCATGAATAGTGTGGGCAAGACCCCTGTTAGAACACTTGTGGCAAAAGGCTGATGCTTAATGTATGGTTTGTGCTGTCTTCAGGACAGACATACTTCCCAAGTACCCTGTGGCAGCAATGGGTTGGCAGGTTCCCACAGCCCCCCAGGGTGATCTTGGTGGGCAATTCTAACATGCTGGTTTTTGTCAGAATCCTGCATACCCTCCTGTCACTGGCAGAAAGCTCTCAAACTGCCTACTATGTGAACAGGGAGCTTTATCTATTGCAGTCATGTGGAAAGGGTAGGTCTTTCCTATTCTGCAGTACTGTAGCTATTCTAGTGACTAAAAACTCAGTTAAACTAAAGATTATTCAAGCTTATTATACTAGGTTTCAGCTGTGTGCCACTCCATATATCAAAGCTTCTTAAAAAAAACTGTGTTAAGAAGCAGCTGTAGTGTCTACCCCAAAATGTTGTAAAAGTTTCCAGATCCCAAGAGATTATGAGAAGTCAGAGAAATGTGAGGGTTCTTTTAATAGCAATAAAAGTCTAGTCTGATTTTTATGGATATTTTTTATCAGTTCAAAGCACTCCATTTGCACTTATGTCACATTTTCTATCTTTTCTCCAAAATCACAAGGTATGAAACTCAGTTAAAACCCAGTGAAAGACCAGAAAAAGGAAAATAAAGGCTGTAGTGTTAACTGCTTTTATGTTGCTGGGCTTAAAGCATCAAATATTTCAAAGTCTGAGTTATGAAAGCCAGAAATGCTCTCATATTCTCTTTCTTTGGAAAAAAAAAAAGAAATCCCATTTAATGATAAATGGTTCAGTTTATTTAAAAAATAAAAATTATTGCAAAATTAAATAAAAGTAGCAATCATTCAGGAAAGAAATAATGAATATCAATTAATTTTTTCATATATATTCTTTTTACTAAATGATTGTGTTTAACTTGAAAAAAACTTAAAAATTAGTCACTTTGTCAAGTAACCACATATAAGTACCAGGGAACAATTAGGCTGTGGCAAAAGAGATGCTTTTTTTGTACTAGGACTTCTAATTTCAGTTACTAGAAACCCTTGTTGCAGCTGTCTTCTTTTGTTCTGATGAACCAATCTCTGTCTTTCTTTTAACAGTATAACAAAAAGGCACATAATTTTAGAATTCAAAACCCTTTCTTTACATTTAATTTTGGCTTGGTTTGCTTTTGGTTTTGTTTTTTAGGTCCCTGCCCTCGTCAAGCAGTCAATCTTCAATACCAACTTTATGATTTATAGCTTATACAACTGGATCGAAAAAGCTTGTAAGGTTCAGATTGTTATATCTGTCTTTTCCAGAACTACAGGATATAAATAAACATAGAAAATTTAGGCTGAATATGATATAAAAAGTCACATATCTTGACTTCTGTATTTAGCTACTAAAGGCAGGAAAGAACATTTAATATGTATGGAAATTTCAGCTCTAAACTGGAAACTTTATTTCTCAATCCCGTGAAAGGCTTCTTAAGACTATTACAAGTGTGAACAAACAGAAATAATACTGAAGTCAAACGGTATTTGGAAACTCATTTAAAAGGTGAGGCATTGAAAACATTCTGAGTAGAAGGGGAATTTACATGTTGGAAGAATCCACAGCCTCCACTAGCTTTAAGGTTTGATTTGCTCTTCTTTCTGTTTTCCACGTGGCAACAGTGGTCGTGCTGCTCTCTCAGGATTTGTTTGTTATGGAAAGGCTGGATTCTGCCCTATTCCCCATGCTGGATAACTGTGTAACTGCTGCAAGGTGCCCTGACAAGATGGTACTGGTGGGTGACCAGGGGTAATTTTATGACTGGAATGGTATATGTTTGCATGCATTTATTTTAAGCAAAATAAATAATCTGATAAGAAAAAAATCAATGTAAAAGGATAATACCAGACACATCTACTGTTATTTGTTTGGGAAATATGTCCCAAAATATGCTTGTAAGTACCATATTTCTAACACATTTTCCAAATACAGTTATATTAAGGGAGTGGTAACTATACAGCTGTTCCTCTCATGTAATCGAAGTTCAAATTAATTTCCATAGACAGTTACAGAAGAGCTGAGATGTAAAAATGCATTAAAAATGTTAGAATATTTTGGCAGTCAGAACAGAGAAAAAAAATCTGAAATCAGAGTAACATTTTTAAAAATATGTATTTTCCATAGAGGTGTCCCAAGAAAAATTCCACTTTGAAAGGTAAAATAGAGATTTGTTTCCAGCTGGCTACCTGCTAGCATATCAATTATATTTTTTTGACCTCTCTACTGTTAGACCTCTCTAGCCTATAAAATGTTGCCTAGATCTGTCATTTGGATCATTTGGAGAGGCAGTGAAGCTCATATGCTAGGAAGAAAGTTATCATAAGCAGGCAGCTGCATGAATGGTTAGAAATTAGCCAAGCTTTTTGTAAGTCTCATCTAAACTTCTGGTAAACCTAATAGATCTTGGCGGGACGTTCCCAGTCCATGTTCATCAAAATTTTCTGTCACTTGCAGTGATGTTTAGATGACTCATGTTACAGTGGGAACCTTCAGGGAGAAAACTGTTGAAAGGGGAAAAGTAAAGAGGAGGAAGAGGTTATAGTCCTGCATTAGTTGAATTTTCAGTGCCATTTGCCTCCCAAATTGCTGTTACTTTTTGCTGTAAATTTTCTCATCTCAAAGTGTTTGGAGGATGTCCATGAGATGGGAAACATGGCTCTTCATAAATCAGAAAGATCTGAACTTGTTGGATTCACCTTACTTCAAGGCATCCAAATTGCAGATGAGCAGAGTTATTTTCATTAAAAGTCTTTTAATCTTGTGAGTCTCAGAATATGTCAGAAATAACAGATGAAGAAACAAAGGAGTCTGTGAATGAAATACCAAACAGTTAATATATTGATCATACTGATCACGAACATTCTCTGTCAAAATGCCTCTGTGGACAGAGTATTTTTTTTTTATAGAGCATGTTTGTCCAATAAATTTAGATTTCAGAGTTTTCAAATATTTTTGATGAAAAATATTTCTAAGAACTGACAGAAGTGGTTTAAAACATTTTTACATGGAAAAAAGTTAATCTCCATTTAAACAATATCATAGAGGTCTATGAGTACAGAGGAAATTTCAGTCTTTCTTAAAGTATAGCAAAAAAATGTATTATTCATATAAATTAGGGATTTTAAAACAAAATCTTATTTTCCATTAGTGAAAGTGTTTTCAACGTTCTGACTTTTTAAACTGAAGAGCTGTCAAGAAGAAACACCTTTAGGTAATCCATTGCATTTATATCTCTCTCAAAGAGGTTGAATTCAGAGTATTGATTTACTTTTAAAAAAAAAAGGCCTTATAGTCTCTCTGAACCTTTTACTTTTTCAGCTTTCTAACTTCAAGGCTTTATTGTATAGCAGATTTACATCTGACATTTGGAGTAAATTTCAAGAGGTCTCAGAAGAACCTAAGGTCTACAAGCATGTGGTACCCTTTAAAGTCTAAGAGCAGAGTCACTCTAGTCCAGATCTGCTTTAAAAAAAGCAGAGATGGGTAATTTGATGTTCTCAGACTTCAAATTCGTGGGCTGTTATATCTAATCAGTGCAATCATTACAGTGTTACGCTTAAAAAAATGTTCTACAACACCATCTCTGCCACTCTAACATAATAACTAATGTGGGGCTCCAGTGATGTCATGCAATTTGAATTACTTAGTATAGTATGAGTCCACATAAACAAATATACTAAACTTTTAATGTAATCTCTTTCAAGTAGGAAAAATAGCAATATGTCAACCCATGTAAACTGTAAACTTGCTAAGCAAGACATCAGTGTATTTTATCAGTCCTGCCTCTTCCTATGATCCATAAAATATTTTGTGACCTTTCCAAAACTCCTCACAGCCTTCATCTGTTTATCCATAGAGATCTCTGTGACTGACCATGTGCCTTTCTATCTAGTCTCTGCTCACACTCGACTGTAGTCAACATTTGACACAGGAACTAGAGAGACACCTCTACAGACACAAATCGATCTTGCTATTGTTTTTGTTTAAAGCTTTCCCTTATTCATTCCCACTCCTCATTCACTTAATGTTAGACTTATCCTACTGCATCTGAAGATTTTTCTTTGGTCTGACAACAGTCTGATAGTTTTCCATAGTTACCAAGCCAGTATAGTTGGGACTGCAGATACACATGCTTCTAGGTACACAGTTGTTTTTAATCCTTATTCATTCAGCTGATTTGTGACTCTGCAAAATGAAAAGAATTATGCCTTGTTTGTGCTTTAGAGAGGGAAAATGCTATAAGAAAAGTAAGGTATTTTTCTGACTTTTATCCTGGTCTATCTTCTAGTTTTTTGACTGCATTACAATTTGGAGAAATTATTTCTTTTTGTATATCTGGTTAGCCATTCATCTGCAAAAAAAGCATTTAGTTAGAGGAAATACACAAAAAGCTCTTTGCAGTTTAAACTTTGATTTTTGGCTTTGGTTTTTTTCAGTCTCTATATAGTTATTTATTTCTCTAATTTTCCAAGAAATATATTCTAGATTTCTGAGTTTGCTTGTTTGTGAGAAAAGGTGGTAGGTTTTTTTTCACACTGTTATATTTCATCTGAAAAAAAAGAAATCCTTTGTAGTAAAAACAACTATGTGCATGCAATTTGAGTGATAGCAGAATAAAATATGGCAGATCAAAGTGGAAGAACAACCCAAAGATCTCATGCCAACCACTGTGTCACTGCATAACTCAGTTTCCCTAGCTACCCAATTGTAGTATCTCACTTTTACCTTTTTGCAAATAGAGTGAATACCAAGGCTTAAACACTTACAAATCCATGGTTTGGGAAGCACTGTGACAGAGATGTGTATTTTCTTGGACCTGAACCTTTCAAAAGCTGGATAATTTGTCCTTCTTGGTTACAAATTGCAGAAATAAGAGGAATACTAGTTTTTATTACTTTAAAATAATTTGTTTCAGGTCAGAAAACATGCCTCCTATTCACACTGAACTATTGCATTGTCTACCCTTGATTTGCAGTATTTTCTTTTTGTTCTTGTGATAATTGCAATATATTCAGTGTACGTGTGCATCTTTGATCACTGTTCATCTGGTATCTCAGTGGGTAGCAGAGAGGTAAGAGGCTTCCCTGTGCATAAGACTGATATTTTGTTGACTTGCTGGTTATTGTATTGGCATGGCTTACAAAAGAACAAAAAACTTTTAAAAATGACCAAAAATCAGTTATTCCCTTTATAAACAGTATCATGAGAGTGACTAGCTATGACTTGGGAAAAAAAACCAAACAAACCAACCAAAAGCAAGCATCAAAGCCTTGCTTTCATCCTGTTGTGATCATCTGTGGCTGGAAGCCTTTGTGTCTAATGACAGAATATACAAGCAACAGGGTGCCCATTCCAGCTGCTATATGAGGTTTCATTTTCTTCCATCAAGACAAGTCAAACACAGATTACCAGCTGTCTGACACTTCCTTCATGAACAAAGAATTGGATCCCCCAGTAATTACTTTTACTGTGACTTCTATGAGCCCCCTTGTCAGGCCCAAAATTTGGATTAGAGTCACATTTCTAATAGCTAAAGGGCTTACCTGAGATATGTAGGATGTATGCTGGACATGTTCATGGGGATTAACGGTGAAATGAATTTCCAGGTTCCACAGAGGCAAGTAGAAAAACTGCCACTAAAGTCACTAGAAGTTGGATAGGACTGTTAAAAAAAAATTCCTAAGCAAATATAGGACATTTCTAGTCATGCCTACAAGGAAAAATAGGAGATTTCTCTCTGTGTAATGGTAATGCAACATTTGAAGCTTTTGTATTTCCTTCTTTCTCACCCTGTATCAGACCTGTAGTTATCATGCAGAGCCCAATATGAGCTAGTTTTGGAGATTTGTTCTCCATATCACTACGTTATTTAGAAAGATACAGTACTCTGTATGCATATTTATATCAAAGAGTTTTCTTACAGTTTTGCAGTGAGTGTAATACATAAAGGGATAATGTAGATGTGAAAAATAGTGCAGTTTGAAGTGATTTCAATGGGAAAAGGGCTTTGTACAAATGGCCAATATATTTCAAATAGTCTTCATCTTCTGCAAGCACAAAAATGACTAATACCTTCACTTTGAATGAAAAAGCTCTAGAAATAGAAGATTTTCATTAGTACTTCTTCCCTAATCACTCACAGCAACCATCAACTGTCTACTGGGAGAGTGGGTGGAGGAAGTATTCTGAAAGCCCATCAAAATCAATTAACAGACTTTAATAAATTCTTTGGAAGTTGAATCATTTGGAGTAAGCGCTGAAGGGGAAACGGCAAATTCTCTGAAAAAGTTAAACTTGCTTGGTAAAGTCCTAAAACAGTCATTACTCTAGAAGTGCTAAGATCTCTTTCATATTCAAATTTGTCTTGTTCCCAACTCAACATTCTTAGAAGTAAAACATTTAGTATCTTGGTATAACTGTAATAAGGATAATACTTTTTTTTCCTTATCCAAGCCATCCTTACATAGTAGGTACATAATGAGGAGAGTCCAGAAGAGTAAAAGAATGTACAAAGCTATGAGGAAAGATGAGAGAATTTAGAGATTTTCAGTTCAGAGAGCAAAAAATGCAGAGGAAGTTGCTTGTGATGTTTCTAAAATATGAAAAATATCACTGAAAAGTCAAAGAGAATAAACTGATTTCTGAGGATAGGCTGGGAAGCCACAGGCTTGTATTGAATTGACCTATATGTAGGTTAGACATTCAGGAAAGCTTTCTGGTAGTGGGAATTGGGAAGCAGTTAGGGATTCCCAAGGGATGCATAGGTTTCAAAAAAGTTCGACAAATGTCTGTCAGGGGAGAGCTGGGTAGAGCCAATCCTTCTCCTATGTTACCTCCTATCCTCTAAATGAAACCAGTTATATCTGTTGACTTGCAACATAGTGCTCTTCGGAGCAATAATTACCTACCACCTGCCAAGATACCGAATATTAAGCAAGTTTTCATTTGTTATTATCATGTTCATCTACACCCAATTCCCTGACTATCTGTGTATTGCTGGTGATCCAAATCCTCATTAAGTTGGAGTGATTTTTTTTTTTAAATCCATGTACAAACCCCTAATCTTCTTTTTATTAAGTATTCACCCTGTAAATTTGAAAAAGTAGTAATTTTGTAAAAGCAGTTTCATGATCTTTGTCTTACTGAGTTACTAGCCTGTTGGTTCTGGACTTGTTTATATTGCTGTTCAGTGCAGACAGTTGACCTTATTTTTATCATTGTATTCCAAAACAATTTTTCGTCTAAAATGCTAAACTAATTCCCATATAATTTATACGTATTATTTTCTTTGGCTGCGAAGCACCAGACAAAGGAAGATTAATCCTCTTCAAGGAGAGGGGGGGGCAAAAAAGGAAAAAATGTGCTCTTGAAGCTATTATCAGCCAACATGCATATTTTCCCCAAACTCTTGCCTCTTGTATTATGCAAGCTCAAAAAATATTATAGTATCTAATGTCTCCTAACAGGAATGGGCTGTATCTAATGCATCAAATTATCACAGTGGCAAGATAACAAAATTAATTTTTTTCATCATAATCATACATACTGCTAAGTATTTTAAATCTATCATGCGTATGATTTGGTCTGAATTTATGTTTTAATGATTTATGTAGACAATAGTGATCTCAGATCCTCCAAAGCACAAATTCAAAACCAATAGTAAGTTAGATAAAGCCAGGATCTTTATTGACCTGAAATTACCCCCAAACTGACAAGTTCATTTAAGTGTGCATTTAAATCTATCCTTTTTCAGCAAATGATTTCATCTTAACTTTTGGCAAAATTTCAAAATTAAGCATAAATGTAGACGATGAGTCTTCAAGCATATTACTTAGTGCTTCTCTAAGTAGGTTCTTAAGCCCTGATAATGAATAAGGCCAACCTGATAGTAAATATTGAATTTAAAATCAAGCATCCCTATGTTTCAAACATTTTTTTATGTTGTTTTTGTTTTGTTTTCCATGTGCAAACTTGATGATAGTATTAAAACCTAGGTATGGAGAATAATTTGCATTTTATACTTCCTCTTTCTGTTAGAAATTATTTTTCTCATAGAAAGTAATTTCCAGAGATTTCCCAAGCTCTCAGCTGAGATCACCATGTGATGCTGCCTTGGAAATGGGGGCTCTGGTCTCAAAGTAGAGTCTCCAACACTGGTTCACTGCTGAGGGAAGTCTCAGAAATTGTAATTGAAATAGGATTATATTTTTCAGATCTGCTACCAGGTCTTAATTCAATACAAGTGTCAAAGAACTTATTGTTTTTATGTGACACAAAAAAAAAAGAAAAAGGAATATCAAAGGGCCAAAGAGGAAGAAACAGCCATTTTTGGACTCCAATTTATTAATATAACAGTTCTTCATGGAGCAGTGCATGTCACCAAGCACTGGTTCAGTAATGGAATACTGACTGCTAGGAAAAAACCCCTCCATGTAGGTGTGATCTGATATTTAACCAATATGTTCATAGTTTAAAAATTTGACAGGATCTAGCTGACTAAAATGTTTTTGGTGCATGCTTCATTTTAATTGAGGAGTAATGAGGCTTTTGTGTGGGCAAGTTCCAGTGATACAGGAAAGGTTAAAAATGACCTACAGGAATGTTTCTATGTACAGCAGACCTGATATGGGCAGGGGAATCAGGACAGAGCAGCTGCATTGGGGGTTTAGACTTGGAAGGGACGTGATATGAATGGGGTGAACAAATACTAACAAAGTGAAAATATTTCTGAAAGTAGACTAGTGATCCATATCAGAAAACTGTACATGATGGAAGGAAGTTGAAGGTTCTTTTGACTCTTTTATACCAAGGTCATGATGGCTTTTTCAGACACAGAGTATTTTAATAGTTGGAGTAATTACTCTAGAGAGATATTGAATTCTCCATTCCCAGAAATCAGACTGGAAACCTTTTGAAAACTAGGTCAAATCAAAATTAGAGCCTTGATGTAGAAATGCAGACAATTGTTGACTCAGATCCTCCAAAGCACAAATTCAAGCACAAATAGTAAGTAAACTAGTCAAAGTTACTTAGCCTGAACTATAGAAGGTGTTGGAGGAAATGATCAGCTGTCACCTCAGTCTTTAAAAGTGATCAATCTGAATTGCTACTTTACATCATGGTTTGATCTTATTAACATATTAACTATCAGACTATTATCTAGAATTCTTTTATGTTAGACTTTTTTTTCTGGTACAGCTTTCTCTCTCTTTTTTTATTCTTTTCCTTCTGATGTTCTGGTTATGTTATTTTTTGTCTTATAATCATAAAGAAATAAGAAACACATTTTTAATATATTTTTTTATTTAATTAAAAGCATCTGTTCATAGTTTATGGACATTAATTCTCTAGAAAACAAAAGAATGTTCTGATTTTTGACATGACATTTCAGAGGTTGAAATTCCTACTAGGAATCTAGCCCACTAGTGACATGCTCTCACATCAGATTACCTAAACTTGGCAAGTCAATAGCTGAGAACCACTGTAGACAAATGAACCCAAATTTGGTCAGAAAGGTCATTTCCCTGGAGAAGCAGTGCACTGAAACTTCAACCTTCCTTCACTTTACATATTTTTTCATAATAAGATATCACTTGTACTCTTCTGACAGATGTTGCCAAAATTGCTGTTTGTGTTAAATATAATAAATTCTATCCAACTCATGGTGCTCTGGGACCTGTCACTAAGTCATTGAAAAAATCCTTTGAAGAGCATTTTTTACATGAGAGAATTCGGGATCTATCACAGATCAAGCAACCAAATGAAAATAAAATGTGTGACTTAAGCAAAATAATAACTTGAGGATTTCAAAATGCCATAGCTACGTCCTTTATTGACTCCAGGCACGGGAAACAGAAATACTGACTTTGCAGGGTGATCTTTTCAACTCTACTGGAATCCAAATTCCAGTGTAAAATATATCCTAATTTTTTAAAATCCATTTTCTTAGGAACAATACTGCTGTGACTGACCTTGAAAGATTTGTCTCTTTATCAACTCACTCTAAACATCCTGCCAATTTTTTTTTTTTCCAGTGCCTGGAGCTGATATGTATTGATGTCAGTTTTCAGCATTATTATTTGTTCTGCAGAGTGAACTTATTGTGTAATTATATCTACTGGTACAAGTAGCTACAACCAGTTATAACCCAAACAGAATTATTGGGTAAAACAGTCCTTTGCAGAAACCTCCTTCAGTTATTCTTGTGTTAAATCACACTGTGTCACTCCTAAAAGTATCCCACAACCAATTGTGTGCTGTATCCTAAGGGAAGGAACTGAAAATCACAATGGCTTCTAGATAAAACAGAAATGATGGCACTATCATCTTTCCTTCAAACTCTTTCTGGGCTTCTGTGATCCTTGCAAAGATCTGACACATTTGTATGGTCCCTAGCAAGTGCTGATAATACTTTGCTTATGGTATAAAGATGCCACCGGGAAATCTCAGAGATAAGCAGTAGTTAAAGTCAGGTTGCTTATTTAAGGGTCGTACGTGTTAGATGTATTATCCACTGGAATCTGGGCATAAGCCTTTCCTTTGATTACTGGATCAACTGGTAGTAAATAAAATGTAGGATTCCCAGGTTTGTCATTTTACCAATCAGTGCAGTGCAAAAAAAAGAAAAAAAATTTGGGGTTTGATTTGATACAATTCATTAGAACTCTCAAATTGCACATCTGCATTACATGAGAGCCAGCAAAGAGGCTCATGCAGGTTGCCGATCCCAGCCTCAGACCCCACGTCTCTGTCCAGAAAGTCATGGTACACCCACCTCCCAAAAAGGAAGCTCTTGATGGTAACCCAGCACATGCCTGTGGTTGTGGGGAAACTGCTTGAGCCCACGTGGTGCCCTTGATCCAATACCTTATGCCTTCTACTATAAATGTGAAACAAATTTACACCCAGAAAGGGCCACTTGAGGACATCAATTTACTAATATAGATATTCCAGCATAATCTAACTGCTATCTGTACTCATTCACTTCACCATTTTGTACCAGCCCTGGATTTTGGTAACATAAATCATTAAGCAAGTAAAATGCTAATGTGAGAGGAAGAGTTCTCTATGAATTTTTCTAGAACTTTTTGAGCACTGATAGCAGTGGAAGACAGTTCATTCAGCATCTGAGTGCCATAAAAAGCATTAAAGAGATACTGACCTCAATAATTACTATCCACAGTCAGACACCAGCACACATAGTGACAGCACACATTCCCTGTGGCAAGGACCTTCTGTACCTCCAAGTGTTCTATCACACTAGATGCATATAAGGTTCTTAATAATATTTTAATAACAACACAAGCATTAATTGTGCTTTGATTTTATGTAAGGCACATTTTTTCCTTCTGATGTTTTCAGGGATGGGAAACCTATAAGAATGCTTACTGTTCTGTGTGATAGCAGTGGGACTTTATTTGGTTCTATGTGCATGAATAGCCTGAGGAGTTCACAAATATGTTTGATTTTGCATTGAGTGAAGAATCTTAGAAACTGCTGAGAGGAGTAATGAGAAGCACAAGTTAATACAACAAGCAGTCGGTATGAAACTCTGTTTCATTAACAGAAAGACACCTTGTCTTTGAAAACTAGGTAGTTTTATTTAGTTCTCCTATGATGGCAAATTCTTGAGCTGAGATCAGTCAGACAAGGTCATAACATCTTGTTAAATTCCAACCAAGAACTGAGAGGTACACAGAATTTATCACTCATTCCAGAAATTGTTTGAACCAAGGGTTTTTGCAGCCAGACCCATCTTCTGGTGCTCTGAAGACATCTTCTGCATACAGTTGCAGTGCTTAATTTATATACAAACATCTGGAAGACTACACATTTCACTCTGTCATCACAGGACAAGGCATATACAAGCAGTTTTTAAAGTGGGAAATTAAAGGTAACTCTAGCCCAGCCTCCAGAGTATTTATTGACAAGTGTTTATTGACTGTCCTCTTGGGCCTTTCAGAGTCTGACAAAAGATTAAATAGGGACCTCTATCACATCCTTAGAAGTGCTGATTGAAAATGGTGGATCAGTGATTATATTGAACATGGATAAAAAGTAGTCATATATCACTGGGCTTTAATCTCTTCTTCAGAAAGGAGAGTATATTGATCAGAATCAGAATGCTTAAAGTTACACCTTAAATGACAGTATTGGCACCTAGACATGCATCAATGAGGCTATTTTAATGTGTATTATATTATTCTGCCCAATTTTTTTCATTGGCTCGTCTATCATTCTTTTAAAAACTTATCGATCTCTTGTTTTCAGTTATTGTTTTTTTAGGCCAGGATGTTCTTTGTTATGTTTGCAATGATGTTGCAGATTTCCAATGCTGTTGTAATTTCACCAAGATTGTTATTTGTTAAATTACAATCCTTTGGTGTAAATACATAGTGAATCTAATGAACTTGCTTTCAATCTCTGTGTCTCTAGATCTCTGGTGCTGTTCTTATCAAAATAATCTTACTTGGAAGTTGCAGAATTATTCCTAAATTGTCAAACAATGCTAAAAAGAAGTCAAGAATACTTTTTTCCAGTTTTAGAAAAGTGACAGTGGGGGGAAAAAAAAGAGTAATTTTATGCTATTTTCTACATTCTTCTTTTTTTGGTCATTAACTAAATTTCAAATGGTGAAGTTTTCACCTTTTCATTCTTACTGCTTTTTGTGCTGATTGACATCAAGAACATGGTGAGAAAATATTGTTGTGTGTAAGTTTCAAACAGGCACGAATGTTATCTAAGTGTAAATGCAAAGGGACTACTCTAGATCATCACAACAGAACTCAAATGAACTATAAGCTATGGAAAGGACATCACCCACTTTTTGTAATTTGCATGTTTTCTTTCTTCTAAAAGGGTATACAAACACTATCAGCATTTCAGGTTCTGGAAAATGTCTCCAAGACTTCACATAGGAGCTGGAAAAGTGCTGAAACTTTCTGTTCTTGCTGCACTAGCAATATTTTCCTGCCATCAAAGGTCATTCATAGTAGAAACAGGGTCTGGCTGAACTTGACATATTTAATAGATCCAACTGGCATGGAATACATGATTCAATTTGTAACAAAAGCCAGAACTTTTTTTTCTTTTTTTTTGCCATGTTGGTTGAATGAAGGAGCTTTTTTCTCATTTGGTTTGTTTAATTTGAAAGTCTGTCTGTAGATCAGTCTTCACAGTAATCGTGTCCAGATCATTAAATGTACCCAGCAAATACCATTGTTAATAAAACAACCTGTTTGATTCCACACAAAAAAATGTTTTGCACATAGCCTACACTCCTCATCTTGTATGCAAATATGTGAAGAGACTATACATTACTGACATTACAGGAGAAGCCTGAAGAATTACTGGTTTGGATTTGAATAAGAAAAAGACCTCAGAATTTGCTTTTCTAGGGCAGAAGGATGAGAAGAATGGTTCATAGTTCATCATTTAATACTTGCAAAACTGGGTTCTTGTGGTTATTCTTTCTGTCATTTGGAGATTCACAGCTAGTTGTAGCTATAAACTGCAGTTTGTTAGGCTGATAGCACATTGGCTTACTAATTCTGCATAAGTTCAGGCAGTAGTCTGCACTGTGGCAGAATGGCAAGGAGTCAATATGACACATATGATATTATATCTTTCAGCAAACTAGAATTCTTTGGATGTGAATTAAGTTCCAGTGTCACTTATAATCTACTCCAGAGTTGCTTTCTTTGAAGAAAAAAAAAAAAGATAAGAGTATTCACCCTCCTACTGTCTGTGCCATGTAGCTGAATTCATGTAGAATACTTCAGGTCATTTAAAACAAGTGTCTTGGCATTCGGGACCATACACTCCCTAAATAGTCCATCAAAGTCAGAATGTTAATATGACTTGCTGTTTTCTGCTGCTGCCATTTTTCCCAAAAATCAACCTTTCACGCAGACACTGACAATTTGGATGAAATCAGAAGAAAGCACAGATCCTCTAACAAGTTCCATTTTAAGAGATGTTTTTTAATCTGTAAAATGAGTCATAACATACTCTAATGTCTTTTAAATTAAACATTTGGCAAGATGCTGTGCTAAGGCACTCCATGATGCTAAATGAATGAGAAGCAATTCTCTGGGATTGCCTTTCTAATAGAATAAACAAACTTACATGTCATCACAAAGACCTTAATTTATTACATTTTTTATTGGATCCACTCATGAACCATTAATTATTTGCACTATATGTTATTTTTCTTTTGTTCTTTGTTGTTATCAGTGCCTCAACTGTTGTGTACACAGTTGTAAACTGCTGGCCTTTTGCAAAAATCCATATTGAGTCAGCCCTTTCTGCTATGTGCTTTCAGGCTAGACCCTTCTCGGCACGGAAGGTGTGTGTTGATTTTTCATTTTGTCTGTTGCATATCCTAAAATCTTCCCCCAAAACAGCTGCATTCATTCCTCTAATCCAGTTGTGCTTTCAGGTATAATTAAGTTTTCTGTTTGGATTTCTTTTATAAAGGCAGAAACTTTCTGAGACCACCAGTGACTTCAAAGGATCTGACACAGAAATTTTTATTATCTCATTACTTGTCTCCTGGTAATCGCACAGCAAGTTGTACTTTGCCATTATAATGCCCAGAAAGCAGCTGTCTTTTTCTTATCACTGTCATCATTATCTGTTGTCCTCTAGTTATAATTTCTTACCTCTTGTAATGGTTCCCAAGCAAACAAGACCACAAGCTAATAAGGGGTAGTCATTTTGCAGAGTCACTGTTATTAATCCACGCAGATTAAGCCCCAGGCTTTGTGGTAAGACCTGCCTCCACAGACAGATCTTGGCTCAGTCCATTCTCACCCTGTGCTTCCTCTGGATGTGCTGGCAGCAGAGTGCCTGAACTTTGGGGCTTCAACCCTCACTTGTTAGTGCATTCCTATGCTGACATAGTCCTGTGACTGCCAGTCCAATGGCCAAATTCCTGGGAAAGCAAACAAACAAGGACCTCTATATTCAGAATCTTCTTCTCCTTTGACCAGCTTTGCATAATAAAGGCTCTGTACTGCTCAGCTGTGCTCTGACTTGGGTCAGCATCTGTCCTTCTCCTTGAAATATTATTACCAGTAAGGGAATACTGCATACATAGCTGCCATTGCTTTCTACAACTATATCAGGGTTTACAATCTACACATGTTCCATGTTTTCAGAGTTTCAGAGGAGTTTTACCAGAAGGTATCACATACAATGGAATGTTTACTATATACCCTGGCCACTGATTTGGAAAAGTCAAGAACAGTTTAGGAAAAGTCCTGTCATCTAGACAGCATTGAATTCAAGGGAATCCCGTTATATTAACCTTTGGATTAGATCTCTGCCTAGGTCCAGCTGAAGAAATGATCATCAAAGTTTTTCTGCTGGCAAAATGTATTGCAGATCACTTGTTTTGTTGCTGTCATCTGCAGATGCTGTTCAGTAGGAAGGCTGTTGAACTTGCCTTAAGGGAATAGTCCTGGGATAGACTTCAGCCACTGAGTCGGGAAGTAGATGGAAAGACCTGTATATAGGGTTAGTTGAGAGTGTGTGATAGATTCTATTCCATTAACACACAAAAAAAGTATCACAGATAGGCCCAAAGATGTTGTTTTGATCCCACTATTCAACCCTTCTTATAATATAGATCACACAGTCATCCATGTGTTTATCAGCTATTTCTTAAGATGCACAGATGTGGATTTGGGATAAGAAAAATGTAACTCATTCTCACCTCTGTAACTGTATTATCAAAATATCAAATGTGGGTGTCTTCCTCTGTCACATAAGAACTTCACTTACTAATGAATGCTTTCTCTGCCTGTAGCTACTCAGTCCTCTGTACTTCTCTTTATATTCTTGTATATTTTTTCCATTTATACAAATGAGGAGAAACCAAAATGCAGCATGGCTGTATATAATTTGCATACTATACATACTGTAATTTCTCCATGCTGACTTATTGTCAGCATCTGTAAGTTATTTAACTGCAAAAGGTGTGAGATGAGTTCCAGAGGAGTTTGCATTGCTAGGAAATAACTCCCTCTTCAAGCACACACCAGCTGCTTCCCTTTTTCACCAGGGTGTTTGCATCATGTCACCACCTGACATCATTTGCCCTGGAGGCTCCAGGAAGGAATAGAACGGTTGCCATGTTAATTAGAGGAGAGTGATAAAACCTGATGTTTTATTTATTTTCTTGAAGAGGGATTTGTGTGTCTTATCTTGTTTTATGGTAATATTTTTATGATGAATTTTTTGAAGTTCAGTTCAGAATCACTTCCCCTGAGGAACAAGTGCTACAGCAAATTACAGAGGCCTCCAGCAGTTGAGATTTCTCAGTAAAATTAACCCACCCATGACTGCAGTTAACAAACAGTCATCTCATACTCAAGGAACCTAACTTAGGTCCTGATGATGTCAAAGGCAGAATTACACATAAACACTATTAAAGTGTTTTCCTTTAATGACTGAAACAGAATCCTTACTGTGTTTAAAACGGCTGCTTTAGATACACTGCAAATACCCAACGGCTGCAGCAAGTTATGTCAGGAAGGGAACAGAGTTACCTAGGTCCATCTCACAGAAGTTCAAGATCCAAACACCTTCATGGATGCTGGCCCACAGTGGCTTTTTTGCCTGACAAGTGTCAATGCTTGCACAAAATGGACTTAGGAGTAATTGGTTGTTGGCAGAACTCATGGAGTATGTTGTTGCATTGCTACTGTAACTACAAGGACTCATCACACTTGAATGAGGTCAGGGAAGTCTGGATATAACAGTGCCCTCTGGGAATTAAAAGGACACAACTTTTCTCTTGGAACAGCACTAGGCTTGAAAGCCAAGGAGTAAGAGAGAAGAACAGTTGTGTTTTCTTTGGACTCAGATTTGTTGTAGTTCAATTTTAGGCTTCAGAGGAACAGACTACACTTCCACACATAGTAAAACCTTTGTTGAAAATCAAAGGTTTCATGTCTTTCTTGTGAATTTCCAGAGGAATTTATTATTTAAAGACCAAAAGTCAAAGACAAGACTTTTATAGACGTCTTGCTTTAAAGATCTATTTTATGTAAATGATCTGAATGGACCAATACATGTTGTTTGGTATTTATATTATATTAGTTCCTAAAATCTCCAACCATGCATGTGGTTTCTCTTCAAGATATAATTTCCAGAAGCATCTATAACACAAAAGAAAGTTTACGTGGTATCCTGTTTTCATCTGAGATAGAGTTGCTTTTCTTCTTACTAGCTGGTATAGTGCTGTTTTTTGGATTTCATATGAGAATAATGTTGATAACCCACTGATGTTTTAGTGGTTGCTAAATCATGTATATTCTAAATCAAGGACTTTTCAGTGTCTCATGATCTGTTAGTGAGGAGGTGCAAAAAAGCCAGGAAGCAACAGGATCAGGACAGCTGATCTGAACTGGCCAAAGGGATATTCCACAGCACAGAAAACCACTCTCAGTATATAAGAGGGGATTTTCCTGGGAGGCACCAATTGCTGCTCAGGGACTGGCTGGGCATTAGTCAGTGGGTGATGAGCAATTGTATTGTACACAACTTCTTTTTCTTGGGTTTTATTTGTCTCCTTTTCATTACAATTATTTTTATAATTGTTATTATTGTTGTTATTCTTTATTTTACCTGATTTCAATTATTAAATTTTTCTTAACCCGCGAGTTCACTTTTTTTTCCCAATTCTTCCCACCATTACACCAAGGAGAAGAGAGTGAACAAGTGTCTGCATGGTAATTAATTGCCAGCTAGAGTTAAACCACAATGAGTGGAGGGAAAAAAGAGTCCAATAAGAGAAAGACCATTTAGTTCTTACTGACTTTAATCACAGAATAAAATCAATTGCCATTCAGCACCATTTAAGCATTTGTCTCATTGAATTTACCTCATCTATTTGAGCAAAAAGGGGTTTATACTTGGGTAAAGAGTTTACCTCAGTAGGACTCCAGTTCTTGATTGTGGCTACTTGAAGCAATTAAAATATGAATGACAACAAAAATACCAATGTCTCATAAATTAGACTCACGTCTCAACAATAATACCTCTGAAAAATTCCTTCCCTATTTCAGATTTTGTACAGTTTATTGAAGTTTTTACTAAAAAACCTTCTGAGTTTACCTTCGAGCTCTTTGCCCTGGCTGCGATTTTAATAAGAAGTTGTTTTTATGCAAATACCATATTATTCACAATTTTTCAGTGTCTTGTGCTTGATTACATTAGCAGCTTGCCTTCTGTACTTGCAGTCTTGCTGCTAATAATGTTACAGATCATATAATGAAGTTAATAATGAAAGCAACTGTGTCACTTTCATCATCTATACCACCAGTGTACACTGCTGAATAGAGACTGCTGCGATAATTCTGGAAATACTCAATAACCATCATGTGTGAGAGGCTTAACCTGTCAGGTGTGGAAGCTTTTGACCATGGTCTACCTCTCTTCTCCAAGTCCATTGCTTGATGGGAAAAAAAGAAGGCTTTTCATACTGTTTCCTAAGGGTCCATCTTTAGATTTTATTAAAAGTATTATTTGGATAGAGTAAAAAAAATCAGTCCAAAGACAATGGTACAAAGACACAGTTTTTACTCTAATTGTCACAGATTTGAGCAATATGTTCTTGCCAACAATTAAAATGCTTCACGTTACAGAACTGTTTATGCAGCATGTGAATTATTTGGGATAAGTTTCATTATGGTGATTAATATGCATGATGCTGCATCACAATATGAAACCTATCAAGCCTGGATTGTTTATTTTATTGTTGTTGTTATTTTGATGGTATGCCATTTAAAAACAAACCCACTCCCATCAATAAGATCTCAGTGTCTTTTCACAGGCTCAGTCTCAGTTTATATTTCCAAGATGTGATCATGTTTTTCAAATGTTAATTTATATGCCTAGCACCTTTGTTACATATGCTTCATGAAGAGCAGTTGGATTTATAATGTGCATGGAAACTAATTTTCACACTGTTGGGGTTTGAGCTATATAAGAGATAAACACTGTCGAGTTTTCTTGAAAGACTTTCAGTGAATGCTGGCTCAGGATATGCACCCACAGACCTGTGACTTGGGTTTGCGTCTGAATAGTCCTGACTTCAAGTGAAAAGCAATTTGAATTGGAACTGCCTGGGTTTGCTTCTTTTTTTATCAAAGCCTTGTAATGCCATGAATTTTGCCAAAACCTTGACCCTAATGCATATTTGTACCCTTCTGAGAAACTAGGAGGAATCTAAAGTATTGTACAAAGCATAAAAGCCAGAGATTTTCCAACTAGTCTAGGTTTCATTTTAAATATCCCTGTGAGTTTTAGTGAATTGCATCTCAATACCATGAAAAACTCCTCTTCAGTCCAGTTTCTGTAGATCTAACCTACTTCAATTTCTGGGAAGCTTTTCATATTTTGCTATAAGAGAAACAATTAAGACTGAAAGAAACAAAACTAGTAGAAGGCTGGTAAGGTGCATGAGATGCTGAAATACAACAAAGGAAAATATTAGGCTGAAGGAAGCTTTTTAGTAGAAATACTGAAACCTCATCTTGCTTAATATTGCCTATCCACTCGTCATTGTGACTAGCGTGATACACAATGCTTTTGAAACATGCTAATAATTCAAAGGTAGAAAGGATACTAATAAAGAAGAAGGACCCAGTTACTATACAGAAATTACTGACTGACCTTGAGGTCCTGGAGTAATGGAAACAGAAGGTCATGCATACCAGAACTAATATAAAATTTTGGGCAGTATTTATCCATATTTAGTACTAGGAGAGAAGGAAAATATGCCCGGTGTTTTGGTCAATCGTGGTATGACACACCTATGGAAAAAACAAAATATCACTCTACTGTGTCTCAGACAAAATGATGTTGACAATAGAAGAAGCAAAGTATTAGCAACTTATATGCAAAGCCTTTGTAGTTCTTATTTTTATTCCTGTATTGGGATTGTGTGGCAAGGTTTTGGTACTGGGGGCTACAGGGACAGTTTCTGTGAGAAGCTACTTGAACCTTCTCTTTTTTCTCATGGAGCCAATGCCAGATGGCTCCAAGACAGACATGCTGTTGGCCAAGGCCTGTCCTTATCTCAAGCCACAAGCTTCTTCTTATATTTTCTTTCTCTATCCAGCTGAGGAAGACAGTGATAGAGTGGCTTTGGTGGGCACCTGGTGTCCACCACAATTCCCTGTATATTTTTCTACTCCCTTGTGTTAGAGAATAATTTGAAACTTGAACAGGTGTAGAGAATAACAAAGGAGTTGGAGACATTATGTAGGAGAATGAAAGGTTTTTTTGCATTTTTAACCTAATAAACTCAAGACTATGTTTGCTCTTTCTAAATTCCTCAGGAGAGGGAATCTACAGGATGGGTATCAGATAAAGGGCAAGGTGCAAAAAAAGTAAAGTACATATAAATCAATTATGTTGAAATTATTAATAAACACCCCCATTTTCAGAGCTATGATTTGGTATCCTATAATATGCCTTACATATGCCTATGTAAGCATAGATCAGCACACAGCTATTTTAAAGGGCAGGAATTATATGAGATGTCAAATGTTAACAGGACTTTGATAACCTGTGAAGAGCCTCGTGACTCAGCTGAATTCTGCCTAGATTTACACATGCTTGTGTCCCTAGCCGAGTGTCATGCTGTGAATATACTTGTTCTTCCAAACTTTCATATTTAGCAATCAATCCTACCATCAAAATGAGATGTGAAAAGGGATATTTCTATTACAGACTGATGCCTTGTAAAATTCTGTGCTTCAGAAGTAAAGAGATTGCACTTGATGGACAAAATTCCAGAGAAATCATAAGCATGTTTTTGTTTCTTTTGAAAAGCAAAAAAGAAAAAAACAGGTTTTTTCCTTAGAAAAAAACAGTCAAGAGAGTAGAGGTTTCCTAAGGAAAAAAATAAATAAATTGAGGTTACTCAATACATGCATAGAAATGACACAACTGACACTGTCTTTGTCTATAAAAGTACCCTGGGTTTCAGAACAGCTCCTTTAGTCCCCAGGTATCCAAAGGAGAAAGATCACACTGCACAGTAGAAGGTAGAAGTGGTGATTTGTATTTCTTTTTCTCAATAGCATAGTCAAGCTCTGGCACACGTCCACTGATGTACAAGAAAGGTGAACTGTCAGGGTGTTGTGACTCAGTAGAAATATCTAATGTCAAATCTTGTAAGACTAAATAACACAGAACGTATTAGAGGCTAATAAACAGCCATTAACCACCCAGCATTCAGATTTACCAATTACCACACTGTTCTGGGCCATGGACCTGCTTGATGTGGCTGACAACATCACATTAATGAATCTCAAGTCTTAACCTCCTGGAATTCATGAATAACAATTTGACTCCATGTAACTTGATTACTATGAAATGGAAACTTTAGTTGAGTCTAAACAGTGGTTATGAGGTTGAGATGAGAGAAAGACAACCCTACTCCATCACTGGTAATTTAAACCCATATAAAACCAAGCACCTGTCACAGTGATAAATGAGTTTTCTTGTTATCTTACTGTCGGTATCATTTCCCAGTCAGATTCCTATCAAACACTGAGACAACACTGTGGAAACCAAGGTACAATTGTCTTCACTTTATTTCTCTTCTAGAGAAATGGATAAAGGTTACAAGATGCTTATAAATGTGATTGATTTCATTTTCTTTGAGTCATTCCCAGAACACAATTTAATTTACTTGTATATGCAAACGTAAGGTTTTTATAGTCATCACAGAAGAGAGAGCTGCTTACTGTTTACTGGTTTTAAGCTAAAACCACAACAACCCTGAACCAGGAGGCATCCCAATGGATTACAACTTTCAAACTCCATTTCACTGTTTATGATTAAGAGAAAGAAATTTTTTAATTTGTTTTGCATTAGATCAGTGCCTCAAAATCTTGAGTGCCCTTGGTTTGAGGAAGAAGACTGAAAGTATAATATGAATAAATTCCTTGCTTGCAACTCCAGTGTTCTACTTCCAGTCACGTAACTTTTTTCTTCACTCAATTTTTTGGTTTAAATCTTTTGCAGAACAAATATAGAAAGATCGAGAAAGAAGGAAAGAGAAAATTCCCAATATTTAAAAACATTAAATTTGGAAGAATTGTTTGTCCTACAGTAAACAATATGCCTGACTATACAATCACCATGGTCATTTCTGAATGTAGAAGCCAGGTACAAGCTGTCATCTGGTATCCGTACGAATAAAGAGAATTGTCTCATCCTGACCTATTTGACAGCTTAACAATTAGCTCTATAATACTGCAGAGCATTTTTCACCTCTTACAACTTCAGTACCATGCATCCAACAAAATCATAGTGAACTTTCATTCTCTCTTTCTGGACTGTGGTCTTAAAAATAGAATTTGAATGTTCATGAGTTTTCCTGGAAGTTTCACAGAACAGCTTGTGAACATAGAGGGAGACCTCCAGAGACCAGAATAATATTGTTGATTTCTTTTAAGTCATAGCTGATTTTCTCTTTTATAGAAAACTTGAAATAAGCAGAAGACTCAGATTCTTTCTGTCTCTACCTGTTGCTTTTCCATATTCTCTCGCTAGGGTGACACAATGAGCAGACTGTAGGTTGGTCTTTCCCTTTTGAATCTGTCTCCATGTAGAGGAAAATATTTATGTTATTTGATTGTGAAACAGAAGGTGAGAGGGGAGGGGAATTTTGCCTGGTAATTAACAGGTTTGTCTCCTTTTGTGACAAAGGATCCTACTTTTAGAAGATGCTATAGCAAGTAGTTCTGCATTTTAGCTGGAGGTAAAAAAACCCCAACAGTCTGAAGAAGGGAATAGAAAGATCCTTTTTAAGAGTGGCAATGGGGTTGTTTGTACATTGGCAATAAATTAATCCAATAATGTTTCCTCAGGACAGTCTCCTATGGAGGGGCACTCCCCAAGGCTGAAGCGCAGACATCATTTTCCAGCAAGAGACACAGCAGTCCTGTGTAGTCAGAGCAAGCAGGAGGAAATTCTGTAGCAAAAATTCAGAAGTGGAGATGGGGAAGTGACAAGATAACACAGCAATTGTCAAAATGTTCAACTGTAGAATTTCTCTGAGATGTGAAATTGAGTCACGTCATGTATATCAGAGAATTGAAACCACTTCTTGAGTGAGCCCTCATCTCCTAAGTCTCTATCCAGAGTAAGTACGTGATACTTCCTCCTCCAGTGAAGTTTGGAAAGAAAGGAATGAGGTGTGCTAAGCCCCTTGAAAAAAAGATCTTGTAAGCCAACATTTCAGGAGCATTTTTCAGACTTCGTTCTGACAGGAAAGGGGATGAAAGATACTTTTTCTTCTCTCCTATTGCCTACTGGTTAGGAGTAAGATGTTCCTCCTCAGTATGATGTCTGCCTTGCATACAACCTCAGCATCTGAAATTTCTGTCAATTGTGTGCAAGGGTTCAAATCCAGATTCCTACTATTTCGCTATTATAGTACTTCTTATTAGGTTATTAGTGAAATCCTCTATTTGATTAAGAACTGTGTGATTTATGACATTGCATAAGTCATCACAAAGAATAAAATCCTTATGCTTCTTACCTGTTTCCTCAGGTAACCCTTTTATCAATGGCCAGGTAAGAGAGTCCACGACTTTTTGGGATGTAAAAATGGAACTTAGATGGAAATGTGTAAAGTTTTGCTTCTAGTTAAGTTGAATGTCATCATTTCTTTGAAGAAGGCCAAGAAGGCAAGGAAGAAAAGTACAATTTATCCACTGTATTGACATTTGGGTTTGGAAAGAACAAAAATACATGAGCTGCACGTACTATTAATATTAATAAAGTTTAAAAAAATCTTCTCACAAGGGCTTTGTGTTAATCTTACATGATTCAGCTCCTGGCTGCATAAAGAAGATCTTACATATTTAATAAGCAAATTGAAGTAGTCCCAAATGAGTGAACAACATAACACTGTAAAAAGAAATGGGACGCGGGGAGGAGGGGAATTCTTATTGGAAGGGGTGGCTCAAAAAACACCAATATACTGGCATTTTTATGCGTCCTATCAAATGTCATTGTGAATTGAAAATGGAATGCCTGAAAAAAAGAAGCAGCAAGTTTCTATATAACCTGATGAATGTAACTCCATTGTTTCCATGAAATCATATTAAAAAGGTCATCACTCTGTGTATGAAAATACTATGGCAGTTATTCTATTGCTCTTTCAATTTGGAATAGGCACTTGAATGTCATCAAAGAGAAATAGTTGATATTCTATAATTAAAAGTAGATTTTGATTTACGGTAGGGAAGATGATATGAAGGGATCCTTCCTTGCTGCTGATGTAGACATGCAGCTTATTCAGGAATAAAAGAAACTGTCTGAAGGATGAAAGGAAAATATGATTAAATTAAAATGTCTGGGGTATGAAAATGTGCATGTGAAAGGAACTGAAAAATTCCCCGTTCTTGTGGTGTTCTACAAGTGACTCCTTTGGGTAAAGCCTTTGCCATAGCAACAGATAAAACCTTTATGAGGTGCAAAGTTTTGCTAAGAAAATGAAAGTTTTCCATTCCAGTTCAGCTGATGTCTTGAAATGAAATTAAGTCTGGTATAAGATTATCATCCATTAAAGATGTATTTTTTAAGACTATAACAACAAAGAGTCTGGTGGTGTTTCTACAAAGTCAGATACACATGCGTGCTGCATCTTTCTGCTGGAGATGAAGAGCATAAATCAGAGCCCAGATAAACTGTGGTTGTAGCTGCTGTTCTGTCATTTCTTCTTTCTCTTTCATTTCTCATAATTTTGATATCTGCATTGCTATCTTTGCTTTTAGCCTTTCAATAGTGTCATCCACATTCTATATTTTTCACATTTTTTACAAATAGTTAGATGGAAGCATTGGGAAAGATCTCAGCATTAGGGTGCAACTTTTCTTTCCACTTCTGCCGGCTCAGTTCTTTGGTTTGAATTGCATCTCTTTCTACCTCTCTTTCTTCTATGGAAAATACCCAAGCCTTCCCTCGTGCCTTGTCCTTGATTTTTTTTTTTTTTTCAGTCACCAACAGCTCTCCATGGCACCTGCTCCTTCAACAGGCTTTTCTTTTGTTCATGGGGAGGCTCTCAATGCCTTTTTTGCAGAATTTCAGCTCTTGTATATTCTCTATATTGTCTCTGTGGAGAGTCTAAAATTGAAATTTTCTCATTCTGTGCATTCTTATGAAGGCTCCTAAAAGCAGAGATACAAAGGTTTTTATTATGTCATCATCCTCTTCACTGAAGGACCCCGGCTCTTCACAAGATACAGGCAGCTATCTCAGAGGATTAGGATGAGTCATACTAGGATCATCTGATTGCCTGGCAGTCCTGTGAATTTCTTGGCATTTGCACTCTTGGAATTTAAACTGTGTCAATTATAACTTCACACGGAGCTTTTCCTCAAACTATGCCAAAAAAACCCCACTTTCTGGTTTTATCTTGCCTTTTTGCCTTCACTATCAGAAACATCAGTTTCTGAATGAAAATTCTCTGTGCTGCAAATTGCTGAACACTCAACTCCCTTTCCTTTCCATGTTTTCTATCCTGGGCCATGTAGTTATTTCTCCTCTTTTGGCCCTTCTTTATTCCTCCTTGCATGAGGGCTCTCTCATGATATTTTGGGAATGGTATTGCAAGATTAGAATTACAATATGTGAAATGGAAACCTCTGTCCATCACTTTGCAATCAGGACTTCGCAATGCTCTTTCCTGGTTGCTATCAAATCTCTGAGTTATGCTTTTCCCTGCTTCTTTACTTTTATTTTTATCATCAACTTGGTCCACAAGTGCTTTTTGAAAGCTGGAAGAGCAGCTGAGTTGCATCTCCCCTGCCTCTGTCTTGAACACAGATGCTCAGGGTCTCAGCTGGGACTAAAGAAGGCATTGAAAAGGGGCTCAGAAGAGAGGGCTGTGCTTTTCCGCTGTCAGCAGTGGGTTGTTTTCTGTACCCAGGAGGCTTCCCACTCACTGCCTGTGGGAACAAATGAACTCTGGGGATAGCAAAGCAAAATATGGCACCACTTGGGGGAAATCTCATCACCTCCCTCCTCAGCATCGCTGTGTGACTGAGGCCTAAACTGTAGCACTACCCTGTTCTTAAACTATTCTGTGGGATGTGTAAACAGGGTCATACCACAGGATGGAGAACCCACCTCAAAAGTAAAATAAAATTACAAAATAGAAAACGATGTTTTTAAAAAAAGTTTTCAGCAATTCCAACTCAAGACATTTCTTCCTTGCAAGTGCCAAAATATTCTATACACTCTCTTTTCTGAAAACCTTGAGGTATGTGATTAAACTTACTTTTCAGAGTAATTTTGGTATTAAAGTACCTCTTTTACTGCCTCTGGCACTTCATTCAAGGAGAGGAAGTAGAAAGCAAAGTGAAAGACAAATCGATTAAATGCGGAAAAATCAGTCTTTTCTTTAGAAAGCCAATTTTTTTTTTATTAATCATCATATGATTTATTTTCCTTTAGCTGGCATGTAACAGTAGGGAGAATAAGGATGTTGATTAGTGGCTCTTTTTATCCTTCCAGTTCAGTGCAGACAAATGCAGTCAGTTACCCTCCTGCTTACATGGATGTGACTACCTCTTGCTTTCAGTATGCGTATTGCTTTTGTCTGATGTGTTTGATTGCACTTGAATTTATATTTTGATGTATATATATTAATAACTGGCCTTTGAATTAATAATTGATTCTTTTCCTAGTGATTACTTTGTTTCCCAAGCACTCTGTATGCATCACAACCTCCTTGAACTATGAAGACTACAAAACTACCTTTTGCAATCAGAACAGGTTTGAATGAACTGGAATTTGCTTATGTCTCAGTGCAGGAAATTCTAGATTTTGGGTTTCTCACAACATGTCCAACATACCATATTTTGGTATAGGCAACTTGATTTTGGAGCAGCCACTGGAATGACTTCTGTTGACTACATAGGCAAAAAGCTGAGGCCAGCAGGTGTCCAGGGATGAGGCAGGAGGATGCTGCACCCTCTGCTCTGCTGAGTGCAAAACTAGACAAGATAAGAAGTCTTCTCCTCAGGAAGCCAATCCTGGTTCAGGACAGTATTAAAGAAATTAGTGATTTTCATATGGCTTAAACTAGAAAGTTAATGTTTACTTCAGTAGTGACTTGTACTTTACAAAACAAGTCATAAGTTTGGTCCATGTTGCCTGTGGTCCTTTTCCTTGCCTTTCCTTTCAGAAATTATTGTGGGAAAGAGGAAATAAATAATAAAGAGGAAATAAATGGATAAATTCATGTACATTTTAAATTTTCTGAATGTGCCATTTATTAGGCTGCCTGTTAAAAAGTATATGCACCATAGTGATTTTCTCTTGACCTCTTCTTCCTCGTGTATGGAGGACTCCATGTGTGTGTTCCCTCTATGGTAGAAAATTTGATTTATCTCCTTTAAGCAGGTGTATGGGGACCTGACTTTCCCCTTTCCATTTGTCTCTGAAGGTCAGACCTTTGAAAAAGGTCTTCCCCCTTCCTGTAGGCAATTCGTGGAAACAGAACAAGGTAAGCAAAATACAGCATCTGCAGGTGTTCATTCACTGAAAATGTCAAGGCTATTCAAAAGCTTGTTCTCTATAGCAATTAGTTGCCCTGCATGTCAAACAAAGACTTCACCACTTAAACTTCTGCTTTCTGAGCATTGCACTGTATGTGGATCCCAAAATCCAAGGTCTTCTAGGAAATCCCAGTTACCAGTGAACAACAAGGATGGTGGACTTTGAAAGTTCGGAATCCAAACTGCTGCTGTTGCTATTTTCAGAGTTCTTGAGGTGATTTACAAACCACTTAGGAAAGTGGAAAAGACTCTCAGTCTTTTTCAAAGATGGTAAACTGAGTCACAAGGAGATGCAGTGAGAGCTCATTAGCACAGATTGGCCATACCTGGGCTCCCAAAAGCTGACCTGAGTTGCTGCTGGGCTTGGATCTTCTAACCCAATGGAAACCCAGATGGTGACAAGACCTCTTGTCCATCATCGGGCAGAAGTCCTGTGGAAGCACCAGGATCTAGAGCCAGAGGTCTTTTCAATCACAGGACACTGTTTTTATTTTTATTTCTCCTTCTACATGCATCTTCCCAGCTTGGCATGCTCCTCATTATCTATTATAGACTAATGTTGTAGCTAATGGCTGAAACGCTTCCATAGCGGTTTGATTTTAGCCACAACAGTTCAGCAATGTTTCCATAGTGGTCACCACAGCAACTCCGCAGCAGTATTTGGTTTTGGAGCAGAGATCAACCCTGACCAAGATGTTCAGCAATGCTCAGAAAAAGGTAAGATTTCCCATGGCACTTGCCCTCCTGTGCAGCATGTTTTTGACATCACTAATGAAATATCTTCAGTTTTCTCTGTTATCCAAAGGTACTGTATATCTTTTTGAGTAATGCCTGTGAGTTCATCACTTTTTATATGGTACTGAAGTGTAGCTAGATATAAGGCTCTGAATTTTGGCATCTGTGTGTTTTCGTGGTAGCAGAACTGTAAATACCTGGGTTTATGTATTTATTTAATTTTCTCTAAGCCACAGTTGAGTGATGACTTAATATTTTCTGTCCCAGATGAGTTCTTTGTGAGCATCAGATAATGAAGATTTCAGCAAAAAGCAACCCAAAGTGCCTCACCTTTATTTCAGGTATCTCAGTTTTTGTCTCACCCCAAGGATTGCTAATCCCAGTGGTCAGGTTAATGTGAAAATCTAATTGCTCATCTTCCTCTGCATGATCAGACCTTTGGGGTTTTTGGGTTTGTTTTTGTTTGCTTTTGTTCCACATTTCCCAATATTGTTCAGGAAAGTACAGAAGAAAAGACAGAGTTAATTTAGTCTCTCAGATGAAAAATCCCTCAGCACTGACAAAACCTGCTCTGCTTGTGCCAGGTCTCTAAGAGCCTGAAAATCAAATTAGGCACAGAATTATTACAGACACTGTTTTCTGTCAACAACTTGAAAGAAAAAAAAAGCAAACCCTAAAAAAACAGAAAAAGCTTTCTCCAGAAATCTCATTAAGAACCGTGCTTCCCAATCCATTTGCAGCTTCTGACTCCAGGTCTGGTTTCCCTGCTGCCAAGTGGCTGGATCTGAAACAAGGGTTACAAACAATGCTTTAGAAAGTCATTTAAAGTGAGCAGAGAGATTGCATGCCAACTTGAAAGCATGACAGCAAGAAATCTCGGAACTTGCTTTGTCAGTGATGAGAAAAACCTCAACAGAGGTTGAGCTCACTGGGGTTGAGGGAAGGGGATTTAATCTCAGTATTCGTCAGTTTTCCACTGCAGTGGCTTGTGCCACTGATGGCATTTTCTCCCAGGGAAGCTGAATGCCAGTGTACTGGAGCTACCTTGGTTTTGGCCACCGTCCTTTAATGTAAGAATACAGGGTGAGATTAAAAAAGAAAAAAATTCCCTCCTGACAAGTCTTTATCTGTGGTCACAAGTGAATTTCTAGAGCAGATTAAGAACAGCACAAACCTATATGACACTTCCCCCAGTGCACTCTGAAATGCCATGTCAATAATAATAATCAATGCATTCTCTGTTATGAACTTAATCACTTTATTATTGAATGCATATCATCTATTAACGTCTACAACATCCTGTAGCTACATGCTCTACAAGTCTCCTGCACCCTCTGGGGCAAATAATCCATTTTTCCTCTTTGTTTTTTTTCCTGTTTGTTTTGAACTTGGTAATGAGAAGCTTCACATAGCATACCCTAATTTTTTTATTCATGAAGAGATGAACAATTAGTTTATATCCAAACTCTCCATTCTCTTCACAGTCCTCATGTTTCCTAAGTCTTTCCTCACCCATAGGAGTCTCTAGATATTTGCTAAGCATTGCTGTTTCTCTCTGAAACTTTCCCAGTTCCAATAGGTCCTTGGAAACAAATGGCAGGATGTGACATCTTCCTGCACATTCCATGAGGTCTACAGCATCATCTACTTAGGACCATCTGAGCTTACTTGTATTCACTCTTCCCTTTCCTACTGGTCTCTTCAGCAGCATCGTAGCTCACAACATATGTGCTGCACAGCTTGTCCTGCCTTTCCTGGAAGATGAAGGGGGCCACAAACTCTTAGCTAGCCCACTAATTCTTCCCTTGGTGTCCACTGACCAGCAGAATTGGAGGTAAATTCAGTTGTCAGTGTCAATGGAGAGATATTGGGCTAGAAATCTGAGCCAGCCTGGCAGCTCTTGTATGTGTGTAATTTGATGTACTTGGTTTGTTGGTCTGTCCTTGTTCAGTCTTGGCTTGAAGTGGACATAACCACAAATGGAAACCACCTATGGGGAAAAACTCGCATTACAGGTCACACAAGCTTTATTGTTTCCATTGTGCTTGAGCTGTGAGCAGAGGGGTTTGCAGCGTGTTGCTGCTGTTGGAGTTGTGCAGTTGTCACTGTTAAAGCTTGAGGCTGTTGGGCAGCAGCAGGTGAGTTTGCAATTTCAGTTCTAAAGAGTTTTTCTCTTTTCCCCTCCCCAGTATGCCTAAGCTAACTTGTTACATTGAGCTGCTTGTTTTTGCTCTCAACTTGTATATGTAAACTTGCTAATGTGTGGTTACTACTTCCCAGCAGGCGTGTAATGTAGGCATTGTGAGTCAACTCAGATCTTAGATTTTTGTTTTGTTTTGGAAGAAGGGGAAAGAGACAATATTACAAAAAGAGCAAATCTAGGAACAATGAGTTAAAATCAAGAAAGAACCTAGGAGAAATATTTGTAAAACCCCATCTTGCTTTCTTTAGTTACTAGGCAAGACTTCTATAAGCTACTTCTAACTAATCAGAGAGGATGTAAAGAAATAGAACTTACAAGTATGGATAAATTTTGTACTTTTTTCTTGTCACTCCCTCTAGACATTTTGCCTCTTTTCATTGTGTCATGTTGAAAGTAAAGTGTTTGTTTTGATCTCAGCTTTTTTTCAGCACAGTGTGCAGCTTGTTTTTGCAATAGTACTTAATGTCTTGTGAGAAATCCTGTTGAGGGCTTTCAAATGACTCTTGTTTGCAGACACCAAAAAATAGAATAGTTAGAAGTGGGAGGAGAAGAGATAGAAATGAGCTGAAGGTGAGGAAAATTTTTCTAGGAAGAAAGTTGATAAAACTATAGAGGGCAGATTAAAACGGGACAGTACAATATATCTTTTGGAATGTGAACTTGTATTGGACTTGAGGGGTAGATTAAATACTTTGATTGTCTTTGGGAATGAGATTTTAAAAAGCAGTCAATCTGCGCTTTCTTTTTAAGTGATAATAGTGTTCAGTCAGCATTCAGCACACTTTGAATATCCTAGGATTTGTCTCTCTGGTTTTATAAGCTGAATCTTCAGCTCTTTATTAAATAAAAATATCCTGCAACTCAAAGACAAATTTTTCTGAAATTAGATGTGTTTGTAGGCTCCAGGCTGCAAATATGCAGTCTTGTTTTGTAGTATTTGAAAACCTACCAGGAATCCCATGTTTTTGCAGCATCTTGGATCACTGATGAACTTCTTTTTGATCATCTGTCTCATTTCCTCAAGTGTCCTCTTGTGTGATCGACTTTTGAAGCATTATTATTCTAATACATCCATCACTGCTACAGTTGTATATCCCTACCTTTGTTATGTTTAACTCTGTCTGACAGAGGAAGGGCAGAAAAGAACCCATTCAAAACACCCCAATTTGATCAGCGTGGGCAAGAGGAAACAAAACCCTGTAAAGACTCACTTTACTTTCTTTGAGGAACATATGGGAACCATCAGCATCATGATGTGCAAAGCAGGTCTTAAGCATACATCACAGTGTTTCCTGATCCTATCAAGCTCTGCAGGGTTCAACTGCTCTTCTTGAGCTAAGCATGCAGCCTGAGTCAGTTGTTGTAGCAGCTATAATTTTGAATCATAGAAACAACTGGGTTGGAAAAGAACTCCGAGATCATCAAGTCAAACCCTTGATCAAATACTACCGTGGTTACTATACCATGACACTAAGTGCCACATCCAGACAACTTTTCTGAAGTAGTAAGCTAGACTAGATATCTCCAGAGGTCCCTTCCAGCTCAAGTTTCCCTATGACCATGATTCTAGAATCGAGAGTCCCTTCAAGCAGGTCCTCAGCTTCTGTAATGACTCACTGAAATTGTTGTAGGTCTGCAGTTTTAAAACTACCAAAGAATGGCTCTGGGTACTGACTCTTGTGAAACTGCCAAGGACAGGGCACTGTCAAGACATTTTAATGTTCGAGACATAGCTTCACTTTCTTCTAGGTTCCTTCCAGTTCTGGGAAGCTTTACTTGTCCACAGCTGGATCACAGTATTTCCATGTTTCTGCATACTTTTCTCCTGAATAGAAGCACTGAAAGATTTCCTGCACTTTTTCCCTCAGGTGTGCTCCTTGTTGTCACAGCTCTGACTAAAAACACATCAGAGTACAGTTTGATGGAGCTGAAATAAGATAGATATGATTCCTAAGACAGGTGTCAGTCACTGAGAATTAGCAAAAAAGAGTAATCAACTGGGAATGGCTACAGCACCTAGCTTAACTGCAGCACCATAGATGACACTTTTCACCTTTTAAACTATCTGTTAACAAGGGTTAAATTAAAACCACATTTATCCCTGTGCTGCTTTTTTTTTGTTTGGTTTTCTTTTACCATGCTTCCAACCTTCCCTAAACTGATTATTTATTTCTTTCTAGGTTGCCTCTGGAGAGGGGACAAGTCTCAAAACTTAAAAGACTAGTGAGATAGTAATCATTGGTTCACATTGTTTCCCTTCCAGCTACTTGCTGTAAGCAAGAACAACAACAATAAAAAAATAAATACACAAGACTGAAAGAAACAGAGCCTGAGGAGAGAACATTCATATTGTCATTTAGATGAACTATGCAGCTATCTCTCTTGACACACCTATTCCACGAACATGTTTCTTCTCAACCTGGTATTCATTTTCTGTCCTTCTTCATTACATTAGTGATTCTTTTTTCCTCTCCTACTCTGACTACAGTCTGAGCCCCTTGCTTATTTTTTGGCTATATTAGCCAGGTTGTTTGTATTGTTGTCCCATGGGTGACCTAAGAGCTCAAACTAATAACACATATTTCTTTGTCAACATTTTACTCTCCAAGCTTGTTGAAGACATTTTATATGTCCAAATTGCAGTGATGTATTTTGGCGATAATAACACAGAAGTGGAATTAATGCCTTTTGGACCTTTTCTTTCTAGCAAGATTGGACTGACCTAGATAAATGGTTTTCTCACCTAGCCTATTTTGGTTTTCTTTTGTTTCAAAACCCCTGAATTTAATAATGTTGGATTGTTGGGGTTTTTTCTCCTAGACCTCCTCATAGAATTTTTTTGTTTGTTTCACTCTGTTTGTTCTTAGACGACAGGATCTTCAAGTTCTGGTCCTAACTAAAAATAGAATAAACCAGGACATTCTGGTACCATGAAGGTGGGGTTGGTTTCATTTACACTGCAAAATGCCTAGGGCTAAGACTTACGTATTTGTAGAGTATCTATCATAATGAGGTTTCCTGACTAGGAAAAGGAAAATCTCATGTGTTTGAGATTCCTGACACATGATTGAAGTAATTTTCATGTGAAAGATAAATTATTTTCAGAAAGAAGGTAGAATTATTTTTGGTCTCACTCATTTACATTATCATTATACTTGTGCAAACATTGTACCTTCAAATCTGTGACAAATTTGATTGAAAATGGCCAGTACAGTCAAGGTAGATGGGCATACAAATGTCAAATGGTCAAAGGAACCTTCTCTGTCTTGAGAAAGTAAGGTTGAGAAGAACTGGCAAAGAATAATTAACTATGCAATAGCGCATAGAAAGATGCATGTCAGAGCCCATTCTCCTGGGAACTCAGTCCCACATTCCTTAGTAAAACATTAACGATAATAATTTTTTTGCAAGCAATATCCACAGGCCTTAGGAAGCAGAGATAAAATTTGATTCTCTTCTAAGACTCCATCCACATGTAGGCGCAAAAAGTCCTGACCTACAAATGTTAGGGTAAGAGAGGATAGCGAAGCAATGGAAAACAGTAGAAGAAAATAAATTTACCTTATTCCTAGCACATAGAGGATTTAGACACATTTTAATTTAGACCCAGATGCTCACAGAGAGTCAGGTGCCCTAGGCCCAATGGCTCTCTTGTGCTTAAATCCTTGTGAAATTTTGTGGGGGTGTGATTTGCTCAAGGTCATGCACATACTGTCTACAGAACTGAGATCCAAATAAGACTGGACTAAATGTCATTTCACTGCCTTACCCCACTTAATCGTGTAAGCTAGAGTGTTTTTTTGATTTCTTTGTTTTTGTAATGCTACTGCTGGACACAAGCAGAGGTTTTATTTCATTTTACATTATTATTTCATTTTACATTATTATTTCATTTCATACAGAGACAAGTTCTAGTCATATGGTCATAAAAAAAAAAAGTTCGAAGTTCAATTATAAACCATTAGCATACCTATTTTAATTTTAGGGTTACAAAACATAGAAATTAATGACTGTAATTAGGATTTAGTGCTGTAGAAAGGACACTGTTTTGTTTTTGCCACAGGTTACTACCAGTAACTCAGGTTGGTTATTCAGTTCCTCTTCCAGAGGTCTGTGTGAATATATTAGCTCATGACCACTCAAACTGTGGCTCCAGTCTGGAGCATCCCAAAAGTGGCATGACCAATCTTTTTGCTGGCTCCATCCTACCCAGCAGTGTGGGTACAGCTGCCTCCATGCATTGTCTCTGTAAACTCAAACACAGCTACCAAAAGAGAGCATAGATAAAAGTGGTCAGTTCCCTGAGACTAGAGACATCAGGAAGAAATAATGGCTATTTCTTCACAGGAACCAATCACGCTTAATTTATTTAGGTCGACACACAAAAAAAGCGTGAAGACCCAGAAGGCAAAAAGGCAGTGGAAAACTAGGCATGTTAATACTACTAAAAATGGGCATAAACTGGATATGTATATATTTATAATAGAAACTGGATGATGTTTTCTGACCTTCAGAGATTCTTTTCAAATAGCTGGACAGTGTTTAAAAGCCCTAACTTGTTTTAAGAGAATATGGATCCCTTTTCAAAAGTACTCTGTCTGAATAGCTTAGTAATTTTCTTTCTTTTTACCTGAGCAACATGACTTACCTCACAGGGAACATCATGGGGAAAAATGAATGGACGACTGTGGGATGCTAAAACAGCTGTTAAACACTAGGTAGCCGTGGGGGTTTGGCTGTGAATACTGCCAATAACTCAACATGTAAGATGAGGGATGCCTTGTCTCCAGGCTATCCTGAAGTTTGTCCTACTGTACCCTTTCAAATGAACCAGATTCCAGCAATATGTTATATAACATACTTGAGCCAGCACATAGTGAAGGAGAAAAGAAATAATAGTTTTCACACTCATATAGCAGATTCATGTAGGTAAAATGAGCCACAATATTTGAATATCATTAATAGCTATACATGCATTTGGGTGTTAGCTTGTATTTATCATTGAAGCAAAAAAGTATGGTAAGGAGAAGGTGACAGGCTTTCACCAAACTATCTACTTCAATTATTTCTTAATGATAAAAACATTTAGAACATATCTAAGAGATAAGAGTTTTTCTGATCAACTGAAACAAATGTGAGGGTTAACTGTCTCCCCATGGTCATGTATAGATATAGATAATATAGATATAGATGAGATAGAGATGATTTAAGAAACCCCAAAGCAGATAGATTTGATATACTGTAAGCCTTTTCAAGGAAGCAGATTTTAACAGCTTGTGCATATTCTGTGAGTTAAAACTTTCTTGAAATGTCTAAGGCAAACACAAAGCATTAACACTTTCAGGGATCTCTGCTGGAAGTCAGGGATATTCCCTTCGGAGTCAGTAAAGTTGTGTCTTTGGGTGTGTGTCAAGCAGCCGGAGGAAAAAAAGAAAAAAGAAAGGAAGTGGATTCTACATCAAGGAAACAAGTATCCTTAACAGGTGTAAAGTAATATAATTCCAACATGCACTGGGATTACAACCCAACCTGCTGATCATCTCTACAGTGGTTACTATTGCAACAGGTCCAGCAGGATTTCCTATTCTAATCCGAGGAAATTGCTCAAGTGCCAGTGTAAATATTCCTAATGTGCTGATTTTTGGTGGCAGCTTGCACTGGGGGCATCAGCCATCTCTCATTGCATGCTCTAGAAAGTAGAAATAAAATGAAGTTATCTCACTTGAGCACTTATCCAAGATGAAATTTTCATCTCATCAGGCACAGTGTTAGTGCCTTGAATTCTAAGCACTTGGCCTTCTGCTGCTCTAAACTGCTATGTGAGCTCTAAAGCAAACCAATGCCCATTTTTCTTATGTCAGTGTTTCTTTTTATTCCCATACCAAGACAATTCTTGGCAAGGTCACACAATGGACTCTTTTGCCTGCAAGCTGCTGCTTCAGAGCTGATTGCAGAGAGCTCCAAAATCTGAACTTCAGCACTGGTTCTTGTTTATCTCAACAACATTTTCTTTTTAACTTCCTCGTATCTTGAGAAACACTCAGTATATCTGTGTGTTTATGTGCAAGTATGCAAGGGTGAACACCTATTGGCTTGTGACTACTATAAATTAGGCACATGCTTTTCATATCATGCTTTTCATAAAACTCCTTTTACAAGAGTAAATTGTTGTTTACTGCCCAACTCCTCTGGACTCAAGAGAGAATCAATCTTTTTTGTTTCTTTATTATTACTGTTGTAATTGCAGGTTTGCTCATCTCTGAGGTATTGGAAGTACATTGTAGAGATCATTAAATTTATTGCTTGTGTGTCTAGGGAAAAGAGAGAAGTGGCCAGACTACTTACATCTTTATATCAACACCTGAGCATGTCAAAGATTAAAAGACAAGCTTAAGTCATTTTTACAGTTCTCTTCTAAGTACACTTCTAAGTTCACTATAGAATTCTGTCTCATGCTGAAATATTTCCTATCACTGACATTTGATGTTTGCCTCAGTTACTTATCAATTATCAAACTTTAGGTATTTTGCCAGTAATAAAATCAGGGTGTTAGTGTGGATGGGCTGATCTAAATTTAGACAAATTACCTCTTCTATTCTCTTTAGTTTGTACTCTTGAGAAGAGTTGATAAGTGTGAGGTACCCAAATGCTTTTGAAATTCAGTGAACTTTGAGATTGTGTTACTTTGAGTAAGTACTCAGAAACTATGACAGTAATGTAAAGACTCTAAAGAGTCCCTGTACTCTCAAATTTAGCCTTTAGATACTCCTAAAGAACTTCCAATTGTATGATTGCAAATTATATTAGGTAATATTATGATTTTTCTCTTATTCAGGAGGTGCATTGAAGTATCTTTGTCCTAAACATTGTACTCCATGTTTATAGAATGGTGGCTGCAGTACCTCTGAGTCACTTTATGCACTAATATTAGGAAAATGTTAAAGAAGCCAAAGAAACACATTTATTCTTTTTTCTGCAGGTGTAAGTCTTCCAACAGCCTGAGTTGCACTCCTTTCCTTATGGCTGAGAGTAGTTATGCAGCAAACATGAAGTTTATTCACGTCTGTAAATTTGATTTGTCTTGCTCTTCTGAGGCAAAACAAGGGTTGGTTTTCCACCTTTGCTTCAGGTACACAGATCTGTGAAAAGCCTGGCAAAGCTCTTTTTGCATTGAGTAGCAAAAGGAGATTTTGCCTGCGGGACTTGAGGGATTTTATCTGCAGACTGGAGGACAGTGATTCTAGAATGACTTTATGCAGAAAGGTGTCCTGTCCTCATTATGTCTGCATCAAACAGTTTCCTTTGGACAACAAGGAACTCACTGGAGTTGTGATCTTCCTTGCAAACATGCTTGGAAGTGGCATTGAGGGGTCAACAGCTGAGGTATGGTTATTTTTTTCAGCCTTTCTTCACAGCTCAGCTGTCCTTCTATGTTGTCAGGCTCTCCAAAGCAATTTTTTGAGCCAATCTTTTCCAAAGGGTCTGTGTGCTGGGGAAGACTCTGTGAAAACGTGCTCAGTGCTACCTTAGTCAGAGCTGCCAGGAATTCCTTTCTATTACATTAGCAATTGGAAAATTGTGGACTTTTTTTGTTGTTGTGTTTTGTGTTTGGTTTTGTTTGTTTGGTTGGTTTGTTTGGTTGTGGTTTTTTGTGAAGTGTAGCTGCAATGGTATTTCACATATACAGCGATTCTGCAGTCCTTCCAAGTTTACTATAGCTGGAGGAATGGCTAAATGATGAGTCAGACTCCCTGTTGTCAAACCAGAGCACAGCCTTCCAAAGTGAGCCTGGTGCTGCTTCCTTTCCTGTCTCCATTGATTTGTGAATCCATAATCATCAGAAAGTGTGATTTTGTTCTTGTTTCTCACACTTCCCCTGAGCTAACTGTGACTGTTATTGTGTTTTGGATTTGGTTTCAGGTTCCAACTGCGATTTTATATCTTTGATACAGAGTGTGAATTAAAAAAAAAATTATGAGGAGGAAAAACCTAGTTTATAATGTGTACGTGTCTTCTTGTGGTTTGAGGGGTTTTCCAGCCTGGTCTACACACATATCTTTTAACCCCATAGTAACCACTGTAATTGGTGCTGATGCCTTAAGGTCCATCTGTTTTTTGATTTTTCTAGTTTTTATAAGCTTTATAAGTAGTTGTATAGTAGAAGTAGATTTAGAAGCAGCAGCCCTTATTCCTTTACCCTTAGCATAGTAACTAGACATATTCCCCAACCCTATCACCCCATTCCATGCTCCCCATATCAATTCTACCCCTGAATTCCATTAAAAAATGTTTAGTCTCTTGTCAAAGTAGGTCTATTTTGTTTAGAGAACAGTTATACCTTGGCCTAAACCGCAAAAGTACAATCAAGAACTGGGTGAATATATGCCCCTTGTACTCTGAAGAAGATGATGATTGATGAAAAGAGGGTCTTGAAAACCCCCAGCCCCAATTCCCCAGGGGCAGATTGAGGGTGGATCAGGGCAAAAGCCACAGGGTGGAAACATTGGACAGACAATATTATAAATTGTAACATCTGTACAGAGGGACTGGTGCGCGTCCTGTAACCTTATGCCTCAGAGGCACAAATTAAAACCCTTTCCTTATCTCACCTCCAAAACTAAATTGCCTCGGAGTTTTTTTTCTCCCTGAATATTCTTTAGGCAACAGTGCACTTCATTTCATGAGCATGGATCAAAAGGTGAATGCATAGAAGAGTTCAGCTGCTCCATAACCAAGCCCATGGAACAGCTCTTCTCTCACTGAGCTGCCTGCTGGGATGGGCCCTTGGTTCACTGCACCATAATACATGTTTTCACTTAGAGAAAATAAAGAGTAATGAGGGGGAGGTGGATGAAACCTGAAATTCAGGAACAGGAATTTTGGGATTGTTTCCCACAGTCTTCCTCTGCTTGATGCCTCTATTCCTCTACAAATATGAAAAATATTGCAGAAAAAGTGAGACTCAGGTAAGTGCCAGGCTTAAATCTCCTTCAGACATGGAACTGAAAGAAGTATTTACATTTGGGGTGGTGAGCTGTTATGGGGGAAACTAAGGACTGTACAGAGTGAGGGATGATCAGACATCAGGAATTGTGGGGACTTTAGGAAAACCAAAAGATTTATCTTATTTATCAATAACGAAATTATATTTTTACACTGTATTCTACTTGGAACACTTAGGCTCAATTCAGATCTCTACGTAAGGGATATAAAGAAGCCAGAAATTCTGTTCTGCTTTCTTCAAGTGACATAGTATCTTCACTATTGCAGTTTCCTTAAGTCTAAAATTGAAATAATCTGTCTTCTAAGAGACAGCATGCTGATGATTTGTTTCATATCTCACTCTAAAAATGATATATTATTATGAATCCATCCCTTCTTGCAGCAAGTGTGTGATGATAAGGAATCACTGTACCTTTAAAGAAAAGGCAAAACACAAAATAACAGTTCCTCCTTTGGCATTGATGAGTTAACACGGATTTTTCTTTTTTCTTTTTTCTTTTTTTTTTGTATCCCAGGCTATCCAGACTTAGGAACTCAGTAGCAAATTGCTCACAATGCATTTCTCGGAGGCTTCTTATTACAGAACTCCTTTGAAAGGTTAATTGTCAAACTTTAGTTTGGGACTATATAACGCAGTTCAAAACTCCATAACTTTACTTACATATTAGCATAAATATGGCAGGTGATAAAAAGAGTTGTTTTTCATATTATTTTGAAAGGTTGAGCTCATATCATTATTCATGATTGAGTAAATAGGTTTTTATTCCAGAGTACTAACAGCACTATAAATACTCACTTTAAGGCTTCTGGATCTCATCTGACTCCCATTAAAGTTGATGGAAAGCTATATCTTGATATACATGTTCTTTAGATCAGACTCTTCACCTAAGATGACTGTAATTCACCTTTCTTTGGTAGTTTTGGGCAGTAGTTTCAAACCTACCTCAACAGAATAAAGTATAAAAACAGATGGTGTTTAGTCAAATGCTTGCATTCTCTCCCTCCCTTCCAATGAGATGACGGAGGAATTGTGCAAATTACCCTGATTTCTGCTTTCCTTGCCCCATCTATCAAAAAGGAATTATAAGACAAATCTTTTTTATAAAGTCCTTAGAAATCTATCAGTGGAAAAGTGCTATGGAAAAGTTGGATAAAAGTGTGGGCCAGACTGTAGGGTGCCCTAGATAATATCTAAAATCAATCAAGAATGTTCATATATATGTGTGTATATATATATAAAATGTGTGTGTGTGTCTGTGTTTGTATGCATGTATATATATTTTTATATATTTTACATGTATATCTACATATAAAAATATAGAAATATATTTGTGTGTGTGTCTGTGTACACACTATGTACACCTAGTGACAGTAAAGAGATGTCTAAGCCAAGTAAATAATAAATTAAGATTATGTTAGTTTTGGACTGTGCTCTCCTGGCAGGAAGAGTCCTGTAGATCATCCTGTCACTTGACTGTGGTCTAGAGTTGGCTGCAACTCTGAACAAGTCCTCTGCAGAATATTGTCTCCTGCAGATAAAAGTTGAGTGGCTATTTCTGTAAAGGAATTTTGTCTCTCTGAGCACAGTTTCAGGACACAGCTGCATTTACGTGAACCTTGTTATAGCATTTCTTAGATCATACCAGAGAGACTTATGACCTTCATAAAGCCAAGAAGGACAAACATTGCTGCTTTAAAAGCTTTCAGGAACTGATCATTTTTCATGCCCACTTGTCTGTGGCAGTTATAGTAAATTTGCTGTTCTCTGCATGGCTCCAAGATACACTTTCACCTATTACAGAACCACAAAAAAATACTGTAGTAATATATGACTCTGGCTTCAAATGCAGTTGTACTGCTTTGGTTCATTTCCATTAACTTAGTAGTATTAGATACACACCAATGGTTCTTCTCCCTCTAAAAGGTGACACCTGGAAGTCCATAGAAAGGAGGTTGTTTTTCATGTGAAGCTTTCCTAGATCCAGATGTCCCTGAAAGTATTATTTTTGCTCTAATAGTAGGTTATCACTATAATCCAGAATCCTTTTTTGCTCTGCTGTGTGTGTCTACTGAGAAACAGGTCCTCACCCAAAGACCTTTCAGTCTCAAGCAGTGTATAATTTCCATTGTTTTCATAATTATTAATTGCTAAGTAGCACAGTGATTCCCAGCCTCAGGATTTATTAGGCCATATGTGAATAACAAACAGAAAGTCTTACTGCCACAGAAACAGGAATCCGAATGGTTTATCCAGACCTGCTGTGTTACATGCTATACAAACAGAAACAGTGCTCTGCTAACATCAAATATCTTATTACTTAAATGTAAGACAAGATAAAATAGGTGCAGGCTCTGTGGAAACAAAGGTAGAGTCATGATAAACTTCCCTGAAAATTCAACCCTTAAGGATAGCAAAGTCTAGCTTGATCTTTCTTAGCAGTGCTGTGATATAAATAATTAACACTTTGCTAGAGAGTGCCCTTCAGGTAGAAATATACAGTCAATTAAACTGTCCTTAGCGTAACTATTTTCTTTGTTTCTAATAGTTTCCAAAATCAGTATTTGTGTTCCCTTTTTTATTAATGTCTAAGGAGAATCTGCCGGGTAAAAAAGTGTAACCTTAACTGTGCAGTAATTCCAGGATGTTTGTTTTGAGATGATTTGGCATGTTTCAGTTTGTTTGTTTAGCAGTGGAATACGTTTTTTTTTCCCCAGGTGGCATTTCCAAGGAGTTCTGGCATCAAGTCTGCAAGGCAATGTGTGCCCAGATTTCAAAAAAAATGGCTCTATTTCTTAATAGAGCTTAATAGCTCAAAATGGAGATTGGAAACAGACAGAATATACTCCTGTGGGAATTTTCACAGACCTTGGTCAAAAGCTGTAATATTTGTTTTTATTGATGTTAGTCAATTAGACAACTGAAAAATATTCTCCCACTGGAATGGAATTCTGTAGAGCACTTAAAAATCCCAAATTAACAATGGAACATAAAGCAGGTCATTCTCTCTTAATTTTGGTAGCAATTATTGTTAAGGTTTTTATAACCCAGATATATCAACATTAGAAAACAGTGCAATATCCTGAAAGAGAGAGTAAACAGGAGAAAAATGTAAATAGCTTGACTTTTTTCTAATTTTTACTTTATTTTGTTTTATTTTTTTAGGGAAAAAGGAAACAGTAAGTCACAGGAAAAACAGAAAAAAACTCAAATTATTTAGGAGACCTGACTTAGTATTACAAGAGGAGATGCAGCTAAGAAGTGCATGGGAATATAGTCTCTGTGTTTGTAGTGCTGTGTGTGACCCTGAGTCGTGTTTTCCAGTTGTGTCAGTAGGTCCCAGCCTTAGGAAATAAACCTGGGGACGTGGGCAGTGAGGGAGCTGTCCACAGTGGTGGGGCTCCTAGGTTGATCAAAGTCCCAAAAGGGAGACGTATAGGTATATATATTACATGTATATACCACCGTGGAGGTATAGCCAAAGATTCTTGCCAGCCAAAGATGTAGAAGAACTGAATCAGGCAATGGAATTTAAGATCTAGAGAATTTATAAGACTTCATGGAAAACAAAGAACAAGATGTTAAACAAGCAGCCTCAAATATGTAGGCACTTTTTTTTTTTTTTCAGAAATAAAAGCTGAGCATTTCTGTGAACTGAGAGACTACAAATACTACAAGTTTAACAATAAATTATTGAGACCTTGTAATACTGCAAGTTTTTGGAGTTAAAGGAAGACAGACCTATTCCATGTGAGCCCTCCCTGCAAGCTCAGTGTCTCTGACACTGTATATACTTTACTTCACCAGGGAGGAGAAAATACCTTTTTTTTTCACAAACTGTGGAACAGACACCTAATCTGTAGTTCAGTAATGATGATTCACAATGTGGTATCAAACATTAATGTTCTTTATAACATCTGGAAAATACTGACTGGAAAATTAAGATGAGATTAATGTTCCTTCTGATGTTTTTATCCTCTTCACGCCTCATCATCATGCCCACTGTACCATGAGATCAACAAGATTAGATATCTTTGAAATATGCTCACCAGCAGAATGTGATATTCAGGCTGAGGTAAGAAGATAAGAGCAACTAACCTGCAAGATTAAGGTGACAAATTAGCCATCCAACAGGACATCTTTGTTCTAAAGAAGTGAGGTATGAATCCATGATACATAGATGTGTTGACTTCTCTTCAGCTGAACCATAACTCATAAAAGTATGGACACATATTTTGTTTCTGATTGTTCATGGTTCAAGTGACAATGAATAACAATGGTCAACTCAGAAGGTGGGGGGAAAGAAACAAAGAAGTTTGAGTAAATAAAATGAAAATAATTAATAAATAATAATGTAAATTGCAAAATATATAATAATATAGTGTATATACAAATTATATACATATAATATATATGTATAAGTAATATAATATATTTGGTAGATGTGATTTAAACAAATGCAATATATTTATGTATATAAGATATATGTATATCGTATATATGCAAAATGGAATATTTGTAGAATGCATATATATACATGTATACATGTAATGTATGTAAAAATCAAAATAACCCATTGTCCATGTTCCTAGAGAAGTAGCTTAAGAAATAATGGGCTCAAAATGCAGCTTGATAGGTTAGACATTAGGAGAAATCCTAACAATTATGCTCGCTGATCATAAAGAACAAAAAAGTTTATATTACCAAAAATGAGTATGAACATCTGCTGGTCATGATATAGCTATATTTTATACTTAAGATTACCTTTCAGCATCCTGCCAGCCTTATGATACTATATCCTTCTAAACTTTTAAACTCTGAACATCAGTAATGTGTTTAACAAAATTGGTCCAGCACTGAAAGGACAAATTGCTTCTTTGGATTTATGTGAGATATATATATATATATATATATATATATATATATATAAAAGAGGCTGTGTAATGAAGAACATGCTCTTCTGTCCAGCAGAGAGTGAGTCATTGTAGGATTTATCTATATAATATAGAAGAACACATAAGCTTAAGAGACAGTTCATTATGGATAAAAGTTGAAAATGATCACCACTTCTGACACGAGGGGGTGTAAGACCCCAGGATCTTCTCACAAGCTCATGAAAGGGGTTTTATGACAAGAAGATACAAGGCCTCAAAACCCACCCTATGGGTTTATTAAAAGGGCCTTTAGTTCTTTTGTACCTTGACGCTGCCCGTGGGAAAAATGCTACAACATTTTCTGGGGGTCAAAATAACACACTTTTACTGACAAACTTTGGAAAAAAAAAGAATTTGGTAAAAGTTTAAAAAAAACTTTCGGTCAACATAAAGTATTTCACAAAGCATTGACTTAGTAAATTCCAACCAATCCAGGTTTAGGTTACTGAATTAGTAATCAAGGGAAGTTAGGAGAAGAGGGAGGGAGAGGGAGGGACAGTTTTATTTGCTCTGAATTCCTGTGGCCACCCCCCCACCCACAATTTTATTTGCCCGTTTTCCCCCCCCCCCCCCCCCCTCACACAATGTGATTTGCCGGTTTCCCACCCCCCCACACTCGAAAAGGTTTTGAGCCAGTACTAACTTTTCTGCAGACTTTCACAGGGGGGCAGGAAAAAGCCAAACAACCAGGTGCATTTGTGCTAATAACTAAATATTCCAACAACGTAAGTTTTAATATGACAGTGGGAAACAATTAAGAAATTTTCTTCTTCATGAGAATTACTGGGTTTTTACTGCTTGGAATTTTTGTAATGCAAGCATGTAAAGGGTAACTGCTATGTCTTTTTTATGACAGTCTCCAAGATTTGTGCAGGAATATTGCAGGACTTTCAGGATCAGATAAAAAGGAAGTAGTTTGAAAAGGGTACCACTAAATAAATGCATTCTAGAATAAATGCTGAGTAATTCAATCATCGAAATGTATGAACAGAGTGAGCTCTGAAGTGAAACACAGTGACCAAAGAAATTAGTGGAGCCAAGTTGCTAAGCAGAGATAAATAGGAGTTTAATTGGTTTTATACATCTCAATTGAGGTACTTATTCATGTGCAAAAAACTCACAACATTAAAAATAATTTGATTTAGAAATTGTTTTCATAGTAAGCATTTGGTATGAAGTTCCTCTATCAATGTAATATAATGACAGCAGAAGAGAAGATATTTCCAATTAAACACTTGAAAGCTTCATATCCATAAATTAGTTGGTAGGCAATAGAGTTTGCATGAACTATGACTCTGAATAGCGAAATATGTTCTCCTCAGAAAAATCATGCAGTTGAATGATATAAACATGATTTGCAAATTCTGATAGGTCAGTAGTTACTTTTGCAGTTAAATGAAAATTATGCTTTCTGATATGTTTAGCTGCTGTTTTCTACTAATGGATATCAAAATAACTTCAAATATTTGGGTGCCCATATGACTCAGGGAAGCAGCAGAAGTATGTCCATCCCTCATTAACTACCTCTTTAGTACTATTTTTTATCAGTCTAAATTAGTTCGGACTGCCATTACCCAGAAATTTCCAAGCTCATGCAGACAAAATAAATTAGCTAATGGCTAGATTATCCAGTATCATGCCCTAGTTTTTTTCTCCCATTTCTTTCTTACCTCATTCTTGCTTCTCGGTAAGACAAGACTGGTGAAAACAACATATTTAGTAACTGACATATTCCAGCTGGTGAAGGATGGTAGCTTCGAGCCTGTTTAGCTCAAGATGGAATAAAACCTGGACGTCTTCCTGGGAGGTCTTTAGTTGCTAAAGTTTTCAAGGTGACCTCAGTTCTCTTTTATGAGAAGTCTCAGCTGGTCAACCTGCTCTTCAATTTGGTCAATTTACAAGGACCACAAGCACTGGTTCCCAACTATTTTGACCTCATCCCCTTCTTCTTGCCTTTGTGTTATGTGTCTTGTGTTGCACTGCTGTCACCTTACCTGCTGGGACTTCATTTTGCAAGTGCTGTCTGCTGTCACTTTTTTCTTTGATACTTACTTGCTTTGTCATCACCAACATGGAAGCCACCCTACGCTGTCCAAAAACGCTTACCAGCTGAGATAGTACTTTCACAGGAGAAGAAAACACATGGTTTGACTTCATCAGTGTGGAACCTGCCATCTGACTCCAGCTCCTGACTGGGTCTATGTGAGCCACATCTTTCTGATTAAGAGATGTGTCCAAATGAAGAACTTCAGACACTTAGAGTTTGGGGCAGGTTTTCCAATGAATTCAAACACCAGCTTTGGGCTATATGCTTCTAACCTGACTGCTTTTATTCCACATAAAGAATGCTGTGGGTACAAGAGCCCTGTATTTGTCATGGCTTTGTGAAGCAAGACATTTAAAAAATATGTAAAAGTTTATCTAGAATATTGACAAAATGGCCATACTTCAAGCACTAGCTCAATAATGCATTCTATAAATCAGTTTAAGATGAAGTCAAACACTGGCCTAGATTATTTCTTATAAGGGAACAAGAAACTTTTGGGCACTGTTCTTTGTTGCAATTTAGTGAAACATGCATAATTCAATGAAAATAAAAGAAAATAACCTTCTGGTTGAAAAGCATGCTTTCAAGACAAAAAGATATGTCATATAAATACTGGCATAACCAAATGAATTTTGAGTTTTGAAATACTAAGGTTTAATTAAAACTTTATTTCAGTAAATGGAAGGTTATGACAGCTCAGGTAAAAAAAAAACAATGTAGAGACTTTTTCCTAAATGGAAATTAAGTCTGTTGCATAGCCTTCTCAACAAAGTTTTGAAATATGCTATTTTGTTTCTCAAAATAAAGCTTTGTGTTTTAACCAACATAATGATCATTGAGCATTCTGAACATACATGTAACAATTTTTATCTCCTGCATAATTTTCACCAAACTTAATGTTCTAAAGTCCATTAGTACGGAAAAAGAGTGGAGAAACATATTTCTGCAGACCTATGTAATGAATACTGAATGACAGTTACTCTGGAAAACAAGAGATTTCTTGTCTTTTAATGAAAGTCAAGATCATCAGATTGCTAGCTTTGCTAAAGATGATTGTCACATAGTACTCATCCCAGACAAAAAGGATATCAGTGTGAAAGTTTTGTGGCTGAGATGAAAACATGGACTGATTCATCACACCTCACTTCAGAGCCTTGCATTCTGAACAGCAGAGACTTTTTCCTGAATTAAGAGAATGAAGATTTTTATGAAATGAAAAGCCCCTTAACCTGCTCTTCCCCTACTAGTTAGGGGTTAGCCAGCTGGACATGGCATTTATGCACAATTTCTTTCCGCATGCTGTGCCATGACTTCAGTCATTTGATGGGTTGCAGACTGACTGAGTGATGCCATGACTCTGTGATCTCCCGTTGGACAAAACCCAAAGGTTGCTGAATTGGAGAGCACCATAGGTAGGAAAATCTTTTAAGATCATCCAGTTCAACCCTAAACATAGCACTTCCAAGTCCACCACCAAACCATGTTCTGAAACACTACGTCTATGCATTTTTTAAATACCTCCGGGGCTGGTGACTCAACTACTTCACTAGGCAGCCTGTTGCAATGTTTGACAACCCTTTCAGGGAAGAATTTTTGCCAATATTCAATCTAAATCTCTTCTGGTGCAACTTGAGGCTGTTTACTCTTGTCCCATCACTTGTTATTAGGGAGAAGAGACCAATTCCCACCTGGCTACAGCCTCCTGTCAAGCAGTTGTAGAGAGTGATAAGGTCACCCCTGAGCCTCCTTTTGTCCAGGCTAAACACCCCCAGCTCCCTCAGCTGCTCCTCATAGGACTTGTGCTCTAGACCCTTCACCAGGTTCATTGTTCTTCTTTGGGCATCCTCGGGAATGGAGATAAAAGATAAGAGCACAGAAAACCATCTTCTATACTGAAAGCATTGCAAACTTGTTCTAAGGAAAGCTGAGGAAGGGATTGTATGTCAACTGGAAAGACAGAAGGGAACAAAATACTTGGGAAAAGTTGTCAACCCCCGTGGCACAGCTGGTGACTGCTCTGCTTTCCGCCAGGTAGTTGTTTCAGGAGGGTTTAGTAGCCTGATTGGAGTCAGTTATCAAAGATCATAAGAAATGATTAATTTTTTTAAACTGTTTTTACTACATGTTCCCTACCAAAGGCAACAAAGTGCAAAGACTGTCGCAAAGTTTGGAAGGTAATACAGGAATTTCAACTTTCTATAGGTTACCTTTGATTCTTGTATTCCCTTTGACTTCTGGGCTTCGTAGCAGAGAAGCAATCAGCAGAAAACCTGCTAATCTGACCACAGTAAGAATGAACTCAGTACTCTAATTTTTTCTAACCAATCCACTTTTAATTTCCAGCAAATAGAAACTGTGACTCCCGCTTTGGGAGTCTATTCCCTTTGCTTGAATTAACACACTACAGTCAATTTTTCCCCTCACGTTTGACACAGAAAGCTATTTCCCAGCTGTTAGAAGTAGATACTTAGCTGCTTTTAAAACTTGAGGAGTTCTGTAATTGAAAGACTAAGTTATTCTGTGCACAAAAAACCTCAATAAGTTGCTGCTCACTCACAACATATGCTAAATTTTGGGGGTTGTACTATTTTCTTCCTTTTTCTATTGAAAACTTTACAGAAAAATGAGCTTTTCTTCAAGAAGAGGAAAAAAAGGAAATTTTTTTTTCCTCATTTAATAGTTTTAGAGGGTATATTTTTTCTTGTGGTCATGTTAAACTAATATGTTTTAGTCTATTGCTTCAAATGAATAGGTTTAAAGTTGAACATATTCAACAAGATCAGACTTACTTGTTGTATAGGATCTGGAGTGAGAATACTAAATATATTTTTTACCAGAGGTAATGCTAACATCTGGGGAAATATACAGTCAAGTGTTGTAATTCTGGTGTATTAAACTGGCTGCATAATTTTTAAAAGTTCTCTTGAAATACAAAATAGTGTTAACACCTTGTTTATACATTTTATGTATATATCTTTCTGTGTATGTTCTCATGACCTCTGAAGCTGGTTAAGAAATAATTAGATAACGTCTTTAGGAAATATATCTTGCCTTTAAAGTTTTCAAGATATTAAAACAAATCAGCCACTTATAAAATATAATGCATTCTAAAGCCATTGACTTTTTCATATCTTGTATCAAATAATTTATAATCTTTCTTGAGGGTATATGTTAATTTTCTTACAACAACTAGAGCCAAACTTCTTAAAGGTATTTTACTCTAATTCCCAGGGAAATCAGTGTGGATTAGGGACTTAAACTGGCATTAGACTTTTAAATAATTTTGAGAATCTGGATATAGACTCTTAACCACAATGGCATTTGTAGCAATTAAGAAAAATAATACTTGAATTATAAGTATAAAGTAGTTTTCATTATTGGCTGAAACTTTTATCTGTCAATACAGCTAAGGCTGTATTTATACAGCTTGTAAAAGCACTGTTTCTCACCAGGCTATTGTAAGTTTTTCCATTTTGACTAACTTCATGCAACACAGCATTTCTATGCATTTGCTTTACCAATCAATTTTCTTTTTAACTGTCCTTTTAATTAGCTGCTGCTAATTAAAAAAGCTAAAAAATATCCAGCCTGTTCTGAAAACTGGTGATAGTCTTTGTATTAAATGAATAAGGACAAATAGAAGTTAAGCTCATTAAGGCTTACAGGGGTTAACGAGCAGGAACATTAGTTGAGTGTTGCTCAGAATTGTAAAGGGGCACTTCATTGACATGTGATCCAGCCTAACACAGAGGTCAGATCTGACAAGGGGTATGGGGACATGAACAAAACATCACAAATGAGGGCAAGGAGTTTCAGGCATAGTTACTTTTATAGAATGACCAGCATGTTGTGAAAACCTGTGGTAGCTTTTCCTGTGATAAAAGAAGGGTGAACTGTGTGGTGCAATGGCTGAGAGCTGTGGAAATTTGGGAGAGAAAGCCTTTGCGTGGAGGCCAAGCACACCCCAGCCAGCAGTGCAGCTAATCATAACCCTTTGGGACTGTCAGAAAAGTCAGCAAACCAAGGCTTTTGGGAGAGCTGTGTTGTATACAGATAGGAATTGTTGTGTTACACAGAACGCTGTTGCTGCATACATGAGACATGGCCACACTTGGACTATCCCTGCACGTGAAGCATATATATTATGCATATATGGGTAAAATGCATATGGTGTTTTAGCTAATTGCTGAGCCTGTGCTCAATCCTACACTGTGGTACACCAGAGCGTTCCCAAAAATCTCTTAATGTTCAAATTACAACTACAATAATCTCCAGGTCAGGTTATTTAAAACAAAAAAAAAAAACAAACAAAAAATCCTAAACCAAACCACATTAAACAAACCTCTTTCCCTATTGTTTCAAACAGACCCAACTAGATCTAACTGCGCATAAGTTAATAAATGTTTCATAAATTAGGGTCAACCACACAGACGCTGTGACTGAAGTATTTAATGGAATTTGTATTCTGCTGTAAGGCGACCACTGTTTTTTCTAAGGCAGCAGAAGATGCTTGCATTGTCAGGAGGAAGGTTATACATGCTGTTTCGATTCTTCCAAATTTGGATGATAAGGAGTAATATGAGAGTGACTGGGAATAGAAAACCCAAATCTAAGTAGAAATATAGGTGAAAACAACAACTAGGCAAAAGCAAAAGAGCCTAACAAGGCCTAACAGCAGCAAAGATAAAAATTTATTAAATAGAGGACATAATTAGAAAAGATTGCAGCCCTCATGTACACACTGAGTATTCAATATTGAATTAGGCCTTTGCGAAAGGTGTTTGCTGCTGGCATCCTCTCTGAGCAGAGGCTGGTGGTTTTTAAGGATCTCTGTGAGAGGGAGCTTGGCTGATTTTAAATAAAGGAATGAGCCTGCTTTGCATAAAAGTACTAAACTCCCTGTATTAAAGACTCCAGCTCTCAGATCTCAGAGGAACCAGTGACATTTACCTCAGGTGTTGACCATTCTTTACGCATATTTGACCACTGCCTGGTACAAATTCTTCTAGGAGTAGAGTGCATTGATTATTCTAGAGGAAGCTTTCTCTAGTCATCAGCTGAGAAAAAAAACAAATCCTTGATGACTTGGAAAGGTCTTGGCTTGTCCCTGATATTTTTAGATAAGCTGAAGTATGAGGTCTCTGAGGTTCAAAAGTTTCATTTCAGCTTCTCCAGGTCCCAGAATCATGTGTTACAAAACACATAAATAGGACTAGATTTTTTAATCTTCTCTGCCCTTTCCTGCACAGATGTGTTTTTCTAATTCTTTATTGGTGATAATAACTTCTCTGCACTACATTTCTATGGGGGAAAAGCATTAATAATAATTAAAAAGAAAAAAGTATCAACTGAGTTATCAGTAGAATGGTTACATTTGGAATTATTCTTTCCTTTTTCTTACGTCCTGGATTTTAGGATCAACAAGTAAACAGGAGGAATAAATTAACCTTCATCTAGCTCATTTATGTGCATCTTATTGACCTCCAGTATGAAAGGAAATGTGGCTGAACAAAGATACAGATTATCAATATTAAAAGGTCATTTTCATTATAATTAATATATGGGAACATAACTGGGGTACCGAGAGATGCTGTGGCAATTAGTTTTGTTTGGGGTCTAGGGAACAGAGAGCATCCAGTCTGAGTAGCACAAAAATATTGTGGGAAGTTTCTTTGAAATAGTGATTTATTATATTGAATTGCAATATAAGATTAGGACTTCTACCAGTGTCACCATCTTTGCAGAGTATAAAAATAATCTTCTTAGCCAAAAAACTAGATCAAGATGGGACAGCCAGCAAATGCTTTACAAAGGCCAGACAAAATGCCAGAAAATCTAATCTATCTGCAGAAAGATGCCACATCTCTGATAAGCCCATGCCATGACCCAGCCTAGCTTGAATCCTCAACTGGACAGTTTATCAGCTGCAGGCCAACCCCCCTCTGTCTGTGTCCGAGGCACTTTTTCCTGATTTGTGATTTATTCTTTTCCTTCATGGGAAATTACATCAATTTGTTACAGATCAGGACCATTACTAGTGCAAAAATACACTTCTGAGACTGTTTTGCAGATATTTGACTTCTTGAGTAGCAGAAGGTTTCTGCATAGAAAACTAACCAAAACTGGGGAGTTTGTAACAAAGGATGTAGTGGCATTCACTACCAAGGTTTATTTCAAGTCCCAATTTCTTTAATATGATTTGAAAACCACCCCATCCTTTTGGTAAGGGTCTGACTTGTTATGTGAGAATAAAGAAAGGCATGTTTAAACCACATTCTGCAGACTGGGCAGAGGGTTACGCCTTTGTATTTTAAACTACTTCCTAGTCTATTATTACTGAGGGTACATGAAAGTGTGTTATACTTTTGGTCCTCTAAAGAAACAAGTCTCCTTATCAATGTGTGGGAGCTGTGAGTGTATGAAATATATAGACTGTTGCTCACCTACTAAGGACCATTATGGATTGGTAGTGGTGGTCAACATCATTAACATGTTCTGTATGGGTCAGTAATATCATATTAGATTTCTGACAGGAAGCAGTCAGTCTTCAGGAATTAGGAATGCATTACCATAATGACTTCTAAGACATCTGCCACTGAAGCTTTGAATACTTTAGTAGATGCTCTGAGCTACTTCAGGGTATGAAAGCCTCCAGGTGAGAGAGCTGGGATGATATCTTCAAAGAACTTTTTCAGAACTGAGAATATTCAAAGGTACCTTGAAGATATCTTTAAGTCCACACTTTTCTTAGTAAGTAGTTATCCTTTGCTTAGATATCAAAAATTTTAGCAAACGTGCTTGAAATTTGACAAAGTCTTGGAAAAAAAAAAGACTCTTTTCTAAAACTAACTATAAAAAGGGAGGGAAGATAATTAGGAAAGAAAAAATGCAAAATAAAATGAATAATATATATTCTTTTATTAGTTTTGCAAACGAAAATGATAGAGAGTAACAGAGCCAACTAATAAAGGTGTTTTGCTTCACTATGTTCAGAGAAATACAATGTTTAGTTAGCTTTTGTAGCAAATCATCTTGAAAGCTCTGGGGATTTAGTCATATGATCATGGAGGTCTGGGTTTACTGAAATGTTCTTTCAAGACTTCTTACATGTGTGAAGAAATCAAAGAAAGCAGTTTCGCAAGGAGAAGAACAAATGAAATTCAGTTTTGTGTGGATTTGGATGTTCTGATTGAATTGTCCTCTCGTCTGATAAAATCCTGGCTGAAGCTTTTCCTGGAGAGGGTTCTATCAGCTACCTTTCCCCAGACGGTAGCAAAGCAGCTCTCTTTTCCTGATTTACATGTCTCTGTGCTTCCTTGAAACTCGTAGGAAAACAAATTTGTTGAATCCACGCCCTGCCAAATGCCCGCACAAAGGATATTGCGTGCCTGAAAGTGGCTCCCAGGTGGAACACCAGCAGATGGCGCTTGGGAATGTGGAATGCTGCTCACTCCATTCGAGGGAAAGGTGATATATTTCTGTCACCAGTCGATAAAGGATAGCAGGTGAGACATGACTATCTTACAGTAAAACCATGGTAACCTGTAATTTCTCACAACAGAGAGAAAGGCACAGTTTATTTGGTTTTTTTTCAATACACCCTGGAAATATTTAACTCTTTGTATTTCCCTCCCAACACAGAGATCTTCCTATGACTCTTGACAGACTGGCGGTGTTTGCCTTTGGGGCTCAGAAACCTTAGAGGAAGATTCACCAGGATAATGGGTCCTCCCCTAAGGCTCCCCCTTCTCCCAGTGGTGTTTCCTCTCCTTCTGGTCAAGGCATCACCACCGGCTTCTGCAAGAAAATGCTGCAGAGGAGGGGCAGCAAGGTCAGGAGGTCTTTAGAGAATGGCAACAGCATTTAATTAGGACTGGTGGTGGTGGAAAGCAATGCTGAAGCAGCTGTACCTCCTCCATGTGCTGTGATCACAGCTATCCTGGAGCAAGACACATGGGGTGACTCTTTGGTGACTGCCAGGGAAGTTCCTGCTATAGGAAGAGGCAGTTTTTTACTTCTCTGTGCTGTTTGCTCTAAGGGAATCGTAGTAAAAGTCTGCTGCCCTTGTTGACCTAGTCACCACACTTTCTCTAAAGCTCTGCTACCAGTGCTGCAATGCTGAAAGACTTTTAAGTTAGCTTAGATTTTTTTTCATGCTATTTCTGCACTATAGAAGTCTAGTAAGTTAAATGTCCCATTGCCAGTTATTCCATTACACAACAAAGGCTAAGCAGGAGATATTTATTATGACTGAAACAAATAACGAAAAAGGAGAAAAATTTCAGGTGTTGGAGTGTGCGTGGAATTTGTGTAATTTTTCATAGATATCACTTACCATTTTCCTAGCAACTCTACCACAAGGGACCTCAGAGCTGTAGATGGAGGCAAACATCATACTTTAATGTGAGAGAGAAATTCTGCTAACACTTCGCTAGAGTAATAGGCAGAATTATACATTTGGGTCCCCTGGAAAGGCTGGCATTGCAAAGGGCCTTTTCATTCCAAATGAGCAGCTGAATAATAGTTTTGACAACTTATCATGAAGAAAATGCACAGTGTTTTTGAGAAAGGGTTTGTTTTTCTTTCAAATAGTTGCAAACAATTTCACCTTTACTCCATTGCCTCATGATAAACATCTGAGCACCCTTTTCTAGCCTTACTAATATGGCATATTTCATATTCTTTAGAAGATTTTGAATAACTCATGAAAATGTTGACAAAATCTTCACATTTCTGCAAATTATCTATAAGCAAATAAATCACTGTTTTTCCATTAAAACTGCATCCAGAATTCTTATTATTACCCAGATTCACATTTGTTTTCTATAAACTTTTCCCTTTTAGGTGGTTTCAGAAACACTAATCCATAAAACCTCACAGCCAAATCTGAAATTCCATTTTATAATGGCTTACAGTATTGGTTCAAACAAAATTGTATCATGAGAATCTTTCCATGAATCAAGATCACACAGATACACTTAGGGGTGAACAATCCTGTTTTCTACTCCTTGAAACGGGCAGTATTCCTACTCACTTCAGCTTGTGTTAGAGCAGGAATTAAACATTTTGGCCAAGTTGCACAGTGAGTCAGTTTTAATGGAACAAATTTCAAAGCGTTTTACTACACTATCACCTCTTCCTACATTCATATAATTTAAATCCTGAATAGAGATCAAAACATCCATTAACCTTCCACAAGTAGCCCTAAAACATTTTGTGAGATTTAGAGCCTTCTACTTGCAGAGAGGTGAAACGGTAGATAGAGAGAGAGGAGTGTGGAAAAGAAAGAGCGTGAGATCTCATTTAGTCTATAGTTGACCCTTGAGGACAGATTTAGTTGATGAAGAAGAAAAATTAATAACTGCAAAAGTAAACAAACAGAGAGAATTGGACATCTCTCTGGAGGATGAGGGTGAGAATACATGAGTGTTATGATACATGACAATTCTCAGCATTCAGAGGACACAGGGCTACCATTCAGCAAAACCAGAGGACTATACAATGCTGAAAAAGTGACAATATTTAAAAAAAAATCTGCAGGTAAAGTAAGAAATTATCTGGAGAAATTCCTGCTGAGATATTGTGGTAATGGTTTAGAAGGCAATGCAGTAACTGTAATCTCATGGAAGCTGTGTATTAATAACAAGGGATGCTAGTTTTGGGATAAACATCCTAGTTGGGTTAACAAACTGCGTCACTATCTATTACCTGGCAGAGAAAAATATAAGCAGCTAATTAATGCTTTGGGGACTTAGGGGAAGAAAAAACAACAATGAAAAAACCCAAACCTGAGTTCTCCAACTTCTCCAGGGATAAGAAAACGAAGGAGAGAGAAAATGATTTATTATTTTATGTTATTTTATTTTAGCCAAAACTTTGTCAGAGGGCTACAAAGCGTAACTCAGCTTTAATCAGCAGAAATTTTGAACTTGATTCATTTCTGAGTAACATTAAGTTTCACTGGGTTTTTAATGACATAAATGTAGAGCTCTCAAGGTGATCTAGTCCTTAATAGTTACTAGTGAATTTGGCCTACACATTAAATTAGTTAACTGTACTATAAAGACGCTAATGAGGTGAAGGGTAAGTCAGTAATTCTTCGGTAGCATAATTCCAACGAACTATGAAGGATTTTATTATGGTATAATTTGTTTGTTCTGAATAGCAGAGTCTGTAACGCTAACTAGTGGAAAGAACTTTTGGTGGGTGGAGAAGGTTAAGATATCTATTTATCAGTAGAGGTTATTTATACATAAAAAAATTTAAAAAAAACCAAAACACACAAACAAGCTTAAACATAAGAAATATAAAAATAAAATTTCAAATATAGTGTCTCTAGAAAAGCAGTTTTTGAGTACTTTGAATGGAGATAAGCTGTAACAATGAGAGGATCCTGAAAGAAAGGACACGGACTATTTGACAATTCTGGGTAATGATAGGAAAGCTGCTGGAACAATAGAAGTGGGAAAAGTAAAGGTCCCTTTTGACTCACTCAGAAGATAGCTTTGACTTACTGACATAATTGGAAAAATTCCTGCTGATTTTCTAGGGAACTAGGGACTTTGACTCAGGTACTGGTGAACTGCTTAAAGGCTCTTGAGCAGTGATGGGGTGGAGTGGGAAGGCAGGGGACAGTTTTGAGTTGAAATGTCAGTGTGTCCCGACATCCCAGATGCAAGACTTGTAAAAAGTAGTCAGCTCCCCTGTTTCACCTGAATGTCAAAAGCTCCAGCCTGCATATGGTGAACATTAGCTGTGGAAAACAGCTGCTTGATATTTTTTTAACTATGCTGATTATTTGTAGTTCAATGCCTCTTTAAAGCTAAACTTTTCCCTTATCACTGTACCCCTGAGAAATCTTCCTTCTGGCAGATCCCCTTTGAAATTTGTTTTTTGTCTATAAGGTGCAGATGCTTAGCAGCAAGCCTGTTTTCCTTCCTTTGCAACCTTTTCTACTGAGAATACGATAGGAAACCTCATCCAGATTTCATGCGGTTCATGAAGTCAGAGAATTATCTTGAAGACTTGTGACTTCGTTGGATTTTGTGACAGTGTGAAAAAATACAGATTTGATTAAAATGGGCACTTGTACTGCAAAACTTTGCACACTGATCATGTTTTGAAAGTGTACAAAGGTGTGCTCTATTTAAGTTTGCAATCTACATGTTCTGTGTGTGTGTATGTGTGTGTGTGTGTGTATGTGCACAAGTCAGTGCAGTTGTTGCAGCTTCACATTTTCTGTAAGGAATTCAGCTTGCAAAGTAAGCCTACGTCTATGTATTGACAAGTGAGTTAAGGGTGAAATCTAGTTGCCTAAATACCAGCATATGGTGCTATTATAAGCATTTTTGGACACACTACTTCTTCTTTATCTCCTATTTTGGTCTTTCATATGAAGTCCTTTATGATGTTTGCCAGCTATACAATTGTGTTGGATAGTGCAAATATTATTAGAACTGTATTTTAAGGAAGTAAATTGAACCTCTAAATTATGTTACTCAACATGAAGCTGAATCCCACACTTGTCAATCAATCAGGATATAATTTAGCCTCACATTCACATAATTTCAAGTAAAGGACAGTGTCTCACCTTAGAAAGGCATCAATTTCCATTTAATCATTAAAAGGATTCTCTTCCTGGATTTTTTATCTACACTCAGTAAGCATCAGCATCTGTCTGTTACCTCCTCAATAGACATAAATTCTTTCTAGTCCTGTCCATGTTGCCCATCCTTATGGGCCTACAAATGCTGTAAGTTACGTTTGGATTCTTGGTCAGGTATTCTGTGAGAGTGAGAAAGCAACAAAGCGCATAAGTATGAGAGCTAGACTCAAAATATGTGTAATATTTCTAGCTGTGAATGCCAATTTTTTTTTCAATTATGCATAATGCTAAACCTGGAAAGTAACACTGATAATGACACTATTGTTTTTGCATATTCAGGATCAGGCTGTTTTGTGGTGCTGAACATTCAAAAGCCCATGGAAGTGAATTATATGTTTATGTTGTTCCTGCCCACTGATCCTGCCCAAATGGATCAAATTAGTGCAATACTGGAACTGTAAATTTAAACTTTTCTGAATGGAGCTGGAAGTTGCTCTGATTCAAATCCTTGTGGGTGAATAATTTTTTACTCCTGGTTCTGGATCTCTTTCCACAGCACATATGATGTACTTTACGTTTGGAAGCAAGGACAAGTTTGTTGTATCCTTATATTTTGGAGACCAAAAGTTACCTCTTCATAATATTTCTCTAGAGACTTTTTCTCTTACTAGACTAAGAAAAGAACAAGAAGACATTCAGTAAAGGAACCTCTACTCTGAAACTAGCAGACATTAACAGTTTTTTGGCATAAGGTGGTAAATGTCAATAGATGAGAAAATATCATGGCAATTTGGACCCCAAAAGCTTAAAGTCTCAAAAATGTTCACAAGTCTTTCACCAAGATTTTAACATATTATGAGAGCACTTTAAAATCTAATGCAAATTTAAGTCTAATTAATTTCCTACCGGGGCAGCAAACACCTCTTCTGTTTAGTTTACATGAATATATTGCTAGACTGAGCCTGAAATATAATCCTTAGCCAGAAGGATTTTTGAATAGACTATACTTTGAATATGACTCCAGATCCAAAAAGCACTTCTTTGGTACATACATGTAGTACTGCTGTGAATGTTTCCCATTTTCCATCCTGGGAAATAGTTTCTGTAGGCACTCCCCCAGACCCAAGCCTGCCATTGCTGGGATTGAATAGCAGTAGTAACAGAGCTGGGAAAATGCATTGGCCCTCAAAAATTCAAAAATGCCTGAGCTCAGGAGCCCCCTGAGCTCCCTGAGCTCTCCTCCAGTTAGGCTTCCTTTCAAACACAGTTCTCTTATCTACAAAAACCTGTCTTGCCACTGCACTCACCAGCTCCAATGGCAACAGGAACCTGTTTTGCAGATCTCGTTATGTTTCAGAAAGCTGCTGCCTCTCTTCTTTGAAAAGCATTTCCATAGTCTTTCTCATGGAGCTCCCACTTAATGAAAAATCTTCACAAAGCATTAAAAAATATTCTTCAGAGACAGCTTTGTAAGAAAGTTGCAATTTGATTCTTCTTTGCCTTGAGATGTTCAATCTTTTCTTCTAAGATGATCAGTTTGTTTGATTTTTTTAATAGCAATTTCTCATAATGGAAATATTCATTATTGTCTTCTGTTATTTATTTAATGGCATCAACATGTAACCTCACCAGTGAGCAGCAGCCATGTTAGAGTCATAACAGGAAAGATAGCAGCTGAAGCAAATATAAAGGAGCCTTTTTAGAAAACACCATGACATTTATATATTGGCTAATTCCTGGCTTATTATTTCCCATCTCTTTTAGTGAATCATAATACATTCACTAATTGTCCTCATTATCACCATCAAAAGAATGAGTTTCCATTTCTTCAGGCATCTGCCATATTAACCCTATGTGTCACTTAGATTCAAAGTAGCCTTCAAAGTCAGTATTTCCCTTTACGTGGAAGCAGCTCAGCACTTGAACTGTGGTCCTAAATGCATGAGCCTTGTGGGCATTTCGTGCCAGTCAACAAGTGAGATTTAGGCTGTTAAACACCACATGAGATAGGAGGCAAGAAGCAGTGCATAACTTCTCTTGCATCAGCAAACTCAGGTCTTCCTGCTGTGAAGGAAGGAATGTATTCCATGGAGATAGTGATCAAGAGTTTTTTTCAATAGCTGAGAAATGGAAATCTATGCCTGAGGGGGCTTATATATATAAACATATATACACACCCCATACATACATACATACATACACATATGAAATGTGTATGTATTTTATGTGTGTATAGAAGTGTTTTATATATTGGCTGGATGAGTATATATATCTGTATATGCTTATATAAACCAGTATTGGTCTTGAGAAGTGATTGACTGTCTTTCTTTCTCACAGTAGTCTCTTAAAGCGAAATGCTAGGTTTCAGATCCCAGGACCATTATCTGCCCTAGGAGATAGATGAAATCCCTTTGGACTCAGTCTACAGAATTGCTTTAACTGCATAATGTGGAGAAGCCTCTGGATCAGATTGTAAGGATCCTGCACAACAGTCTGCTTGGGAAAAAAGAATTCTCTTTCTGCGGTCACTTTCTTGTTGCAATATTTACTAAACTCTTGGCAGTTTTGGTGGGGGGAACAGAGCCACAACATCATCTTTTCCCTATCACTTTTTAAATTATCTCCTCCCAGTTGAAAGCAGATTTATTCTTTCTTCACAACAGCTTGCAGCCTTTTAGGAGGACAGGGTGAACTAATGAAGGGAGATTTTTGCTTGACATACGGGGTTGAGGTGTTCCTCCATCCTGGGTACCAGTAGTAGGAAACAGAGCTAATGTCTGGTCAAGGAATCTTCTCTCTGAACATGGCCTGAAAGGCACAAACTGTGAACGGGGATCTCAGGGTACGTGTGTCTGTATATCAATAAAAACAGGCCTTAACTGTGGATCTTAGTCTTTTGCATAAACCTCAGCCATATAGCGCTTGTGGAGGACTTCACATTTTTATGGGTTCAGAGAGGCAGAGAAGTCCTACAGTCACAGTCCTGCCATGTGACTACTTACCATGCCAAACTGTGACTGAGATAAATCAGTAGAGAAGCTGTTTCTGGTTTTCTTACTCTCTAACCAAATTTAGGTGGGGGATTACCTTAAAGAATAGAAGGTCCTAAGCAAGACTTAGGATGGGATCCAAAATTTAAAAGAAATATAAAATTTCCTGCCATTAAAAAAAAAAAAGTCTTTCTGTCATTGTTATGTTTTAGGCATCAATTCCTAGGACTGCTGCCTAGCTCTGCCAACCATATGGAAGTAAAAAAGTCCGTTGTACCTTTCACTTATTTTGTTAACACTTATATTCTTACCTCACTTCCAGTTGTCTACACAATCCTTCATTCAGGAAAAAGTGCTTCATTTTAACCATATAAACTATCAGCAGTCTGTTAACTTAGGTTATTGAAGCTGAATTGTTTCATGTTGAATTCCTCATTTGTTATGTAGCAGCTTCTAGCCTTTCACACATTCAGTATCCACACATTGTCTCCATCAAATCCTGTTCACTTCCTGCTCTGTCCTGTTTATTACAAATTATTTTACACTAAAGCCTTTAACACACAAAATATCCGCATCCTTTCCATACTAAACATTTTTTTTCTCTGTAGCAGCATCTTAGTAATGGCAGAGATCCAGCATCCACCCTGTGCTTGGATATAGTATCCTTGTTAAGTGAAGGATAAAGCAGAGATCTAACAGAGCTGTCAGCTCCTAATTTCCTATTGCCCAACACCTTGCAAAGTGGGAATGAACTGGTAATTTGGACAACTGACCACCCCTTTGTACCTCCTAATGAGGCAGAAACACTGTAATCCATCACACAATGGATTTCTTTCCGTAGTAATACTGTTGTGTGTGAGTGGTTTGTAGTAGACTCTAAGTTATACTATTGATGTAGTTTCAGTGTTTTGGCTTTGCAATGTGGTTTGGCCCCCATCACCGTAGAGGTCTAACGACATTTTGTTAGAAAAGGGTGCAGGGAGTAGGGCTAAGGAAAATAATTTGGCGTAGAGAAAAATATATCTTCTGTAGATTAGTTGCACTACAGTGAATTCTGACACCCCAGCTGGTAAAATTAAACATTAAGTTCTTACCAGGCTGTTTTCTGTGACTATATGTTAAAAAAAAAAAAAAAAAAAAAAAGCAAGGAAAGGCATAAGGGAAGTGGGGTTGGTTTGTCTGAAATCAAGGGAGCTGAAGAGTATGGGGAGCTGTGTAGATAAGATAACTAAACAGATAATTAAGGCAGTCAAACAGAGAAAAAGGGCTGCTGCATGACAGGAAGGGATAGAGCTACTCTTTCCATTCTTTTGTCAGTAGGACAAGCTGTAACGGGCTTAAACTGAGGCAAAGGCTATTTAGCTTAGGCTTTGATAAAGGAAGAAAAATGATCTCAGTCTAAGAAAAGTTAAATACAGACACCACTGGTATGGAGGTTTGGAAGAACAATGTGGCCGTGTATGGCAGCTTTTCCTGATTACATGCTAGGCTAACAGGTATAGAAAAATAAGCACTGACTGCAGCTGCCTAGTACTCATGCTGTGGGAAAAAAGCAAAAAAAAATCACACCTGACTGCAGTAGGGCTCTCCTGCCTTTCTTTCACAGCAGTGTTCACTTAATGGTATTTACCTGTATACATTTGCCAATGGGCCTTTAGTTGAAGGAATAAAGCTTTAAGGTAAAACACCTGCTACTCATGTGGAAATTGCAAAAGAGGTGATTTTTTTTTTATTTTTTTTTTTTTTCAGTTCTGCCTGATAGAAAAGGACAGCAGGTGCTGAGGAAGATTTGACCACAACCCTTGATGATATCTTGTCCCTTCTTCCAGACGTTGCTAACTAGCCATAAACTGCAATAAATGATGTTTTGTCAGGCTGCCAAATAGATATATACATTTTCATTACACTAATGCAATTATTTAATGTAACCTTCTGAATAATACTTCAAACTCATCGCATTCCTGCTCAGGAAGAAAGAAGCATAATTTTTTGAAAAAAAACTACCAAAAAACCCCAAATTCCCCCAAAACAATGGGGAATGCTAAAGCCCCCATATAAGACGTTAAGGAAGAAGAAGATAGTTTTTCTCTCTCCACTCAGAAAAATGGAAAATGATTCACATTGACATTTCTGGACTGTAAACCATGCGAACTTAATTTTCAAGGTCTGGATTAAAAATTGTAGGAGTCTGTACTGCCCTTACAAGCCTTTGAAAGGTTACTGCTCCCACTATATTAGCTATGAAGAGGCTGAAAGATTTATATAGCTCTTCCCTGCTTTTTTTTTTTTTTTCCCTGAGTAAAGTAACTCAATGTGGGATTAATTGTAACTTGAAGTTTTGTCTAAGCCAAGTGATGTATAACTCCCCTTCCTGCACCTACAAGGGGACACCAGCAGTTTTCTGTTGGTGTAGGATGGCTTTGGTGCCTGCATGATGCATGGCTGGTTGTGGACTGGGATGCCTGGGGAAGGTTGGATCAAGTCCACGAGGTGGGCATTGTGGTTGTAAAAGCCCAAAGCAGGTACTGCAAAGCTGTCTTGCCAAATAGTACACCTCCACCCAAGACTACAAACCCTTGTTAATTCTGCCTTCTGGGGATCCATGAGTGAAGCAGGACACATTTGATGTTTATGCAAGGCTGGGGACAGAGCACATGTGTGTGCACACATGTGCATGGGTGCCTGGAAAGCTACAAAGCTATGACTAGGCATGTTTTCTAACCAGAACCAAGACATCTCTCCAGATATGACTTTTAACCAGCATGGGAATCTGTGCCCTTATGCACCCCACACTGGGTACTGCAAACCAGCAGTTATGAGTTGTGTCAGGTATTTGGGTGATGACCAGATATCCTCTGATATTAACTTTTAACCATAGCTGAAATCAATAAATCCTGGTTGTGGGTACTTCAGCTTTTATGAATATCCAGTGAGACGTGTTGGCTTAGAGTTAACATATAAACAGCTGAAAATGTTTTCCCGTAATCAGCACTTTTTAATGTTCGTTCAGCTAGAAGATAAAATAAAAACACAGGAGGAGGCATCTGTCTTCCACACAAAATCATACAAAAAGTCTTTTTTTATTAAATATACATTACTTACAGTTTAAGTCTTTCTTCTGTACAACAGTAACCATAGAAAACAAAAGAAGCTAAGGCTAAATTTTTTCAACCCCCAAACAGGGTATTAAGACATGTTACATTGTCTACAAAACTGACTTAGACTGAGGCAACGTCCTGTGGAATTTTCTTTAGAAAACCAGATAGTGAAAGAGGAATCATCTAAATCTCCATTTTGCTTTTTACTGTAACTGAGAGACTCTTACATTAACCTTGGATGGACCATTAAAACAAAAAAAAGATTTTTTTTTTCACTTTGCTACTGAAATGAACAGAGTTCTGAGAGATTTAGTTATTACAATTTGAGTAAAACAAAGTAAAATGAATCATGAAGGGCTCATCTGTAGAAAGATTCAGTTTTTTTTAATTACAAATACTTAATCTCAGCTGTCTTTTTGGTTTTCTTTCCTTTGCTTTTTAGGGTGCCTTTATTTTTCAAGTATTGTACGCTTTACCACAGTCCACCCAGGAATGAACTCCAGAAAAATCCCATAAAATCCTTCCAAAGTCAGTGGGTGGGCTCCCAAGTCAGTTGGCAAGACACCACCCACAGACCACCCTTCTCCATACATACATTTCCAGAAACTTCTGAAGGTAACTTAAGCCATGTCATGGGCTTACATGGAACTGAGCTGCTAGAAGACAACACAATTTCAGTGAATGCAACTCTTGCTGACAGCAGTAAAGGATGACGAATATAAGGTCCTGACTTGAATTCATGTATGTTGACCCAAGTTTACAGGAGATCATCAATGCCCTTGCCTAGGGCAAAATGAGGCTAAATTTATCTGTGATGTATCTACATTGACCTAAACAGGATTACAACCAGGTCTGAAGCTGGGTCTGTTTCTTTCACGAAATGGGTTTCAAAGCAGATATGGTACTACAGTGTTAAGGTTCTCTCTATCACATAGATACAATGGTCTATGTTACATATTTAATGTGCAAAACTCATAGAGATTTTTATGACTGGATGTCTGAAAAAAAAATGCACCTCTTTGCTCTTGTAAGCTCCTGAAACTTCATAATACGGGTTTGGGTGTTGGAGTACTACACTGAGTTGTGAATGGGAAGTGAGACTGTGACTGACAGTATCTAAGCTTTACCTCAGAAACAATCATTCTTCTTCTGTAACAATATGTGTGCTGCATTGGCAGCACTGACAAAACACATCAGAAAATGCTGAGCCTAAATGATGTAATATGGAACTGCAAAGGGCATGCTAAAGTGAGTAAATAATTTCCCATGCAGAAATCGTATCAAATGGACTCTCTTCTGGGTTGTGGGATTCAAATTTTTGAAGAGAGTAATGACCAGCATATCAAGAAGCAAATGCTGTTGCAATGTGAACAGCAACCATTAGTTCAGAGAAAAGCTGCCGCAAATGAGGGAGGGATGGGGAGGGGTAAGTCTCTAAGCAAACTCCTTGCTTTGGATCACCTGTTGAACCCAGTGTTTCATTAAATGTTATTTGTTGAGGGAAAGCATCCCCAATTCTCCTTTGGGTTATCTGGGAGAGTTCCAGTGATCTAAGCGGAGAGCGTCGGAGCAGGATCAGCCAGAACTTTGAAATCCTCTCCCAAGTGTGAAGCACATTTCTGATACTTTACAAATCATCGGGACAACTAAGGCTATGTTTTGGCAGGCTAACTAGTAATTAACTCCATGGTAAAACCCACCTAAAAATACCTGAAACCCTCATATCCACCTGATGGTTACCATGTGTGCCTTCAAAAAATGTAATTTTTTCTGAGGGCTTTTGCCTCCTTCACTGCCTCATCACAATTTTAGTTTGGAGTGTTAATGTCCCCATTTCCCCTTAGAGGTCACCATCTCTAGGTGACTACATCTCCATGATGAAGTGCAGTCTCCCTTCTGGTTAAACACACAGCTGACATTTTGGTTTCTGTGACTGCCAGAAGAAAAATCGTAATTTTAGTTAGAACTGTAAAACAAGTTCCTCTGCCTCCTATTGCCAATCTGATAGCTCCATATGTTACAGCAAAAAGGAGAGAAAAAGAAAACAGGTGAACTAGATATGGAGTGACACTGTCAACACAAACTGTTGCCTTAATCCTTCCTTAGCTCGGCTTGTAGACTCAGTACATTACAAACAACAAACAACGAGCTTACAAATTACAACAGTTCACCAGAAAGTGTGCTTTTTTTTTCCAGTTTTTGTTTTTTGTCAGAGTAACTTAGTGCAAAAGATCACAAAAATAAGTACCAATACATTAATATATCCAAGCTCCTATATGCATGACTCAAAATAAACAATAAAAGAAAAAAGCTACTCCAGACCCAAAAGAACAGTGCCGTTAGAAGTTTCATGTACAAAAGGAGCACAGAGGAGGGGGCCGCCCACACCAAAAGAGGACATGAAGAACTTTTCATTGGGAAAGGAAGTGCAGTAAAGTGCAGGGAACAAATCATGCTTTGAAGCTGTGATAGTAACTTGTGAACAAAACCCCCAAAATCTTCAAGGGCATGGTGCAAGAGGTCACCAAGAGGTCTCTCACCAACCTCTAAAGACTCTGGATAAGGCCCCTGGTTTGACAGGGATGTAGCTATATCACTTGGCTTGTTGGTAAGTAGGTATTAAAAAATCACATAAAAGCTTTGAAATAGCACTTGTCTTAGAGCCTCACAAGGTCTCACACTTTGCTTGAGTCTTTTACTAAGTGTGCTTTCTGAAAAATAAAAAAAACTCTTTATCTGTGAAAAACTGGCAGTGCAGAACAATACTTGACTCTGATCTTGTTTAGGGTAAGCTTTGTGTAGGTGACATCGATAGACAGTGATGGCATGAGATGGTGGAGCAAAAGGGATCAAGTTCTGCCTCCTCTACACTCTTGTTGATGTGGAGGACACACGTCAACTACTTGGCTTACACTGATGAAAAGGAAGTTGATTTTGTTCTGAAGATGGGATTTTTTTTTTTCTTTTAAGAGATTCAGCTCATCAAGAGCTTAGGAGTTCTGGATGGGCACTTACTATAATTTGCAAAGCCAACAGGTATCAGACATATCTGCTTGGGGCTAACAGATGCACGATGTGACAGACAGGAGACATGACTCCTTACTGGAACTGCAGAGATACCCTAGTTCCTCTCAAACGGCACCAGACATTCAGGACTAGAAAGTCACCTGAAGGGGCTGAGTTAGCTTTAGATTAGGAGATGTGTGGATCTGTCTACATGTATTCTATCTGTCAAAGCTCCCACATGAGGCAAAAAATGGATCTTGGATTTAGAATACACTGGAAGGAGAATAAACCTCTTCCAAGCCCCATATATTACTGATCGGATCATCACTGGCTCCAATAGGTATTTTGACACTTGATTTTCTTGAATTTGGCTACAAGTAGATGAATGCATTTACTAGGCAGAGATATCTAGTATAATTTTAGATGCAAAGAGGTGTCCTTCCTTGACCCAGTTGTCACCTCAGTAAAAAAAAAATCCAAGTCACTTATAAGATCTGTGCAGATGTGTCTACTGGATCTGCAAAGCTAGTGTAAAATTCCAATATGTAAGCAAATTCTGCTAGAAGTAGCTAACCTATTGCCAGGAGAATACCCTGTCTCTATCATCAATTGAGAGAAAGATGCATCTCTAGTGATTCATTTAATCTTAAAGGATGTTTGAAACATTTGCCCTGTCTTCGTTGACCATAGGGCTGGACTGAACTGGATGACAAGTGTAAAACAAGTAGCAGGTAAAACCAAATGCAAAATGAAACAAACCCAAAAGACTCAGACAAAAGCAATATCCAAGTGCTTTCATAGGTCTAGGACTCAATCTTATGTTCAGCAAAATCAATAGCTGACTTCATTAGGAGAAGATTCATAACCGCTCACCATAGTGAAACAATATGATGTATTGATTGCTCCTCACCCAATATGTGAAACATGTGATCAGCTAAATCCTAATATACTCAAAGATCTCATTAAAATAAGGATTTGTCTCACACTGTAAAAATTGGGCAATTGATAAATAGGATGAATTAAGTCTAACTATATCAGGTTAAAATAAAGCAGAGAGAAAATGTCCTATGGTTGTAATTTGGCTATCAGTTTTAACTTAAGTATCAGGGGCATCTCATGACTGAACACAATTTGATAACAGTACAACTCCATATGTCTGGTTTTTACAGTTATATTCACCCAGATAAGAATTCTGGTTTAGCCAATGTAAGTTAAAGCTGTGTCTTTTGTTTGGCTTTGTGCTGAGCCATGGCAAAACCAAGAAAAACTAAAAAAGTGTACATGTAAAAAATTTACCCAAAACACTCACACTGTCTTGTCTCTAGTAAGTAAATAAGGACAGATGAAATACTAACTGCCAGTTACATAGGTGACTTACTGAGGACCAATATTTTATTTCCAGAAGAGAAATGGGATTCAATTTTCAAAGGTATTTAAATCTCTTGTTGTATATTAAAACATTTCACAGGAAGGTAGAAGCAGAAATTGAGCTGGAATTAATTTGAGTTAAATGCTCATCTTCTGCAGTAACTTACTTAAGCATTGATCCACCCACATCCACCTCACATCAAATTCCTTTGAAAGCCCACCCTTCACCCAGGTGGCAGCCTATGTCACACTGAAAGTTAGTTGGATTTAGCTTTCCAACAGACAGCTTTGCTTTGTTTTCTATAGCCAGGCACTGGGATTCTCAGACAGTCCTTCCAGGCATCCAACTCAGACTGCATGACTAAATATCTTTATAAGCATGGCAGTTATTGGCCAAGTCTTTTCCAGAAAACAAGAATTTGCAGAGCCTAAATCCATATCTAAGATACTTAGTAATTTCACAGTCTAAAAATCCCTGCCTAGCAGTAATAATTTTCACAGGTTACATATCGTATCACCAAAAGAAAAAAAAGAGACTTAGTATGCTTCTACCAGTCCCTTACTTTTATTATGAAACTCATTTTAGGATAAGGAAGAAAACCCAAACAATGTTCCAACAGTTCTTTTCCACTGAAATGAAACACGACATTTTATGTATAAAAATTATTATTTTATGTTTACTTAAAAATGTTATCTAGAATAATAGCTAAAAGAAAAACTACCCCATCTAAAGAGAAATTTTAACCAAAATAACAGAGATGGTTTTTAATAAATGGGGAAAAGGTCTAATTTGAACTGTGGAAAATGAAAGAAATTGTATTTCTTCTTTTTTATAAAAAAATATTATTAATTTTCTTTAACTGGTACTGAAGGAAATCCAATTATGCCCTCAGTAAAGAAAGCATTAGAACAAAACAATAAAAAAACCAAAAAAGGAGTTAGTATTAGGGTACTTCATATAGTATCTTTTAGCTACCTTTTAATAAGAAGAATTTTGGCATCCTGATTTAGAAGTCCATACAAATGTGTTCATTGGTTCAGTCCTGTAGCATAAGAATATTCCCATATAAGCACATCCATAGGTATAGATGCACGTCTCTGTATACTCATGTAAGCATTTATATATGTGCAGTTCTTTCTTTTTACAGATGCACACCAAAGGTAAGTTTTCAAAGAGTTTTACCAGCCTGGGCTACATTAAAGGAGGATAAGGAAAAATGGACAAATTAACCACTTGACAGTGTTTTGCCAGATGTGGGCTGGCACAGAGCATTGCCACTACACTTGCCCTCTGGCCTGGGACTGAGCCACTGAGCTGTATCTGAAACGTTTGCAGCAACACTAATGTCTACCTTTGGTAATGAGAACTTGATCCTCCTTGAGGAAGTTCAGCTTCTTGCAGAATCAGGTCTTATGATGACTGAAAGTAATTTAGTTACTTTAGGAATGAGAGGACTGCTTCATTGCTCAGTCTCCCTTCTCCAGCTACTCTGCTGCTGGAGCTGCTTTTCACTTTACTGTTGCAGCACTCTGTAGTAGTTTTGTTCCTGAAAACTAACATGTAGAAAAACAGAAGGATGTTTTGCATCTGCTAGTTCATCTAGAGAAAAATACACAATTGGGGGCATTCCCCTTCTTCCTGTTCCATTCTTCATAAAGTCAATTAAGCACGTTAGGAGTTCAGAGATGTCTCATACACAGGCCATTTCAGAGAAGATGACTCAAACATGGACCCAAACAGGAGCCCATAAGCTCTCTTATTCCTTCCCTCCTGCCATGTCAAACAAAGAGGCTTTATCTGGGGAAAGGAAGAAATAAAAATAATTTCTTTGCCAGGATTTTACTGCAAAAATAAAGAAACGTAAAGGGAGCTCAGCTAATCACAGATCACAGATTATTCTGAGTTGGAAGGGACCCACAAGGATCACCAGTCCTATTCTCAAGTGAATGGCCCACACAGGGATACAAACCCACGACTTTGGCATTATTAGCACCACGGTCTAACCAGCTGAGATAATCTCAGGGTCACGAATCCATTATTACACAGCTCATCACACAGAAACACTCTCAGTAATCACATGAATCAGCCAGCATGTGGCAAAAGGGCTATTGTTGACTATGACTGAGGAAGAACAGCACTAATAGTAATTTCAATATAAATGGCTTCATGAAATTGCTCAGTTAAGAGGTGGTTTCACATATTCCTCTTCGCATGAGAATGATATAATTCTAAGATTGCTTTCTCTTCACTGGATGTTCCAAAGAAGTGATGAAGAACCACCATATCCAAACTGTCACTTATTTATTCTTCCTTGCCTGCTCTCTCTCCTCATAAAAATCCCCCAAATAAACAGCTACTTACCTTTGAAATTCACTGCCTAGAAAAATACTATCTGTTGCATGGGTAAACTCATCTCTAGCTTGCTGTGGCTTATTACCTCATACTGTGATTCTTTCATTTTATGTAAAAAGGACCCTCATGTGGAAACCCCAGGATGATTGCACAAGGGTGTAGGGCAAAGAAAGAGATTCAGCTGTACAATTAATTGTCTTGAATTAATTCTTATTAAGAGTACTGCAATGAATAAGGTTTTTTTTTTCCCTTAACTGTAGGCTCCATTCAACTACTGTCAGAAACCTTCAAGTCCTAATGCAAATTCTACATGCTCTTTAGAAGCCCTGAGAAGACAGATGTCACATGGAAACAATACAGTGTGCAAACCTGCCTTGTTGGGACTCTTCCATTTTCTGACCCTTAGGATGTCTGTGGCTGAAAAAATGGTTTTTAAGCCTCACATTGTAACTATGCAGCACAAGTAATATGGGTGGAATTCAAGTCTTCAGTATTGTTCCCAATCAGGAAAGGACAGAAGACTTTGGAAAAAAGAAGAGAAGATTAATTTGAAGTACGAGTATTTGGGATCTTTTTTGTTTCCCTAATGTTACTTGTAAACACGGTTGTTCAATATCGGATCTATTTATCTTTGGAGAAGGTATTCCAGCTTCTACAAACAAGATATACCAATCAATGTTACATGCAGTTTTCGGAGGGTTTTTTTGAGTATTTGGATTTATTTTTTCTTTTTTTAAAAGAACTTGCAGAAGGTGTGTATCATGTTTAAGAGTAAACTATTTTTGTTTTTCTCATCTATATATTTCTTTTTTTCCACAGCAGCAACAGTGTTTAACTTAAGTGCATGATAATCCTCCATATAGCATGAACAGGCATATGCTGCATTTCTAAAATTTCAGACAAATATAGAGCACCTAAGTCCTAGCAGCTTCCTAAAACCCTTGGAGATTCAAGCTACTATTTTCCATGCTTCAGCTAGTTATGCTAGAGTATGTTGGGTCTACATAGCCAGCCTTACAAGATGGAGGTGGAAGAGGTGAATGGGAATGACATTTATTATTGATACATATATTGTTGGAAAAGTGCTGATAAGCCTAAAAGTTACAGTAAAAGGACAGGAGGTTGGGGGAAGGAGCTTAATGAGGACAGTTTTATTCTCCTTTACGTCATACCAGCTTCTCAGCTAGTATAAATTAATGTAACACCATTTAAATCAATAGACAATATAACAATTAATAACATTTGAGAATTTGGCCAGTTTTTTATGATTGCTGTAAATAAGCCCATGAAATAAATCAAGTGTTTTGGTTTCATTCTTTCCCTCTATCCTGTCCCAGTACCTCTAGAGCTATGTGTTCAACTACTTTACCTGTACTTTACATAGTCCAGCTCTACTGTAAAAGTGATAACTTAAATAGCTCCAGAGAAAAAAACACAAATAAATGTAGGGACTTCGAAACATCCAAGAACTGACAGCAGACACAAGGTGTGCATGTGGATCTTATTTTGTGTAGGGTGGGATAACAGGTCTCTTGAGCTGAAGAAGTAAACTGTAATTGCCAGGTTCTTGTGCAGAGAATGAGGCACTGTGATTGTTCTCAGTGTTTCCTGTGCAGGGCGGTCTTTTCCAAATGGAATAGCAAAAAACGAACGTTTAAAAAAAAATTTCTAAAAAGAAAATAAGGAAGGGAGAAAGGAATAAAGGAATAAAGAAAGGAAGGTTAGGGAAGTAAGAGCAAGAATAAATTGCATTGTCCATCAGATAAAATATTCCCGTTTGCACTCGCTCACTGTGTTCTGCAAGTCAATGTCAGCTTTAAAGTTGCTCTCGAGGTTTTCTGGGTATTCCTTCTCCTTTTTCTGGCTACTTCGATGTGCTTGTTTGTGCTGATAGAGGAATCTGCTCATGACGGCAATGATGCAAAAGATGATGAATATCACAACTGCTATTACACCTGTAAAGAGGTAAAAAAGAAAGGATAGAAAGAGTAAAAACCAAAATAGAAAGTCCAATTACTTCAAAAATGCATTACCAATGCATATCTACTAGCAGCTAGTAGATATGATAGATCAGTTCACCTCAGTCTGTACACAACCATATGCCTCTATCACACCCTCCATGGCAGTTTTTATTTCTATTTTTTCATCTTAAGAACACTTAAAGCTGCAAGTATTGATGTAATTGACCTAATTTCCATCAAATTTTGCTTTCACTGGGAGTAAGGTTGGTTCACCCTGTTTGCTTTTGAAAAGCTAGATCTGTATGTTCATACAAATTCTTGCTCTGTCATATTTTCTTCTGTGTTATCTCTGGAAACCTTGCATGAACCTCGTACACTTTGGTTTATAGCTTTTAGATATTATCAAAGGCAGCTTGTTACAGGGCACCCTATAAAATAAACAGAGATAAATTGTCTTCTAGGCTGTTAAAGGAAAATGCAAGCCATACACGAAATTAGGAGGACAATTTTCCCTAGTATATACATACTTTCATATGATTTAGTATATGTATACTTCCATATGACCTGGTGAGTTCCCCTACACCACCAGATTGCAAAGAGAGAGCTCAAGAAGTATGGGATATATGAATACTGTGTAGAGGGTCTCAGCAGGGCTGTGTCTAAAACAGTTACTAGTTAGCTGGGTCTTACAACAGAGAATCACATGGAATCAGAGAATGGTTGGGGCCTCTGGAGGTCATCTTGTCCAAATCCCCTGCTTAAGCAGGCAGACAGACAGAGTTTGTTTATATTTTAGAAGACTCAGGTTCTTGATGATCCATGTATGGCCACAGTAATCCATAATGCAGTTGCCTACCTAGGGAGCTTGATACAGGTACACGCTAATAAATAGAGCAAATACTAGACCTGCATCATATTACAAAAAAATTCAGCTAGGTTTCATGGAGCCCAGATTTAAAGTCTCCTAGATGTTTGCTTTGAACTATTTTTCTACTGTACTCTTTAAAAACAAAGTTACCTCCAATCACAGCTGAATCACTTCTGACTGCATTGGTGAGAGGTTCTCTTTCATCTGTCTTCCCGAAAGGATCTGCAGTTGGTTAAACAAAACAGAACTTATTTTCTGTATCACCTGTGTTCATTTTCTCTGTGGTACAGACAGAAATGTCCTCTTACTCTCATGAATTTTAATTTGTTTTCAATAGATGGGATTTGGGGGATTGGAGAACTGAACCAGAAAGCTCTTAAAAATAAAGTGAGTTTGCAGAACAATTTTATTCTACATCTTCAGGAAAAAAGTCTGTTAAGGGTATATTTAGAAGGAAACAGAAAGACACACTAACATCTGAAAGTGATGTTTCAGTTCATCAGAAGAGTCAGAGAGACATTTGAATTAAATAGCCCATTAGGAGCTTTTCTCAGTCAGAGCTGTATTATTTTTTGTTGTTGTTACCCAAGAAACAATATTAGAAAGAAACCAAAGGAAAGGGACACTACACAGATTTAGACATGACCTACATTTGTAGATACAGATATTAAAGTTGAATTCAATCCCACGAAGAGAAACAGTCTCTGTTTAGGACAGCTTCTTGGAAGGGCTGTTTTTATCTCTGTTGCAGAAATGCAGTGGTCAAGTTGGATCCAAAACAGAAGGGGATCAGTAATAAATTCCTATATTAAAGGCTCCTCAATGATCGAGCTCTCTTGTACTCTGTCTGTAAATGACTATCATTGAAACACTGAGCCAAATAGCCCACGACCTGTTTCAAATTCAGCTCCAAATCCACGAGGTCAAGCCCTCCTTGAAGTCAGTGGAGTTAGAGTAGTGTACTTTCTTTTTAGTACTGCATGTTTCAGGAAATGCCACGGTTTTTTACTGCTAACTGAATCTAGCTTTTCTGCACCTTCACAATTTTCTGTTGTCTTCAGCTTACTCTCTCCTCTGACAGGATTCATATTTGTGTTTCGCTCCTTTACAAGCCTCCAGAGAATGTATGCAAGAGATGAAAGCCCAATTGAGAAATTTGGTGTTGCAATGTTTATTGTAATTGAACATCCTTGCCTTAGTGATTGATTCAGCCTCATTTTGGTATGCCATTGTTGAAGAAGATGAGTTTTATTTAAACAAGCAACAATGTAATATTTGTGCATCAGGTGGTCCTGAATTTGTGATGATGGTGGTTTTAGGCTATTTAGGTTCTTAAAGGGTACACTTTTTCCTTAGTCTCTACATCAATGATACCAGCCCTAAGAAGATGCAGAAGGCATGAGCCTCCAAGAGGCTTTGATGTTCTAAAAGATGCAAGTCTACTTGCTAGTTTTAGGGGTGGAACATACTGAAAGTCAGGGTTCCCCACACAGGCAGTGCATGACTCATGACTGAGCTACAGACACAAAAGGGAGTTCTGGGGCTAACTGAATACCTCCAATACACCCATTGTCAACACCGAATGTTAAATGCCAATGACAGATTTGAACACTCAGATTGAGGCCTATTTACAAGACCCTCCTTGCTTGGAAACTGTGTGCCTAGAGTGCCATTCCCAAGAAACAGTCACGGCAATGCTTCATCTCATCTACTACATTTGTGGGAGTGGAATGGGAATAAAAATGTATTTTTACACACATATCTATATAGATAGCATCATAGAAAAGGTTACGTTGGAAAGCAAATCTGAAGGTTATTTAGCCTAATCTCAGGCCTTTGAGCCCAAGGTCAAAACAGTCAAATTCAAAATTAGATCAGGGTTGGTAATAATTTTGTACATGATGAGTAGATTCATATTGCTTTATTTTTCAGTATCTCAGAATTAGTTATATAAATCAAAATTAGCAATTTAGGCACCTTTTATTTAGTAAAAGAGGAAAAGAATCTAAGAATACTTTATACCCTAAGATGGCTGTCAAAGATTGACGGTGTGACTCAGCTATTTCTTTCCACAGACTAGGAGGGGAGAACAATCTTTATTTCAGACTCAAGATGATTTACCTTTCAGAGGCTGGAAGTTTGGTGAGGTATTTTTTACCCCTGCCCTCAGCTGACACCAGTGAAATCGGTTACAATTAAAAATTCACATCTGTTCTACAACAGTCCTCCTGTACTAGAGAAAAATCTCCAGCTGGTATCCAGTGCATGGTAGTAGTTGAAAAGAGTAAAGAAAAACTATTAAGTATGTATGAAAAAGCATGAAATAAATTTCTACCTTAAAAATTATGTAAGAAATTATTCATGCCTAAAAATTTATGTAAGATTTGACACTAAATGTGACTAGCACTCCACTATCTTTTGGCTACTGTTACCAGAATTTAAGCACTGAGAGGAAACCAGAACAAATGTTGAAGATCAGTTTCAGAATGAAGGCCAACAGATACAGGCCTTAAGAATTACATTTGCCTGAGAAATAAAATCAATATACAAGTAGAGGAGGGTTTGTTATGGTGCAGCAGGTGGCATGCAACAGCAGAACCATTTCCAGTGGGAATACAATAAACTCTGAAGCCAAGGGAAAGCAATACTCGGTCTCATTTGAGACCTGAACAGGACATCCTTCTCATTTTAGATAAAACTGAGGGTGGAAGCACTCCTGAGGTCAGAAGGCCCCTTAGAAATCCTCTAATCCAAACCCCTACTCAAACCAGAGCCTACTACAGCAAGTTTTTCAGGGCTGTATCCATTTGGGTTTTGAATATATCTAAGGATGAAGACTTCACAACCTCTCTGGGCCTCATGCCACCTTTGGTAGATATCCTGCTTATTGGGATGGACCATTCTTGATCCTGGAGGAGATGATCCTTAAAACAAATCTCCTGGACCCATCTTCTCACCAGGGCAGTATCCTACCGAATTCTTCCAAGTAGGTCCATGAGCAGGTCAAAGGTTCTTCTGCTGAAGTCTGGTGTTGCAGTCATGCTTTCTGCTTTTTTTCCTTCTGCTGAGGGTCCTGAACTTCACCATCTCATAATTGCTACAGTCAAGGCTCTCCTGGTACATCCCTAGCCAGTTACAACTTGTTTGGAAATATCAGGTCCAGCAAAACTAGCACAGTGAGAAAGGGACTTCATCGTTTAAGATGCCTTTCTGAAGCAAAATCTTTCTATGTAGTTTCTGACTTACAAAAGTGTTTGACATTTTTTACTTTAAATGCATGAAGACCCGCTCTTCAGCTGAAGTAGACAGACAGTTCAAGACTACACCATTCACAGAGTTGAATCTGCTCTGTCATTTTAAAAGTATTTTAGTATTAAGAAAAAATACCATAGTAAAACTCCATTATCTTGCTGCCATCAGTGTAGTTTAGAATACCAAAACCTCTACACGTGCCTCAGCAAGGAAGAAGGTGATCTGTAGATCTTTGCTAAATAAAAACCACAGTAAGTCACCTTTCATTCTGTGTTTCCTAATCAGAAAGAGTGTATTTGGATAACTGAGCCATGAGTGAATGGATTTTATTCCATATCTGTCTGAGAGGAAACTTTCTTGAACATGAGTATTCCTTTCTAAAAGAAATAGCTTCAATTGTTTTCAAGTTTTAAATATAGAAAGCTTTTTTCACACATTTAAAGAGTTTTCCTAGAGGGTTTTTTTGTTGTATCTGTACATTAGAAAATAGACAGAGACATGTACAGTCTCCTTTGAAGTTCTGTTTTTCTTCTCAGACACTCAGTAATGAGAAATTGGGAAGTGATGAATTGAGATATGAGCAGTAAATTTGAAAGTTAATCCTTAACTCTGTTTTCTTTTTATTTCTTAAAATGTGTCCTTTCCATGTATAAATGTAATTCTCAAGTACATCTATACAAAGAATAATTTGCTACAAATTGGAATTTTTTTTAATAAGACTCTACCACCCAGTGCTCTTACTGTAGCATTTAAATACATGAAGTCTTCAGAACTCAGTCGTTCTAAAGATCTTATTCAGGCTTTAATCAAATCCAGTGTGAATAGTGAGACAGTAATGTCAATTAATTCATCAAATTGAGAGGAAATCATATTTTAGAGTACAGAGTGACAAAGACAGGGATGAGATTTTATAATAATTCTGCATTTCTGATGTAACACTGCTTAACTTTGACAATAGTGTGCAACTGATTGTGTGCTTTAAATATTTAAGTCTGAATGCTACACTCTGCTCTGCGTTCTGTCCTGCAGTTCTGAGCCTCAGGTCCTACTGCTTTCTAAACTCCTTAGAAAAATGAGATCATCGAGGTGACAGACCACAGGGCAAGGAGTTCATATTTTCAGTATCATTGCCCATTCAGTACTCACAAGACACATTCCTTCCGTGCATCAGATTAGATACCTTAGACAACTCCAGGCAGCGAGAGGAAAGTGGGGGGCTGGGGAGAAGCACATGCACACTGCCAGCCTGCCAGCCGCTCTCAAGAGTAATCAGCAGCCTTTTTCCCTATGCAGAATGCTAATAGCATCATTTGTTTTCTGCTGAATATATCTTAGGCAGAAGCTGCAGGAAATGGGGATTTGATGCAAGTACAAATGTCAAAGGAATTGTATTATGATCTAAACCAGAGTTTTATTAGTTATCAAAAAAGAGGAAGTGGCTTTAGAGGTCAAGGTGTAAAAAGCTGCCCTTAATTTGTACCCCTTTCTGGTCATTAAGAATTCTGCCACATCCACTCGTGAATAAAGCAGTAACTTGATTGTTCCTGTTCATGGTGACAACACTTCCAGCTGCTCTCCATTTCCTTCTCTGCATACAAATTTGCATATGCAAAATACTTAAGATTCCCAGAGGACAGTTTCAAGATTGCAAAAGATATACAAACTATTGGGATTATTTTACTGGTACTGCTCAAGTAGTGCTCTTTCTCTTTAGCCTGAGAGAATGAAGTACAAGCATTCAATGGAAGTCACACACATGTGTCAAGGGATTTTTACAAGAGTTTTTGTTCATTTCTGACAGGGTGGGAACAAATTTGCCTTGTTTGTTCTATGACTTCTATTGCTTCATCACCACTAGGATATGGAATGTGTGTAACACTTATGTTCTCCTTTGAGATCTGCAGCACTGGAGTTATCTGGAGTGGACAGGAATGGCAAATCAGGTGATAAGGATATTCCAGTGCTGTTTTCACTAGGGCTTTGGGAATTTTTTGTTTGTTCTAGGCATGTTTTAGGCAATCCAGGAACTTAGACCGAGAACAATGACTTTTAAAGGAGCCTTGACTTGTCCTGGTGCCCATTCTCAACACCCCTAATTCTGAGAGAAAAGGCAACTTTCCAGTTCCAATATTTATAGTCACAATTGCATTACAGCAAAAAGGAAGGAAACCCGACTCTACTGCATCATTTAAACTCCTCATTCCCCTCTCAGCAGGACATACCTGATGAAGAATATATTGTTGTTGCTGTGTTCACATCAGCATCCATTATGGATGCACAGCTGGATTCAGTCAAGGAACCTTTGACAGTCACAGGAGCAACGCTGGGATGGCGTAAGGCAGCTTTCAGGGGAGCAATGTGGTTGTACTGAACAGAGGACAAGCAGCCAGTGAAACCATAGGCATTTGCCTTTGAGACTTCAGGGTCCAGTGACAAACTATCTGCAGTACAACAGAAAAACACACTGGGAATTGTTTTAGGAAGACATTAAGAAAATGAATCCTTTTTTGCCTTATCACCAATTTTACTTCTGTTACCCAGTATTAACTGTTCAGTTTCTCCTTCAGCAGCCTATAAGTTCTCTCTGTCCTAAACCATGAGGTTCCCAACCCCAGTCCTTCCTCTACAATGCTACTTACATTGAATTAAGTTGGCTTGGACATAAAAGCCTGCATTACACTTCTTTCCTCATCCATTTTCTCTACTGTCTGGACAATATCTACCACCATAGCTTCTAACCATGACAATAACTGTAATAATAAACAATAAAAGAGCAACACCAAATACCACAGGATTAGGGGGATGATGCTCTTTAACTTTTTTTACATCTGTTAACAACATCAGTTTCACAGCTATTGACTGTATCTTCAAGGTATTCTGCCTCTTCCACTCTTCAAATGAAGGACTCTGCTCTCTGTTGTCTGTCATACAATGCTTCATGTGACCTAATACTGAAAGGCTTCCTAAAACAGGTTCCCATCCTTTTCCAAGAGTTTATTATTGAAATTTTCTGGTGCCCCTATCATGTTACTACTGTTTTACAATCAGAATTCCCAGGAATACTCCTAGCTATGAGTCAGGTTCTCACTCTGCCAGCCCCATTTCACTAATAAAATAAAGAGCAAAACTATACCTCTTCTTATCTAAGTCAAAACCAAAACAAATGTCTCTGTGTTATTTTCCAGCCTGAAGATGAGATAGCACAATTACCTTCTCTGTTGGTATATGTCCATTTAAATTTCACAAAAAGAAAGCCAATCAAAGGCCAGAAGTTTTTATTTAATTCTAGAATCATAGAATGGTTTGAGTCAGAAGGAACCTTAAAGATCATCTGATTCCAACCCCCCTGCCATGGACAGGGACACCTCTCACTTGACCTGGTTGCTCAGAGCCCCATGCAACCTAAACTTGAACACTTCCATGGATGGGGAATCCACAACTTTTCTGGGCAATCTGTTCCAGTGACTCACCACTTTCACAGCCAAGAATTTAGTTTTAATATCAAAGATTGTTTGGGAAAGTCAGGTAAGGACAGTGAAGCCATCTTCTATTTTCTCCAAACTCTCATTTATTTACTTTCCAGCAATCAAAATTCAAACTGCTCAGAGGTCTCAAACATGATGTGCTTTATATCTAAGTCAATCAAACAAGAGAAAAACCTAAAACGCACAAATACACAGAATCGAAATTTATTCTGTCTTAAAAATACCTGCTAAAAAAAACCAAACTAAAACAACTTCTAGCATTGAATACTTTGGAAATACTTCCAAGGACATTGGAAAATAAGGATTCCTAGCTTTTCAATTTTGTTTTTAAATTTTGAAAGAACAAGATGCTAAATTTTAAAATAAGGTACAATTTTTCCATTATCATTCCAATACAATGATTTTACAAGCTCTCGGGATTTAGGTAAAAAAAGTAGACCTTCTCTTAAAGCTGACACTCCTACCTTAATTACATGAATTTCTTTTCTATATGAGAAAATACAGAGAAATCTCAAAACTAGCTGAAATCACACATTATTTTTGTGCTCAAGATCTGTGACTGTTATGCCAAACAGTTAGAGGCAATTATCCAAGAAAGTTTTATAATTATGTTTTAATGTCTTCATGGGAGTATAACATGGAAGAGTCTGGCTGTTTGTCAGCAAAGTAAGGTACAGTATGAGTTTGCTCTCCCAGGAGTCTTACAGGAGAGATTCTCAGTCTGCAGACCTGTCACGGAGACAGCCTCTGGGCTCTGAGAGAAATGGGAAGGCAAACAGTGAGGCTTTGCCACTGGAAAAACTGCAGTCTTACAGAGGTTCACATTTGCTCTACTTAAAAGTGTGTATGAATTGACTGCATTCAGGTTTTTAATGAGATTTTGGCTGAGATGTTATAAAACAGACAAAGAATTTTTTCCAAGTCCCTGTAACAATGTTTATATATACTAAAAGACCGATTTACAGTATCTGCTGTCTTTGTTGAATTTATAAAACCTTTTGTAAGCATTCCTACTCTCAGCCTTTATTGTTTTCTTAGCTCTGACACAAAAGGTGAATTTGTTGGTATCTTTTTTACACCAGGCAATCTTAGTTGCTCTGTTCTGCCCCAATGTGCAAAAGGTAAAGCCTAAGAAATAATGATTTCTTTTTTCGTGCCACAGTAGTTTGAAAAGTCTAAGATTCAACACTTTTGACGGTATTTTTAAAAGTTACTTTAAGAACCAACTCCAGAAGTCTTTTGTTAAAGTAAGCTTTACATGAATGAGAACTAGGAGTTTGTTGTTGAAAGACTTTGAAATTTGAAAAAAAAAAAAAAATCAAAGAGCAAACCAAAAACAACCCCAGAGTCCTCTGGTAAAAATCCCACATGCACAGAATCGGTTTGCTTTATTATACAGCTTTAGGTGTGTGTGTAATATCTGTCGGAAAGGGAGGCTTTCACTGTTCTCAACAAGAAAGGCTGCACAACTTGGATGTGAACGACTTGTGCTGCCCTCTGAATTCTTGAGAGGATAATGTAAATCTGTGATTGTGACATGATTCCCTCTATGAAAGGTTTATTAAAGGCCACTCTGTCCCTTGGAGTCTTTACATCACAATAAAATGTTTTTCCAAGAGGTATTTTCAGTACATGACACAGTACTCCGTAAGAGAAGCAACTAAGTAAAGTTCCAAGGTCTGTGTTGCGGCAAGGTCATATCAAACTTCTGTGGCCTTCCTCTGACCTGGTAATGCTGTGAATCTTTCTATGCATTTCACTGGCTTGGAAAATCACACTGAATTGCTGCTGATGGCTTGGTTTGATCTTCTGACATTTTAGCATTGTATTGCTCTTCTCGGTATTGGTGAATGAGTTACTTTAGCTAATTTCTCCATGAAGAGTAAGAAGGTAATCTTTTTTAGCTTCTAGTAATTTAACTTTTCATTCTCCACAAATTAAGCTTACTCATATTTTTAGGAAGTAATTTTTTAGCTTTGTGTGCTGAGTTGTCCTGGCTTCTTGTTGGGTCCTCTAGCTGATCCCTGGAAGCTATCTGCAATGTCACAGCTCAGCAAGCTTTGTGTTGGTTTTCCATGTTTTTGCAATGGCTTTCCATGATAATGAGGACTAATTCTAACATGTAGTTGTATTTTTTAAACTTTATTAATTGTATCAATGTAATTTATGTGCTGATTTATTCCTATTTACAAAAACAGATATCCTGTTCCACTGCTGCTTCATTGTGCACCTCTGCCATATACCTCACATTTGTGATCTTTAATAAAACAATCTTAAGTCTTCATATCTCGGTAATGGGGAATTAATTTTCATCATGAATAGAATTCCACCAGATTTCTCTAGGAGCAAGCATTAATCTACTCAGCAATATATCAACAAATTGACACAGTAAATGATAGCCAGTATGACAGGTAACTGGAATCAAAGAGAAGTACTATTTGTATGCAAGGACAGTGTCTAGAAGACCTTCTTTCTAAAGGAATCATTGTGTAAAAGAGGACCATAAACATTATTAAATATATTTTAGTTCTCTTTTTATAAAAATTATTTCATGTCACTCAGAAACTTAAATCTGAGCCCAGAGTTTACATGTGTGCTCACTTACTGGCAGGAAGGACCATAATGGATTTTCTTAATTGAAATTTATTTTTAACATCAGTGAAAGCAGACATAGCCTGTTTTAAATGTCTATGCCCTAATTAATTAATTAATCTATGTAGACTGCAGGTAGAAGCACAAAGGGGAATTTACTCTGTATGCTGAAGCTCTGGTTGTCCTTTATTTTGAGGCTGAGAAATAGAAATATGATTTTTAGGGGAGTTGAAATGTATCCATCACCTCATTTTGCCAAGGTGCCGAACAGCACTGGCAAGATTACTTTTTGGACATTAGTACCAGATTTGAACTCATGACCTTGAAGTAAAAGACCCTTGTAGTCTCCACACACTGCACCTGTCTCAGAAGAGTTCTAGCAGGTACTTTGTAGTTACATCACATAATCTGTAATGTGAAATTTGTTACATGTCACAGTTTTTGATGTTTGAATCCTAATCTGTTGCAACACAACCAGTCCTGTGTGATTCTGCATGGCCTGAAAATATAATTTATCAAAAGAAGAAAATATGCAAGAAGATGGAGAGAGGATGTGCTTTTCCCAGGATCAGACAGCTAAAATCAACTAAAGTAGCAAGAATTCAGACTAAAAATAAAACTTCTGGATAGGAGTAGATGGCCTTGGACACTTATTTAGATGGTATTATCATCAAGAAAAGAGGTGTTTAAGCATGGTGTGACCATATGGTAAATTATATATCTCTCTATATATATCTATTGGAATAGATTTGGTCTCTTTTTGATAAAGACATGATGGCATATTGGCTTAGACCTGGGATTGCTTGAAGTGCCTGGGATAGCTAAACTTTGTTTATTTTAACTGTTGCCATCTTGGTAACAAATGCGTCTCCTCTTTTATTCTATGTAGTAATTTCCATTTTCCTTAAAGCTTTACTAAGCTACTAGGAGAAAAACCAATAACTTTTAAAGGTACCCTAAACTGCACCCAAGAGACCTTTTTGCACAATATGGTCTGTCTAAGAAATAGGTATTTAGGGCAAGAAGACTCTGAATTAAAGAAATGAGTCTTGCAGTGATCATAGGAGTCCAGCCAGTATCTCTTGCAGACATTGCTGTATTGTTTAAACTGCTACAGCACAATATTCAGAGACTGTGACTTTAAAATTATCAAGTAAATTATGATTTTGTAAGCTTAAAAAAGGGAATGTCTTTCCATCAGAAAAATGGACTTCAACATTTTTCATAGAAACTCTCTAAAAGGAGGTACTTTAAGACAGCTTTTGTATTTCAGAGTTAATGACAACTTACCCCTTGTGATTTAATGATCCCATTATCATCTCCCCCCTATAATATCATTCTTGGGTGAATTGTTCTGTGATCTCTTCAGTGTATAGATTCCATTTTCTTCTTGTGAACTTTTAATAAGAAAAGCTATTGTAGAAATCATAAGAATTGTACTGCACCTACATAATGATTTTAATAAAATTACTTTCCAGATAAACTTTCTTCTACATATACTTTATATCATAGCTGAAAGACTCAGTGGAAAGAATCTTACAACTTTAGTTGTAAGCTCAGGCTTTTAGAGATAAAAGACATCATGTTCCTGTGCTAAAATACACAATCTTTAATGCTAATTGATCACTTTGAAGGCAGACATAAGTTAGGTCAACATTAAAAGGTGCTAAAGAAATACTTGCAATCTTTTTCTTCAGAATCCCTTTTACTCTGGTATCCCTACACAGCTACAATATTAAATTGCTCAGAAGTAAATACGCAATGAGATTCACTTCTCTGCATCAGGGATTATTTTTTACCATTTCACTATATTAGTGAAAAATCTAGACATGTTGGGGCACAGTACAAAGTTTTCACGGATTCACTAAGGTAAACCCCCAAACAAATCAATTATATTTTCCACTGCGATATCAGCTTTTTGTATAGAAAACCTAAAAATATGCAAATGTGTCTCTGAGATCAGAGAATTACAGAATACTAAGTTCAAAGACACCTCTGAAGGTCATGCAGCTCAATCCCTTGCTCAAAGCAGAGCCAGCGTCACAGTTAGGTCAGATTGTTCATGTGGTTAAATACAGCAGTATGATCTCTGCAAGGAGTACTTAAATTAAATGAACTGGGACTCTGGTTAAGATTTCACTGAGGCTTTGTCATAAACTCTATGACCCTCTTGGGGTTGAATCCAGTACTTACTAAAGCCCACGGAAAATCTCCCATTGATACTGATGAGCTCTGGATAGGTCCTTTTGTACTCTGCCTCTGTATTTGTGGAGTAAAAATGACAACAAACTACAGAATAATAATACTTTTCTATTGCTGTTGGATACTGTGAGGATGAATTCAACAAACATCTGTTAGCTACTTGAATGATGCTTCTTTTTACTCCCTTGTCTTCAAAGCCACATTTATATTTAGATTGATCTTTCTAAGGCAGCTATATGGTCCCATTACTGTGGATCTGAAGAGCTCACAGCCTTTAATGCTTTTATCCTCCCAGCACCCCTCTGATGCAGAGATGTTCTATTATCTATGCTTTACTGATGGAGAAGGGAGATAGTAAAGCTCAGACTGGTTCCAGTGGGAATAAAATGCCTGCTTACCTTTATATCTGCACATAAATGGCTTGCCCAAGGTCAGTCAAGTAGTCTGTGGTAGAGTGAGTGTCCCTATGTTTTGAATTTCAGGTGAGACCCTTCTACCTTAAGCAGAGGTTTTTTGCCCAGAATTCAGAACTAGATGTAGGGCAACCATTGCAAAAAAATACAGAAGGTTTGAAAAGAAGAAAAAATTATTAGACTGCAAATACCTTTTTACTAAAGAAAGTTTAATAGGGCTGGGGTGGGGGGACTAGAAGCAGGAGACACACCATTATTTAAAAAAACCTGGTCATTGTATAAAAGTGCACTTTTCAAAGGTTCCAGCTGTGCTAAAATGGTTATCATGAGAAAATATGATGAGGAAGAAGTTTCAAGCTTTTATGATGTCCTGCTGGAAGACCTCTTTGAGATTTCTCAGTCAGTGGGAAATAAATGGTGGAGTCAAGAAAGAAGGTGATATAATCATCTGGTTAAGCAGCCGGGATCAGGCTGTTAGAGCAGACAAATGAGGAGTGGTATGACAGGAAAGAAGAGAGAAAAATTTTCAGAAGATTATAGCATGGATATGTAGGACACACAGAACAGAGGTTTCTTTATATGGTTCTATTTCAGTGAACACTCAAATGTTCCCTATGAATGCCTTTAGGTGCATAATCTCAGTGGTATCCAAAATAAACACTACAGGGAAGTCTGTGTCTACGTCAAAGCATCACATGCCTCTGGAAGTTTATGCTTTGCTGAGGACATGAATAATGTTCTTCCTTTCAAGGAAGAACTTGAAAGACATTGGTTTAAGTCACTAGTATTCACCTGATGAACCATCATAAAAGAAGTTATAATTGATATTTTACCCACATAATAGTGTAAATGATGATTTAACATATTTATGTAAGTTCTACATTGTCAAAATGACAATGTTCACCTCTTCTCTTGATACAACAAGGCAAAACACTTGACACTATAGTAGTAGGAATTTCTGGCTTGGTTTAGGGTTTTTTTGGATAAAACCTGAAAAATTAAATCCTAATATAGAAGAAAAATATGTGGAAATTCACTTAACATATGAAGAAGAAATCAGAATTAGGATTAGGCCGGAATTAAAGTGATTTGGGATGCACTGTGTGACTCCCAGTACAGCAATAAGACCTGGCACCATCTGGATTGCCAAGTTCGTAGCTTTAGTGTCATTACAGAATATGAACTATTGCTATTACTAAAATAAAATCCCAATAAACTTTAGGGCAAGAGAGAAATCAAAGAAGTTTGTGGTGTTCAGTAAAACTGAATGCCAGAGCTCTGAGATACATCTGGGCTTTTTGGCTTTACAACAACTTGTACTTGTGAAGTTAATCATGTTTTTGTGACTAAATCTAGTTTCTCTCCATAATGCTGAGCTGCACCATGCCAGCTTACTGGTTACATTTCTGAAGGTCTTTGTGCTACATTCTGTCTTGCTGGTTAGAAAAGCCTTGGTTTATAGATTTGGTGTCTATAGCCGAAGCTCTAGGTAGAGGTTGCAATGAGCAATATTCTTGCAGATTTTCAGCACTATAGCTGACCGTTGACAAAATGGGAATTTTAGCTTGTCTCTGACTTGGGCTGAAAAGTGTCAGGTCCCCAAACCTGTCCACAAAGGCTTGGAAGATGACTGCATTCTGAACAAACATTAAATATAAGTAAGGGGAAAATCAGTTCAAGTTCTTAATCTACTTTATAAAACATGATGCAGAATACACTATTGTCATTACATAAAATTGTACTGTACAACTAGACACTAGAGGACGTCTGTAGTTTCTATGTGGCTGCCAGTCCCACGGGATTTGCATGCTAATAATGGAACATATAAAATTGCAATAGTGAGATAGATGTCAGGCTTGATATGGAGGTCCAACTTGAACACAGGACTGAAATGTATAGACATAACCAAGGAAGAATTTAGAATCTCACTGGAAAAGAATAAGACTCACACAAAATAATGACATACTTGACAACAAAACTAAAGAGTTCTGTTTTCCAAATTTTAGGCAGAATTTTCCTGGTCTTGTAATGACTTTGTAATGTGGAGGAATAAAGATCAAGTAACTCCATGCACAGAACATGTAGAGCTGTGGCTTCAGTGCTATAAGTAATATTCCTTGCAGAATTCAAATGGGAGTGAAAAAAGGGTAGAGAGGATGAAGGCTCACTGTGCTGTTCTTATCATCAGGAAACAGAAATAGCTGAAGAAGAGCAAGCTGCAGTCAGCAAAATGATATCATTAGGTTAAGATGCCACCCTATGCAGCCACACAGGCACTATGAATTACTTTACTGAAGGGAGCAATGGGAGAAGTTAATATTGCTATCAGTGCAAACAGGTAAAGCTGCCAAATTTTTGCATTGATGAGATATATAAATAGGAGTACTGGAGTGTTCAGGCCAACTCTTACAGCAAAACCATCCAAACAAAACTCCAATCCTATCAAAATCCCAACATGCAGCACTATAACAACTGATGAATCAGGAATATTTTTGGTAGGACCTACCTGTGACCTTGCCCAAGGTGAGTGATTTAATGGCCTTAAAATCAATCTCAGAAAAGTTGTGTTTGAGTTTGAGAACTTGATCAACCTGGAAGAGGTCAATAAAATTACTTCATTACAACACCATGTAGACACTCCTAGATCGCACTGCACTGCAAACTTCTGGGAACACTCTCAGCAGCAAATCAGTTAATTCTGCCCCCAGGTGTGATTCACTTTCTAGAGATAGTAAAGTGAATGTGCTTTGATTTTAGCATGAGAAGCTGAAAGGTACACCAGAATAGTCATATAAAGGGCTTTGAAGAAACTTCCCCTGCTGAAAAGCTTAAAATATTTGACACTGAAACCCCCCTTCTTCCCAAAATCCATGTCTAGTCACCAGTCACTTCTGAATACACTTAAAGGAGACCCTTTCTAGAAATGTATTGTGAAGAATTAACTCTGCACAAAAGAAAACCACAGAGCAGCACACAATAGAAGACTGGAACTTGAGGAAAACCCTGGCTTTTAACATAACCTTTCTTCTTAGATAATCAGGCCTACCCACAGCCCATAGTTGAGACTTGTGTGATCATTTTACCACCCAGACATGGAAACTGGAGAGGAAAGAAAAATTGTGGCACTGTGTGTTTCCGTCTTCTTCTCATTTTATTCCTTAAGACACAACTTCTCTATAGACTCTGCCACCCTTCCCTGCTAAATGACTGCGACCCAGATCCAGCCTTTTTGCAATATGAACTGTTATAATTAGACTTAGAAAGAAAGCAGAAAGAGCAGTAGGATGATCCTCTTCTCCCTGCCTTGGAAAAACAGGTGATGCAGGGAAACAAAGCAGAGGAGGGTTCTTGTCTCTCTTATGATTGTCACATTCAGCATGGCTTTCTTCTAGCTCTAGGATGGGGTGTTGTCATGCACATGGTGACTTCACTCTGCATTAACGTACCTTTTCCTTTTCTTTAAGAGGATGAGGCAGCTGGGGACACATTCTCCCTTGGGACACATACCCTAAATGTAATTACATTCCCAGGTGCTCATCCCTCAGTTGTTTTTCTCCCTTTCACATCTTATTAATGACCCATACTGTGTTTTTCCTTGAAGACTACAGATCACACAGACATCACTAGGCCCCAGAACCAGCCCAATGCTCTAGATGAACTTCTGGGCAAATGTGTTTCCTAATTCACAAATTGTCAGAAACAAGAGAAGGATTCCTCAACAGAAAACACCACTGTTGGGCATTCTATGAAGAAGGGTCTGGATGGAGCTTTGCTATAAGCTACAGGGCTGCTCTGCTGCTGGATCAGCTTTGGTTGCACCAGATCAATGTGAAACCTTTGCCTCCTGCTGGCGATCAGGCATTGAAATCAGTGGGTCTGACTCACGGAATCATAAAATGGCATGGATTGGAAGGGACCTTAAAGATCATCTTGCTGTGGACAGGGACACCTCCTACTAGACCAGGTTGCTCAGAGCCCCATCCAACCTGGCCTCGAACACTTTCAGAGATGGAACAACATTTTCAGGGATGACACAATTTCTCTGGGCAAACTGTTCCCATGTTTGTGGCACCAAGTATTATTTAACACTCAACATAAGCCGTGGCATACCTGAATGATGAGCTCTCTGCCTTCTCTGTTAATCTTCACATGATGCAGCTCTCGGTTGGCAAAATTTCCGGAGTCAATGGTGAAAATGAGAAGCCCATCTTTACTCAGCTTGTATCGAACCTGTAAACTTCCTAAAAATCACAATAAAATTGCATGTATAAAACCTGTGTCAGTAATGAGATATCATTCAACAACTTTGCTCAACATATAACTCATTTTCTTTTTATTGCAATGGAGCAACAAGGTTAATAAGTCAAGAAATATGTTAAGGAGAACTGAAAGAGTTCAAACTGTAATGAAAATTGTGAAGAAAATAATGTACTGGAGGAGTTTTCCTTCCTACTAGGAAAGGCTAGCAGGCTAACAAACTCTGCTATGGAGAAACTTAATGAGTAACTAACTATATAAAAGCAAGTGTGTCTGTCTGCAGGTCAGACACTGAGCACTGCCACAGAAGCTGATCTACATTATCCTGTAAGGGATCACTTCCAGTAGAGGGCATGCAGGGCTTGCACTGCTCTATTAAACTAATATTGCTGGATTTTACCATTTCTTTTCATCCAAACAATGCAGAAGACTGTGACAACTGCGAGAATTATAACTTAATTTCAGACATTTAAAGTCCCATGATACTCACATTATCATTTACACGCAATAAAAAGTAGTTTTACTTTTGCTGACATATTTGAAGGAATAAATGTAATTATTATACAAATGAATGCAAAACATTTCATTCAATCTTTGTATCAAAAAAACCATTGTGATTACTGATAAATAACAGTACCATAACAAATTGAAGCACACAAGAAAACAAAGAATCCAGTATGAATTTTAGTCCTTTAACAAATAACTACAGGGAATATATATATATATATATATATATATATGTATACACACGCACATGGGGCCATATATCGTATGTGTGTGTATATATATACATATATATATATATATATACGTAATCTAAAAGGAAAAGAATCTATTCTGATAGAATCTTTTCAAGCATACTTTTCTGGGAATTAAGTAGCAGGGAGAAAAATAAAATTCTGAAATTTTTGAACTCTTTTTATGCATCAGTAACCAAAATACATGGAACAACAGTGATACCATAGAGTTTAAAATCTCTTCTGGAGCTACTTTATTACTGTCTCCAAAGACAAAATGAATGTTGACAGTACTACAGCCCTGGGGAAAGAGTCCTGCATTTATTCCCTGTTCTGAAACTCATCATAAAACACTCTGCCCTTCCTCCTTCCATTTCAGTGTTTGTGTTAGCACAAGTTGAAACTATTTCAAGTATTGCTAGATTTTGCAGAAAGCTACAAACTGTAACTGTTACCTGTGCTGGATGGCAGGCACTGAGTTCCTGTTCATCCCTGTAGGTTGTGCCTGCACTGTTTTAGCCCCAGGATGAGGTTCAGTATTCACAGAGAAGACACCTGTGTGTCCACGGTGATGCAGGGCCATGTCAGAGAAGCCCATGGCACACCTGCACAAGCTGTTGCAGTTGTATTGTGCACTGGAATGTCATTCAGAGGAACCTCTGACCCCAGAAGCAGTTTCGCTGTTAAATGAGGGGAGTGAACAGCCCTGCTGGCTCCTGTGTTCAGCCATATCAGTGCTGCAACATGGCTTGCAGATGTAGAGTTAGTGAGAGAAGACATGGGACAGTTCTTCAGCACATAGAGTGGACATACTCACTTCCTTCAGCTTTCCAAGTCCTTCCTCAGTAAAGTCAGCTCTGTTGTTCTACAAGCTACTATAAAACCACTTTATAAAGAGCTTAAAACAAGGTATAAATTTCCTGCAGGGAAGGAATTTTTCCCCCTCTACACACCTCACAGTGAAGTTGACAATCCTTACAGATAGGACCTCTAGTCTAGTTAAGATCATCCCTGCTCCTTTTCCCTCAGCAAGATGTTTGGCTCCTAAGAGCTGTACTTTTAAAACATTAATACAAAATCCAGTATATCCCAGATGAGCACTGAGATCTGAGATTTGTAGGATAGAAAAAAAATCTTCCAAAATTGAGAGGAAAAGTGAGAATGAACTACTAGGATGAAGGCTTTTTAGCTGATTGAGAGGTCTACTGGATCAGGAGAGCTTTTAAAGTGAAAATAATAATAATAATAATAAAAGGATAAAAGGCATTTACTTTCTCACACATAGTCATGGACATTAGAGGGGAACTTGTGAAGAGATCAAGGTCAGTAAAAACTGCTAAATTATTCAGTGTTATAATATAGGTTCTGATTCAGCTGCCCCGAATCATACTGCAAAGCTCCCAACCCTCATTGCATAGTGAGGGCAAGGAGCTACTGTCTCTCACCATGAATGTCACACTGAAAGTCCAAACTTAAATCACAGTCACATTATCTGGTACCGAATGAAAGATGCATCAACAGGGATTAACATCATAAGCATCTCAGAACCTCTTTACTCTAGAAATACCAGAGAAAAGAAGCCCAAGTGCAAGGAAGTTAAGGGATCTTTTTCAGATTTGCTCACTGGACAGTGGAAGAGCCAAGAAAAAGTGGAAAGGTTGCCCTCTCTACACAGCATGGCTGAGATGACCACACAGAATAAGATGAAACTAAAAGACATTTTTTTTTTAATATATATATATATATTTAGTCTAACAGATTAATCCAAACTAAAAAATCTTGTTCCAGAAGAAGTACTTTATAGGCTGCCTCTTACCCAGAGCCCTTGAAAGGGATCTAAGGCAAGAAATGGAACAGGGACTAGGTTTGGTCTGTGACTTTATTTTGCAAATGTGAAAAAAAAAACTTCACTGCTCTTTTTGAATGCTATGAACACACACGTATATAAAATATAATTGGTACTACACATGCAGGTGATCAGCAATAGCATCCAGTACATCTGTGTTCAAAGAGAGCCAGCATGACATAGACATGCAATCTATCCAGGCTCTCAGCTGCCACAAACAGGGATTTACCCATTGACTTTGTCAGAGAAACACTGATTTTAAAGCAGAAACCATCTGTTCCACTTGCTGGGAGACAATGGACGGTTCTTGACATCCATTAAGAACAGATCTTACTTTCTATACTGGTGCAATTTCACCTTAAATCATATAAAGAGATCAGTGAATGGCATCTAATTTTGTCAAATTGCTTTGAATTCCAATGGCAACTTTTTTAATGGACAACTGTTCTTCAAAACTATCGAAGAGCTGGTATTTTGCCTGGGGTCAAATTTGCATTAATATAAACCAGAAGTACATGGTTTCATTCCTCAAGAGGTGTTTTGGAATTTACACCATCGTAGCTTAGAGCTGATTTTGCCTTGCATTCAGTACAAAAACTTCAGTTTTCAGACTACAGAATAATTTGTCAGGAAGATCGAATTGTCAGTTTACTACTTGACAAGCGAAATAAATGGATTTTTAATTAGGAGTATTATTAAGGATTTTTTTGTTGTCCTCTGAATTTTGATTATCTGGTCCACTGACTTTCTCCATCACATCAGCCCAGAATCAGCAATGGCAAATAAAAGTCTGTTCATACACCAGCTCTCCCTGTTCTCTATTGTCTCTCTATTTTGCATCATTTTTGCCTCACAATAGGGATTCACACTAATCACAAGTAGTGTAATTTCTGCCAGTCTTATTGTACTCATGCCTGTCATCCTCTTTTCAGCTGCCCATGTCTGAGCATGCACACCTGGAGTGTCATAATGCTCAAGCAATGTACAGTCTGTTGTGTTCCTTCTCTAATGTATATGGAATTGCTGGAGGCAATTTCTATGAAGTCAATAAAGGAGGGAGGGAAAGGAAAAGAGAGAGATAATTTTTTTGGCCTTGGGTTGAAAAATTTTACTGGGCCTATTACCCCAGCAGTGTTAGGTAAGAGTAGATTCACACTTGATTATTGCAGTCATCCATCTCCTTCAGCTTTGAATTCTGCAAACTGCAGATCAGCATGGAGATGTGCTGTGCTAGCTCCAGAACAGCCTGAGAGGGGAGCGAGCTCAGCTTAGGCACAGTGTTACCAAACACAGTGTGGCCTCTTTTCACCACTTCTGGAGGAAATGATTTCATGTGGGCTGCCATGTTACTGTGATAAGACCACTGCCTGTCACAAAGCTGGCTTGCTACAAATCACTGTGGTCTTCAATCTGTAATCTGCAGTATTATAATCCATGACTATAGGGCTGAATGGCATATCATCTGCCTGAAGATATCAAACAGCTACTGAACTATTTTAACAGGATTCCTGGGGGTTCCCTTGTGCAGAGGGAAGTCCTGGGAAACAGAGACCAAAGGGCAGTATTTATGCCATCCCATGCTGGTGACTAGGTTGGGGGTGTCTTTTCTGAAACAAAACACTCCCAGGACACTTCTTTCAATGACGATGGAGGCCAGAACTAGTACTTGCTAGAAGAACACTAATGATCCGGTTCAGCATAACCAACCTCCAGTCAGCTACAGGAATAGCATGGTGCCTTCAAGCTGCTAATTTTTGCTGAGGATGAGGACAAGCTGCTGTAGCAGCTCTTAAGTCTAGTGGTAAAAAGGACATGAAACTGGTTAGAGATTTCAAAGCGTTCAGCCTGAAGAATAAAAAGATGTTCACAGACTGCACAGTGTGAAGAAATACCTTGGCCATGATGTTACACATTCTTTGACCCAAACCTCTGTTGATTGAACAGGAGAGTTGTCTTTCTTTTTTGCCTGTGTCTACAACAGGGTTGAGTAGAATATCAGAAACATATGTTAGTTTTGTGGCCTATGCCTATCAACTTTGCATTCATTCTGGACCACATAATCTAGAAAATAGAGCATGGGAAAATGGTACAGAGAGTGCTCTAGCTCAGGAAAAGGCTCTCTGTTTGAAAGATCTCACACAGGGGCAGCTATTTGGCAAAAAGATAAAAGAAGCTTTGCAGGAAAGAGAAATGGGATACCAGGAATTCAATCTGTAAATCCATCATTCTTAAGTAAAATTCTTGTCACACATGTCACCAGGACCACAGGTCTTGTGTCATTTAGTCTTGAAGAACCAAACAGCAAGGAAGAGGTTGGCATGCCCTTGGAGTCTGAGACTTCTCTGCAGGACCTTCATTTATGGAAACTGGTTTTAAATGAGCCCAGATTGAACCCAACAACTCTTGCCAACTTCAATAGCACTTTTTAATGACTTAAACTGACTGGAGCAGCTGGTATGACATCTTGAGACACTGAGAGAAGCTGAGGTTAATTCAGGGAGCACATTTGGGTGGCACACATGAAATGTACAAATTTATCACCATCATGTAACATCAGGAAAAATCATTTAAATTAGGGAAGTTGACAACTCTGATTTGGGGGAAATGTGTATGTATATGTAGTGAAGCATTGTATTAGGAAAACAGCCTTGGACTACTCCTGCCTGTCTAGTTGCCTCAGAGGCACCCAGAAAAAAAACAGAACTCAGTCTCCAGCCAGCAGTGACCTTTGTCAGACTGCAAGATGTTGACTATACCACCACACACCCCCTCAACATTCAAGTGAGCTTTAGCTGAAAAGGAAAACAATTAAGGAAACCACAAATTAAACAAAGAGAGGAATATTAGTGAGGCTATTTATGTTGTTATTATGAAAAAACAAAATAAAAAAATAAAGTATTTAGCCCAGAAAGCCATTTGCAGCTCCTAAGGTGTAAATGTCTGTTCGCTCCTGATTGCAGAACAGCACATGACAGTTTTCAGTAATCTCTACTAGAAAATATCTTTCTGGCAACTTGCACAGCTTCAGTGAGGCAATGTTGCTCTTCATAGCCTAGATATTTAAAAATGAACCACCATTTTCTCTGTCAGGAGCAACTGGCTAAGAAACATGCTCCTTAATTAGCAGCTTCTCCCCAGGGATATTTACTCAGTAAATTTACTCTTCAGTGGAAGTGCTGCTGGTGATTCTAAGAGCAGAGCCCGTCTCTCCAGCGTCCAGTGGTGTTTAACTAAGAAAGTACTTACATTTTTTTAGGAGGTGACTCTTGTTTGTTTTGCATGGAATAAACAAGGAAGCAAAACTGTTGAACATGTTTGCTGATATCATTACTCAGCTATTGCACTTGCTTAGACAACACTGTTTCATCAGGTTTAAAAGAAAAATTCACCCCTCAATTTTTTTGTAGTCTCTTATGGTAGTCAAAAAAGAGGTGGTTGTTTGAATGCCATCCACTCAATGCTTGAGACATTCAGGACTTAACGATCATATTCGAGACATCCTATATTGAAAAAAAAACAAACCACAAACAAACAAACAAAAAAAACCCAAAACCCAAAACAAACCCCCCAATACTTTCCCTTTACATTGCATTTCTTCAATTTAGATAAAACCACACCCCAAAAGGACCCTATCTGGAGGCCCATGACCAAAGTTCACTTTTCAATCCTGCTAGGCAGCTGGACCCAGATAAATGTAGCTAGTTCCCCTACGTGACTGACAAATGTGTTTGACCTTTATAGATATCTCATTCCCACCAGCCGCCAGTTGGCTTTCCACAGACTGACCAGCAATTAACAAGGAACAGGCAGATGGTTTTTGCTCCAAAGGTAGAAAACACTAAAAACTGTCTCTCCAGTTCAGCTCACGGGCAAGCATAGACAGTGGTGCAGTTATGCATCCTGGAGATGATGGACACTGCCACAAATTTGGAATCTACCAGCTTGATGAATGTTGACAAATTGTCTTCCTTTATTGTGTCACAGTTTATCCATTGGTAAAATAGATGAATGTTCACATCCTTTGGAAACCTCCAAACAACCTCCACAACCTTCGTGTGAGGAGCAATTTAAAACCAATACTATTAGTCATTATTATTATCATCCCTCCTTTTGTAGGTATTTATTTTTGCTGAAGGAAATGGTTACTGTTTCTTTTACAAAATGATGCTACATTTACTATTTTTTTTTCCCTGAAGGGCATTGAATGTAAAGATGAAGGAAAGAGCTGAGGGATAACTGTCAGATGCAGTTACATCTCCCTGAAAGTACTTGCTTTCTGATGGTGAGATTATTCCGGTAAATTTTAACCTATACCTTTTCCACAGATTATTTGGAATTTTAAAAGACTTTCACTTTAAGACCCTTCATTAATGAAGGCTATCTTAGAATCATAGAATAGTTTGGGTTGGAAGGGACCCTAAAGATCATTTCCAACCCCTCTGCCATGGGCAGGGACACTTTTTATTAGACCAGGTTGCTTAAAGCCCCATCCAATCTGGCCTTGAACACTTTCAAGGATGGGTATCAAAAACTTCTCTGAGGAACACATTTCACTGCCTCAGCACACTCACAGTGAATTTCTTCCTAACATCTATTCTAAACATACCCTCTTTCAGTCTAAAGCCCTTGTCCTATCACTATATACCCTTCTAAAAAGTCCCTCTCCGGCTTTCTTGTAGCCCCCTCTATGTACTAGAAGGGGCTCTAAAGTCTCCCCAGAGCCTTCTCTTCTTCAGTCTGAACCCCAGTTCTCTCAGCCTGCCTTCACAGGAGACAGCCTGTGAAGATCAGCCCTCTGATCATTTTTATAGCCCTCCTCTGGACTCACTCCAACAGGTCCACCATGTCTTTCTTATGTTGGGGTCCCCAGAACTGGACAATACTACAGGTGTAGTCTCACTACAGTGGAGTAGAGGGGGAGAATCATCTCCCTTGACCTGCTGGCCATGCTGCTTTTAATGCAGACCAGAACACGATTGGCTTTCTAGATTGTGAGAACACATTGTCAGGTCATGTTGAGCTTCTCGCTAACCAACACTCCCAAGTCTTTCTCCTCAGGGGCGCTCTCAATCCATTCTAAGTCCAGCCTGTATCTGTGCTAGGGATTGCCAAGAATCACATGCAGAACCTTGAATTTGGCGTTGCTGAACTTCATTATATAAGGCATCTGTGTGATACTATTGGATCTGATGCTCATATCTCTGCTCAGATCTCTCCTGTCTTTAAACACACACTAATGCCATTAGTCTCACGCTCAGACACCCAGTAGGCCCTATGGATTCCATCTCCCACTGTACTTTTCATCTAAGACCTGCATAGCAGCCAAGATGGCAGGAAGAGCTTTTATTCTTTATCCTGTGAACGAAATAAAAAGTATCATCCTGTGAATTTTATTCCAAAAGTTCAACTGGGCTTTGAAAATTATGCATCATCACTAACTGTGTGAACCACTGTTGGGAAAAAAAGGACTGAGATCTGCGGTTGTGATACCCTGAGGAATTCATACCAACCTGCTTTCAACAAGATGCTGGCTCATTGTTTCCATTTTTCCTAATATCTTCTAACCGTACCTCTTTCTGTTTTGGCAGTACTGATACCTGTTCAAGCAAGGACTTGTTTTGTGTTGACCTAACAAATAGCCATTATGTTCAGCAAAGAGAACACAGAAAAAGAAGGTATGAACAGAAAAAAAGAAGCAATCAATTTGAGCACTATGTGATACCTGAGCAGGAGAATGAGCAATAATCTTTTAGACAAGACTAGTGAAAAATAATCATATGCCTCTTCTTAAATCTCCTTTTCATTCTTAAGTCATAATAAAGACAGCACATAACTCTGTGGATTAATGGCTTTCTGAGGTTAATCATGCTTGTTTGTGTTGAGCTCTACACACACCGCCTGGCTGGTCATGAATCTCTGGGAAATGTCCTGCTCCTCTGACCAGTAAGTCCATCTAAGAACTGCCTATTTCATAGGTTATGTCAGTGTCTCTGAATGAAGTTGGATTCTTTAGAAAGGGACCTGATAATAACCTCTCAATGGAAATACTTGAGTTTATAACAAGCCACAATCATTGGCATACAAAGTACTGACTCATGTCCTTAAGTCATCTAATGGGAAAAATTAGAGGAAGAATGATACATTTTCTTAGCAAAAATCCTAGTACAAGAACCATATAATGGTAGCATTGTGATGACTTTTCTGTAGCAAAATATATGCCTATACACACATATTTTCAGTAATTTACCTTCAAACACGATTCAATTCTGTGATCTTTCACAGAACCGTAGAATGGCTGAGGTTAAAAGGGATCTCTGGAAGACATGTCCAACCCCATCCTACTAAAGAAGGGATCCTACAAATCAGTTTCCCAGGGCCATAACCACATGGCTTTTGAATACCTGCAAGGATGGGGATTCCACAGTTTCCTAGGCAAGATGTGTCAGTGCTCAGTCACCCTCAGCAATAAAAAGAGTTTTCTGATGTTCAGATGAAACCTCATGTGTTTTGGTTTGTGCCCATTGCCTTTTGAGTGGCCTTGCAATGACATCTGCCTGTTCCCTCAGCACTTGTGGGTGAATCCTACCAGTGCCCCTGGATTTGTATGCCCAGTTTGCCTAATGCCCATTCCCTGATCTGATCCTCTTTCACCAAGTGTACATCTACCTTGCTCCAGACATTTCCCCTCTTCTTGACCTGAGATTCCTGAAGGTCGATCTCAGTCTGCAAAGACAAGTCTCTGTCTTGTAAAGACTAAGATATAATCAGCCAATTTCATCAGGCAAGAAGGACAAAGTCACATTTTCATAATTCACAGAGAATAACTGATATGCTACAGGAAAAAATAAAATGTTAATAGGAATACCACATACAAGAGAGAAAAGGAGGCTTGCTTGGATCCAGACTCACTCTTCCAAGTATTATTGACTTGGGCTCTCTGTTGTGCACAAACAGCTATACTACTCCAAGGTAGCACTTAAGCCAATGGTTCTGCTGGGCTACAGCTCTCACTACACACAGCTCTCAGTCCACAACACAGATAATTCTTAAGCTAAAAATAACCTCTGTCCTTCCTCTCATTTCCACAGAAATCCAACAATAAAAATGACTTATCAGCTACAAAATGTGAGCTAGGAACTCAAGCTTTCTAGGAGACAAACACCTCCTACAAGGAAATGGGAACACATGTTTTCTTCCTAGCTGACTATCTGCAGCCAGTGGTCTGAGGTTTTATGCCAGACACCAGTAAGTTCAAAGTCAGCCTGTACATAGGCAGAGCACACATCAGTTATTGACTGCATGATCAACCTTTCTTGCTCAATGTAATCCAATTACAGTTCCCTTGTTTTTCTCTTGTGGATCTTCATGACATCTCTTGACCCTTCAGTATGGCAAAATAATCTTCATGAGTACAAACATGTCCATGAATTCAGATAATGAAACAGATTCAGTTCTCTTCTCTTGGAAAGCAAAGATAGAGATCTGCCAGAGTCCTTGGCTGAATGTTGTGGCTGCTACTCCTTTCAAGTTGGTTTTGCACACTTAGGGATTTAGAGTGCCATATGTTAACACAAACATTAAAAAAATTGGTCTTGGGTGCCAAGTCTGCCTCTTCCCTTAAAGACATTTTGGTGTTGGATTTGAAGTGAAAACTCTAATCAGCATTCCTATTTTCTGTGACATTCAGGGAAATGTCAAAGGGACCAGAGGTGTTTCTAGCCACAGGAATTTCTCTCTTTAAATAGAAGCTGATTAGGAGATCTCCTGCCACCCAAACCCTTTCTACTCATGGCACCACAGTCAGTCTCCCAATTAACAACTGGGGAAAATTTCTTTTACGTTCATCATTACCAATCAAACGGTCTCTAGCCTCTCACTCAGTAAATAAGATAAGATTTCAGGGCCAACTATAACAACTGCATAAATTATATAGTGCTATCTGCCATATGAAATCATTTAATGGCTGCAAACCAGAGCTAGACTGGGAACAATCCTCTGTCACTCAAAGACAATTGCTTGTCTCCTCCACAGAGCTATCTCCCACACTTCCCAACATGACTATCTTTCTTGCTCCTGATCTGTTAAAAATAACTATACCTGAACCTTGGTATCATTTTCCACTTCAGTCACATAAATTGTGCAGGCTGTTCAATGGCTATTGAGAGTCTGTAAGCCATAAGGTGTTCTCAAAAGGGAAGACAATTGCACTAGTAACAACGTAGTCTAGAGGGTCTTTTGGTAGCAGTTAGTTAAGGTCCTGTGGTATCCACGTCCCAAAACCAGAACCCACAAGGGGGTAAAGAAAAAGAACAAGAAAAATAACTTCCCAGATCCATCTCAGTCTTTCGGTGAGTCCTATTTTACCTAATTATTTTAGTTTTGCTCCATTGAACTTCAGAGTGTACAGCATGAACAGAATCAAAAGATTCTTTGCCTAAAAGACTGAACTAGATTTTTTGCCTCTCTTTACCACTGACTGACAAAAGCTTTGGCTGGTAGAGATGCAGCTCAACAGACTTGAAAGCAAAAATCATAAGGAGAATTCATATGCTTTCAACAAAAACGTTGCTTCTGACTTAGAGACAAGTGACTACAGGAGATTTTGAGTTTATTAAAAAAAAAATCAATAGCTTCTCACTGACAATATTTGCTTCTTTTTTTGTAGAGTGTTAATTCAGCTTACCTCTGCTACACATTTTTATTTCTTTTCCTATTTACTTCAAATATCAGCTGATTTCAAGACTTTATAGGGAAGTGGAGCTGATATAAGCCCTGCTACTATATGCTGAGCATTAGAGATCTAACATAAGCATTACTCAAGTTGTTTTCATTTGTACTTCTGTTTTTAACTGTGCTTTTTTCCTTGTCTGTAATCTTTCCTATGCAACTTCAGAGTCTTGCTTTCCAAAAGAAATGGAGAACAGAGCTCAGTGTGATGGCGATAGGTGTTGGATAGGAAGAAAAAAAAGGACTCAAATTGTTTAGTTTCTTATGAGATCAGATAGTAAATACAGATAAATTTTCAATCACTCTAGGATAGTTTGAGATTCTATCTCTCTTCTTTGATGCTGGCTATCTGCTGTTTTTCTAGATTAGGATTCATATTGTTTCCATGGAGAAAGCCAACAAAACTGAGAATCAAATATTTGCGAAAACATTTTCTAGACAAAGTACTTCATCATATTCATAACACATTCGTTTACTTGCAGGGCAGGAGGAAGAGTGGGGAAAGGAGAAGCACTAGCAGTTTCTTTCTTAACATTTTTCTCCCCCATCAATTATTACCTTTAGGGAACAAGGCAAAAATAACAATATAATGGCACTTTGTGAAATATAATAACTTTGTGAAATCATGTAAATGCAAAAATGTACAGAGAAAAACTAGCCTGGGAAAGAAAAAATATTTTTTTCTTGGTAGTATCTTCCCATGATGTGGATAATTTCTGTGGACTGGCACACTGAAAAGGCTAATTAAAGCTGTTTACCAATTTTCTGTAGCTTAGTAAGAGGCACTGTAATTTGAAATTTCTACAGAAATAATATTAAAAAGGCACTGCCAATCCTGCCAATCATTACAGTACTGCTAATCTTTTGGATGCGGGAACAATGGGACTATGTAAGCTTTACATACATACTCATCTATATACATGTGTATGGATTAATAGATAAATAGATAGATAGATGGACAGATAGATAGATATACCCCTATCTATACACAATATGTACACATATATATGTAGGTGTAATTTAAAAATCCATAAGTACAATATGTAAGACTGGAGAGGATAATGCTCTTATATGCACATAATTTTCAAAAGCTCAGGTATGATTTAGAAGCATCAGTATTAACTAATGGTGGAAGGAATCCCTAAGTCGTCTTTAAAAACATCAACTTTCAAAAACTTACCCTTAAACTGCCAGGACATGAGTCAACTGATCAGAGTTAAGAACAACCTCTGTGATATAGATGAGTTCTTTGGTTGGGAACTGCTTCTAGAAATATTATCAGCCAGGAACTACTGAGCATCTCATTTTATATTAAGTCATCTGAATGGGTGCAGAATTGTAGCTTCTGCATTGACATATGGCGGTACCCAACATCTGTCATAACCTTACCTCCTCCATGAACCCCCTGCCCTCTAAGGCTCCAAGCACTGGAAGAGCTTTCTGTGTGGGCAGCATTGATCTGATAGGTGAAGCCAGGAGGAGTAGCTTTGAGTCTCCTTTTGCAGACCTGACATTGGCAGGTTGGGTAACTCTAAAGGAATAATTTCACTACCAGAGTTCTGGTATTTCAATTGATACATACTGTTTCTTCTAATAATATGACCTTCTTTAGAGACTGACAGTGCAAAGAATGTTGGGGTTAAATGTACCTATTTATTAAATTTATTGGAACCAAATAATTTTACAGGAAATTCTTCACACGTGACTGTATTAGACCACAGTTGCCTATACAAGTCCACTTTCATATAAGCCCTTTTAATATACTCTAACTATGAATAATCCTTGTAAATACTTTAATTTCTTTTATGTTAAATATTTAACACAGGAAGTCTGAAATACAAGAAACATTATTCTCATTATCTCTTTTATTAACTAATAATTTGCCCAGTTATTTTGCGGATAATAGAAAAGAGGAATAACATAAGGATAAAAGAGGATACATGAGTATTAGTTTGAAAAACTGTTCAAAAAGGAGAAGTATTAAAGTATACATAGACTGTTTTAATACTGTTTCTTAACAAGAGGAAAGGGGCTTGGGATTATGGTAAAGAATATTGCTGCTCACCTCTTAACTGAGAATGCCCATTCCCATTTCTCCAGGAACTTAACCTTTATTTAACAAATCAGTTATCCAGAAGGGACCTGCTTATGTCCTACTATACTCGGCAAGATTCCTTGAAAATGAGCCAATGAGAGAGATGGAATCACACTCACTTTCAGTGCTACAAAGGACATTGATATTCATAGTCCAGTAACTTTATGGCAAGCATAAACCTCTTGGAGGAAGAAAGAGTAACATATCTGAACCTTATTTTCACTGAAATAATTTCACTTCCAAAAGCTAAAAAGTAAAAGGACATGAAATTTAACAAATTATTACATTTGGGACAAAAGGTAGAGAATATACATGATTGAATGACTGTCTTGAAAGAAAGCCACAGAAGCATGCACAGAGTAATCCTGAAGGAGACTTTCAGGATTTAACTAAAGTCAGCTAGTTATCTTAATCATTTTTTGTATATAGTGCTATGTTTCATAGCCCAGAATTGTGGAGCCTGACATCTCACCAGCCCTCTGAGTAACTGTCACCATCATATTACAGGTGAGTAAAAGGAGGTACAGATCTGAAAAAAGCACCATTGTTTATATTGCCTGACTGTGCTGAAAGCTGCTCCACTTAATTTCAAGATGTACTGAATCCCTGACTCCAACTAAGCCAAAGTAGAGATCTGCAGAAGCTGCAGCTGACACAAAGAAAGGTTAATCTCTTCTCCTGCTGAGCTGCTACAAGCTATGTCCTGATCCCAACCCCTTCTCCAACCAACACTAAAACCCCTACTTCCAGAACTTCTCAATTATAGCTTATGTATAGTGCATTTCATCAATAAAAGTCAATTGGCTCATGTTTCTAAGGTCATTTTAGACTACTCTGGCAGCAATAAAGGTGACTTAAATGGATATTACATTTTCATTCACTTTAGGGCTATTTCTGATTGCCTGAGTGGCATCAAGAGACCTGAGTGTAACTGAGAAGCAGATTCCAAGGTTTCACCTCAGCAAGGTATAACCTCGACCACCCTGGAGCTACACACTAAAATATTCATATAGCCGAAAATCATAAACACTTGTCTCCAAGAGCAAATTACAGGTGGAAATCTGGGACTGGACAGGAGAGGGTTAGGGTTACCTCAGTAGTCCCACTTCCTTGGCACAACTTCACTTGGAGTAAATTGGTTCAGGCAGTTACTATTCCAGCTGCCTCTCCCAGGGATTACGATACTCATCCCTTGCCAGCCTGAATGCTAGCCACATAACATAACCAAGAGAAACTACTGCAAAATCCATACAGAGAATAAAACCAGTTTTGATTGTTTGGTTTTTTTGGGGTTTTTTTGTTTGGTTTTTTTTCCCCTTTTATAGTTTCATTTGACAGTACTTGAAAGCCTAGTATTTTGGAATTTGAAAGGCTTCAGAGTGGTCTGGGTCATTCGGTCAAATGTACATATTCAACCACATGACATTAACTTTCTATTGTTCTGCCACAGGCTACTGACTCACCAATAAGCTTACTCATCACTTCCAGTGCTCCAGTGCCTGATAACTCTTGAATAATTCAAACATTCCCATTTGCCTAGGATGATGTTTGTCTGGAGTGATTTTTCTGAAAGCACTGCAAGGACTCAGGAGTCAGTGTCTTTCTGAGAAGACACAGGGCCTGAGCCCCTAAAATCTTTAAATGTTTTCATAAAATCCCCACCTCATGTACCTTTTAACAGAAAATGGATTTACACCTCCTGTTTTGGTCAGTAAACCTAGAAAACGTTGACATTTTCTGGCTTTAATATTTAGATGTACTGACCATATTACATTGAAAAAATCCAGTGAAGAGCAATATATGTGCCAAGAAAGATAAAATTCTAATATATTTCTGTACCAAGTGTTCTTGTACATACACGGTATTTCTCATTCCCTTATCTTGGTGGCCTAATGGATCACAATGTGGAACAAATAGCTAGGAATTGCTATTACATAGTCTAGTCAAATGAAAGTCAAAGTACATTTTAAGCCCCAACAAAATGATTACTCAAAGACTGAACAAGCAAGTGTAGCCAAACGCCAAATAAAGGGACATAAACAAGAGTGATGGTCATTTTCATGAACCAAATATCATGAAGTTGATAAAGTTGCAGACACAAAAATTAATCAGTGCAGAATTCTATCCTATTGTCACAAAAAATCCAAAAACCAGAAAACAAACAAACCAAAATCAAAGCAACAAAACCTTTACAAAGTTACACTGGTCTCACTTTGGTAGCAAATCAAGACTACTTACCATTCTTGGAGAGAATCACGGCCAAATATTCATGAAAATAGGTGTTGATGTACAGTAGAAGGCTTGGGGTATGTGCTGTGAGAAAGCTAAATGCAATATTCTCCTTGGACATGACAGCATCCACATAAATGGCAGAGCTTGAGGTGCTTGCATTTTTTGTGACAGGATAAGGTTCTTGGAAAATATAGGTAACGGAAGTGCCGGCTTCAAATAATGCAGAAACCTCTGAAAACATATGTAAACCAAGGGAATAATTTCAACTACTCCATTTTAAAATCTCCCAGGAAGGAATGGACATGAGCTGACTACCTCAGAAACAGAACATTGCAAAATACCCCTGACCCAGATAACAACAGTATTCCTTCATTTGGATAACCAGTATGTCCTTCCTTACAGTCAGTTTGTCTGGCACAGAGAAGGATAGCGAATGGAGATATAAATTCAACAATTTTAGAGTTAGAATCAGAGCTCCACAAGAGGGAACAGCCTGAAATGTCTGTCAGCCAAATAAATGCTTAGTTCACCACATTCTGACAACTGAATATTCTCTGTAAGGCAATATTCCCTGTCTTCCCTTCCAACAGTAAAGACAACGTATTTGTTTTTTCCAGTCTCCTTTTTAAACAAATTCATTATTAAAACAACACATTGACCAAAGACAGCCAGTAAGGAAAGCTATCTTTGGTAGCATCAAATGAAGAGGAACATCTACCTATAGATGCTCAGATCCTGAGAATTCTTGCTTCTGTTTTCAATACAGATAACATAGTCTGGCCATGAATGACACAGATGGGATAACAGCAGAGTTTTTTTCAGTAAAGTCAGGATGGTAACTCTCCAGTAGAGCAGCTTCACCTCTACAACAGCGTCTCCTAATGGGACAATATGTGGGTATTTGGTATGCCTCTTGTGGCATCCGTGCCAAATCCTCAGCTTGCGTGAGGGAGCATAGTTCCATGGACTGCGGTACAACTGCCCCGGTTCTAGCCAGGACAGGGTTATTTTTCCATTAGCCAGGAGGGGGCATGGCCAGGACCCAGAGGTTATTCTATGCCAACTCACATAATTTTCTGGGGATGGGGGAAGAGGTCCCTTCCGGGTCAGTGTAGCATGGGGAGTATTGTCAGGGAGTTTCCACGTAAATTGTTCGCTTCTTTCTTGTACCCTGTATTGTTAATGTCACTTTTCAGTTTTAAATCTCATTGTCGTTTCCAGTAAATTGTTCTTATCTCAACCTGTATCTTTACCTTTTGTGCCTCGAATTCTCCTTTCTAGTCCACTGCAGGGGAGGGAGAATGAAAGAGAGGGGGGAGTGATTGAGAGCAAGTAGTTCGGAGTGGTTTCAGTGGGAAAAATAAATTGGAGAACACCACTCCTAAACCATGATAACAGCTAAGCCAATTTACAGCAACAGATGATGCAACCTACTTAGCAAACCCCTCACATTTGTGAGGTGAGGGGCAGCCATGGAAATTAAAAATTCATACTGCATATTGCTGTCACTGAGAAGGAATTTTGTTAGTTTCAAAAAGCATGCTCTCTAAATTAAAGGTTCCTTATTTGCCCTGCTCATTTTTCTGGTGTTGACAGCATCTTCTACAAGCCACCAGAAGGGTTCAGTGAGGACACATTCACCAAAGACTGAACCATGCAAATCAGTTTTCTCCTGAGCGCTTCATGCTTATTTTAAAAATTTCTTAACGTTTGGATGGGTTGTCACAGAAATGGCAAAAGAACATAAAAAGACTACCTCTTTTTGTCACATCATTGCTCTAAAACTTTGTAAAGAAAAACTCTCAAGATTTTTTTAAGGTGGACAAAATGGGATGAGGTTTAAGAACAACTAAACTAAATGTTCAGACATGGGCAAACACCTGTATGAAAAAATTCAGCCCTATTTGTTTATGTCTGGGGCAAGTTATATGCAACTGAATACAGGAATCATAGCGGGAAATAGTTGTAAATTTTACGAGTACAGCTGACATCATTTTCAATTCTGAGGCCAACACTGAAGTCAAAAAAAGGTCTTGTAGCCTGCTTCAGATAAACTCTTAGTAACGCTGAAGGGACAGCTGATAATAGAATGTATTGTAATACAGGGGACACCGAGCTGACATGAGTGAAACTGTGCTTCAGTGAAACAGTGTTGAAGATTAGAATCAAAGCTTGCTGCCTACCTTCCTTGCAGAAAGGTCCTTCATAGGCTGAGTTGGTACAATCACAGAAGTAACCAGTATACTTCTCCACACATTTACCTCCATTATGGCACAGGTTACCATAACTGCTGCAATGCCCTGGACATCCAGGTTTAACACCAGGTGTCATTTTAGCTCTCTCTTCAAGGTCAAGTTTCTGTCCATTTAAATGCAGAGATCTAATGCATCCCAAAAAGCCCTTCTGTCTGGAAGCTGTTCCTCCTGAAAAGGAGAGAAAAGGGACATTCACTCATTGGTGAGTCTTCACAGTAATGAAAGCCATGAATTTCAATCTAGAGGTAGAAATATGAATCCACAATTTAAAAAAAAAAATTATATATTATATGCCAATACATAAAGTGGTAAAAGATGACAGATGGACAGCCCTGGGAACTAAAGGTCTCTATTTTTATGAAAGGACTAAAAAGTTGTATGTGACACTTTCTTTTTGCCATTCTTCTCTTTTTTGGCTTATCTACTCTCCTGTCTGGCATTAAAACTGCAAATTCATTTGGGAGAAACATTAATTTCTTTATTGTATGTTTGCATATCACCAAATACATGAGAAAATCAAACCAAAAACGTTGGTTTTGGTTTTTTTTCCTATTTGTTGCCATAGTACAAAGCATAAATAACACCCCAATCCCAACAGCAGGTGAGTTAACCTGCTGATGAGTCCAGATAGCAGGAATGAGTCATGTTCAGCACCAGGCCTGCTGGCTGAAGGGATATGACTTGGGTCAGAATTTATGAATGACTTCCCAACCTGACATGGTACCTGTAAATGGTTGTTGTAGCAAGAAACATGAGTTCAGGTCACAGATGTGCTATTTATTACAATTGTTAAATACAATTGCATTTCTTCCTGAAGACCAGACCTGTATGGAACTATGCAAGAGGGCAGTTTAGTCTCTACAAGCTATCTAGCTTTGCATCTGTCCAATGAAATTGCTAACAGTGTTACAATGAAGGTGCTTTTCCCATAAGAGGTGGTCTCTGAGAATAATAATTACAATTGTTACTCTATGAAAATATAACCATTTTTCTTATCATAGGCTTTTTTTGGGCAGTTCCCATATTTTCCTTTTGAAGATACTTCAATTTCAATCGCTGCTAGGAAATCTAATTGTGGTTCAGGAGTTATCAGTATTTGCAGACTCTGAAATGTTAGCTTTATTGGTGATTCTCCTGCAAAAGTAGTATGAAAGAAGTTATTATTCTTCTGTAAAAGTTGGTTCTATATCAAAGTGTATGAGATAAGAGATTACATCATTTGACAAGCCCTTGCAGAAGAGTATCTATTTTTTTTTCATAAATTAATAAAGTAAGATTTCTGCGAACTAACAGAATGCAGTAACAGTCTAAAAAGCAACCTCACCCAAACCCTAGTGTTCTGCAACACTAGGGTTTTCTTCCTGGAACACTAATAGCAGAAATACTGCATTCAAATTAGAGTAATTGAACTATAGACAGTATGCATGAGACACATTTATTTCATGCTAATTTTATGATACTTTTCTCAGAGAAATAAATACTTTCAAATTTCTCTTTAGCCATTCTTAGATATTCTTTACAGGAGAGTAAATGTTAGTTCACTTATTTTAGAGGCCCTCTGAGGACAAGAATCAGGCCTTCTGCATTTGCTGCACTGTGCACACACAACCCTTTTGTGCTTGGAGATTTTGTTCCAAAACAAAATGTATCATACAGAATTTTCAGTCGTGTCCACATAAGTAGAAATGTGATTTATTCCTTTAAGGCTACTGGTTACTTTGTTTTCTTTTGCACAGGAGGAAACCACAAATATTACAAGGATAAATGACAGTTTCCTTGTCTCTTCTCTGCACACATACAAATCCCGGCTGAATCGTATAAAGAATGAGTAAAAACTATTGCTAACTGTTCCGCAGATGTCATGTTTATTGCACTAGCCACATTCTTATTGCTCTCTAAAGCATTTGGAAGGCCATGTTAAGTTTCTCACTCTTCTCTTCTAATGTCTGGAGAGTATAGGGCTTAACACAGACCAATTATATGATCCTAGATCCACACAGTATTGCTTAAGCAAATCTGTTTATTATTTTGGGCAGTTTTCTTCAATTCACTAGACCTAATCTTTATATCCATTCCTGCAAAGCAAAGAAAAATGGAAAACAAAAAACCAAAACTCTTCCTCAAATCAAGTTTTGCAGATTTTTCCTACTCAAATATGCCCAATGGACTGGACAATTCAATGTATGAGACCTAAATGTTTTATTCAGGAAAACAGATTTTAGGATAAGCCTATGGACCATAAACACCAAAGTTAAGAGTGTACTGTGTTGAGTGGAGGTGACAGTCAAATGAGCCATACTGTTTTCAGCAAGGTGTTTATGCAGCTGAATTTTACTGAGGAGCCTTTGGGCAAAGAAGAGAGAATCTGAGAGGACGGGGTAACTCACAACTGAGCACTCATAGCGTAGCTTGGTGACACAACTGGCTATATTATTAACATTTTAGCAATTAGTTCAGGATTTGCTCTAAAAAAAAAGGACTTTTTGCTGGAAAAAACTGGATTAGGGAGGCTGAAGCAGCATGAATAAGTATTAAGAGCATCCTTGCTTTATGTAACCGATACAAAGAAAAGCAAAGGGCAGAGAAGTATAAGAATCATAATCAGGAGTAGGTGAACTTGCTGTGATATTCCACAGGAGACCTCCAAGTCACAACTGTTAGTCTCAAACTGAAAGATGTACAAAGCAGACAGGATACAGAAAGAGTTAGGCGTTAATTCCTCCTCTTGGCCTCCAAGGAGCCTACAGATGCCTTTAAAACCAATAATAGTAAACAAAGTATACCCTTTCTTTTCCTATCCTTTCTTCTGTCTACAAAGAAAGTTTCTCAGATGTTGAGATGTTGTTGGGGTTTGTTCTCCCTGGGGTACGACTGCCTAGAATGGACAGAGGAGGTTCACTCAAGGATTCATTCCTTGCTCAGTTGTTCCCAAGACAGAACAAGGAACCCAAGCACTTAATTTTGCCAGTGTCCATAACATACCAAATGAATAGCACAAAAACTTCTGATCAAAGCTTTATTCATCAAATTGATTTCTCAAGATTTGTATTTTGTTTCTCTGATATTACTTCTCTGAGTTCAAATCCTGTTCTCAAAGAGGCCTATGATGACTGTCTTTCCCCTCCCTATGATGGAGTCTTATGGTCACGCCTTTGGCACTAGGCAAGGCAGAACTTCATCTCAGACTATGCCATGAGAGGAGATAATGATCCATCTCCTCCAGGACCACAAGGATATGCCAGGCACAGCTGCACTATACAAAAGGTTGTCCCACATTTTGAGTGCTGAAAATGACTGTCCATCGAAAGGAATGATTTTTGCCTCCCCCTTCTGAGCAAGTAATGTGCCAAATTGGCTTGTTACTGGGCAGTTTGGTGCAGTTGATATTACCTAACCTGAACATTTGTTTGGGGTCTGGTCTTTTCACTGTACCTTTTTTTTTTTTTTTTAATTAAGAGAAGAAACATAGCCAGGTGTAAAGATGTTCATGCTGTGACTGAGGATTATAATGTAGCCTAAAGCACTTAGGTATCCAAGACCCACTAAAAGAAATTGAAAAATGGTTTTCTAACCCCTTTAGGCTGCATTAAAATCCAAGCTTGTTTGAGTGTACTGGCAATACAAGTCATTTCTCCCTTCCACTTCCCACACACAGAAAGCTACCTCAGAAGCCTGCCACAGAGAGTCATTAAGACTGGGAACCCCTTAATCACTGTCAGTAGGCAGAATGCTGCAGAGACAAATATGTTGTGGATTATAGGGGGAGTAGGGAGTAATATTATGTGCTGTTGCTTCTTTCCAATTTACATTGCTGTTTATGTATTTATTTTTCAGATGGGATAAAATTCACTCTGCATGGTTGAGGTATTAAATCAGTAGCTTTTTATTAGAGACTGGAATGAGACCTTCACTAGGAACAAACTATGTCACATCTGTGTATTACTGGAATTCTGCCACACTTCCCTGGAGCACCCAGGGACAAACAGTATCAGAATCAGGAAGCTGCCCAGGTTTCCAACTATTCTGACAGCTCTTAATAAAACTCAGAAAGTCACAAAGAATTTTGGCCTTCCATATGGCAGAGTTAAGGGCTGAAAAAGCACTCCCAAAAACATTTGTTTTTCTGTCCCTTTTGTTCATAGTTCAGTAAAAGTATGGATGAACAACTGAATGCAATCTATTTATTTCTCGGTGAGAACTTTTCACTTCTTGACTGAGATAAATACCTATATCCTAGAGTTTTCTGTAGATATTAGAGTAAAATCAGTTGGAGTTCACTGCTGAAATCAACTGGTCCAACCTG